>NW_027328740.1:18070330-18670330 GCF_048564905.1 Vicugna pacos
CTTTGACTGTTTCCCTACATCCAGCACACACACGAAGAAGTGTTCTGGTATTCTGAGTGTGGGGAAGTTCCTCAAACTGACAGCAGCACCTGGATTCTATTAGTATCCCTTAGCTTCTGTTCCCTGAGTGTTCTTTTAGGCCAGGCCATGAGGGAAAGCTGGGGGTTGGGCTTGGAGGCCACGTAGCAGTGAGTGCCCCATGATCCATTGAGGAAGTACTTAGAGGACTTCTCCCTAAAGGGAACACCTTTTCCTGCATTCATCTGGGTGCAGTGGGGCTGCACATCTCTCCCACACCTAAGAATGTGTTCTGGAATTCTGAGTGCAGGGAAGTTCCTCCAACTGACAGCAGCGCCTGGGTTCTAATTGAATCCCTTTGCTTGTCTTCCCTGATGGAAAGCCTAGGCGGGAGTGCGGGGGAAAGTGTGGTTTGGGCTCCAAAACCAAGTATTGGCGATGACCTCTCTATGGTTTGTGGAGGTGTTTAAACTACATCCCTAACCTGGGAACACCTGTGCCCCCATAAAGATCCGTGGAGTCTGTTTCCACACCTCCAGCACACACACGAACACTTGCACAGTTATCCTGAGAGTGGGCAGCCTCCTCCAACTGAGAGCAGGGCCTTGGTTCTTATAAAATCGCTTAACTTGTCTACCCTGTTTGGTTGCCTGATACGGAGTGCTGGGGAAAGGGTGGGTTGGGCTCTAAATCCAAGTATTAGCGAGTGCTTCTCCATGGGATTTGGAGGTTATTAACCAAAAGCCCACAACATGGGAATACCTGTGCTCCTTGAAAAAAGCGTGGACTCTGTATCCCCACCACCAGAACACACATGAAGAAGTTTTCTGCTATCCTGAGTGTGGGCTGGCAATTTCAGGTGACAGAAGCGGCTGGGTTCTAATAGAATCCCTTAGCTTGTAATCCCTGAGTGTTTCCCTAGGACTGACTCTGAGAGAAACCTGGGGGTTGGGCTTTGAGGCCAAATAGTAGCGAGTGTCCCCGATGGACTGAGGAAGTATTTAGATGAATTCTCCATAAAGGGAAACACCTGAGCACCCATTCATCTGCGTGGAGTGGGGCTTCAAATCTCCCCACCACACAAGGTTGGGTTCCAGTATCCTGAGGGTGGGGTAGTTCCTCCAACTGACATCAGCGTCTTGGTTTGAATAGAATCCCTTTGCTTGTCTTCCCTGATGGTTTGCCTAGGCCAGTGTGTGGTTGAAAGTGGGATTTGGGATCTAAAACTAAGTATTAGCGTGTGCCTCTCCATGGGTAGTGGAGATGTTTAAACTACAACCCACAACTTGGGAATTACTGTGACCCCTGAAAAATGCATGTGCTATGTTTCCCCACGTCCAGCACACACAGGAAGAAGTGTTCTGGGGTTGTGAGTGTGGGGAGGTTCCTCCAACAGACAGCAGCACCTGGGTTGTAATAGAATCCCTTAGCTTGACTTCCCTAAGTGTTTTCCTAGGCCTAGCAGTAAGCGATGGTGGGGGATGGGCTCTAAAGCCAAGTATTAGCGAGTGCATCTCTGTGGGTAGTGGAGGGTTTTAAACTACTTCCCCAACCTTGGAACCCCTGTGCCCCATAAAGATGCGTGGAATCTGTTTCCCCACCTCCAGCACACACACGGAGACGTGCTCAGGTATCCTGATTGTGGGGAGGCTCCTCCAAATGACAGCAGCGCCTGGGTTCTAAAAGAATCCCTTAGCTTGTCTTCCCTGATGGCATGCCTAGGCTGGAGAGTGGGGGAAAGTGGGGGTTGGGCTCTAAACCAAGGATAAGCGAGAGCCTATCCATGGGATGTGGGTTTTTAACCTACAACCCACAACCATGGAATAAATGTGCCCCCTGAAAGATGCTTTGACTGTTTCCCTACATCCAGCACACACACGAAGAAGTGTTCTGGTATTCTGAGTGTGGGGAAGTTCCTCAAACTGACAGCAGCACCTGGATTCTATTAGTATCCCTTAGCTTCTGTTCCCTGAGTGTTCTTTTAGGCCAGGCCATGAGGGAAAGCTGGGGGTTGGGCTTGGAGGCCACGTAGCAGTGAGTGCCCCCTGATCCATTGAGGAAGTACTTAGAGGACTTCTCCCTAAAGGGAACACCTTTTCCTGCATTCATCTGGGTGCAGTGGGGCTGCACATCTCTCCCACACCTAAGAATGTGTTCTGGAATTCTGAGTGCAGGGAAGTTCCTCCAACTGACAGCAGCGCCTGGGTTCTAATTGAATCCCTTTGCTTGTCTTCCCTGATGGAAAGCCTAGGCGGGAGTGCGGGGGAAAGTGTGGTTTGGGCTCCAAAACCAAGTATTGGCGATGACCTCTCTATGGTTTGTGGAGGTGTTTAAACTACATCCCTAACCTGGGAACACCTGTGCCCCCATAAAGATCCGTGGAGTCTGTTTCCACACCTCCAGCACACACACGAACACTTGCACAGTTATCCTGAGAGTGGGCAGCCTCCTCCAACTGAGAGCAGGGCCTTGGTTCTTATAAAATCGCTTAACTTGTCTACCCTGTTTGGTTGCCTGATACGGAGTGCTGGGGAAAGGGTGGGTTGGGCTCTAAATCCAAGTATTAGCGAGTGCTTCTCCATGGGATTTGGAGGTTATTAACCAAAAGCCCACAACATGGGAATACCTGTGCTCCTTGAAAAAAGCGTGGACTCTGTATCCCCACCACCAGAACACACATGAAGAAGTTTTCTGCTATCCTGAGTGTGGGCTGGCAATTTCAGGTGACAGAAGCGGCTGGGTTCTAATAGAATCCCTTAGCTTGTAATCCCTGAGTGTTTCCCTAGGACTGACTCTGAGAGAAACCTGGGGGTTGGGCTTTGAGGCCAAATAGTAGCGAGTGTCCCCGATGGACTGAGGAAGTATTTAGATGAATTCTCCATAAAGGGAAACACCTGAGCACCCATTCATCTGCGTGGAGTGGGGCTTCAAATCTCCCCACCACACAAGGTTGGGTTCCAGAATCCTGAGGGTGGGGTAGTTCCTCCAACTGACATCAGCGTCTTGGTTTGAATAGAATCCCTTTGCTTGTCTTCCCTGATGGTTTGCCTAGGCCAGTGTGTGGTTGAAAGTGGGATTTGGGATCTAAAACTAAGTATTAGCGTGTGCCTCTCCATGGGTAGTGGAGATGTTTAAACTACAACCCACAACTTGGGAATTACTGTGACCCCTGAAAAATGCATGTGCTATGTTTCCCCACGTCCAGCACACACAGGAAGAAGTGTTCTGGGGTTGTGAGTGTGGGGAGGTTCCTCCAACAGACAGCAGCACCTGGGTTGTAATAGAATCCCTTAGCTTGACTTCCCTAAGTGTTTTCCTAGGCCTAGCAGTAAGCGATGGTGGGGGATGGGCTCTAAAGCCAAGTATTAGCGAGTGCATCTCTGTGGGTAGTGGAGGGTTTTAAACTACTTCCCCAACCTTGGAACACCTGTGCCCCATAAAGATGCGTGGAATCTGTTTCCCCACCTCCAGCACACACACGGAGACGTGCTCAGGTATCCTGATTGTGGGGAGGCTCCTCCAAATGACAGCAGCGCCTGGGTTCTAAAAGAATCCCTTAGCTTGTCTTCCCTGATGGCATGCCTAGGCTGGAGAGTGGGGGAAAGTGGGGGTTGGGCTCTAAACCAAGGATAAGCGAGAGCCTATCCATGGGATGTGGGTTTTTAACCTACAACCCACAACCATGGAATAAATGTGCCCCCTGAAAGATGCTTTGACTGTTTCCCTACATCCAGCACACACACGAAGAAGTGTTCTGGTATTCTGAGTGTGGGGAAGTTCCTCAAACTGACAGCAGCACCTGGATTCTATTAGTATCCCTTAGCTTCTGTTCCCTGAGTGTTCTTTTAGGCCAGGCCATGAGGGAAAGCTGGGGGTTGGGCTTGGAGGCCACGTAGCAGTGAGTGCCCCCTGATCCATTGAGGAAGTACTTAGAGGACTTCTCCCTAAAGGGAACACCTTTTCCTGCATTCATCTGGGTGCAGTGGGGCTGCACATCTCTCCCACACCTAAGAATGTGTTCTGGAATTCTGAGTGCAGGGAAGTTCCTCCAACTGACAGCAGCGCCTGGGTTCTAATTGAATCCCTTTGCTTGTCTTCCCTGATGGAAAGCCTAGGCGGGAGTGCGGGGGAAAGTGTGGTTTGGGCTCCAAAACCAAGTATTGGCGATGACCTCTCTATGGTTTGTGGAGGTGTTTAAACTACATCCCTAACCTGGGAACACCTGTGCCCCCATAAAGATCCGTGGAGTCTGTTTCCACACCTCCAGCACACACACGAACACTTGCACAGTTATCCTGAGAGTGGGCAGCCTCCTCCAACTGAGAGCAGGGCCTTGGTTCTTATAAAATCGCTTAACTTGTCTACCCTGTTTGGTTGCCTGATACGGAGTGCTGGGGAAAGGGTGGGTTGGGCTCTAAATCCAAGTATTAGCGAGTGCTTCTCCATGGGATTTGGAGGTTATTAACCAAAAGCCCACAACATGGGAATACCTGTGCTCCTTGAAAAAAGCGTGGACTCTGTATCCCCACCACCAGAACACACATGAAGAAGTTTTCTGCTATCCTGAGTGTGGGCTGGCAATTTCAGGTGACAGAAGCGGCTGGGTTCTAATAGAATCCCTTAGCTTGTAATCCCTGAGTGTTTCCCTAGGACTGACTCTGAGAGAAACCTGGGGGTTGGGCTTTGAGGCCAAATAGTAGCGAGTGTCCCTGATGGACTGAGGAAGTATTTAGATGAATTCTCCATAAAGGGAAACACCTGAGCACCCATTCATCTGCGTGGAGTGGGGCTTCAAATCTCCCCACCACACAAGGTTGGGTTCCAGTATCCTGAGGGTGGGGTAGTTCCTCCAACTGACATCAGCGTCTTGGTTTGAATAGAATCCCTTTGCTTGTCTTCCCTGATGGTTTGCCTAGGCCAGTGTGTGGTTGAAAGTGGGATTTGGGATCTAAAACTAAGTATTAGCGTGTGCCTCTCCATGGGTAGTGGAGATGTTTAAACTACAACCCACAACTTGGGAATTACTGTGACCCCTGAAAAATGCATGTGCTATGTTTCCCCACGTCCAGCACACACAGGAAGAAGTGTTCTGGGGTTGTGAGTGTGGGGAGGTTCCTCCAACAGACAGCAGCACCTGGGTTGTAATAGAATCCCTTAGCTTGACTTCCCTAAGTGTTTTCCTAGGCCTAGCAGTAAGCGATGGTGGGGGATGGGCTCTAAAGCCAAGTATTAGCGAGTGCATCTCTGTGGGTAGTGGAGGGTTTTAAACTACTTCCCCAACCTTGGAACACCTGTGCCCCATAAAGATGCGTGGAATCTGTTTCCCCACCTCCAGCACACACACGGAGACGTGCTCAGGTATCCTGATTGTGGGGAGGCTCCTCCAAATGACAGCAGCGCCTGGGTTCTAAAAGAATCCCTTAGCTTGTCTTCCCTGATGGCATGCCTAGGCTGGAGAGTGGGGGAAAGTGGGGGTTGGGCTCTAAACCAAGGATAAGCGAGAGCCTATCCATGGGATGTGGGTTTTTAACCTACAACCCACAACCATGGAATAAATGTGCCCCCTGAAAGATGCTTTGACTGTTTCCCTACATCCAGCACACACACGAAGAAGTGTTCTGGTATTCTGAGTGTGGGGAAGTTCCTCAAACTGACAGCAGCACCTGGATTCTATTAGTATCCCTTAGCTTCTGTTCCCTGAGTGTTCTTTTAGGCCAGGCCATGAGGGAAAGCTGGGGGTTGGGCTTGGAGGCCACGTAGCAGTGAGTGCCCCATGATCCATTGAGGAAGTACTTAGAGGACTTCTCCCTAAAGGGAACACCTTTTCCTGCATTCATCTGGGTGCAGTGGGGCTGCACATCTCTCCCACACCTAAGAATGTGTTCTGGAATTCTGAGTGCAGGGAAGTTCCTCCAACTGACAGCAGCGCCTGGGTTCTAATTGAATCCCTTTGCTTGTCTTC
The DNA here is from genome assembly GCF_048564905.1 of Vicugna pacos. NCBI lineage: Eukaryota > Metazoa > Chordata > Mammalia > Artiodactyla > Camelidae > Vicugna > Vicugna pacos. Next base: position 18,076,311 of record NW_027328740.1, read on the forward strand.
CCTGATGGAAAGCCTAGGCGGGAGTGCGGGGGAAAGTGTGGTTTGGGCTCCAAAACCAAGTATTGGCGATGACCTCTCTATGGTTTGTGGAGGTGTTTAAACTACATCCCTAACCTGGGAACACCTGTGCCCCCATAAAGATCCGTGGAGTCTGTTTCCACACCTCCAGCACACACACGAACACTTGCACAGTTATCCTGAGAGTGGGCAGCCTCCTCCAACTGAGAGCAGGGCCTTGGTTCTTATAAAATCGCTTAACTTGTCTACCCTGTTTGGTTGCCTGATACGGAGTGCTGGGGAAAGGGTGGGTTGGGCTCTAAATCCAAGTATTAGCGAGTGCTTCTCCATGGGATTTGGAGGTTATTAACCAAAAGCCCACAACATGGGAATACCTGTGCTCCTTGAAAAAAGCGTGGACTCTGTATCCCCACCACCAGAACACACATGAAGAAGTTTTCTGCTATCCTGAGTGTGGGCTGGCAATTTCAGGTGACAGAAGCGGCTGGGTTCTAATAGAATCCCTTAGCTTGTAATCCCTGAGTGTTTCCCTAGGACTGACTCTGAGAGAAACCTGGGGGTTGGGCTTTGAGGCCAAATAGTAGCGAGTGTCCCCGATGGACTGAGGAAGTATTTAGATGAATTCTCCATAAAGGGAAACACCTGAGCACCCATTCATCTGCGTGGAGTGGGGCTTCAAATCTCCCCACCACACAAGGTTGGGTTCCAGTATCCTGAGGGTGGGGTAGTTCCTCCAACTGACATCAGCGTCTTGGTTTGAATAGAATCCCTTTGCTTGTCTTCCCTGATGGTTTGCCTAGGCCAGTGTGTGGTTGAAAGTGGGATTTGGGATCTAAAACTAAGTATTAGCGTGTGCCTCTCCATGGGTAGTGGAGATGTTTAAACTACAACCCACAACTTGGGAATTACTGTGACCCCTGAAAAATGCATGTGCTATGTTTCCCCACGTCCAGCACACACAGGAAGAAGTGTTCTGGGGTTGTGAGTGTGGGGAGGTTCCTCCAACAGACAGCAGCACCTGGGTTGTAATAGAATCCCTTAGCTTGACTTCCCTAAGTGTTTTCCTAGGCCTAGCAGTAAGCGATGGTGGGGGATGGGCTCTAAAGCCAAGTATTAGCGAGTGCATCTCTGTGGGTAGTGGAGGGTTTTAAACTACTTCCCCAACCTTGGAACACCTGTGCCCCATAAAGATGCGTGGAATCTGTTTCCCCACCTCCAGCACACACACGGAGACGTGCTCAGGTATCCTGATTGTGGGGAGGCTCCTCCAAATGACAGCAGCGCCTGGGTTCTAAAAGAATCCCTTAGCTTGTCTTCCCTGATGGCATGCCTAGGCTGGAGAGTGGGGGAAAGTGGGGGTTGGGCTCTAAACCAAGGATAAGCGAGAGCCTATCCATGGGATGTGGGTTTTTAACCTACAACCCACAACCATGGAATAAATGTGCCCCCTGAAAGATGCTTTGACTGTTTCCCTACATCCAGCACACACACGAAGAAGTGTTCTGGTATTCTGAGTGTGGGGAAGTTCCTCAAACTGACAGCAGCACCTGGATTCTATTAGTATCCCTTAGCTTCTGTTCCCTGAGTGTTCTTTTAGGCCAGGCCATGAGGGAAAGCTGGGGGTTGGGCTTGGAGGCCACGTAGCAGTGAGTGCCCCCTGATCCATTGAGGAAGTACTTAGAGGACTTCTCCCTAAAGGGAACACCTTTTCCTGCATTCATCTGGGTGCAGTGGGGCTGCACATCTCTCCCACACCTAAGAATGTGTTCTGGAATTCTGAGTGCAGGGAAGTTCCTCCAACTGACAGCAGCGCCTGGGTTCTAATTGAATCCCTTTGCTTGTCTTCCCTGATGGAAAGCCTAGGCGGGAGTGCGGGGGAAAGTGTGGTTTGGGCTCCAAAACCAAGTATTGGCGATGACCTCTCTATGGTTTGTGGAGGTGTTTAAACTACATCCCTAACCTGGGAACACCTGTGCCCCCATAAAGATCCGTGGAGTCTGTTTCCACACCTCCAGCACACACACGAACACTTGCACAGTTATCCTGAGAGTGGGCAGCCTCCTCCAACTGAGAGCAGGGCCTTGGTTCTTATAAAATCGCTTAACTTGTCTACCCTGTTTGGTTGCCTGATACGGAGTGCTGGGGAAAGGGTGGGTTGGGCTCTAAATCCAAGTATTAGCGAGTGCTTCTCCATGGGATTTGGAGGTTATTAACCAAAAGCCCACAACATGGGAATACCTGTGCTCCTTGAAAAAAGCGTGGACTCTGTATCCCCACCACCAGAACACACATGAAGAAGTTTTCTGCTATCCTGAGTGTGGGCTGGCAATTTCAGGTGACAGAAGCGGCTGGGTTCTAATCGAATCCCTTAGCTTGTAATCCCTGAGTGTTTCCCTAGGACTGACTCTGAGAGAAACCTGGGGGTTGGGCTTTGAGGCCAAATAGTAGCGAGTGTCCCCGATGGACTGAGGAAGTATTTAGATGAATTCTCCATAAAGGGAAACACCTGAGCACCCATTCATCTGCGTGGAGTGGGGCTTCAAATCTCCCCACCACACAAGGTTGGGTTCCAGTATCCTGAGGGTGGGGTAGTTCCTCCAACTGACATCAGCGTCTTGGTTTTAATAGAATCCCTTTGCTTGTCTTCCCTGATGGTTTGCCTAGGCCAGTGTGTGGTTGAAAGTGGGATTTGGGATCTAAAACTAAGTATTAGCGTGTGCCTCTCCATGGGTAGTGGAGATGTTTAAACTACAACCCACAACTTGGGAATTACTGTGACCCCTGAAAAATGCATGTGCTATGTTTCCCCACGTCCAGCACACACAGGAAGAAGTGTTCTGGGGTTGTGAGTGTGGGGAGGTTCCTCCAACAGACAGCAGCACCTGGGTTGTAATAGAATCCCTTAGCTTGACTTCCCTAAGTGTTTTCCTAGGCCTAGCAGTAAGCGATGGTGGGGGATGGGCTCTAAAGCCAAGTATTAGCGAGTGCATCTCTGTGGGTAGTGGAGGGTTTTAAACTACTTCCCCAACCTTGGAACACCTGTGCCCCATAAAGATGCGTGGAATCTGTTTCCCCACCTCCAGCACACACACGGAGACGTGCTCAGGTATCCTGATTGTGGGGAGGCTCCTCCAAATGACAGCAGCGCCTGGGTTCTAAAAGAATCCCTTAGCTTGTCTTCCCTGATGGCATGCCTAGGCTGGAGAGTGGGGGAAAGTGGGGGTTGGGCTCTAAACCAAGGATAAGCGAGAGCCTATCCATGGGATGTGGGTTTTTAACCTACAACCCACAACCATGGAATAAATGTGCCCCCTGAAAGATGCTTTGACTGTTTCCCTACATCCAGCACACACACGAAGAAGTGTTCTGGTATTCTGAGTGTGGGGAAGTTCCTCAAACTGACAGCAGCACCTGGATTCTATTAGTATCCCTTAGCTTCTGTTCCCTGAGTGTTCTTTTAGGCCAGGCCATGAGGGAAAGCTGGGGGTTGGGCTTGGAGGCCACGTAGCAGTGAGTGCCCCATGATCCATTGAGGAAGTACTTAGAGGACTTCTCCCTAAAGGGAACACCTTTTCCTGCATTCATCTGGGTGCAGTGGGGCTGCACATCTCTCCCACACCTAAGAATGTGTTCTGGAATTCTGAGTGCAGGGAAGTTCCTCCAACTGACAGCATCGCCTGGGTTCTAATTGAATCCCTTTGCTTGTCTTCCCTGATGGAAAGCCTAGGCGGGAGTGCGGGGGAAAGTGTGGTTTGGGCTCCAAAACCAAGTATTGGCGATGACCTCTCTATGGTTTGTGGAGGTGTTTAAACTACATCCCTAACCTGGGAACACCTGTGCCCCCATAAAGATCCGTGGAGTCTGTTTCCACACCTCCAGCACACACACGAACACTTGCACAGTTATCCTGAGAGTGGGCAGCCTCCTCCAACTGAGAGCAGGGCCTTGGTTCTTATAAAATCGCTTAACTTGTCTACCCTGTTTGGTTGCCTGATACGGAGTGCTGGGGAAAGGGTGGGTTGGGCTCTAAATCCAAGTATTAGCGAGTGTTTCTCCATGGGATTTGGAGGTTATTAACCAAAAGCCCACAACATGGGAATACCTGTGCTCCTTGAAAAAAGCGTGGACTCTGTATCCCCACCACCAGAACACACATGAAGAAGTTTTCTGCTATCCTGAGTGTGGGCTGGCAATTTCAGGTGCCAGAAGCGGCTGGGTTCTAATAGAATCCCTTAGCTTGTAATCCCTGAGTGTTTCCCTAGGACTGACTCTGAGAGAAACCTGGGGGTTGGGCTTTGAGGCCAAATAGAGGCAAGTGTCCCCGATGGACTGAGGAAGTATTTAGATGAATTCTCCGTAAAGGGAAACACCTGAGCACCCATTCATCTGCGTGGAGTGGGGCTTCAAATCTCCCCACCACACAAGGTTGGGTTCCAGTATCCTGAGGGTGGGGTAGTTCCTCCAACTGACATCAGCGTCTTGGTTTGAATAGAATCCCTTTGCTTGTCTTCCCTGATGGTTTGCCTAGGCCAGTGTGTGGTTGAAAGTGGGATTTGGGATCTAAAACTAAGTATTAGCGTGTGCCTCTCCATGGGTAGTGGAGATGTTTAAACTACAACCCACAACTTGGGAATTACTGTGACCCCTGAAAATGCATGTGCTATGTTTCCCCACGTCCAGCACACACAGGAAGAAGTGTTCTGGGGTTGTGAGTGTGGGGAGGTTCCTCCAACAGACAGCAGCACCTGGGTTGTAATAGAATCCCTTAGCTTGACTTCCCTAAGTGTTTTCCTAGGCCTAGCAGTAAGCGATGGTGGGGGATGGGCTCTAAAGCCAAGTATTAGCGAGTGCATCTCTGTGGGTAGTGGAGGGTTTTAAACTACTTCCCCAACCTTGGAACACCTGTGCCCCATAAAGATGCGTGGAGTCTGTTTCCCCAAATCCAGCACACACACGGAGACGTGCTCAGGTATCCTGATTGTGGGGAGGCTCCTCCAAATGACAGCAGCGCCTGGGTTCTAAAAGAATCCCTTAGCTTGTCTTCCCTGATGGCATGCCTAGGCTGGATAGTGGGGGAAAGTGGGGGTTGGGCTCTAAACCAAGGATAAGCGAGAGCCTATCCATGGGATGTGGGTTTTTAACCTACAACCCACAACCATGGAATAAATGTGCCCCCTGAAAGATGCTTTGACTGTTTCCCTACATCCAGCACACACACGAAGAAGTGTTCTGGTATTCTGAGTGTGGGGAAGTTCCTCAAACTGACAGCAGCACCTGGATTCTATTAGTATCCCTTAGCTTCTGTTCCCTGAGTGTTCTTTTAGGCCAGGCCATGAGGGAAAGCTGGGGGTTGGGCTTGGAGGCCACGTAGCATTGAGTGCCCCATGATCCATTGAGGAAGTACTTAGAGGACTTCTCCCTAAAGGGAACACCTTTTCCTGCATTCATCTGGGTGCAGTGGGGCTGCACATCTCTCCCACTCCTAAGAATGTGTTCTGGAATTCTGAGTGCAGGGAAGTTCCTCCAACTGACAGCAGCGCCTGGGTTCTAATTGAATCCCTTTGCTTGTCTTCCCTGATGGAAAGCCTAGGCGGGAGTGCGGGGGAAAGTGTGGTTTGGACTCCAAAACCAAGTATTTGTGATGACCTCTCTATGGTTTGTGGAGGTGTTTAAACTACATCCCTAACCTGGGAACACCTGTGCCCCCATAAAGATCCGTGGAGTCTGTTTCCACACCTCCAGCACACACACGAACACTTTCACAGTTATCCTGAGAGTGGGCAGCCTCCTCCAACTGAGAGCAGAGCCTTGGTTCTTATAAAATCGCTTAACTTGTCTACCCTGTTTGGTTGCCTGATACGAAGTGCTGGGGAAAGGGTGGGTTGGGCTCTAAATCCAAGTATTAGCGAGTGCTTCTCCATGGGATTTGGAGGTTATTAACCAAAAGCCCACAACATGGGAATACCTGTGCTCCTTGAAAAAAGCGTGGACTATGTATCCCCACCACCAGAACACACATGAAGAAGTTTTCTGCTATCCTGAGTGTGGGCTGGCAATTTCAGGTGACAGAAGCGGCTGGGTTCTAATAGAATCCCTTAGCTTGTAATCCCTGAGTGTTTCCCTAGGACTGACTCTGAGAGAAACCTGGGGGTTGGGCTTTGAGGCCAAATAGTAGCGAGTGTTCCCGATGGACTGAGGAAGTATTTAGATGAATTCTCCATAAAGGGAAACACCTGAGCACCCATTCATCTGCGTGGAGTGGGGCTTCAAATCTCCCCACCACACAAGGTTGGGTTCCAGTATCCTGAGGGTGGGGTAGTTCCTCCAACTGACATCAGCGTCTTGGTTTGAATAGAATCCCTTTGCTTGTCTTCCCTGATGGTTTGACTAGGCCAGTGTGTGGTTGTAAGTGGGATTTGGGATCTAAAACTAAGTATTAGCGTGTGCCTCTCCATGGGTAGTGGAGATGTTTAAACTACAACCCACAACTTGGGAATTACTGTGACCCCTGAAAAATGCGTGTGCTATGTTTCCCCACGTCCAGCACACACAGGAAGAAGTGTTCTGGGGTTGTGAGTGTGGGAAGTTCCTCCAACAGACAGCAGCACCTTGGTTGTAATAGAATCCCTTCGCTTGACTTCCCTAAGTGTTTTCCTAGGCCTAGCAGTAAGCGATGGTGGGGGATGGGCTCTAAAGCCAAGTATTAGCGAGTGCATCTCTGTGGGTAGTGGAGGGTTTTAAATTACTTCCCCAACCTTGGAACACCTGTGCCCCATAAAGATGCGTGGAATCTGTTTCCCCACCTCCAGCACACACACGGAGACGTGCTCAGGTATCCTGATTGTGGGGAGGCTCCTCCAAATGACAGCAGCGCCTGGGTTCTAAAGGAATCCCTTAGCTTGTCTTCCCTGATGGCATGCCTAGGCTGGAGATTGGGGGAAAGTGGGGGTTGGGCTCTAAACCAAGGATAAGCGAGAGCCTATCCATGGGATGTGGGTTTTTAACCTACAACCCACAACCATGGAATAAATGTGCCCCCTGAAAGATGCTTTGACTGTTTCCCTACATCCAGCACACACACGAAGAAGTGTTCTGGTATTCTGAGTGTGGGGAAGTTCCTCAAAATGACAGAAGCACCTGGATTCTATTAGTATCCCTTAGCTTCTGTTCCCTGAGTGTTCTTTTAGGCCAGGCCATGAGGGAAAGCTGGGGGTTGGGCTTGGAGGCCACGTAGCAGTGAGTGCCCCGTGATCCATTGAGGAAATACTTAGAGGACTTCTCCCTAAACGGAACACATTTTCCTGCATTCATCTGGGTGCAGTGGGGCTGCACATCTCTCCCACACCTAAGAATGTGTTCTGGAATTCTGAGTGCAGGGAAGTTCCTCCAACTGACAGCAGCGCCTGGGTTCTAATTGAATCCCTTTGCTTGTCTTCCCTGATGGAAAGCCTAGGCGGGAGTGCGGGGGAAAGTGTGGTTTGGGCTCCAAAACCAAGTATTGGCGATGACCTCTCTATGGTTTGTGGAGGTGTTTAAACTACATCCCTAACCTGGGAACACCTGTGCCCCCATAAAGATCCGTGGAGTCTGTTTCCACACCTCCAGCACACACACGAACACTTGCACAGTTATCCTGAGAGTGGGCAGCCTCCTCCAACTGAGAGCAGGGCCTTGGTTCTTATAAAATCGCTTAACTTGTCTACCCTGTTTGGTTGCCTGATACGGAGTGCTGGGGAAAGGGTGGGTTGGGCTCTAAATCCAAGTATTAGCGAGTGCTTCTCCATGGGATTTGGAGGTTATTAACCAAAAGCCCACAACATGGGAATACCTGTGCTCCTTGAAAAAAGCGTGGACTCTGTATCCCCACCACCAGAACACACATGAAGAAGTTTTCTGCTATCCTGAGTGTGGGCTGGCAATTTCAGGTGACAGAAGCGGCTGGGTTCTAATAGAATCCCTTAGCTTGTAATCCCTGAGTGTTTCCCTAGGACTGACTCTGAGAGAAACCTGGGGGTTGGGCTTTGAGGCCAAATAGTAGCGAGTGTCCCCGATGGACTGAGGAAGTATTTAGATGAATTCTCCATAAAGGGAAACACCTGAGCACCCATTCATCTGCGTGGAGTGGGGCTTCAAATCTCCCCACCACACAAGGTTGGGTTCCAGTATCCTGAGGGTGGGGTAGTTCCTCCAACTGACATCAGCGTCTTGGTTTGAATAGAATCCCTTTGCTTGTCTTCCCTGATGGTTTGCCTAGGCCAGTGTGTGGTTGAAAGTGGGATTTGGGATCTAAAACTAAGTATTAGCGTGTGCCTCTCCATGGGTAGTGGAGATGTTTAAACTACAACCCACAAATTGGGAATTACTGTGACCCCTGAAAAATGCATGTGCTATGTTTCCCCACGTCCAGCTCACACAGGAAGAAGTCTTCTGGGGTTGTGAGTGTGGGGAGGTTCCTCCAACAGACAGCAGCACCTGGGTTGTAATAGAATCCCTTAGCTTGACTTCCCTAAGTGATTTCCTAGGCCTAGCAGTAAGCGATGGTGGGGGATGGGCTCTAAAGCCAAGTATTAGCGAGTGCATCTCTGTGGGTAGTGGAGGGTTTTAAACTACTTCCCCAACCTTGGAACACCTGTGCCCCATAAAGATGCGTGGAATCTGTTTCCCCACCTCCAGCACACACACGGAGACGTGCTCAGGTATCCTGATTGTGGGGAGGCTCCTCCAAATGACAGCAGCGCCTGGGTTCTAAAAGTATCCCTTAGCTTGTCTTCCCTGATGGCATGCCTAGGCTGGAGAGTGGGGGAAAGTGGGGGTTGGGCTCTAAACCAAGGATAAGCGAGAGCCTATCCATGGGATGTGGGTTTTTAACCTACAACCCACAACCATGGAATAAATGTGCCCCCTGAAAGATGCTTTGACTGTTTCCCTACATCCAGCACACACACGAAGAAGTGTTCTGGTATTCTGAGTGTGGGGAAGTTCCTCAAACTGACAGCAGCACCTGGATTCTACTAGTATCCATTAGCTTCTGTTCCCTGAGTGTTCTTTTAGGCCAGGCCATGAGGGAAAGCTGGGGGTTGGGCTTGGAGGCCACGTAGCAGTGAGTGCCCCCTGATCCTTTGAGGAAGTACTTAGAGGACTTCTCCCTAAAGGGAACACCTTTTCCTGCATTCATCTGGGTGCAGTGGGGCTGCACATCTCTCCCACACCTAAGAATGTGTTCTGGAATTCTGAGTGCAGGGAAGTTCCTCCAACTGACAGCAGCGCCTGGGTTCTAATTGAATCCCTTTGCTTGTCTTCCCTGATGGAAAGCCTAGGCGGGAGTGCGGGGGAAAGTGTGGTTTGGGCTCCAAAACCAAGTATTGGCGATGACCTCTCTATGGTTTGTGGAGGTGTTTAAACTACATCCCTAACCTGGGAACACCTGTGCCCCCATAAAGATCCGTGGAGTCTGTTTCCACACCTCCAGCACACACACGAACACTTGCACAGTTATCCTGAGAGTGGGCAGCCTCCTCCAACTGAGAGCAGGGCCTTGGTTCTTATAAAATCGCTTAACTTGTCTACCCTGTTTGGTTGCCTGATACGGAGTGCTGGGGAAAGGGTGGGTTGGGCTCTAAATCCAAGTATTAGCGAGTGCTTCTCCATGGGATTTGGAGGTTATTAACCAAAAGCCCACAACATGGGAATACCTGTGCTCCTTGAAAAAAGCGTGGACTCTGTATCCCCACCACCAGAACACACATGAAGAAGTTTTCTGCTATCCTGAGTGTGGGCTGGCAATTTCAGGTGACAGAAGCGGCTGGGTTCTAATAGAATCCCTTAGCTTGTAATCCCTGAGTGTTTCCCTAGGACTGACTCTGAGAGAAACCTGGGGGTTGGGCTTTGAGGCCAAATAGTAGCGAGTGTCCCCGATGGACTGAGGAAGTATTTAGATGAATTCTCCATAAAGGGAAACACCTGAGCACCCATTCATCTGCGTGGAGTGGGGCTTCAAATCTCCCCACCACACAAGGTTGGGTTCCAGTATCCTGAGGGTGGGGTAGTTCCTCCAACTGTCATCAGCGTCTTGGTTTGAATAGAATCCCTTTGCTTGTCTTCCCTGATGGTTTGCCTAGGCCAGTGTGTGGTTGAAAGTGGGATTTGGGATCTAAAACTAAGTATTAGCGTGTGCCTCTCCATGGGTAGTGGAGATGTTTAAACTACAACCCACAAATTGGGAATTACTGTGACCCCTGAAAAATGCATGTGCTATGTTTCCCCACGTCCAGCTCACACAGGAAGAAGTCTTCTGGGGTTGTGAGTGTGGGGAGGTTCCTCCAACAGACAGCAGCACCTGGGTTGTAATAGAATCCCTTAGCTTGACTTCCCTAAGTGATTTCCTAGGCTTAGCAGTAAGCGATGGTGGGGGATGGGCTCTAAAGCCAAGTATTAGCGAGTGCATCTCTGTGGGTAGTGGAGGGTTTTAAACTACTTCCCCAACCTTGGAACACCTGTGCCCCATAAAGATGCGTGGAATCTGTTTCCCCACCTCCAGCACACACACGGAGACGTGCTCAGGTATCCTGATTGTGGGGAGGCTCCTCCAAATGACAGCAGCGCCTGGGTTCTAAAAGTATCCCTTAGCTTGTCTTCCCTGATGGCATGCCTAGGCTGGAGAGTGGGGGAAAGTGGGGGTTGGGCTCTAAACCAAGGATAAGCGAGAGCCTATCCATGGGATGTGGGTTTTTAACCTACAACCCACAACCATGGAATAAATGTGCCCCCTGAAAGATGCTTTGACTGTTTCCCTACATCCAGCACACACACGAAGAAGTGTTCTGGTATTCTGAGTGTGGGGAAGTTCCTCAAACTGACAGCAGCACCTGGATTCTACTAGTATCCATTAGCTTCTGTTCCCTGAGTGTTCTTTTAGGCCAGGCCATGAGGGAAAGCTGGGGGTTGGGCTTGGAGGCCACGTAGCAGTGAGTGCCCCCTGATCCTTTGAGGAAGTACTTAGAGGACTTCTCCCTAAAGGGAACACCTTTTCCTGCATTCATCTGGGTGCAGTGGGGCTGCACATCTCTCCCACACCTAAGAATGTGTTCTGGAATTCTGAGTGCAGGGAAGTTCCTCCAACTGACAGCAGCGCCTGGGTTCTAATTGAATCCCTTTGCTTGTCTTCCCTGATGGAAAGCCTAGGCGGGAGTGCGGGGGAAAGTGTGGTTTGGGCTCCAAAACCAAGTATTGGCGATGACCTCTCTATGGTTTGTGGAGGTGTTTAAACTACATCCCTAACCTGGGAACACTTGTGCCCCCATAAAGATCCGTGGAGTCTGTTTCCACACCTCCAGCACACACACGAACACTTGCACAGTTATCCTGAGAGTGGGCAGCCTCCTCCAACTGAGAGCAGGGCCTTGGTTCTTATAAAATCGCTTAACTTGTCTACCCTGTTTGGTTGCCTGATACGGAGTGCTGGGGAAAGGGTGGGTTGGGCTCTAAATCCAAGTATTAGCGAGTGCTTCTCCATGGGATTTGGAGGTTATTAACCAAAAGCCCACAACATGGGAATACCTGTGCTCCTTGAAAAAAGCGTGGACTCTGTATCCCCACCACCAGAACACACATGAAGAAGTTTTCTGCTATCCTGAGTGTGGGCTGGCAATTTCAGGTGACAGAAGCGGCTGGGTTCTAATAGAATCCCTTAGCTTGTAATCCCTGAGTGTTTCCCTAGGACTGACTCTGAGAGAAACCTGGGGGTTGGGCTTTGAGGCCAAATAGTAGCGAGTGTCCCCGATGGACTGAGGAAGTATTTAGATGAATTCTCCATAAAGGGAAACACCTGAGCACCCATTCATCTGCGTGGAGTGGGGCTTCAAATCTCCCCACCACACAAGGTTGGGTTCCAGTATCCTGAGGGTGGGGTAGTTCCTCCAACTGACATCAGCGTCTTGGTTTGAATAGAATCCCTTTGCTTGTCTTCCCTGATGGTTTGCCTAGGCCAGTGTGTGGTTGTAAGTGGGATTTGGGATCTAAAACTAAGTATTAACGTGTGCCTCTCCATGGGTAGTGGAGATGTTTAAACTACAACCCACAACTTGGGAATTACTGTGACCCCTAAAAAATGCATGTGCTATGTTTCCCCACGTCCAGCACACACAGGAAGAAGTGTTCTGGGGTTGTGAGTGTGGGGAGGTTCCTCCAACAGACAGCAGCACCTGGGTTGTAATAGAATCCCTTAGCTTGACTTCCCTAAGTGTTTTCCTAGGCCTAGCAGTAAGCGATGGTGGGGGATGGGCTCTAAAGCCAAGTATTAGCGAGTGCATCTCTGTGGGTAGTGGAGGGTTTTAAACTACTTCCCCAACCTTGGAACACCTGTGCCCCATAAAGATGCGTGGAGTCTGTTTCCCCACCTCCAGCACACACACGGAGACGTGCTCAGGTATCCTGATTGTGGGGAGGCTCCTCCAAATGACAGCAGCGCCTGGGTTCTAAAAGAATCCCTTAGCTTGTCTTCCCTGATGGCATGCCTAGGCTGGAGAGTGGGGGAAAGTGGGGGTTGGGCTCTAAACCAAGGATAAGCGAGAGCCTATCCATGGGATGTGGGTTTTTAACCTACAACCCACAACCATGGAATAAATGTGCCCCCTGAAAGATGCTTTGACTGTTTCCCTACATCCAGCACACACACGAAGAAGTGTTCTGGTATTCTGAGTGTGGGGAAATTCCTCAAAATGACAGAAGCACCTGGATTCTATTAGTATCCCTTAGCTTCTGTTCCCTGAGTGTTCTTTTAGGCCAGGCCATGAGGGAAAGCTGGGGGTTGGGCTTGGAGGCCACGTAGCAGTGAGTGCCCCCTGATCCATTGAGGAAGTACTTAGAGGACTTCTCCCTAAAGGGAACACCTTTTCCTGCATTCATCTGGGTGCAGTGGGGCTGCACATCTCTCCCACTCCTAAGAATGTGTTCTGGAATTCTGAGTGCAGGGAAGTTCCTCCAACTGACAGCAGCGCCTGGGTTCTAATTGAATCCCTTTGCTTGTCTTCCCTGATGGAAAGCCTAGGCGGGAGTGCGGGGGAAAGTGTGGTTTGGGCTCCAAAACCAAGTATTGGCGATGACCTCTCTATGGTTTGTGGAGGTGTTTAAACTACATCCCTAACCTGGGAACACCTGTGCCCCCATAAAGATCCGTGGAGTCTGTTTCCACACCTCCAGCACACACACGAACACTTGCACAGTTATCCTGAGAGTGGGCAGCCTCCTCCAACTGAGAGCAGGGCCTTGGTTCTTATAAAATCGCTTAACTTGTCTACCCTGTTTGGTTGCCTGATACGGAGTGCTGGGGAAAGGGTGGGTTGGGCTCTAAATCCAAGTATTAGCGAGTGCTTCTCCATGGGATTTGGAGGTTATTAACCAAAAGCCCACAACATGGGAATACCTGTGCTCCTTGAAAAAAGCGTGGACTCTGTATCCCCACCACCAGAACACACATGAAGAAGTTTTCTGCTATCCTGAGTGTGGGCTGGCAATTTCAGGTGACAGAAGCGGCTGGGTTCTAATAGAATCCCTTAGCTTGTAATCCCTGAGTGTTTCCCTAGGACTGACTCTGAGAGAAACCTGGGGGTTGGGCTTTGAGGCCAAATAGTAGCGAGTGTCCCCGATGGACTGAGGAAGTATTTAGATGAATTCTCCATAAAGGGAAACACCTGAGCACCCATTCATCTGCGTGGAGTGGGGCTTCAAATCTCCCCACCACACAAGGTTGGGTTCCAGTATCCTGAGGGTGGGGTAGTTCCTCCAACTGACATCAGCGTCTTGGTTTGAATAGAATCCCTTTGCTTGTCTTCCCTGATGGTTTGCCTAGGCCAGTGTGTGGTTGTAAGTGGGATTTGGGATCTAAAACTAAGTATTAACGTGTGCCTCTCCATGGGTAGTGGAGATGTTTAAACTACAACCCACAACTTGGGAATTACTGTGACCCCTGAAAAATGCATGTGCTATGTTTCCCCACGTCCAGCACACACAGGAAGAAGTGTTCTGGGGTTGTGAGTGTGGGGAGGTTCCTCCAACAGACAGCAGCACCTGGGTTGTAATAGAATCCCTTAGCTTGACTTCCCTAAGTGTTTTCCTAGGCCTAGCAGTAAGCGATGGTGGGGCATGGGCTCTAAAGCCAAGTATTAGCGAGTGCATCTCTGTGGGTAGTGGAGGGTTTTAAACTACTTCCCCAACCTTGGAACACCTGTGCCCCATAAAGATGCGTGGAGTCTGTTTCCCCACCTCCAGCACACACACGGAGACGTGCTCAGGTATCCTGATTGTGGGGAGGCTCCTCCAAATGACAGCAGCGCCTGGGTTCTAAAAGAATCCCTTAGCTTGTCTTCCCTGATGGCATGCCTAGGCTGGAGAGTGGGGGAAAGTGGGGGTTGGGCTCTAAACCAAGGATAAGCGAGAGCCTATCCATGGGATGTGGGTTTTTAACCTACAACCCACAACCATGGAATAAATGTGCCCCCTGAAAGATGCTTTGACTGTTTCCCTACATCCAGCACACACACGAAGAAGTGTTCTGGTATTCTGAGTGTGGGGAAGTTCCTCAAAATGACAGAAGCACCTGGATTCTATTAGTATCCCTTAGCTTCTGTTCCCTGAGTGTTCTTTTAGGCCAGGCCATGAGGGAAAGCTGGGGGTTGGGCTTGGAGGCCACGTAGCAGTGAGTGCCCCCTGATCCTTTGAGGAAGTACTTAGAGGACTTCTCCCTAAAGGGAACACCTTTTCCTGCATTCATCTGGGTGCAGTGGGGCTGCACATCTCTCCCACTCCTAAGAATGTGTTCTGGAATTCTGAGTGCAGGGAAGTTCCTCCAACTGACAGCAGCGCCTGGGTTCTAATTGAATCCCTTTGCTTGTCTTCCCTGATGGAAAGCCTAGGCGGGAGTGCGGGGGAAAGTGTGGTTTGGGCTCCAAAACCAAGTATTTGTGATGACCTCTCTATGGTTTGTGGAGGTGTTTAAACTACATCCCTAACCTGGGAACACCTGTGCCCCCATAAAGATCCGTGGAGTCTGTTTCCACACCTCCAGCACACACACGAACACTTTCACAGTTATCCTGAGAGTGGGCAGCCTCCTCCAACTGAGAGCAGAGCCTTGGTTCTTATAAAATCGCTTAACTTGTCTACCCTGTTTGGTTGCCTGATACGGAGTGCTGGGGAAAGGGTGGGTTGGGCTCTAAATCCAAGTATTAGCGAGTGCTTCTCCATGGGATTTGGAGGTTATTAACCAAAAGCCCACAACATGGGAATACCTGTGCTCCTTGAAAAAAGCGTGGACTCTGTATCCCCACCACCAGAACACACATGAAGAAGTTTTCTGCTATCCTGAGTGTGGGCTGGCAATTTCAGGTGACAGAAGCGGCTGGGTTCTAATAGAATCCCTTAGCTTGTAATCCCTGAGTGTTTCCCTAGGACTGACTCTGAGAGAAACCTGGGGGTTGGGCTTTGAGGCCAAATAGTAGCGAGTGTTCCCGATGGACTGAGGAAATATTTAGATGAATTCTCCATAAAGGGAAACACCTGAGCACCCATTCATCTGCGTGGAGTGGGGCTTCAAATCTCCCCACCACACAAGGTTGTGTTCCAGTATCCTGAGGGTGGGGTAGTTCCTCCAACTGACATCAGCGTCTTGGTTTGAATAGAATCCCTTTGCTTGTCTTCCCTGATGGTTTGACTAGGCCAGTGTGTGGTTGTAAGTGGGATTTGGGATCTAAAACTAAGTATTAGCGTGTGCCTCTCCATGGGTAGTGGAGATGTTTAAACTACAACCCACAACTTGGGAATTACTGTGACCCCTGAAAAATGCGTGTGCTATGTTTCCCCACGTCCAGCACACACAGGAAGAAGTGTTCTGGGGTTCTGAGTGTGGGAAGTTCCTCCAACAGACAGCAGCACCTTGGTTGTAATAGAATCCCTTCGCTTGACTTCCCTAAGTGTTTTCCTAGGCCTAGCAGTAAGCGATGGTGGGGTATGGGCTCTAAAGGCAAGTATTAGTGAGTGAATCTCTGTGGGTAGTGGAGGGTTTTAAACTACTTCCCCAACCTTGGAACACCTGTGCCCCATAAAGATGCGTGGAATCTGTTTCCCCACCTCCAGCACACACACGGAGACGTGCTCAGGTATCCTGATTGTGGGGAGGCTCCTCCAAATGACAGCAGCGCCTGGGTTCTAAAGGAATCCCTTAGCTTGTCTTCCCTGATGGCATGCCTAGGCTGGAGAGTGGGGGAAAGTGGGGGTTGGGCTCTAAACCAAGGATAAGCGAGAGCCTATCCATGGGATGTGGGTTTTTAACCTACAACCCACAACCATGGAATAAATGTGCCCCCTGAAAGATGCTTTGACTGTTTCCCTACATCCAGCACACACACGAAGTGTTCTGGTATTCTGAGTGTGGGGAAGTTCCTCAAAATGACAGAAGCACCTGGATTCTATTAGTATCCCTTAGCTTCTGTTCCCTGAGTGTTCTTTTAGGCCAGGCCATGAGGGAAAGCTGGGGGTTGGGCTTGGAGGCCACGTAGCAGTGAGTGCCCCGTGATCCATTGAGGAAGTACTTAGAGGACTTCTCCCTAAACGGAACACATTTTCCTGCATTCATCTGGGTGCAGTGGGGCTGCACATCTCTCCCACACCTAAGAATGTGTTCTGGAATTCTGAGTGCAGGGAAGTTCCTCCAACTGACAGCAGCGCCTGGGTTCTAATTGAATCCCTTTGCTTGTCTTCCCTGATGGAAAGCCTAGGCGGGAGTGCGGGGGAAAGTGTGGTTTGGGCTCCAAAACCAAGTATTGGCGATGACCTCTCTATGGTTTGTGGAGGTGTTTAAACTACATCCCTAACCTGGGAACACCTGTGCCCCCATAAAGATCCGTGGAGTCTGTTTCCACACCTCCAGCACACACACGAACACTTGCACAGTTATCCTGAGAGTGGGCAGCCTCCTCCAACTGAGAGCAGAGCCTTGGTTCTTATAAAATCGCTTAACTTGTCTACCCTGTTTGGTTGCCTGATACGGAGTGCTGGGTAAAGGGCGGGTTGGGCTCTAAATCCAAGTATTAGCGAGTGCTTCTCCATGGGATTTGGAGGTTATTAACCAAAAGCCCACAACATGGGAATACCTGTGCTCCTTGAAAATACCGTGGACTCTGTATCCCCACCACCAGAACACACATGAAGAAGTTTTCTGCTATCCTGAGTGTGGGCTGGCAATTTCAGGTGACAGAAGCGGCTGGGTTCTAATAGAATCCCTTAGCTTGTAATCCCTGAGTGTTTCCCTAGGACTGACTCTGAGAGAAACCTGGGGGTTGGGCTTTGAGGCCAAATAGTAGCGAGTGTCCCCAATGGACTGAGGAAGTATTTAGATGAATTCTCCATAAAGGGAAACACCTGAGCACCCATTCATCTGCGTGGAGTGGGGCTTCAAATCTCCCCACCACACAAGGTTGGGTTCCAGTATCCTGAGGGTGGGGTAGTTCCTCCAACTGACATCAGCGTCTTGGTTTGAATAGAATCCATTTGCTTGTCTTCCCTGATGGTTTGCCTAGGCCAGTGTGTGGTTGAAAGTGGGATTTGGGATCTAAAACTAAGTATTAGCGTGTGCCTCTCCATGGGTAGTGGAGATGTTTAAACTACAACCCACAACTTGGGAATTACTGTGACCCCTGAAAAATGCGTGTGCTATGTTTCCCCACGTCCAGCACACACAGGAAGAAGTGTTCTGGGGTTCTGAGTGTGGGGAGGTTCCTCCAACAGACAGCAGCACCTGGGTTGTAATAGAATCCCTTCGCTTGACTTCCCTAAGTGTTTTCCTAGGCCTAGCAGTAAGCGATGGTGGGGGATGGGCTCTAAAGCCAAGTATTAGCGAGTGTATCTCTGTGGGTAGTGGAGGGTTTTAAACTACTTCCCCAACCTTGGAACACCTGTGCCCCATAAAGATGCGTGGAATCTGTTTCCCCACCTCCAGCACACACACGGAGACGTGCTCAGGTATCCTGATTGTGGGGAGGCTCCTCCAAATGACAGCAGCACCTGGGTTCTAAAAGAATCCCTTAGCTTGTCTTCCCTGATGGCATGCCTAGCGTGGAGAGTGGGGGAAAGTGGGGGTTGGGCTCTAAACCAAGGATAAGCGAGAGCCTATCCATGGGATGTGGGTTTTTAACCTACAACCCACAACCATGGAATAAATGTGCCCCCTGAAAGATGCTTTGACTGTTTCCCTACATCCAGCACACACACGAAGATGTGTTCTTGTATTCTGAGTGTGGGGAAGTTCCTCAAACTGACAGCAGCACCTGGATTCTATTAGTATCCCTTAGCTTCTGTTCCCTGAGTGTTCTTTTAGGCCAGGCCATGAGGGAAAGCTGGGGGTTGGGCTTGGAGGCCACGTAGCAGTGAGTGCCCCCTGATCCATTGAGGAAGTACTTAGAGGACTTCTCCCTAAAGGGAACACCTTTTCCTGCATTCATCTGGGTGCAGTGGGGCTGCACATCTCTCCCACACCTAAGAATGTGTTCTGGAATTCTGAGTGCAGGGAAGTTCCTCCAACTGACAGCAGCGCCTGGGTTCTAATTGAATCCCTTTGCTTGTCTTCCCTGATGGAAAGCCTAGGCGGGAGTGCGGGGGAAAGTGTGGTTTGGGCTCCAAAACCAAGTATTGGCGATGACCTCTCTATGGTTTGTGGAGGTGTTTAAACTACATCCCTAACCTGGGAACACCTGTGCCCCCATAAAGATCCGTGGAGTCTGTTTCCACACCTCCAGCACACACACGAACACTTGCACAGTTATCCTGAGAGTGGGCAGCCTCCTCCAACTGAGAGCAGGGCCTTGGTTCTTATAAAATCGCTTAACTTGTCTACCCTGTTTGGTTGCCTGATACGGAGTGCTGGGGAAAGGGTGGGTTGGGCTCTAAATCCAAGTATTAGCGAGTGCTTCTCCATGGGATTTGGAGGTTATTAACCAAAAGCCCACAACATGGGAATACCTGTGCTCCTTGAAAAAAGCGTGGACTCTGTATCCCCACCACCAGAACACACATGAAGAAGTTTTCTGCTATCCTGAGTGTGGGCTGGCAATTTCAGGTGACAGAAGCGGCTGGGTTCTAATCGAATCCCTTAGCTTGTAATCCCTGAGTGTTTCCCTAGGACTGACTCTGAGAGAAACCTGGGGGTTGGGCTTTGAGGCCAAATAGTAGCGAGTGTCCCCGATGGACTGAGGAAGTATTTAGATGAATTCTCCATAAAGGGAAACACCTGAGCACCCATTCATCTGCGTGGAGTGGGGCTTCAAATCTCCCCACCACACAAGGTTGGGTTCCAGTATCCTGAGGGTGGGGTAGTTCCTCCAACTGACATCAGCGTCTTGGTTTGAATAGAATCCATTTGCTTGTCTTCCCTGATGGTTTGCCTAGGCCAGTGTGTGGTTGAAAGTGGGATTTGGGATCTAAAACTAAGTATTAGCGTGTGCCTCTCCATGGGTAGTGGAGATGTTTAAACTACAACCCACAAATTGAGAATTACTGTGACCCCTGAAAAATGCATGTGATCTGTTTCCGCACGTCCAGCTCACACAGGAAGAAGTCTTCTGGGGTTGTGAGTGTGGGGAGGTTCCTCCAACAGACAGCAGCACCTTGGTTGTAATAGAATCCCTTCGCTTGACTTCCCTAAGTGTTTTCCTAGGCCTAGCAGTAAGCGATGGTGGGGTATGGGCTCTAAAGGCAAGTATTAGTGAGTGCATCTCTGTGGGTAGTGGAGGGTTTTAAATTACTTCCCCAACCTTGGAACACCTGTGCCCCATAAAGATGCGTGGAATCTGTTTCCCCACCTCCAGCACACACACGGAGACGTGCTCAGGTATCCTGATTGTGGGGAGGCTCCTCCAAATGACAGCAGCGCCTGGGTTCTAAAGGAATCCCTTAGCTTGTCTTCCCTGATGGCATGCCTAGGCTGGAGAGTGGGGGAAAGTGGGGGTTGGGCTCTAAACCAAGGATAAGCGAGAGCCTATCCATGGGATGTGGGTTTTTAACCTACAACCCACAACCATGGAATAAATGTGCCCCCTGAAAGATGCTTTGACTGTTTCCCTACATCCAGCACACACACGAAGAAGTGTTCTGGTATTCTGAGTGTGGGGAAGTTCCTCAAAATGACAGAAGCACCTGGATTCTATTAGTATCCCTTAGCTTCTGTTCCCTGAGTGTTCTTTTAGGCCAGGCCATGAGGGAAAGCTGGGGGTTGGGCTTGGAGGCCACGTAGCAGTGAGTGCCCCGTGATCCATTGAGGAAGTACTTAGAGGACTTCTCCCTAAACGGAACACATTTTCCTGCATTCATCAGGGTGCAGTGGGGCTGCACATCTCTCCCACACCTAAGAATGTGTTCTGGAATTCTGAGTGCAGGGAAGTTCCTCCAACTGACAGCAGCGCCTGGGTTCTAATTGAATCCCTTTGCTTGTCTTCCCTGATGGAAAGCCTAGGCGGGAGTGCGGGGGAAAGTGTGGTTTGGGCTCCAAAACCAAGTATTGGCGATGACCTCTCTATGGTTTGTGGAGGTGTTTAAACTACATCCCTAACCTGGGAACACCTGTGCCCCCATAAAGATCCGTGGAGTCTGTTTCCACACCTCCAGCACACACACGAACACTTGCACAGTTATCCTGAGAGTGGGCAGCCTCCTCCAACTGAGAGCAGGGCCTTGGTTCTTATAAAATCGCTTAACTTGTCTACCCTGTTGGGTTGCCTGATACGGAGTGCTGGGGAAAGGGTGGGTTGGGCTCTAAATCCAAGTATTAGCGAGTGCTTCTCCATGGGATTTGGAGGTTATTAACCAAAAGCCCACAACATGGGAATACCTGTGCTCCTTGAAAAAAGCGTGGACTCTGTATCCCCACCACCAGAACACACATGAAGAAGTTTTCTGCTATCCTGAGTGTGGGCTGGCAATTTCAGGTGACAGAAGCGGCTGGGTTCTAATCGAATCCCTTAGCTTGTAATCCCTGAGTGTTTCCCTAGGACTGACTCTGAGAGAAACCTGGGGGTTGGGCTTTGAGGCCAAATAGTAGCGAGTGTCCCCAATTGACTGAGGAAGTATTTAGATGAATTCTCCATAAAGGGAAACACCTGAGCACCCATTCATCTGCGTGGAGTGGGGCTTCAAATCTCCCCACCACACAAGGTTGGGTTCCAGTATCCTGAGGGTGGGGTAGTTCCTCCAACTGACATCAGCGTCTTGGTTTGAATAGAATCCATTTGCTTGTCTTCCCTGATGGTTTGCCTAGGCCAGTGTGTGGTTGAAAGTGGGATTTGGGATCTAAAACTAAGTATTAGTGTGTGCCTCTCCATGGGTAGTAGAGATGTTTAAACTACAACCCACAAATTGAGAATTACTGTGACCCCTGAAAAATGCATGTGATCTGTTTCCCCACGTCCAGCTCACACAGGAAGAAGTCTTCTGGGGTTGTGAGTGTGGGGAGGTTCCTCCAACAGACAGCAGCACCTGGGTTGTAATAGAATCCCTTAGCTTGACTTCCCTAAGTGTATTCCTAGGCCTAGCAGTAAGCGATGGTGGGGGATGGGCTCTAAAGCCAAGTATTAGCGAGTGCATCTCTGTGGGTAGTGGAGGGTTTTAAACTACTTCCCCAACCTTGGAACACCTGTGCCCCATAAAGATGCGTGGAATCTGTTTCCCCACCTCCAGCACACACACGGAGACGTGCTCAGGTATCCTGATTGTGGGGAGGCTCCTCCAAATGACAGCAGCGCCTGGGTTCTAAAAGAATCCCTTAGCTTGTCTTCCCTGATGGCATGGCTAGGCTGGAGAGTGGGGGAAAGTGGGGGTTGGGCTCTAAACCAAGGATAAGCGAGAGCCTATCCATGGGATGTGGGTTTTTAACCTACAACCCACAACCATGGAATAAATGTGCCCCCTGAAAGATGCTTTGACTGTTTCCCTACATCCAGCACACACACGAAGAAGTGTTCTGGTATTCTGAGTGTGGGGAAGTTCCTCAAACTGACAGCAGCACCTGGATTCTATTAGTATCCCTTAGCTTCTGTTCCCTGAGTGTTCTTTTAGGCCAGGCCATGAGGGAAAGCTGGGGGTTGGGCTTGGAGGCCACGTAGCAGTGAGTGCCCCCTGATCCTTTGAGGAAGTACTTAGAGGACTTCTCCCTAAAGGGAACACCTTTTCCTGCATTCATCTGGGTGCAGTGGGGCTGCACATCTCTCCCACACCTAAGAATGTGTTCTGGAATTCTGAGTGCAGGGAAGTTCCTCCAACTGACAGCAGCGCCTGGGTTCTAATTGAATCCCTTTGCTTGTCTTCCCTGATGGAAAGCCTAGGCGGGAGTGCGGGGGAAAGTGTGGTTTGGGCTCCAAAACCAAGTATTGGCGATGACCTCTCTATGGTTTGTGGAGGTGTTTAAACTACATCCCTAACCTGGGAACACCTGTGCCCCCATAAAGATCCGTGGAGTCTGTTTCCACACCTCCAGCACACACACGAACACTTGCACAGTTATCCTGAGAGTGGGCAGCCTCCTCCAACTGAGAGCAGGGCCTTGGTTCTTATAAAATCGCTTAACTTGTCTACCCTGTTTGGTTGCCTGATACGGAGTGCTGGGGAAAGGGTGGGTTGGGCTCTAAATCCAAGTATTAGCGAGTGCTTCTCCATGGGATTTGGAGGTTATTAACCAAAAGCCCACAACATGGGAATACCTGTGCTCCTTGAAAAAAGCGTGGACTCTGTATCCCCACCACCAGAACACACATGAAGAAGTTTTCTGCTATCCTGAGTGTGGGCTGGCAATTTCAGGTGACAGAAGCGGCTGGGTTCTAATAGAATCCCTTAGCTTGTAATCCCTGAGTGTTTCCCTAGGACTGACTCTGAGAGAAACCTGGGGGTTGGGCTTTGAGGCCAAATAGTAGCGAGTGTCCCCGATGGACTGAGGAAGTATTTAGATGAATTCTCCATAAAGGGAAACACCTGAGCACCCATTCATCTGCGTGGAGTGGGGCTTCAAATCTCCCCACCACACAAGGTTGGGTTCCAGTATCCTGAGGGTGGGGTAGTTCCTCCAACTGACATCAGCGTCTTGGTTTTAATAGAATCCCTTTGCTTGTCTTCCCTGATGGTTTGCCTAGGCCAGTGTGTGGTTGAAAGTGGGATTTGGGATCTAAAACTAAGTATTAGCGTGTGCCTCTCCATGGGTAGTGGAGATGTTTAAACTACAACCCACAACTTGGGAATTACTGTGACCCCTGAAAAATGCGTGTGCTATGTTTCCCCACGTCCAGCACACACAGGAAGAAGTGTTCTGGGGTTCTGAGTGTGGGGAGGTTCCTCCAACAGACAGCAGCACCTGGGTTGTAATAGAATCCCTTCGCTTGACTTCCCTAAGTGTTTTCCTAGGCCTAGCAGTAAGCGATGGTGGGGGATGGGCTCTAAAGCCAAGTATTAGCGAGTGTATCTCTGTGGGTAGTGGAGGGTTTTAAACTACTTCCCCAACCTTGGAACACCTGTGCCCCATAAAGATGCGTGGAATCTGTTTCCCCACCTCCAGCACACACACGGAGACGTGCTCAGGTATCCTGATTGTGGGGAGGCTCCTCCAAATGACAGCAGCACCTGGGTTCTAAAAGAATCCCTTAGCTTGTCTTCCCTGATGGCATGCCTAGCGTGGAGAGTGGGGGAAAGTGGGGGTTGGGCTCTAAACCAAGGATAAGCGAGAGCCTATCCATGGGATGTGGGTTTTTAACCTACAACCCACAACCATGGAATAAATGTGCCCCCTGAAAGATGCTTTGACTGTTTCCCTACATCCAGCACACACACGAAGATGTGTTCTTGTATTCTGAGTGTGGGGAAGTTCCTCAAACTGACAGCAGCACCTGGATTCTATTAGTATCCCTTAGCTTCTGTTCCCTGAGTGTTCTTTTAGGCCAGGCCATGAGGGAAAGCTGGGGGTTGGGCTTGGAGGCCACGTAGCAGTGAGTGCCCCCTGATCCATTGAGGAAGTACTTAGAGGACTTCTCCCTTAAGGGAACACCTTTTCCTGCATTCATCTGGGTGCAGTGGGGCTGCACATCTCTCCCACACCTAAGAATGTGTTCTGGAATTCTGAGTGCAGGGAAGTTCCTCCAACTGACAGCAGCGCCTGGGTTCTAATTGAATCCCTTTGCTTGTCTTCCCTGATGGAAAGCCTAGGCGGGAGTGCGGGGGAAAGTGTGGTTTGGGCTCCAAAACCAAGTATTTGCGATGACCTCTCTATGGTTTGTGGAGGTGTTTAAACTACATCCCTAACCTGGGAACACCTGTGCCCCCATAAAGATCCGTGGAGTCTGTTTCCACACCTCCAGCACACACACGAACACTTGCACAGTTATCCTGAGAGTGGGCAGCCTCCTCCAACTGAGAGCAGGGCCTTGGTTCTTATAAAATCGCTTAACTTGTCTACCCGGTTGGGTTGCCTGATACGGAGTGCTGGGGAAAGGGTGGGTTGGGCTCTAAATCCAAGTATTAGCGAGTGCTTCTCCATGGGATTTGGAGGTTATTAACCAAAAGCCCACAACATGGGAATACCTGTGCTCCTTGAAAAAAGCGTGGACTCTGTATCCCCACCACCAGAACACACATGAAGAAGTTTTCTGCTATCCTGAGTGTGGGCTGGCAATTTCAGGTGACAGAAGCGGCTGGGTTCTAATAGAATCCCTTAGCTTGTAATCCCTGAGTGTTTCCCTAGGACTGACTCTGAGAGAAACCTGGGGGTTGGGCTTTGAGGCCAAATAGTAGCGAGTGTCCCCGATGGACTGAGGAAGTATTTAGATGAATTCTCCATAAAGGGAAACACCTGAGCACCCATTCATCTGCGTGGAGTGGGGCTTCAAATCTCCCCACCACACAAGGTTGGGTTCCAGTATCCTGAGGGTGGGGTAGTTCCTCCAACTGACATCAGCGTCTTGGTTTGAATAGAATCCATTTGCTTGTCTTCCCTGATGGTTTGCCTAGGCCAGTGTGTGGTTGAAAGTGGGATTTGGGATCTAAAACTAAGTATTAGCGTGTGCCTCTCCATGGGTAGTGGAGATGTTTAAACTACAACCCACAAATTGAGAATTACTGTGACCCCTGAAAAATGCATGTGATCTGTTTCCGCACGTCCAGCTCACACAGGAAGAAGTCTTCTGGGGTTGTGAGTGTGGGGAGGTTCCTCCAACAGACAGCAGCACCTTGGTTGTAATAGAATCCCTTCGCTTGACTTCCCTAAGTGTTTTCCTAGGCCTAGCAGTAAGCGATGGTGGGGTATGGGCTCTAAAGGCAAGTATTAGTGAGTGCATCTCTGTGGGTAGTGGAGGGTTTTAAATTACTTCCCCAACCTTGGAACACCTGTGCCCCATAAAGATGCGTGGAATCTGTTTCCCCACCTCCAGCACACACACGGAGACGTGCTCAGGTATCCTGATTGTGGGGAGGCTCCTCCAAATGACAGCAGCGCCTGGGTTCTAAAGGAATCCCTTAGCTTGTCTTCCCTGATGGCATGCCTAGGCTGGAGAGTGGGGGAAAGTGGGGGTTGGGCTCTAAACCAAGGATAAGCGAGAGCCTATCCATGGGATGTGGGTTTTTAACCTACAACCCACAACCATGGAATAAATGTGCCCCCTGAAAGATGCTTTGACTGTTTCCCTACATCCAGCACACACACGAAGAAGTGTTCTGGTATTCTGAGTGTGGGGAAGTTCCTCAAAATGACAGAAGCACCTGGATTCTATTAGTATCCCTTAGCTTCTGTTCCCTGAGTGTTCTTTTAGGCCAGGCCATGAGGGAAAGCTGGGGGTTGGGCTTGGAGGCCACGTAGCAGTGAGTGCCCCGTGATCCATTGAGGAAGTACTTAGAGGACTTCTCCCTAAACGGAACACATTTTCCTGCATTCATCAGGGTGCAGTGGGGCTGCACATCTCTCCCACACCTAAGAATGTGTTCTGGAATTCTGAGTGCAGGGAAGTTCCTCCAACTGACAGCAGCGCCTGGGTTCTAATTGAATCCCTTTGCTTGTCTTCCCTGATGGAAAGCCTAGGCGGGAGTGCGGGGGAAAGTGTGGTTTGGGCTCCAAAACCAAGTATTGGCGATGACCTCTCTATGGTTTGTGGAGGTGTTTAAACTACATCCCTAACCTGGGAACACCTGTGCCCCCATAAAGATCCGTGGAGTCTGTTTCCACACCTCCAGCACACACACGAACACTTGCACAGTTATCCTGAGAGTGGGCAGCCTCCTCCAACTGAGAGCAGGGCCTTGGTTCTTATAAAATCGCTTAACTTGTCTACCCTGTTGGGTTGCCTGATACGGAGTGCTGGGGAAAGGGTGGGTTGGGCTCTAAATCCAAGTATTAGCGAGTGCTTCTCCATGGGATTTGGAGGTTATTAACCAAAAGCCCACAACATGGGAATACCTGTGCTCCTTGAAAAAAGCGTGGACTCTGTATCCCCACCACCAGAACACACATGAAGAAGTTTTCTGCTATCCTGAGTGTGGGCTGGCAATTTCAGGTGACAGAAGCGGCTGGGTTCTAATAGAATCCCTTAGCTTGTAATCCCTGAGTGTTTCCCTAGGACTGACTCTGAGAGAAACCTGGGGGTTGGGCTTTGAGGCCAAATAGTAGCGAGTGTCCCCAATTGACTGAGGAAGTATTTAGATGAATTCTCCATAAAGGGAAACACCTGAGCACCCATTCATCTGCGTGGAGTGGGGCTTCAAATCTCCCCACCACACAAGGTTGGGTTCCAGTATCCTGAGGGTGGGGTAGTTCCTCCAACTGACATCAGCGTCTTGGTTTGAATAGAATCCATTTGCTTGTCTTCCCTGATGGTTTGCCTAGGCCAGTGTGTGGTTGAAAGTGGGATTTGGGATCTAAAACTAAGTATTAGCGTGTGCCTCTCCATGGGTAGTGGAGATGTTTAAACTACAACCCACAAATTGAGAATTACTGTGACCCCTGAAAAATGCATGTGATCTGTTTCCCCACGTCCAGCTCACACAGGAAGAAGTGTTCTGGGGTTGTGAGTGTGGGGAGGTTCCTCCAACAGACAGCAGCACCTGGGTTGTAATAGAATCCCTTAGCTTGACTTCCCTAAGTGTATTCCTAGGCCTAGCAGTAAGCGATGGTGGGGGATGGGCTCTAAAGCCAAGTATTAGCGAGTGCATCTCTGTGGGTAGTGGAGGGTTTTAAACTACTTCCCCAACCTTGGAACACCTGTGCCCCATAAAGATGCGTGGAATCTGTTTCCCCACCTCCAGCACACACACGGAGACGTGCTCAGGTATCCTGATTGTGGGGAGGCTCCTCCAAATGACAGCAGCGCCTGGGTTCTAAAAGAATCCCTTAGCTTGTCTTCCCTGATGGCATGGCTAGGCTGGAGAGTGGGGGAAAGTGGGGGTTGGGCTCTAAACCAAGGATAAGCGAGAGCCTATCCATGGGATGTGGGTTTTTAACCTACAACCCACAACCATGGAATAAATGTGCCCCCTGAAAGATGCTTTGACTGTTTCCCTACATCCAGCACACACACGAAGAAGTGTTCTGGTATTCTGAGTGTGGGGAAGTTCCTCAAACTGACAGCAGCACCTGGATTCTATTAGTATCCCTTAGCTTCTGTTCCCTGAGTGTTCTTTTAGGCCAGGCCATGAGGGAAAGCTGGGGGTTGGGCTTGGAGGCCACGTAGCAGTGAGTGCCCCCTGATCCTTTGAGGAAGTACTTAGAGGACTTCTCCCTAAAGGGAACACCTTTTCCTGCATTCATCTGGGTGCAGTGGGGCTGCACATCTCTCCCACACCTAAGAATGTGTTCTGGAATTCTGAGTGCAGGGAAGTTCCTCCAACTGACAGCAGCGCCTGGGTTCTAATTGAATCCCTTTGCTTGTCTTCCCTGATGGAAAGCCTAGGCGGGAGTGCGGGGGAAAGTGTGGTTTGGGCTCCAAAACCAAGTATTGGCGATGACCTCTCTATGGTTTGTGGAGGTGTTTAAACTACATCCCTAACCTGGGAACACCTGTGCCCCCATAAAGATCCGTGGAGTCTGTTTCCACACCTCCAGCACACACACGAACACTTGCACAGTTATCCTGAGAGTGGGCAGCCTCCTCCAACTGAGAGCAGGGCCTTGGTTCTTATAAAATCGCTTAACTTGTCTACCCTGTTTGGTTGCCTGATACGGAGTGCTGGGGAAAGGGTGGGTTGGGCTCTAAATCCAAGTATTAGCGAGTGCTTCTCCATGGGATTTGGAGGTTATTAACCAAAAGCCCACAACATGGGAATACCTGTGCTCCTTGAAAAAAGCGTGGACTCTGTATCCCCACCACCAGAACACACATGAAGAAGTTTTCTGCTATCCTGAGTGTGGGCTGGCAATTTCAGGTGACAGAAGCGGCTGGGTTCTAATAGAATCCCTTAGCTTGTAATCCCTGAGTGTTTCCCTAGGACTGACTCTGAGAGAAACCTGGGGGTTGGGCTTTGAGGCCAAATAGTAGCGAGTGTCCCCGATGGACTGAGGAAGTATTTAGATGAATTCTCCATAAAGGGAAACACCTGAGCACCCATTCATCTGCGTGGAGTGGGGCTTCAAATCTCCCCACCACACAAGGTTGGGTTCCAGTATCCTGAGGGTGGGGTAGTTCCTCCAACTGACATCAGCGTCTTGGTTTGAATAGAATCCCTTTGCTTGTCTTCCCTGATGGTTTGCCTAGGCCAGTGTGTGGTTGAAAGTGGGATTTGGGATCTAAAACTAAGTATTAGCGTGTGCCTCTCCATGGGTAGTGGAGATGTTTAAACTACAACCCACAAATTGGGAATTACTGTGACCCCTGAAAAATGCATGTGCTATGTTTCCCCACGTCCAGCACACACAGGAAGAAGTGTTCTGGGGTTGTGAGTGTGGGGAGGTTCCTCCAACAGACAGCAGCACCTGGGTTGTAATAGAATCCCTTAGCTTGACTTCCCTAAGTGTTTTCCTAGGCCTAGCAGTAAGCGATGGTGGGGGATGGGCTCTAAAGCCAAGTATTAGCGAGTGCATCTCTGTGGGTAGTGGAGGGTTTTAAACTACTTCCCCAACCTTGGAACACCTGTGCCCCATAAAGATGCGTGGAATCTGTTTCCCCACCTCCAGCACACACACGGAGACGTGCTCAGGTATCCTGATTGTGGGGAGGCTCCTCCAAATGACAGCAGCGCCTGGGTTCTAAAAGAATCCCTTAGCTTGTCTTCCCTGATGGCATGCCTAGGCTGGAGAGCGGGGCAAAGTGGGGGTTGGGCTCTAAACCAAGGATAAGCGAGAGCCTATCCATGGGATGTGGGTTTTTAACCTACAACCCACAACCATGGAATAAATGTGCCCCCTGAAAGATGCTTTGACTGTTTCCCTACATCCAGCACACACACGAAGAAGTGTTCTGGTATTCTGAGTGTGGGGAAGTTCCTCAAACTGACAGCAGCACCTGGATTCTATTAGTATCCCTTAGCTTCTGTTCCCTGAGTGTTCTTTTAGGCCAGGCCATGAGGGAAAGCTGGGGGTTGGGCTTGGAGGCCACGTAGCAGTGAGTGCCCCATGATCCATTGAGGAAGTACTTAGAGGAATTCTCCCTAAACGGAACACATTTTCCTGCATTCATCTGGGTGCAGTGGGGCTGCACATCTCTCCCACACCTAAGAATGTGTTCTGGAATTCTGAGTGCAGGGAAGTTCCTCCAACTGACAGCAGCGCCTGGGTTCTAATTGAATCCCTTTGCTTGTCTTCCCTAATGGAAAGCCTAGGCGGGAGTGCGGGGGAAAGTGTGGTTTGGGCTCCAAAACCAAGTATTGGCGATGACCTCTCTATGGTTTGTGGAGGTGTTTAAACTACATCCCTAACCTGGGAACACCTGTGCCCCCATAAAGATCCGTGGAGTCTGTTTCCACACCTCCAGCACACACACGAACACTTGCACAGTTATCCTGAGAGTGGGCAGCCTCCTCCAACTGAGAGCAGAGCCTTGGTTCTTATAAAATCGCTTAACTTGTCTACCCTGTTTGGTTGCCTGATACGGAGTGCTGGGGAAAGGGTGGGTTGGGCTCTAAATCCAAGTATTAGCGAGTGCTTCTCCATGGGATTTGGAGGTTATTAACCAAAAGCCCACAACATGGGAATACCTGTGCTCCTTGAAAAAAGCGTGGACTCTGTATCCCCACCACCAGAACACACATGAAGAAGTTTTCTGCTATCCTGAGTGTGGGCTGGCAATTTCAGGTGACAGAAGCGGCTGGGTTCTAATAGAATCCCTTAGCTTGTAATCCCTGAGTGTTTCCCTAGGACTGACTCTGAGAGAAACCTGGGGGTTGGGCTTTGAGGCTAAATAGTAGCGAGTGTTCCCGATGGACTGAGGAAGTATTTAGATGAATTCTCCATAAAGGGAAACACCTGAGCACCCATTCATCTGCGTGGAGTGGGGCTTCAAATCTCCCCACCACACAAGGTTGGGTTCCAGTATCCTGAGGGTGGGGTAGTTCCTCCAACTGACATCAGCGTCTTGGTTTGAATAGAATCCCTTTGCTTGTCTTCCCTGATGGTTTGACTAGGCCAGTGTGTGGTTGTAAGTGGGATTTGGGATCTAAAACTAAGTATTAGCGTGTGCCTCTCCATGGGTAGTGGAGATGTTTAAACTACAACCCACAAATTGGGAATTACTGTGACCCCTGAAAAATGCGTGTGCTATTTTTCCCCACGTCCAGCACACACAGGAAGAAGTGTTCTGGGTTTGTGAGTGTGGGAAGTTCCTCCAACAGACAGCAGCACCTTGGTTGTAATAGAATCCCTTCGCTTGACTTCCCTAAGTGTTTTCCTAGGCCTAGCAGTAAGCGATGGTGGGGGATGGGCTCTAAAGGCAAGTATTAGCGAGTGCATCTCGGTGGGTAGTGGAGGGTTTTAAATTACTTCCCAACCCTGGAACACCTGTGCCCCATAAAGATGCGTGGAATCTGTTTCCCCACCTCCAGCACACACACGGTGACGTGCTCAGGTATCCTGATTGTGGGGAGGCTCCTCCAAATGACAGCAGCGCCTGGGTTCTAAAGGAATCCCTTAGCTTGTCTTCCCTGATGGCATGCCTAGGCTGGAGATTGGGGGAAAGTGGGGGTTGGGCTCTAAACCAAGGATAAGCGAGAGCCTATCCATGGGATGTGGGTTTTTAACCTACAACCCACAACCATGGAATAAATGTGCCCCCTGAAAGATGCTTTGACTGTTTCCCTACTTCCAGCACACACACGAAGATGTGTTCTTGTATTCTGAGTGTGGGGAAGTTCCTCAAACTGACAGCAGCACCTGGATTCTATTAGTATCCCTTAGCTTCTGTTCCCTGAGTGTTCTTTTAGGCCAGGCCATGAGGGAAAGCTGGGGGTTGGGCTTGGAGGCCACGTAGCAGTGAGTGCCCCCTGATCCATTGAGGAAGTACTTAGAGGACTTCTCCCTAAAGGGAACACCTTTTCCTGCATTCATCTGGGTGCAGTGGGGCTGCACATCTCTCCCACACCTAAGAATGTGTTCTGGAATTCTGAGTGCAGGGAAGTTCCTCCAACTGACAGCAGCGCCTGGGTTCTAATTGAATCCCTTTGCTTGTCTTCCCTGATGGAAAGCCTAGGCGGGAGTGCGGGGGAAAGTGTGGTTTGGGCTCCAAAACCAAGTATTGGCGATGACCTCTCTATGGTTTGTGGAGGTGTTTAAACTACATCCCTAACCTGGGAACACCTGTGCCCCCATAAAGATCCGTGGAGTCTGTTTCCACACCTCCAGCACACACACGAACACTTGCACAGTTATCCTGAGAGTGGGCAGCCTCCTCCAACTGAGAGCAGGGCCTTGGTTCTTATAAAATCGCTTAACTTGTCTACCCTGTTTGGTTGCCTGATACGGAGTGCTGGGGAAAGGGTGGGTTGGGCTCTAAATCCAAGTATTAGCGAGTGCTTCTCCATGGGATTTGGAGGTTATTAACCAAAAGCCCACAACATGGGAATACCTGTGCTCCTTGAAAAAAGCGTGGACTCTGTATCCCCACCACCAGAACACACATGAAGAAGTTTTCTGCTATCCTGAGTGTGGGCTGGCAATTTCAGGTGACAGAAGCGGCTGGGTTCTAATAGAATCCCTTAGCTTGTAATCCCTGAGTGTTTCCCTAGGACTGACTCTGAGAGAAACCTGGGGGTTGGGCTTTGAGGCCAAATAGTAGCGAGTGTCCCCGATGGACTGAGGAAGTATTTAGATGAATTCTCCATAAAGGGAAACACCTGAGCACCCATTCATCTGCGTGGAGTGGGGCTTCAAATCTCCCCACCACACAAGGTTGGGTTCCAGTATCCTGAGGGTGGGGTAGTTCCTCCAACTGACATCAGCGTCTTGGTTTGAATAGAATCCATTTGCTTGTCTTCCCTGATGGTTTGCCTAGGCCAGTGTGTGGTTGAAAGTGGGATTTGGGATCTAAAACTAAGTATTAGCGTGTGCCTCTCCATGGGTAGTGGAGATGTTTAAACTACAACCCACAAATTGGGAATTACTGTGACCCCTGAAAAATGCATGCGCTATGTTTCCCCACGTCCAGCTCACACAGGAAGAAGTCTTTTGGGGTTGTGAGTGTGGGGAGGTTCCTCCAACAGACAGCAGCACCTGGGTTGTAATAGAATCCCTTAGCTTGACTTCCCTAAGTGTTTTCCTAGGCCTAGCAGTAAGCGATGGTGGGGGATGGGCTCTAAAGCCAAGTATTAGCGAGTGCATCTCTGTGGGTAGTGGAGGGTTTTAAACTACTTCCCCAACCTTGGAACACCTGTGCCCCATAAAGATGCGTGGAATCTGTTTCCCCACCTCCAGCACACACACGGAGACGTGCTCAGGTATCCTGATTGTGGGGAGGCTCCTCCAAATGACAGCAGCGCCTGGGTTCTAAAAGAATCCCTTAGCTTGTCTTCCCTGATGGCATGCCTAGGCTGGAGAGTGGGGGAAAGTGGGGGTTGGGCTCTAAACCAAGGATAAGCGAGAGCCTATCAATGGGATGTGGGTTTTTAACCTACAACCCACAACCATGGAATAAATGTGCCCCCTGAAAGATGCTTTGACTGTTTCCCTACATCCAGCACACACACGAAGAAGTGTTCTGGTATTCTGAGTGTGGGGAAGTTCCTCAAACTGACAGCAGCACCTGGATTCTATTAGTATCCCTTAGCTTCTGTTCCCTGAGTGTTCTTTTAGGCCAGGCCATGAGGGAAAGCTGGGGGTTGGGCTTGGAGGCCACGTAGCAGTG
This sequence comes from Vicugna pacos, assembly GCF_048564905.1. NCBI lineage: Eukaryota > Metazoa > Chordata > Mammalia > Artiodactyla > Camelidae > Vicugna > Vicugna pacos. Next base: position 18,109,658 of record NW_027328740.1, read on the forward strand.
AGTGCCCCCTGATCCTTTGAGGAAGTACTTAGAGGACTTCTCCCTAAAGGGAACACCTTTTCCTGCATTCATCTGGGTGCAGTGGGGCTGCACATCTCTCCCACACCTAAGAATGTGTTCTGGAATTCTGAGTGCAGGGAAGTTCCTCCAACTGACAGCAGCGCCTGGGTTCTAATTGAATCCCTTTGCTTGTCTTCCCTGATGGAAAGCCTAGGCGGGAGTGCGGGGGAAAGTGTGGTTTGGGCTCCAAAACCAAGTATTGGCGATGACCTCTCTATGGTTTGTGGAGGTGTTTAAACTACATCCCTAACCTGGGAACACCTGTGCCCCCATAAAGATCCGTGGAGTCTGTTTCCACACCTCCAGCACACACACGAACACTTGCACAGTTATCCTGAGAGTGGGCAGCCTCCTCCAACTGAGAGCAGGGCCTTGGTTCTTATAAAATCGCTTAACTTGTCTTCCCTGTTGGGTTGCCTGATACGGAGTGCTGGGGAAAGGGTGGGTTGGGCTCTAAATCCAAGTATTAGCGAGTGCTTCTCCATGGGATTTGGAGGTTATTAACCAAAAGCCCACAACATGGGAATACCTGTGCTCCTTGAAAAAGCGTGGACTCTGTATCCCCACCACCAGAACACACATGAAGAAGTTTTCTGCTATCCTGAGTGTGGGCTGGCAATTTCAGGTGACAGAAGCGGCTGGGTTCTAATAGAATCCCTTAGCTTGTAATCCCTGAGTGTTTCCCTAGGACTGACTCTGAGAGAAACCTGGGGGTTGGGCTTTGAGGCCAAATAGTAGCGAGTGTCCCCAATTGACTGAGGAAGTATTTAGAAGAATTCTCCATAAAGAGAAACACCTGAGCACCCATTCATCTGCGTGGAGTGGGGCTTCAAATCTCCCCACCACACAAGGTTGGGTTCCAGTATCCTGAGGGTGGGGTAGTTCCTCCAACTGACATCAGCGTCTTGGTTTGAATAGAATCCCTTTGCTTGTCTTCCCTGATGGTTTGCCTAGGCCAGTGTGTGGTTGAAAGTGGGATTTGGGATCTAAAACTAAGTATTAGCGTGTGCCTCTCCATGGGTAGTGGAGATGTTTAAACTACAACCCACAACTTGGGAATTACTGTGACCCCTGAAAAATGCGTGTGCTATGTTTCCCCACGTCCAGCACACACAGGAAGAAGTGTTCTGGGGTTCTGAGTGTGGGGAGGTTCCTCCAACAGACAGCAGCACCTGGGTTGTAATAGAATCCCTTCGCTTGACTTCCCTAAGTGTTTTCCTAGGCCTAGCAGTAAGCGATGGTGGGGGATGGGCTCTAAAGCCAAGTATTAGCGAGTGTATCTCTGTGGGTAGTGGAGGGTTTTAAACTACTTCCCCAACCTTGGAACACCTGTGCCCCATAAAGATGGGTGGAGTCTGTTTCCCCACCTCCAGCACACACACGGAGACGTGCTCAGGTATCCTGATTGTGGGGAGGCTCCTCCAAATGACAGCAGCGCCTGGGTTCTAAAAGAATCCCTTAGCTTGTCTTCCCTGATGGCATGCCTAGGCTGGAGAGTGGGGGAAAGTGGGGGTTGGGCTCTAAACCAAGGATAAGCGAGAGCCTATCCATGGGATGTGGGTTTTTAACCTACAACCCACAACCATGGAATAAATGTGCCCCCTGAAAGATGCTTTGACTGTTTCCCTACATCCAGCACACACACGAAGAAGTGTTCTGGTATTCTGAGTGTGGGGAAGTTCCTCAAACTGACAGCAGCACCTGGATTCTATTAGTATCCCTTAGCTTCTGTTCCCTGAGTGTTCTTTTAGGCCAGGCCATGAGGGAAAGCTGGGGGTTGGGCTTGGAGGCCACGTAGCAGTGAGTGCCCCCTGATCCTTTGAGGAATTACTTAGAGGACTTCTCCCTAAAGGGAACACCTTTTCCTGCATTCATCTGGGTGCAGTGGGGCTGCACATCTCTCCCACACCTAAGAATGTGTTCTGGAATTCTGAGTGCAGGGAAGTTCCTCCAACTGACAGCAGCGCCTGGGTTCTAATTGAATCCCTTTGCTTGTCTTCCCTGATGGAAAGCCTAGGCGGGAGTGCGGGGGAAAGTGTGGTTTGGGCTCCAAAACCAAGTATTGGCGATGACCTCTCTATGGTTTGTGGAGGTGTTTAAACTACATCCCTAACCTGGGAACACCTGTGCCCCCATAAAGATCCGTGGAGTCTGTTTCCACACCTCCAGCACACACACGAACACTTGCACAGTTATCCTGAGAGTGGGCAGCCTCCTCCAACTGAGAGCAGGGCCTTGGTTCTTATAAAATCGCTTAACTTGTCTACCCTGTTTGGTTGCCTGATACGGAGTGCTGGGGAAAGGGTGGGTTGGGCTCTAAATCCAAGTATTAGCGAGTGCTTCTCCATGGGATTTGGAGGTTATTAACCAAAAGCCCACAACATGGGAATACCTGTGCTCCTTGAAAAAAGCGTGGACTCTGTATCCCCACCACCAGAACACACATGAAGAAGTTTTCTGCTATCCTGAGTGTGGGCTGGCAATTTCAGGTGACAGAAGCGGCTGGGTTCTAATAGAATCCCTTAGCTTGTAATCCCTGAGTGTTTCCCTAGGACTGACTCTGAGAGAAACCTGGGGGTTGGGCTTTGAGGCCAAATAGTAGCGAGTGTCCCCGATGGACTGAGGAAGTATTTAGATGAATTCTCCATAAAGGGAAACACCTGAGCACCCATTCATCTGCGTGGAGTGGGGCTTCAAATCTCCCCACCACACAAGGTTGGGTTCCAGTATCCTGAGGGTGGGGTAGTTCCTCCAACTGACATCAGCGTCTTGGTTTGAATAGAATCCCTTTGCTTGTCTTCCCTGATGGTTTGCCTAGGCCAGTGTGTGGTTGAAAGTGGGATTTGGGATCTAAAACTAAGTATTAGCGTGTGCCTCTCCATGGGTAGTGGAGATGTTTAAACTACAACCCACAAATTGGGAATTACTGTGACCCCTGAAAAATGCATGTGCTCTGTTTCCCCACGTCCAGCTCACACAGGAAGAAGTCTTCTGGGGTTGTGAGTGTGGGGAGGTTCCTCCAACAGACAGCAGCACCTGGGTTGTAATAGAATCCCTTAGCTTGACTTCCCTAAGTGTTTTCCTAGGCCTAGCAGTAAGCGATGGTGGGGGATGGGCTCTAAAGCCAAGTATTAGCGAGTGCATCTCTGTGGGTAGTGGAGGGTTTTAAACTACTTCCCCAACCTTGGAACACCTGTGCCCCATAAAGATGGGTGGAGTCTGTTTCCCCACCTCCAGCACACACACGGAGACGTGCTCAGGTATCCTGATTGTGGGGAGGCTCCTCCAAATGACAGCAGCGCCTGGGTTCCAAAAGAATCCCTTAGCTTGTCTTCCCTGATGGCATGCCTAGGCTGGAGAGTGGGGGAAAGTGGGGGTTGGGCTCTAAACCAAGGATAAGCGAGAGCCTATCCATGGGATGTGGGTTTTTAACCTACAACCCACAACCATGGAATAAATGTGCCCCCTGAAAGATGCTTTGACTGTTTCCCTACATCCAGCACACACACGAAGAAGTGTTCTGGTATTCTGAGTGTGGGGAAGTTCCTCAAACTGACAGCAGCACCTGGATTCTATTAGTATCCCTTAGCTTCTGTTCCCTGAGTGTTCTTTTAGGCCAGGCCATGAGGGAAAGCTGGGGGTTGGGCTTGGAGGCCACGTAGCAGTGAGTGCCCCCTGATCCATTGAGGAAGTACTTAGAGGACTTCTCCCTAAAGGGAACACCTTTTCCTGCATTCATCTGGGTGCAGTGGGGCTGCACATCTCTCCCACACCTAAGAATGTGTTCTGGAATTCTGAGTGCAGGGAAGTTCCTCCAACTGACAGCAGCGCCTGGGTTCTAATTGAATCCCTTTGCTTGTCTTCCCTGATGGAAAGCCTAGGCGGGAGTGCGGGGGAAAGTGTGGTTTGGGCTCCAAAACCAAGTATTGGCGATGACCTCTCTATGGTTTGTGGAGGTGTTTAAACTACATCCCTAACCTGGGAACACCTGTGCCCCCATAAAGATCCGTGGAGTCTGTTTCCACACCTCCAGCACACACACGAACACTTGCACAGTTATCCTGAGAGTGGGCAGCCTCCTCCAACTGAGAGCAGGGCCTTGGTTCTTATAAAATCGCTTAACTTGTCTACCCTGTTTGGTTGCCTGATACGGAGTGCTGGGGAAAGGGTGGGTTGGGCTCTAAATCCAAGTATTAGCGAGTGCTTCTCCATGGGATTTGGAGGTTATTAACCAAAAGCCCACAACATGGGAATACCTGTGCTCCTTGAAAAAAGCGTGGACTCTGTATCCCCACCACCAGAACACACATGAAGAAGTTTTCTGCTATCCTGAGTGTGGGCTGGCAATTTCAGGTGACAGAAGCGGCTGGGTTCTAATAGAATCCCTTAGCTTGTAATCCCTGAGTGTTTCCCTAGGACTGACTCTGAGAGAAACCTGGGGGTTGGGCTTTGAGGCCAAATAGAGGCGAGTGTCCCCGATGGACTGAGGAAGTATTTAGATGAATTCTCCATAAAGGGAAACACCTGAGCACCCATTCATCTGCGTGGAGTGGGGCTTCAAATCTCCCCACCACACAAGGTTGGGTTCCAGTATCCTGAGGGTGGGGTAGTTCCTCCAACTGACATCAGCGTCTTGGTTTGAATAGAATCCCTTTGCTTGTCTTCCCTGATGGTTTGCCTAGGCCAGTGTGTGGTTGAAAGTGGGATTTGGGATCTAAAACTAAGTATTAGCGTGTGCCTCTCCATGGGTAGTGGAGATGTTTAAACTACAACCCACAAATTGGGAATTACTGTGACCCCTGAAAAATGCATGTGCTATGTTTCCACACGTCCAGCTCACACAGGAAGAAGTCTTCTGGGGTTGTGAGTGTGGGGAGGTTCCTCCAACAGACAGCAGCACCTGGGTTGTAATAGAATCCCTTAGCTTGACTTCCCTAAGTGTTTTCCTAGGCCTAGCAGTAAGCGATGGTGGGGGATGGGCTCTAAAGCCAAGTATTAGCGAGTGCATCTCTGTGGGTAGTGGAGGGTTTTAAACTACTTCCCCAACCTTGGAACACCTGTGCCCCATAAAGATGGGTGGAGTCTGTTTCCCCACCTCCAGCACACACACGGAGACGTGCTCAGGTATCCTGATTGTGGGGAGGCTCCTCCAAATGACAGCAGCGCCTGGGTTCTAAAAGAATCCCTTAGCTTGTCTTCCCTGATGGCATGCCTAGGCTGGAGAGTGGGGGAAAGTGGGGGTTGGGCTCTAAACCAAGGATAAGCGAGAGCCTATCCATGGGATGTGGGTTTTTAACCTACAACCCACAACCATGGAATAAATGTGCCCCCTGAAAGATGCTTTGACTGTTTCCCTACATCCAGCACACACACGAAGAAGTGTTCTGGTATTCTGAGTGTGGGGAAGTTCCTCAAACTGACAGCAGCACCTGGATTCTATTAGTATCCCTTAGCTTCTGTTCCCTGAGTGTTCTTTTAGGCCAGGCCATGAGGGAAAGCTGGGGGTTGGGCTTGGAGGCCACGTAGCAGTGAGTGCCCCCTGATCCTTTGAGGAATTACTTAGAGGACTTCTCCCTAAAGGGAACACCTTTTCCTGCATTCATCTGGGTGCAGTGGGGCTGCACATCTCTCCCACACCTAAGAATGTGTTCTGGAATTCTGAGTGCAGGGAAGTTCCTCCAACTGACAGCAGCGCCTGGGTTCTAATTGAATCCCTTTGCTTGTCTTCCCTGATGGAAAGCCTAGGCGGGAGTGCGGGGGAAAGTGTGGTTTGGGCTCCAAAACCAAGTATTGGCGATGACCTCTCTATGGTTTGTGGAGGTGTTTAAACTACATCCCTAACCTGGGAACACCTGTGCCCCCATAAAGATCCGTGGAGTCTGTTTCCACACCTCCAGCACACACACGAACACTTGCACAGTTATCCTGAGAGTGGGCAGCCTCCTCCAACTGAGAGCAGGGCCTTGGTTCTTATAAAATCGCTTAACTTGTCTACCCTGTTTGGTTGCCTGATACGGAGTGCTGGGGAAAGGGTGGGTTGGGCTCTAAATCCAAGTATTAGCGAGTGCTTCTCCATGGGATTTGGAGGTTATTAACCAAAAGCCCACAACATGGGAATACCTGTGCTCCTTGAAAAAAGCGTGGACTCTGTATCCCCACCACCAGAACACACATGAAGAAGTTTTCTGCTATCCTGAGTGTGGGCTGGCAATTTCAGGTGACAGAAGCGGCTGGGTTCTAATAGAATCCCTTAGCTTGTAATCCCTGAGTGTTTCCCTAGGACTGACTCTGAGAGAAACCTGGGGGTTGGGCTTTGAGGCCAAATACAAGCGAGTGTCCCTGATGGACTGAGGAATTATTTAGATGAATTGTCCGTAAAGGGAAACACCTGAGCACCCATTCATCTGCGTGGAGTGGGGCTTCAAATCTCCCCACCACACAAGGTTGGGTTCCAGTATCCTGAGGGTGGGGTAGTTCCTCCAACTGACATCAGCGTCTTGGTTTGAATAGAATCCCTTTGCTTGTCTTCCCTGATGGTTTGCCTAGGCCAGTGTGTGGTTGAAAGTGGGATTTGGGATCTAAAACTAAGTATTAGCGTGTGCCTCTCCATGGGTAGTGGAGATGTTTAAACTACAACCCACAACTTGGGAATTACTGTGACCCCTGAAAATGCATGTGCTATGTTTCCCCACGTCCAGCACACACAGGAAGAAGTGTTCTGGGGTTGTGAGTGTGGGGAGGTTCCTCCAACAGACAGCAGCACCTGGGTTGTAATAGAATCCCTTAGCTTGACTTCCCTAAGTGTTTTCCTAGGCCTAGCAGTAAGCGATGGTGGGGGATGGGCTCTAAAGCCAAGTATTAGCGAGTGCATCTCTGTGGGTAGTGGAGGGTTTTAAACTACTTCCCCAACCTTGGAACACCTGTGCCCCATAAAGATGCGTGGAGTCTGTTTCCCCACCTCCAGCACACACACGGAGACTTGCTCAGGTATCCTGATTGTGGGGAGGCTCCTCCAAATGACAGCAGCGCCTGGGTTCTAAAGGAATCCCTTAGCTTGTCTTCCCTGATGGCATGCCTAGGCTGGAGAGTGGGGGAAAGTGGGGGTTGGGCTCTAAACCAAGGATAAGCGAGAGCCTATCCATGGGATGTGGGTTTTTAACCTACAACCCACAACCATGGAATAAATGTGCCCCCTGAAAGATGCTTTGACTGTTTCCCTACATCCAGCACACACACGAAGAAGTGTTCTGGTATTCTGAGTGTGGGGAAGTTCCTCAAACTGACAGCAGCACCTGGATTCTATTAGTATCCCTTAGCTTCTGTTCCCTGAGTGTTCTTTTAGGCCAGGCCATGAGGGAAAGCTGGGGGTTGGGCTTGGAGGCCACGTAGCAGTGAGTGCCCCCTGATCCATTGAGGAAGTACTTAGAGGACTTCTCCCTAAACGGAACACCTTTTCCTGCATTCATCTGGGTGCAGTGGGGCTGCACATCTCTCCCACACCTAAGAATGTGTTCTGGAATTCTGAGTGCAGGGAAGTTCCTCCAACTGACAGCAGCGCCTGGGTTCTAATTGAATCCCTTTGCTTGTCTTCCCTGATGGAAAGCCTAGGCGGGAGTGCGGGGGAAAGTGTGGTTTGGGCTCCAAAACCAAGTATTGGCGATGACCTCTCTATGGTTTGTGGAGGTGTTTAAACTACATCCCTAACCTGGGAACACCTGTGCCCCCATAAAGATCCGTGGAGTCTGTTTCCACACCTCCAGCACACACACGAACACTTGCACAGTTATCCTGAGAGTGGGCAGCCTCCTCCAACTGAGAGCAGGGCCTTGGTTCTTATAAAATCGCTTAACTTGTCTACCCTGTTGGGTTGCCTGATACGGAGTGCTGGGGAAAGGGTGGGTTGGGCTCTAAATCCAAGTATTAGCGAGTGCTTCTCCATGGGATTTGGAGGTTATTAACCAAAAGCCCACAACATGGGAATACCTGTGCTCCTTGAAAAAAGCGTGGACTCTGTATCCCCACCACCAGAACACACATGAAGAAGTTTTCTGCTATCCTGAGTGTGGGCTGGCAATTTCAGGTGACAGAAGCGGCTGGGTTCTAATAGAATCCCTTAGCTTGTAATCCCTGAGTGTTTCCCTAGGACTGACTCTGAGAGAAACCTGGGGGTTGGGCTTTGAGGCCAAATAGTAGCGAGTGTCCCCAATTGACTGAGGAAGTATTTAGATGAATTCTCCATAAAGAGAAACACCTGAGCACCCATTCATCTGCGTGGAGTGGGGCTTCAAATCTCCCCACCACACAAGGTTGGGTTCCAGTATCCTGAGGGTGGGGTAGTTCCTCCAACTGACATCAGCGTCTTGGTTTGAATAGAATCCCTTTGCTTGTCTTCCCTGATGGTTTGCCTAGGCCAGTGTGTGGTTGAAAGTGGGATTTGGGATCTAAAACTAAGTATTAGCGTGTGCCTCTCCATGGGTAGTGGAGATGTTTAAACTACAACCCACAACTTGGGAATTACTGTGACCCCTGAAAAATGCGTGTGCTATGTTTCCCCACGTCCAGCACACACAGGAAGAAGTGTTCTGGGGTTCTGAGTGTGGGGAGGTTCCTCCAACAGACAGCAGCACCTGGGTTGTAATAGAATCCCTTCGCTTGACTTCCCTAAGTGTTTTCCTAGGCCTAGCAGTAAGCGATGGTGGGGGATGGGCTCTAAAGCCAAGTATTAGCGAGTGCATCTCTGTGGGTAGTGGAGGGTTTTAAACTACTTCCCCAACCTTGGAACACCTGTGCCCCATAAAGATGCGTGGAATCTGTTTCCCCACCTCCAGCACACACACGGAGACGTGCTCAGGTATCCTGATTGTGGGGAGGCTCCTCCAAATGACAGCAGCGCCTGGGTTCTAAAAGAATCCCTTAGCTTGTCTTCCCTGATGGCATGCCTAGGCTGGAGAGTGGGGGAAAGTGGGGGTTGGGCTCTAAACCAAGGATAAGCGAGAGCCTATCCATGGGATGTGGGTTTTTAACCTACAACCCACAACCATGGAATAAATGTGCCCCCTGAAAGATGCTTTGACTGTTTCCCTACATCCAGCACACACACGAAGAAGTGTTCTGGTATTCTGAGTGTGGGGAAGTTCCTCAAACTGACAGCAGCACCTGGATTCTATTAGTATCCCTTAGCTTCTGTTCCCTGAGTGTTCTTTTAGGCCAGGCCATGAGGGAAAGCTGGGGGTTGGGCTTGGAGGCCACGTAGCAGTGAGTGCCCCCTGATCCTTTGAGGAATTACTTAGAGGACTTCTCCCTAAAGGGAACACCTTTTCCTGCATTCATCTGGGTGCAGTGGGGCTGCACATCTCTCCCACACCTAAGAATGTGTTCTGGAATTCTGAGTGCAGGGAAGTTCCTCCAACTGACAGCAGCGCCTGGGTTCTAATTGAATCCCTTTGCTTGTCTTCCCTGATGGAAAGCCTAGGCGGGAGTGCGGGGGAAAGTGTGGTTTGGGCTCCAAAACCAAGTATTGGCGATGACCTCTCTATGGTTTGTGGAGGTGTTTAAACTACATCCCTAACCTGGGAACACCTGTGCCCCCATAAAGATCCGTGGAGTCTGTTTCCACACCTCCAGCACACACACGAACACTTGCACAGTTATCCTGAGAGTGGGCAGCCTCCTCCAACTGAGAGCAGGGCCTTGGTTCTTATAAAATCGCTTAACTTGTCTACCCTGTTTGGTTGCCTGATACGGAGTGCTGGGGAAAGGGTGGGTTGGGCTCTAAATCCAAGTATTAGCGAGTGCTTCTCCATGGGATTTGGAGGTTATTAACCAAAAGCCCACAACATGGGAATACCTGTGCTCCTTGAAAAAAGCGTGGACTCTGTATCCCCACCACCAGAACACACATGAAGAAGTTTTCTGCTATCCTGAGTGTGGGCTGGCAATTTCAGGTGACAGAAGCGGCTGGGTTCTAATAGAATCCCTTAGCTTGTAATCCCTGAGTGTTTCCCTAGGACTGACTCTGAGAGAAACCTGGGGGTTGGGCTTTGAGGCCAAATAGTAGCGAGTGTCCCCGATGGACTGAGGAAGTATTTAGATGAATTCTCCATAAAGGGAAACACCTGAGCACCCATTCATCTGCGTGGAGTGGGGCTTCAAATCTCCCCACCACACAAGGTTGGGTTCCAGTATCCTGAGGGTGGGGTAGTTCCTCCAACTGACATCAGCGTCTTGGTTTGAATAGAATCCCTTTGCTTGTCTTCCCTGATGGTTTGCCTAGGCCAGTGTGTGGTTGAAAGTGGGATTTGGGATCTAAAACTAAGTATTAGCGTGTGCCTCTCCATGGGTAGTGGAGATGTTTAAACTACAACCCACAAATTGGGAATTACTGTGACCCCTGAAAAATGCATGTGCTATGTTTCCCCACGTCCAGCTCACACAGGAAGAAGTCTTCTGGGGTTGTGAGTGTGGGGAGGTTCCTCCAACAGACAGCAGCACCTGGGTTGTAATAGAATCCCTTAGCTTGACTTCCCTAAGTGTTTTCCTAGGCCTAGCAGTAAGCGATGGTGGGGGATGGGCTCTAAAGCCAAGTATTAGCGAGTGCATCTCTGTGGGTAGTGGAGGGTTTTAAACTACTTCCCCAACCTTGGAACACCTGTGCCCCATAAAGATGGGTGGAGTCTGTTTCCCCACCTCCAGCACACACACGGAGACGTGCTCAGGTATCCTGATTGTGGGGAGGCTCCTCCAAATGACAGCAGCGCCTGGGTTCTAAAAGAATCCCTTAGCTTGTCTTCCCTGATGGCATGCCTAGGCTGGAGAGTGGGGGAAAGTGGGGGTTGGGCTCTAAACCAAGGATAAGCGAGAGCCTATCCATGGGATGTGGGTTTTTAACCTACAACCCACAACCATGGAATAAATGTGCCCCCTGAAAGATGCTTTGACTGTTTCCCTACATCCAGCACACACACGAAGAAGTGTTCTGGTATTCTGAGTGTGGGGAAGTTCCTCAAACTGACAGCAGCACCTGGATTCTATTAGTATCCCTTAGCTTCTGTTCCCTGAGTGTTCTTTTAGGCCAGGCCATGAGGGAAAGCTGGGGGTTGGGCTTGGAGGCCACGTAGCAGTGAGTGCCCCCTGATCCTTTGAGGAATTACTTAGAGGACTTCTCCCTAAAGGGAACACCTTTTCCTGCATTCATCTGGGTGCAGTGGGGCTGCACATCTCTCCCACACCTAAGAATGTGTTCTGGAATTCTGAGTGCAGGGAAGTTCCTCCAACTGACAGCAGCGCCTGGGTTCTAATTGAATCCCTTTGCTTGTCTTCCCTGATGGAAAGCCTAGGCGGGAGTGCGGGGGAAAGTGTGGTTTGGGCTCCAAAACCAAGTATTGGCGATGACCTCTCTATGGTTTGTGGAGGTGTTTAAACTACATCCCTAACCTGGGAACACCTGTGCCCCCATAAAGATCCGTGGAGTCTGTTTCCACACCTCCAGCACACACACGAACACTTGCACAGTTATCCTGAGAGTGGGCAGCCTCCTCCAACTGAGAGCAGGGCCTTGGTTCTTATAAAATCGCTTAACTTGTCTACCCTGTTGGGTTGCCTGATACGGAGTGCTGGGGAAAGGGTGGGTTGGGCTCTAAATCCAAGTATTAGCGAGTGCTTCTCCATGGGATTTGGAGGTTATTAACCAAAAGCCCACAACATGGGAATACCTGTGCTCCTTGAAAAAAGCGTGGACTCTGTATCCCCACCACCAGAACACACATGAAGAAGTTTTCTGCTATCCTGAGTGTGGGCTGGCAATTTCAGGTGACAGAAGCGGCTGGGTTCTAATCGAATCCCTTAGCTTGTAATCCCTGAGTGTTTCCCTAGGACTGACTCTGAGAGAAACCGGGGGTTGGGCTTTGAGGCCAAATAGAGGCGAGTGTCCCCGATGGACTGAGGAAGTATTTAGATGAATTCTCCATAAAGGGAAACACCTGAGCACCCATTCATCTGCGTGGAGTGGGGCTTCAAATCTCCCCACCACACAAGGTTGGGTTCCAGTATCCTGAGGGTGGGGTAGTTCCTCCAACTGACATCAGCGTCTTGGTTTGAATAGAATCCCTTTGCTTGTCTTCCCTGATGGTTTGCCTAGGCCAGTGTGTGGTTGAAAGTGGGATTTGGGATCTAAAACTAAGTATTAGCGTGTGCCTCTCCATGGGTAGTGGAGATGTTTAAACTACAACCCACAACTTGGGAATTACTGTGACCCCTGAAAAATGCGTGTGCTATGTTTCCCCACGTCCAGCACACACAGGAAGAAGTGTTCTGGGGTTGTGAGTGTGGGGAGGTTACTCCAACAGACTGCAGCACCTGGGTTGTAATAGAATCCCTTAGCTTGACTTCCCTAAGTGTTTTCCTAGGCCTAGCAGTAAGCGATGGTGGGGGATGGGCTCTAAAGCCAAGTATTAGCGAGTGCATCTCTGTGGGTAGTGGAGGGTTTTAAACTACTTCCCCAACCTTGGAACACCTGTGCCCCATAAAGATGCGTGGAATCTGTTTCCCCACCTCCAGCACACACACGGAGACGTGCTCAGGTATCCTGATTGTGGGGAGGCTCCTCCAAATGACAGCAGCGCCTGGGTTCTAAAAGAATCCCTTAGCTTGTCTTCCCTGATGGCATGCCTAGGCTGGAGAGTGGGGGAAAGTGGGGGTTGGGCTCTAAACCAAGGATAAGCGAGAGCCTATCCATGGGATGTGGGTTTTTAACCTACAACCCACAACCATGGAATAAATGTGCCCCCTGAAAGATGCTTTGACTGTTTCCCTACATCCAGCACACACACGAAGAAGTGTTCTGGTATTCTGAGTGTGGGGAAGTTCCTCAAACTGACAGCAGCACCTGGATTCTATTAGTATCCCTTAGCTTCTGTTCCCTGAGTGTTCTTTTAGGCCAGGCCATGAGGGAAAGCTGGGGGTTGGGCTTGGAGGCCACGTAGCAGTGAGTGCCCCCTGATCCATTGAGGAAGTACTTAGAGGACTTCTCCCTAAAGGGAACACCTTTTCCTGCATTCATCTGGGTGCAGTGGGGCTGCACATCTCTCCCACACCTAAGAATGTGTTCTGGAATTCTGAGTGCAGGGAAGTTCCTCCAACTGACAGCAGCGCCTGGGTTCTAATTGAATCCCTTTGCTTGTCTTCCCTGATGGAAAGCCTAGGCGGGAGTGCGGGGGAAAGTGTGGTTTGGGCTCCAAAACCAAGTATTGGCGATGACCTCTCTATGGTTTGTGGAGGTGTTTAAACTACATCCCTAACCTGGGAACACCTGTGCCCCCATAAAGATCCGTGGAGTCTGTTTCCACACCTCCAGCACACACACGAACACTTGCACAGTTATCCTGAGAGTGGGCAGCCTCCTCCAACTGAGAGCAGGGCCTTGGTTCTTATAAAATCACTTAACTTGTCTACCCTGTTTGGTTGCCTGATACGGAGTGCTGGGGAAAGGGTGGGTTGGGCTCTAAATCCAAGTATTAGCGAGTGCTTCTCCATGGGATTTGGAGGTTATTAACCAAAAGCCCACAACATGGGAATACCTGTGCTCCTTGAAAAAAGCGTGGACTCTGTATCCCCACCACCAGAACACACATGAAGAAGTTTTCTGCTATCCTGAGTGTGGGCTGGCAATTTCAGGTGACAGAAGCGGCTGGGTTCTAATAGAATCCCTTAGCTTGTAATCCCTGAGTGTTTCCCTAGGACTGACTCTGAGAGAAACCTGGGGGTTCGGCTTTGAGGCCAAATAGAGGCGAGTGTCCCCGATGGACTGAGGAAGTATTTAGATGAATTCTCCATAAAGGGAAACACCTGAGCACCCATTCATCTGCGTGGAGTGGGGCTTCAAATCTCCCCACCACACAAGGTTGGGTTCCAGTATCCTGAGGGTGGGGTAGTTCCTCCAACTGACATCAGCGTCTTGGTTTGAATAGAATCCCTTTGCTTGTCTTCCCTGATGGTTTGCCTAGGCCAGTGTGTGGTTGAAAGTGGGATTTGGGATCTAAAACTAAGTATTAGCGTGTGCCTCTCCATGGGTAGTGGAGATGTTTAAACTACAACCCACAACTTGGGAATTACTGTGACCCCTGAAAAATGCGTGTGCTATGTTTCCCCACGTCCAGCACACACAGGAAGAATTGTTCTGGGGTTGTGAGTGTGGGGAGGTTCCTCCAACAGACTGCAGCACCTGGGTTGTAATAGAATCCCTTAGCTTGACTTCCCTAAGTGTTTTCCTAGGCCTAGCAGTAAGCGATGGTGCGGGATGGGCTCTAAAGCCAAGTATTAGCGAGTGCATCTCTGTGGGTAGTGGAGGGTTTTAAACTACTTCCCCAACCTTGGAACACCTGTGCCCCATAAAGATGCGTGGAATCTGTTTCCCCACCTCCAGCACACACACGGAGACGTGCTCAGGTATCCTGATTGTGGGGAGGCTCCTCCAAATGACAGCAGCGCCTGGGTTCTAAAAGAATCCCTTAGCTTGTCTTCCCTGATGGCATGCCTAGGCTGGAGAGTGGGGGAAAGTGGGGGTTGGGCTCTAAACCAAGGATAAGCGAGAGCCTATCCATGGGATGTGGGTTTTTAACCTACAACCCACAACCATGGAATAAATGTGCCCCCTGAAAGATGCTTTGACTGTTTCCCTACATCCAGCACACACACGAAGAAGTGTTCTGGTATTCTGAGTGTGGGGAAGTTCCTCAAACTGACAGCAGCACCTGGATTCTATTAGTATCCCTTAGCTTCTGTTCCCTGAGTGTTCTTTTAGGCCAGGCCATGAGGGAAAGCTGGGGGTTGGGCTTGGAGGCCACGTAGCAGTGAGTGCCCCCTGATCCATTGAGGAAATACTTAGAGGACTTCTCCCTAAAGGGAACACCTTTTCCTGCATTCATCTGGGTGCAGTGGGGCTGCACATCTCTCCCACACCTAAGAATGTGTTCTGGAATTCTGAGTGCAGGGAAGTTCCTCCAACTGACAGCAGCGCCTGGGTTCTAATTGAATCCCTTTGCTTGTCTTCCCTGATGGAAAGCCTAGGCGGGAGTGCGGGAGAAAGTGTGGTTTGGGCTCCAAAACCAAGTATTGGCGATGACCTCTCTATGGTTTGTGGAGGTGTTTAAACTACATCCCTAACCTGGGAACACCTGTGCCCCCATAAAGATCCGTGGAGTCTGTTTCCACACCTCCAGCACACACACGAACACTTGCACAGTTATCCTGAGAGTGGGCAGCCTCCTCCAACTGAGAGCAGGGCCTTGGTTCTTATAAAATCGCTTAACTTGTCTACCCTGTTTGGTTGCCTGATACGGAGTGCTGGGGAAAGGGTGGGTTGGGCTCTAAATCCAAGTATTAGCGAGTGCTTCTCCATGGGATTTGGAGGTTATTAACCAAAAGCCCACAACATGGGAATACCTGTGCTCCTTGAAAAAAGCGTGGACTCTGTATCCCCACCACCAGAACACACATGAAGAAGTTTTCTGCTATCCTGAGTGTGGGCTGGCAATTTCAGGTGACAGAAGCGGCTGGGTTCTAATAGAATCCCTTAGCTTGTAATCCCTGAGTGTTTCCCTAGGACTGACTCTGAGAGAAACCTGGGGGTTGGGCTTTGAGGCCAAATAGAGGCGAGTGTCCCCGATGGACTGAGGAAGTATTTAGATGAATTCTCCATAAAGGGAAACACCTGAGCACCCATTCATCTGCGTGGAGTGGGGCTTCAAATCTCCCCACCACACAAGGTTGGGTTCCAGTATCCTGAGGGTGGGGTAGTTCCTCCAACTGACATCAGCGTCTTGGTTTGAATAGAATCCCTTTGCTTGTCTTCCCTGATGGTTTGCCTAGGCCAGTGTGTGGTTGAAAGTGGGATTTGGGATCTAAAACTAAGTATTAGCGTGTGCCTCTCCATGGGTAGTGGAGATGTTTAAACTACAACCCACAACTTGGGAATTACTGTGACCCCTGAAAAATGCATGTGCTATATTTCCCCACGTCCAGCTCACACAGGAAGAAGTCTTCTGGGGTTGTGAGTGTGGGGAGGTTCCTCCAACAGACAGCAGCACCTGGGTTGTAATAGAATCCCTTAGCTTGACTTCCCTAAGTGTTTTCCTAGGCCTAGCAGTAAGCGATGGTGGGGGATGGGCTCTAAAGCCAAGTATTAGCGAGTGCATCTCTGTGGGTAGTGGAGGGTTTTAAACTACTTCCCCAACCTTGGAACACCTGTGCCCCATAAAGATGGGTGGAGTCTGTTTCCCCACCTCCAGCACACACACGGAGACGTGCTCAGGTATCCTGATTGTGGGGAGGCTCCTCCAAATGACAGCAGCGCCTGGGTTCTAAAAGAATCCCTTAGCTTGTCTTCCCTGATGGCATGCCTAGGCTGGAGAGTGGGGGAAAGTGGGGGTTGGGCTCTAAACCAAGGATAAGCGAGAGCCTATCCATGGGATGTGGGTTTTTAACCTACAACCCACAACCATGGAATAAATGTGCCCCCTGAAAGATGCTTTGACTGTTTCCCTACATCCAGCACACACACGAAGAAGTGTTCTGGTATTCTGAGTGTGGGGAAGTTCCTCAAACTGACAGCAGCACCTGGATTCTATTAGTATCCCTTAGCTTCTGTTCCCTGAGTGTTCTTTTTGGCCAGGCCATGAGGGAAAGCTGGGGGTTGGGCTTGGAGGCCACGTAGCAGTGAGTGCCCCTTGATCCATTGAGGAAGTACTTAGAGGACTTCTCCCTAAAGGGAACACCTTTTCCTGCATTCATCTGGGTGCAGTGGGGCTGCACACCTCTCCCACACCTAAGAATTTGTTCTGGAATTCTGAGTGCAGGGAAGTTCCTCCAACTGACAGCAGCGCCTGGGTTTTAATTGAATCCCTTTGCTTGTCTTCCCTGATGGAAAGCCTAGGCGGGAGTGCGGGGGAAAGTGTGGTTTGGGCTCCAAAACCAAGTATTGGCGATGACCTCTCTATGGTTTGTGGAGGTGTTTAAACTACATCCCTAACCTGGGAACACCTGTGCCCCCATAAAGATCCATGGAGTCGGTTTCCACACCTCCAGCACACACACGAACACTTGCACAGTTATCCTGAGAGTGGGCAGCCTCCTCCAACTGAGAGCAGGGCCTTGGTTCTTATAAAATCGCTTAACTTGTCTACCCTGTTTGGTTGCCTGATACGGAGTGCTGGGGAAAGGGTGGGTTGGGCTCTAAATCCAAGTATTAGCGAGTGCTTCTCCATGGGATTTGGAGGTTATTAACCAAAAGCCCACAACATGGGAATACCTGTGCTCCTTGAAAAAAGCGTGGACTCTGTATCCACACCACCAGAACACACATGAAGAAGTTTTCTGCTATCCTGAGTGTGGGCTGGCAATTTCAGGTGACAGAGGCGGCTGGGTTCTAATAGAATCCCTTAGCTTGTAATCCCTGAGTGTTTCCCTAGGACTGACTCTGAGAGAAACCTGGGGGTTGGGCTTTGAGGCCAAATAGAGGCGAGTGTCCCTGATGGACTGAGGAAGTATTTAGATGAATTCTCCATAAAGGGAAACACCTGAGCACCCATTCATCTGCGTGGAGTGGGGCTTCAAATCTCCCCACCACACAAGGTTGGGTTCCAGTATCCTGAGGGTGGGGTAGTTCCTCCAACTGACATCAGCGTCTTGGTTTGAATAGAATCCCTTTGCTTGTCTTCCCTGATGGTTTGCCTAGGCCAGTGTGTGGTTGAAAGTGGGATTTGGGATCTAAAACTTAGTATTAGCGTGTGCCTCTCCATGGGTAGTGGAGATGTTTAAACTACAACCCACAACTTGGGAATTACCCTGACCCCTGAAAAATGCGTGTGCTATGTTTCCCCACGTCCAGCACACACAGGAAGAAGTGTTCTGGGGTTGTGAGTGTGGGGAGGTTCCTCCAACAGACAGCAGCACCTGGGTTGTAATAGAATCCCTTAGCTTGACTTCCCTAAGTGTTTTCCTAGGCCTAGCTGTAAGCGATGGTGGGGGATGGGCTCTAAAGCCAAGTATTAGCGAGTGCATCTCTGTGGGTAGTGGAGGGTTTTAAACTACTTCCCCAAACTTGGAACACCTGTGCCCCATAAAGATGCGTGGAATCTGTTTCCCCACCTCCAGCACAAACACGGAGACGTGCTCAGGTATCCTGATTGTGGGGAGGCTCCTCCAAATGACAGCAGCGCCTGGGTTCTAAAAGAATCCCTTAGCTTGTCTTCCCTGATGGCATGCCTAGGCTGGAGAGTGGGGGAAAGTGGGGGTTGGGCTCTAAACCAAGGATAAGCGAGAGCCTATCCATGGGATGTGGGTTTTTAACCTACAACCCACAACCATGGAATAAATGTGCCCCCTGGAAGATGCTTTGACTGTTTCCCTACATCCAGCACACACACGAAGAAGTGTTCTGGTATTCTGAGTGTGGGGAAGTTCCTCAAACTGACAGCAGCACCTGGATTCTATTAGTATCCCTTAGCTTCTGTTCCCTGAGTGTTTTTTTTGGCCAGGCCATGAGGGAAAGCTGGGGGTTGGGCTTGGAGGCCACGTAGCAGTGAGTGCCCCTTGATTCATTGAGGATGTACTTAGAGGACTTCTCCCTAAAGGGAACACCTTTTCCTGCATTCATCTGGGTGCAGTGGGGCTGCACACCTCTCCCACACCTAAGAATGTGTTCTGGAATTCTGAGTGCAGGGAAGTTCCTCCAACTGACAGCAGCGCCTGGGTTCTAATTGAATCCCTTTGCTTGTCTTCCCTGATGGAAAGCCTAGGCGGGAGTGCGGGGGAAAGTGTGGTTTGGGCTCCAAAACCAAGTATTGGCGATGACCTCTCTATGGTTTGTGGAGGTGTTTAAACTACATCCCTAACCTGGGAACACCTGTGCCCCCATAAAGATCCGTGGAGTCTGTTTCCACACCTCCAGCACACACACGAACACTTGCACAGTTATCCTGAGAGTGGGCAGCCTCCTCCAACTGAGAGCAGGGCCTTGGTTCTTATAAAATCGCTTAACTTGTCTACCCTGTTGGGTTGCCTGATACGGAGTGCTGGGGAAAGGGTGGGTTGGGCTCTAAATCCAAGTATTAGCGAGTGCTTCTCCATGGGATTTGGAGGTTATTAACCAAAAGCCCACAACATGGGAATACCTGTGCTCCTTGAAAAAAGCGTGGACTCTGTATCCCCACCACCAGAACACACATGAAGAAGTTTTCTGCTATCCTGAGTGTGGGCTGGCAATTTCAGGTGACAGAAGCGGCTGGGTTCTAATCGAATCCCTTAGCTTGTAATCCCTGAGTGTTTCCCTAGGACTGACTCTGAGAGAAACCGGGGGTTGGGCTTTGAGGCCAAATAGAGGCGAGTGTCCCCGATGGACTGAGGAAGTATTTAGATGAATTCTCCATAAAGGGAAACACCTGAGCACCCATTCATCTGCGTGGAGTGGGGCTTCAAATCTCCCCACCACACAAGGTTGGGTTCCAGTATCCTGAGGGTGGGGTAGTTCCTCCAACTGACATCAGCGTCTTGGTTTGAATAGAATCCCTTTGCTTGTCTTCCCTGATGGTTTGCCTAGGCCAGTGTGTGGTTGAAAGTGGGATTTGGGATCTAAAACTAAGTATTAGCGTGTGCCTCTCCATGGGTAGTGGAGATGTTTAAACTACAACCCACAACTTGGGAATTACTGTGACCCCTGAAAAATGCGTGTGCTATGTTTCCCCACGTCCAGCACACACAGGAAGAAGTGTTCTGGGGTTGTGAGTGTGGGGAGGTTACTCCAACAGACTGCAGCACCTGGGTTGTAATAGAATCCCTTAGCTTGACTTCCCTAAGTGTTTTCCTAGGCCTAGCAGTAAGCGATGGTGGGGGATGGGCTCTAAAGCCAAGTATTAGCGAGTGCATCTCTGTGGGTAGTGGAGGGTTTTAAACTACTTCCCCAACCTTGGAACACCTGTGCCCCATAAAGATGCGTGGAATCTGTTTCCCCACCTCCAGCACACACACGGAGACGTGCTCAGGTATCCTGATTGTGGGGAGGCTCCTCCAAATGACAGCAGCGCCTGGGTTCTAAAAGAATCCCTTAGCTTGTCTTCCCTGATGGCATGCCTAGGCTGGAGAGTGGGGGAAAGTGGGGGTTGGGCTCTAAACCAAGGATAAGCGAGAGCCTATCCATGGGATGTGGGTTTTTAACCTACAACCCACAACCATGGAATAAATGTGCCCCCTGAAAGATGCTTTGACTGTTTCCCTACATCCAGCACACACACGAAGAAGTGTTCTGGTATTCTGAGTGTGGGGAAGTTCCTCAAACTGACAGCAGCACCTGGATTCTATTAGTATCCCTTAGCTTCTGTTCCCTGAGTGTTCTTTTAGGCCAGGCCATGAGGGAAAGCTGGGGGTTGGGCTTGGAGGCCACGTAGCAGTGAGTGCCCCCTGATCCATTGAGGAAGTACTTAGAGGACTTCTCCCTAAAGGGAACACCTTTTCCTGCATTCATCTGGGTGCAGTGGGGCTGCACATCTCTCCCACACCTAAGAATGTGTTCTGGAATTCTGAGTGCAGGGAAGTTCCTCCAACTGACAGCAGCGCCTGGGTTCTAATTGAATCCCTTTGCTTGTCTTCCCTGATGGAAAGCCTAGGCGGGAGTGCGGGGGAAAGTGTGGTTTGGGCTCCAAAACCAAGTATTGGCGATGACCTCTCTATGGTTTGTGGAGGTGTTTAAACTACATCCCTAACCTGGGAACACCTGTGCCCCCATAAAGATCCGTGGAGTCTGTTTCCACACCTCCAGCACACACACGAACACTTGCACAGTTATCCTGAGAGTGGGCAGCCTCCTCCAACTGAGAGCAGGGCCTTGGTTCTTATAAAATCGCTTAACTTGTCTACCCTGTTTGGTTGCCTGATACGGAGTGCTGGGGAAAGGGTGGGTTGGGCTCTAAATCCAAGTATTAGCGAGTGCTTCTCCATGGGATTTGGAGGTTATTAACCAAAAGCCCACAACATGGGAATACCTGTGCTCCTTGAAAAAAGCGTGGACTCTGTATCCCCACCACCAGAACACACATGAAGAAGTTTTCTGCTATCCTGAGTGTGGGCTGGCAATTTCAGGTGACAGAAGCGGCTGGGTTCTAATAGAATCCCTTAGCTTGTAATCCCTGAGTGTTTCCCTAAGACTGACTCTGAGAGAAACCTGGGGGTTGGGCTTTGAGGCCAAATAGAGGCGAGTGTCCCCGATGGACTGAGGAAGTATTTAGATGAATTCTCCATAAAGGGAAACACCTGAGCACCCATTCATCTGCGTGGAGTGGGGCTTCAAATCTCCCCACCACACAAGGTTGGGTTCCAGTATCCTGAGGGTGGGGTAGTTCCTCCAACTGACATCAGCGTCTTGGTTTGAATAGAATCCCTTTGCTTGTCTTCCCTGATGGTTTGCCTAGGCCAGTGTGTGGTTGAAAGTGGGATTTGGGATCTAAAACTAAGTATTAGCGTGTGCCTCTCCATGGGTAGTGGAGATGTTTAAACTACAACCCACAACTTGGGAATTACTGTGACCCCTGAAAAATGCGTGTGCTATGTTTCCCCACGTCCAGCACACACAGGAAGAATTGTTCTGGGGTTGTGAGTGTGGGGAGGTTCCTCCAACAGACTGCAGCACCTGGGTTGTAATAGAATCCCTTAGCTTGACTTCCCTAAGTGTTTTCCTAGGCCTAGCAGTAAGCGATGGTGCGGGATGGGCTCTAAAGCCAAGTATTAGCGAGTGCATCTCTGTGGGTAGTGGAGGGTTTTAAACTACTTCCCCAACCTTGGAACACCTGTGCCCCATAAAGATGCGTGGAATCTGTTTCCCCACCTCCAGCACACACACGGAGACGTGCTCAGGTATCCTGATTGTGGGGAGGCTCCTCCAAATGACAGCAGCGCCTGGGTTCTAAAAGAATCCCTTAGCTTGTCTTCCCTGATGGCATGCCTAGGCTGGAGAGTGGGGGAAAGTGGGGGTTGGGCTCTAAACCAAGGATAAGCGAGAGCCTATCCATGGGATGTGGGTTTTTAACCTACAACCCACAACCATGGAATAAATGTGCCCCCTGAAAGATGCTTTGACTGTTTCCCTACATCCAGCACACACACGAAGAAGTGTTCTGGTATTCTGAGTGTGGGGAAGTTCCTCAAACTGACAGCAGCACCTGGATTCTATTAGTATCCCTTAGCTTCTGTTCCCTGAGTGTTCTTTTAGGCCAGGCCATGAGGGAAAGCTGGGGGTTGGGCTTGGAGGCCACGTAGCAGTGAGTGCCCCCTGATCCATTGAGGAAATACTTAGAGGACTTCTCCCTAAAGGGAACACCTTTTCCTGCATTCATCTGGGTGCAGTGGGGCTGCACATCTCTCCCACACCTAAGAATGTGTTCTGGAATTCTGAGTGCAGGGAAGTTCCTCCAACTGACAGCAGCGCCTGGGTTCTAATTGAATCCCTTTGCTTGTCTTCCCTGATGGAAAGCCTAGGCGGGAGTGCGGGAGAAAGTGTGGTTTGGGCTCCAAAACCAAGTATTGGCGATGACCTCTCTATGGTTTGTGGAGGTGTTTAAACTACATCCCTAACCTGGGAACACCTGTGCCCCCATAAAGATCCGTGGAGTCTGTTTCCACACCTCCAGCACACACACGAACACTTGCACAGTTATCCTGAGAGTGGGCAGCCTCCTCCAACTGAGAGCAGGGCCTTGGTTCTTATAAAATCGCTTAACTTGTCTACCCTGTTTGGTTGCCTGATACGGAGTGCTGGGGAAAGGGTGGGTTGGGCTCTAAATCCAAGTATTAGCGAGTTCTTCTCCATGGGATTTGGAGGTTATTAACCAAAAGCCCACAACATGGGAATACCTGTGCTCCTTGAAAAAAGCGTGGACTCTGTATCCACACCACCAGAACACACATGAAGAAGTTTTCTGCTATCCTGAGTGTGGGCTGGCAATTTCAGGTGACAGAGGCGGCTGGGTTCTAATAGAATCCCTTAGCTTGTAATCCCTGAGTGTTTCCCTAGGACTGACTCTGAGAGAAACCTGGGGGTTGGGCTTTGAGGCCAAATAGAGGCGAGTGTCCCTGATGGACTGAGGAAGTATTTAGATGAATTCTCCATAAAGGGAAACACCTGAGCACCCATTCATCTGCGTGGAGTGGGGCTTCAAGTCTCCCCACCACACAAGGTTGGGTTCCAGTATCCTGAGGGTGGGGTAGTTCCTCCAACTGACATCAGCGTCTTGGTTTGAATAGAATCCCTTTGCTTGTCTTCCCTGATGGTTTGCCTAGGCCAGTGTGTGGTTGAAAGTGGGATTTGGGATCTAAAACTTAGTATTAGCGTGTGCCTCTCCATGGGTAGTGGAGATGTTTAAACTACAACCCACAACTTGGGAATTACCCTGACCCCTGAAAAATGCGTGTGCTATGTTTCCCCACGTCCAGCACACACAGGAAGAAGTGTTCTGGGGTTGTGAGTGTGGGGAGGTTCCTCCAACAGACAGCAGCACCTGGGTTGTAATAGAATCCCTTAGCTTGACTTCCCTAAGTGTTTTCCTAGGCCTAGCTGTAAGCGATGGTGGGGGATGGGCTCTAAAGCCAAGTATTAGCGAGTGCATCTCTGTGGGTAGTGGAGGGTTTTAAACTACTTCCCCAAACTTGGAACACCTGTGCCCCATAAAGATGCGTGGAATCTGTTTCCCCACCTCCAGCACAAACACGGAGACGTGCTCAGGTATCCTGATTGTGGGGAGGCTCCTCCAAATGACAGCAGCGCCTGGGTTCTAAAAGAATCCCTTAGCTTGTCTTCCCTGATGGCATGCCTAGGCTGGAGAGTGGGGGAAAGTGGGGGTTGGGCTCTAAACCAAGGATAAGCGAGAGCCTATCCATGGGATGTGGGTTTTTAACCTACAACCCACAACCATGGAATAAATGTGCCCCCTGGAAGATGCTTTGACTGTTTCCCTACATCCAGCACACACACGAAGTAGTGTTCTGGTATTCTGAGTGTGGGGAAGTTCCTCAAACTGACAGCAGCACCTGGATTCTATTAGTATCCCTTAGCTTCTGTTCCCTGAGTGTTTTTTTTGGCCAGGCCATGAGGGAAAGCTGGGGGTTGGGCTTGGAGGCCACGTAGCAGTGAGTGCCCCTTGATTCATTGAGGATGTACTTAGAGGACTTCTCCCTAAAGGGAACACCTTTTCCTGCATTCATCTGGGTGCAGTGGGGCTGCACACCTCTCCCACACCTAAGAATGTGTTCTGGAATTCTGAGTGCAGGGAAGTTCCTCCAACTGACAGCAGCGCCTGGGTTCTAATTGAATCCCTTTGCTTGTCTTCCCTGATGGAAAGCCTAGGCGGGAGTGCGGGGGAAAGTGTGGTTTGGGCTCCAAAACCAAGTATTGGCGATGACCTCTCTATGGTTTGTGGAGGTGTTTAAACTACATCCCTAACCTGGGAACACCTGTGCCCCCATAAAGATCCGTGGAGTCTGTTTCCACACCTCCAGCACACACACGAACACTTGCACAGTTATCCTGAGAGTGGGCAGCCTCCTCCAACTGAGAGCAGGGCCTTGGTTCTTATAAAATCGCTTAACTTGTCTACCCTGTTGGGTTGCCTGATACGGAGTGCTGGGGAAAGGGTGGGTTGGGCTCTAAATCCAAGTATTAGCGAGTGCTTCTCCATGGGATTTGGAGGTTATTAACCAAAAGCCCACAACATGGGAATACCTGTGCTCCTTGAAAAAAGCGTGGACTCTGTATCCCCACCACCAGAACACACATGAAGAAGTTTTCTGCTATCCTGAGTGTGGGCTGGCAATTTCAGGTGACAGAAGCGGCTGGGTTCTAATCGAATCCCTTAGCTTGTAATCCCTGAGTGTTTCCCTAGGACTGACTCTGAGAGAAACCGGGGGTTGGGCTTTGAGGCCAAATAGAGGCGAGTGTCCCCGATGGACTGAGGAAGTATTTAGATGAATTCTCCATAAAGGGAAACACCTGAGCACCCATTCATCTGCGTGGAGTGGGGCTTCAAATCTCC
Organism: Vicugna pacos; assembly: GCF_048564905.1. Lineage (NCBI taxonomy): Eukaryota > Metazoa > Chordata > Mammalia > Artiodactyla > Camelidae > Vicugna > Vicugna pacos. Next base: position 18,134,785 of record NW_027328740.1, read on the forward strand.
CCACCACACAAGGTTGGGTTCCAGTATCCTGAGGGTGGGGTAGTTCCTCCAACTGACATCAGCGTCTTGGTTTGAATAGAATCCCTTTGCTTGTCTTCCCTGATGGTTTGCCTAGGCCAGTGTGTGGTTGAAAGTGGGATTTGGGATCTAAAACTAAGTATTAGCGTGTGCCTCTCCATGGGTAGTGGAGATGTTTAAACTACAACCCACAACTTGGGAATTACTGTGACCCCTGAAAAATGCGTGTGCTATGTTTCCCCACGTCCAGCACACACAGGAAGAAGTGTTCTGTGGTTGTGAGTGTGGGGAGGTTACTCCAACAGACTGCAGCACCTGGGTTGTAATAGAATCCCTTAGCTTGACTTCCCTAAGTGTATTCCTAGGCCTAGCAGTAAGCGATGGTGGGGGATGGGCTCTAAAGCCAAGTATTAGCGAGTGCATCTCTGTGGGTAGTGGAGGGTTTTAAACTACTTCCCCAACCTTGGAACACCTGTGCCCCATAAAGATGGGTGGAGTCTGTTTCCCCACCTCCAGCACACACACGGAGACGTGCTCAGGTATCCTGATTGTGGGGAGGCTCCTCCAAATGACAGCAGCGCCTGGGTTCTAAAAGAATCCCTTAGCTTGTCTTCCCTGATGGCATGCCTAGGCTGGAGAGTGGGGGAAAGTGGGGGTTGGGCTCTAAACCAAGGATAAGCGAGAGCCTATCCATGGGATGTGGGTTTTTAACCTACAACCCACAACCATGGAATAAATGTGCCCCCTGAAAGATGCTTTGACTGTTTCCCTACATCCAGCACACACACGAAGAAGTGTTCTGGTATTCTGAGTGTGGGGAAGTTCCTCAAACTGACAGCAGCACCTGGATTCTATTAGTATCCCTTAGCTTCTGTTCCCTGAGTGTTCTTTTAGGCCAGGCCATGAGGGAAAGCTGGGGGTTGGGCTTGGAGGCCACGTAGCAGTGAGTGCCCCCTGATCCTTTGAGGAATTACTTAGAGGACTTCTCCCTAAAGGGAACACCTTTTCCTGCATTCATCTGGGTGCAGTGGGGCTGCACATCTCTCCCACACCTAAGAATGTGTTCTGGAATTCTGAGTGCAGGGAAGTTCCTCCAACTGACAGCAGCGCCTGGGTTCTAATTGAATCCCTTTGCTTGTCTTCCCTGATGGAAAGCCTAGGCGGGAGTGCGGGGGAAAGTGTGGTTTGGGCTCCAAAACCAAGTATTGGCGATGACCTCTCTATGGTTTGTGGAGGTGTTTAAACTACATCCCTAACCTGGGAACACCTGTGCCCCCATAAAGATCCGTGGAGTCTGTTTCCACACCTCCAGCACACACACGAACACTTGCACAGTTATCCTGAGTGTGGGCAGCCTCCTCCAACTGAGAGCAGGGCCTTGGTTCTTATAAAATCGCTTAACTTGTCTACCCTGTTTGGTTGCCTGATACGGAGTGCTGGGGAAAGGGTGGGTTGGGCTCTAAATCCAAGTATTAGCGAGTGCTTCTCCATGGGATTTGGAGGTTATTAACCAAAAGCCCACAACATGGGAATACCTGTGCTCCTTGAAAAAAGCGTGGACTCTGTATCCCCACCACCAGAACACACATGAAGAAGTTTTCTGCTATCCTGAGTGTGGGCTGGCAATTTCAGGTGACAGAAGCGGCTGGGTTCTAATAGAATCCCTTAGCTTGTAATCCCTGAGTGTTTCCCTAAGACTGACTCTGAGAGAAACCTGGGGGTTGGGCTTTGAGGCCAAATAGAGGCGAGTGTCCCCGATGGACTGAGGAAGTATTTAGATGAATTCTCCATAAAGGGAAACTCCTGAGCACCCATTCATCTGCGTGGAGTGGGGCTTCAAATCTCCCCACCACACAAGGTTGGGTTCCAGTATCCTGAGGGTGGGGTAGTTCCTCCAACTGACATCAGCGTCTTGGTTTGAATAGAATCCCTTTGCTTGTCTTCCCTGATGGTTTGCCTAGGCCAGTGTGTGGTTGAAAGTGGGATTTGGGATCTAAAACTAAGTATTAGCGTGTGCCTCTCCATGGGTAGTGGAGATGTTTAAACTACAACCCACAACTTGGGAATTACTGTGACCCCTGAAAAATGCGTGTGCTATGTTTCCCCACGTCCAGCACACACAGGAAGAATTGTTCTGGGGTTGTGAGTGAGGGGAGGTTCCTCCAACAGACTGCAGCACCTGGGTTGTAATAGAATCCCTTAGCTTGACTTCCCTAAGTGTTTTCCTAGGCCTAGCAGTAAGCGATGGTGCGGGATGGGCTCTAAAGCCAAGTATTAGCGAGTGCATCTCTGTGGGTAGTGGAGGGTTTTAAACTACTTCCCCAACCTTGGAACACCTGTGCCCCATAAAGATGCGTGGAATCTGTTTCCCCACCTCCAGCACACACACGGAGACGTGCTCAGGTATCCTGATTGTGGGGAGGCTCCTCCAAATGACAGCAGCGCCTGGGTTCTAAAAGAATCCCTTAGCTTGTCTTCCCTGATGGCATGCCTAGGCTGGAGAGTGGGGGAAAGTGGGGGTTGGGCTCTAAACCAAGGATAAGCGAGAGCCTATCCATGGGATGTGGGTTTTTAACCTACAACCCACAACCATGGAATAAATGTGCCCCCTGAAAGATGCTTTGACTGTTTCCCTACATCCAGCACACACACGAAGAAGTGTTCTGGTATTCTGAGTGTGGGGAAGTTCCTCAAACTGACAGCAGCACCTGGATTCTATTAGTATCCCTTAGCTTCTGTTCCCTGAGTGTTCTTTTAGGCCAGGCCATGAGGGAAAGCTGGGGGTTGGGCTTGGAGGCCACGTAGCAGTGAGTGCCCCCTGATCCATTGAGGAAGTACTTAGAGGACTTCTCCCTAAAGGGAACACCTTTTCCTGCATTCATCTGGGTGCAGTGGGGCTGCACATCTCTCCCACACCTAAGAATGTGTTCTGGAATTCTGAGTGCAGGGAAGTTCCTCCAACTGACAGCAGCGCCTGGGTTCTAATTGAATCCCTTTGCTTGTCTTCCCTGATGGAAAGCCTAGGCGGGAGTGCGGGGGAAAGTGTGGTTTGGGCTCCAAAACCAAGTATTGGCGATGACCTCTCTATGGTTTGTGGAGGTGTTTAAACTACATCCCTAACCTGGGAACACCTGTGCCCCCATAAAGATCCGTGGAGTCTGTTTCCACACCTCCAGCACACACACGAACACTTGCACAGTTATCCTGAGAGTGGGCAGCCTCCTCCAACTGAGAGCAGGGCCTTGGTTCTTATAAAATCGCTTAACTTGTCTACCCTGTTTGGTTGCCTGATACGGAGTGCTGGGGAAAGGGTGGGTTGGGCTCTAAATCCAAGTATTAGCGAGTGCTTCTCCATGGGATTTGGAGGTTATTAACCAAAAGCCCACAACATGGGAATACCTGTGCTCCTTGAAAAAAGCGTGGACTCTGTATCCCCACCACCAGAACACACATGAAGAAGTTTTCTGCTATCCTGAGTGTGGGCTGGCAATTTCAGGTGACAGAAGCGGCTGGGTTCTAATAGAATCCCTTAGCTTGTAATCCCTGAGTGTTTCCCTAAGACTGACTCTGAGAGAAACCTGGGGGTTGGGCTTTGAGGCCAAATAGAGGCGAGTGTCCCCGATGGACTGAGGAAGTATTTAGATGAATTCTCCATAAAGGGAAACTCCTGAGCACCCATTCATCTGCGTGGAGTGGGGCTTCAAATCTCCCCACCACACAAGGTTGGGTTCCAGTATCCTGAGGGTGGGGTAGTTCCTCCAACTGACATCAGCGTCTTGGTTTGAATAGAATCCCTTTGCTTGTCTTCCCTGATGGTTTGCCTAGGCCAGTGTGTGGTTGAAAGTGGGATTTGGGATCTAAAACTAAGTATTAGCGTGTGCCTCTCCATGGGTAGTGGAGATGTTTAAACTACAACCCACAACTTGGGAATTACTGTGACCCCTGAAAAATGCGTGTGCTATGTTTCCCCACGTCCAGCACACACAGGAAGAATTGTTCTGGGGTTGTGAGTGAGGGGAGGTTCCTCCAACAGACTGCAGCACCTGGGTTGTAATAGAATCCCTTAGCTTGACTTCCCTAAGTGTTTTCCTAGGCCTAGCAGTAAGCGATGGTGCGGGATGGGCTCTAAAGCCAAGTATTAGCGAGTGCATCTCTGTGGGTAGTGGAGGGTTTTAAACTACTTCCCCAACCTTGGAACACCTGTGCCCCATAAAGATGCGTGGAATCTGTTTCCCCACCTCCAGCACACACACGGAGACGTGCTCAGGTATCCTGATTGTGGGGAGGCTCCTCCAAATGACAGCAGCGCCTGGGTTCTAAAAGAATCCCTTAGCTTGTCTTCCCTGATGGCATGCCTAGGCTGGAGAGTGGGGGAAAGTGGGGGTTGGGCTCTAAACCAAGGATAAGCGAGAGCCTATCCATGGGATGTGGGTTTTTAACCTACAACCCACAACCATGGAATAAATGTGCCCCCTGAAAGATGCTTTGACTGTTTCCCTACATCCAGCACACACACGAAGAAGTGTTCTGGTATTCTGAGTGTGGGGAAGTTCCTCAAACTGACAGCAGCACCTGGATTCTATTAGTATCCCTTAGCTTCTGTTCCCTGAGTGTTCTTTTAGGCCAGGCCATGAGGGAAAGCTGGGGGTTGGGCTTGGAGGCCACGTAGCAGTGAGTGCCCCCTGATCCATTGAGGAAGTACTTAGAGGACTTCTCCCTAAAGGGAACACCTTTTCCTGCATTCATCTGGGTGCAGTGGGGCTGCACATCTCTCCCACACCTAAGAATGTGTTCTGGAATTCTGAGTGCAGGGAAGTTCCTCCAACTGACAGCAGCGCCTGGGTTCTAATTGAATCCCTTTGCTTGTCTTCCCTGATGGAAAGCCTAGGCGGGAGTGCGGGGGAAAGTGTGGTTTGGGCTCCAAAACCAAGTATTGGCGATGACCTCTCTATGGTTTGTGGAGGTGTTTAAACTACATCCCTAACCTGGGAACACCTGTGCCCCCATAAAGATCCGTGGAGTCTGTTTCCACACCTCCAGCACACACACGAACACTTGCACAGTTATCCTGAGAGTGGGCAGCCTCCTCCAACTGAGAGCAGGGCCTTGGTTCTTATAAAATCGCTTAACTTGTCTACCCTGTTTGGTTGCCTGATACGGAGTGCTGGGGAAAGGGTGGGTTGGGCTCTAAATCCAAGTATTAGCGAGTGCTTCTCCATGGGATTTGGAGGTTATTAACCAAAAGCCCACAACATGGGAATACCTGTGCTCCTTGAAAAAAGCGTGGACTCTGTATCCCCACCACCAGAACACACATGAAGAAGTTTTCTGCTATCCTGAGTGTGGGCTGGCAATTTCAGGTGACAGAAGCGGCTGGGTTCTAATAGAATCCCTTAGCTTGTAATCCCTGAGTGTTTCCCTAGGACTGACTCTGAGAGAAACCTGGGGGTTGGGCTTTGAGGCCAAATAGAGGCGAGTGTCCCCGATGGACTGAGGAAGTATTTAGATGAATTCTCCATAAAGGGAAACACCTGAGCACCCATTCATCTGCGTGGAGTGGGGCTTCAAATCTCCCCACCACACAAGGTTGGGTTCCAGTATCCTGAGGGTGGGGTAGTTCCTCCAACTGACATCAGCGTCTTGGTTTGAATAGAATCCCTTTGCTTGTCTTCCCTGATGGTTTGCCTAGGCCAGTGTGTGGTTGAAAGTGGGATTTGGGATCTAAAACTAAGTATTAGCGTGTGCCTCTCCATGGGTAGTGGAGATGTTTAAACTACAACCCACAAATTGGGAATTACTGTGACCCCTGAAAAATGCATGTGCTATGTTTCCCCACGTCCAGCTCACACAGGAAGAAGTCTTCTGGGGTTGTGAGTGTGGGGAGGTTCCTCCAACAGACAGCAGCACCTGGGTTGTAATAGAATCCCTTAGCTTGACTTCCCTAAGTGTTTTCCTAGGCCTAGCAGTAAGCGATGGTGGGGGATGGGCTCTAAAGCCAAGTATTAGCGAGTGCATCTCTGTGGGTAGTGGAGGGTTTTAAACTACTTCCCCAACCTTGGAACACCTGTGCCCCATAAAGATGGGTGGAGTCTGTTTCCCCACCTCCAGCACACACACGGAGACGTGCTCAGGTATCCTGATTGTGGGGAGGCTCCTCCAAATGACAGCAGCGCCTGGGTTCTAAAAGAATCCCTTAGCTTGTCTTCCCTGATGGCATGCCTAGGCTGGAGAGTGGGGGAAAGTGGGGGTTGGGCTCTAAACCAAGGATAAGCGAGAGCCTATCCATGGGATGTGGGTTTTTAACCTACAACCCACAACCATGGAATAAATGTGCCCCCTGGAAGATGCTTTGACTGTTTCCCTACATCCAGCACACACACGAAGAAGTGTTCTGGTATTCTGAGTGTGGGGAAGTTCCTCAAACTGACAGCAGCACCTGGATTCTATTAGTATCCCTTAGCTTCTGTTCCCTGAGTGTTCTTTTTGGCCAGGCCATGAGGGAAAGCTGGGGGTTGGGCTTGGAGGCCACGTAGCAGTGAGTGCCCCTTGATCCATTGAGGAAGTACTTAGAGGACTTCTCCCTAAAGGGAACACCTTTTCCTGCATTCATCTGGGTGCAGTGGGGCTGCACACATCTCCCACACCTAAGAATTTGTTCTGGAATTCTGAGTGCAGGGAAGTTCCTCCAACTGACAGCAGCGCCTGGGTTTTAATTGAATCCCTTTGCTTGTCTTCCCTGATGGAAAGCCTAGGCGGGAGTGCGGGGGAAAGTGTGGTTTGGGCTCCAAAACCAAGTATTGGCGATGACCTCTCTATGGTTTGTGGAGGTGTTTAAACTACATCCCTAACCTGGGAACACCTGTGCCCCCATAAAGATCCGTGGAGTCGGTTTCCACACCTCCAGCACACACACGAACACTTGCACAGTTATCCTGAGAGTGGGCAGCCTCGTCCAACTGAGAGCAGGGCCTTGGTTCATATAAAATCGCTTAACTTGTCTACCCTGTTTGGTTGCCTGATACGGAGTGCTGGGGAAAGGGTGGGTTGGGCTCTAAATCCAAGTATTAGCGAGTGCTTCTCCATGGGATTTGGAGGTTATTAACCAAAAGCCCACAACATGGGAATACCTGTGCTCCTTGAAAAAAGCGTGGACTCTGTATCCACACCACCAGAACACACATGAAGAAGTTTTCTGCTATCCTGTGTGTGGGCTGGCAATTTCAGGTGACAGAGGCGGCTGGGTTCTAATAGAATCCCTTAGCTTGTAATCCCTGAGTGTTTCCCTAGGACTGACTCTGAGAGAAACCTGGGGGTTGGGCTTTGAGGCCAAATAGAGGCGAGTGTCCCTGATGGACTGAGGAAGTATTTAGATGAATTCTCCATAAAGGGAAACACCTGAGCACCCATTCATCTGCGTGGAGTGGGGCTTCAAATCTCCCCACCACACAAGGTTGGGTTCCAGTATCCTGAGGGTGGGGTAGTTCCTCCAACTGACATCAGCGTCTTGGTTTGAATAGAATCCCTTTGCTTGTCTTCCCTGATGGTTTGCCTAGGCCAGTGTGTGGTTGAAAGTGGGATTTGGGATCTAAAACTTAGTATTAGCGTGTGCCTCTCCATGGGTAGTGGAGATGTTTAAACTACAACCCACAACTTGGGAATTACTCTGACCCCTGAAAAATGCGTGTGCTATGTTTCCCCACGTCCAGCACACACAGGAAGAAGTGTTCTGGGGTTGTGAGTGTGGGGAGGTTCCTCCAACAGACTGCAGCACCTGGGTTGTAATAGAATCCCTTAGCTTGACTTCCCTAAGTGTTTTCCTAGGCCTAGCTGTAAGCGATGGTGGGGGATGGGCTCTAAAGCCAAGTATTAGCGAGTGCATCTCTGTGGGTAGTGGAGGGTTTTAAACTACTTCCCCAACCTTGGAACACCTGTGCCCCATAAAGATGCGTGGAATCTGTTTCCCCACCTCCAGCACAAACACGGAGACGTGCTCAGGTATCCTGATTGTGGGGAGGCTCCTCCAAATGACAGCAGCGCCTGGGTTCTAAAAGAATCCCTTAGCTTGTCTTCCCTGATGGCATGCCTAGGCTGGAGAGTGGGGGAAAGTGGGGGTTGGGCTCTAAACCAAGGATAAGCGAGAGCCTATCCATGGGATGTGGGTTTTTAACCTACAACCCACAACCATGGAATAAATGTGCCCCCTGGAAGATGCTTTGACTGTTTCCCTACATCCAGCACACACACGAAGAAGTGTTCTGGTATTCTGAGTGTGGGGAAGTTCCTCAAACTGACAGCAGCACCTGGATTCTATTAGTATCCCTTAGCTTCTGTTCCCTGAGTGTTTTTTTTGGCCAGGCCATGAGGGAAAGCTGGGGGTTGGGCTTGGAGGCCACGTAGCAGTGAGTGCCCCTTGATTCATTGAGGATGTACTTAGAGGACTTCTCCCTAAAGGGAACACCTTTTCCTGCATTCATCTGGGTGCAGTGGGGCTGCACACCTCTCCCACACCTAAGAATGTGTTCTGGAATTCTGAGTGCAGGGAAGTTCCTCCAACTGACAGCAGCGCCTGGGTTCTAATTGAATCCCTTTGCTTGTCTTCCCTGATGGAAAGCCTAGGCGGGAGTGCGGGGGAAAGTGTGGTTTGGGCTCCAAAACCAAGTATTGGCGATGACCTCTCTATGGTTTGTGGAGGTGTTTAAACTACATCCCTAACCTGGGAACACCTGTGCCCCCATAAAGATCCGTGGAGTCTGTTTCCACACCTCCAGCACACACACGAACACTTGCACAGTTATCCTGAGTGTGGGCAGCCTCCTCCAACTGAGAGCAGGGCCTTGGTTCTTATAAAATCGCTTAACTTGTCTACCCTGTTGGGTTGCCTGATACGGAGTGCTGGGGAAAGGGTGGGTTGGGCTCTAAATCCAAGTATTAGCGAGTGCTTCTCCATGGGATTTGGAGGTTATTAACCAAAAGCCCACAACATGGGAATACCTGTGCTCCTTGAAAAAAGCGTGGACTCTGTATCCCCACCACCAGAACACACATGAAGAAGTTTTCTGCTATCCTGAGTGTGGGCTGGCAATTTCAGGTGACAGAAGCGGCTGGGTTCTAATCGAATCCCTTAGCTTGTAATCCCTGAGTGTTTCCCTAGGACTGACTCTGAGAGAAACCTGGGGGTTCGGCTTTGAGGCCAAATAGAGGCGAGTGTCCCCGATGGACTGAGGAAGTATTTAGATGAATTCTCCATAAAGGGAAACACCTGAGCACCCATTCATCTGCGTGGAGTGGGGCTTCAAATCTCCCCACCACACAAGGTTGGGTTCCAGTATCCTGAGGGTGGGGTAGTTCCTCCAACTGACATCAGCGTCTTGGTTTGAATAGAATCCCTTTGCTTGTCTTCCCTGATGGTTTGCCTAGGCCAGTGTGTGGTTGAAAGTGGGATTTGGGATCTAAAACTAAGTATTAGCGTGTGCCTCTCCATGGGTAGTGGAGATGTTTAAACTACAACCCACAACTTGGGAATTACTGTGACCCCTGAAAAATGCGTGTGCTATGTTTCCCCACGTCCAGCACACACAGGAAGAAGTGTTCTGGGGTTGTGAGTGTGGGGAGGTTCCTCCAACAGACTGCAGCACCTGGGTTGTAATAGAATCCCTTAGCTTGACTTCCCTAAGTGTTTTCCTAGGCCTAGCAGTAAGCGATGGTGCGGGATGGGCTCTAAAGCCAAGTATTAGCGAGTGCATCTCTGTGGGTAGTGGAGGGTTTTAAACTACTTCCCCAACCTTGGAACACCTGTGCCCCATAAAGATGCGTGGAATCTGTTTCCCCACCTCCAGCACACACACGGAGACGTGCTCAGGTATCCTGATTGTGGGGAGGCTCCTCCAAATGACAGCAGCGCCTGGGTTCTAACAGAATCCCTTAGCTTGTCTTCCCTGATGGCATGCCTAGGCTGGAGAGTGGGGGAAAGTGGGGGTTGGGCTCTAAACCAAGGATAAGCGAGAGCCTATCCATGGGATGTGGGTTTTTAACCTACAACCCACAACCATGGAATAAATGTGCCCCCTGAAAGATGCTTTGACTGTTTCCCTACATCCAGCACACACACGAAGAAGTGTTCTGGTATTCTGAGTGTGGGGAAGTTCCTCAAACTGACAGCAGCACCTGGATTCTATTAGTATCCCTTAGCTTCTGTTCCCTGAGTGTTCTTTTAGGCCAGGCCATGAGGGAAAGCTGGGGGTTGGGCTTGGAGGCCACGTAGCAGTGAGTGCCCCCTGATCCATTGAGGAAGTACTTAGAGGACTTCTCCCTAAAGGGAACACCTTTTCCTGCATTCATCTGGGTGCAGTGGGGCTGCACATCTCTCCCACACCTAAGAATGTGTTCTGGAATTCTGAGTGCAGGGAAGTTCCTCCAACTGACAGCAGCGCCTGGGTTCTAATTGAATCCCTTTGCTTGTCTTCCCTGATGGAAAGCCTAGGCGGGAGTGCGGGGGAAAGTGTGGTTTGGGCTCCAAAACCAAGTATTGGCGATGACCTCTCTATGGTTTGTGGAGGTGTTTAAACTACATCCCTAACCTGGGAACACCTGTGCCCCCATAAAGATCCGTGGAGTCTGTTTCCACACCTCCAGCACACACACGAACACTTGCACAGTTATCCTGAGAGTGGGCAGCCTCCTCCAACTGAGAGCAGGGCCTTGGTTCTTATAAAATCGCTTAACTTGTCTACCCTGTTTGGTTGCCTGATACGGAGTGCTGGGGAAAGGGTGGGTTGGGCTCTAAATCCAAGTATTAGCGAGTGCTTCTCCATGGGATTTGGAGGTTATTAACCAAAAGCCCACAACATGGGAATACCTGTGCTCCTTGAAAAAAGCGTGGACTCTGTATCCCCACCACCAGAACACACATGAAGAAGTTTTCTGCTATCCTGAGTGTGGGCTGGCAATTTCAGGTGACAGAAGCGGCTGGGTTCTAATAGAATCCCTTAGCTTGTAATCCCTGAGTGTTTCCCTAGGACTGACTCTGAGAGAAACCTGGGGGTTGGGCTTTGAGGCCAAATAGTAGCGAGTGTCCCCGATGGACTGAGGAAGTATTTAGATGAATTCTCCATAAAGGGAAACACCTGAGCACCCATTCATCTGCGTGGAGTGGGGCTTCAAATCTCCCCACCACACAAGGTTGGGTTCCAGTATCCTGAGGGTGGGGTAGTTCCTCCAACTGACATCAGCGTCTTGGTTTGAATAGAATCCCTTTGCTTGTCTTCCCTGATGGTTTGCCTAGGCCAGTGTGTGGTTGAAAGTGGGATTTGGGATCTAAAACTAAGTATTAGCGTGTGCCTCTCCATGGGTAGTGGAGATGTTTAAACTACAACCCACAACTTGGGAATTACTGTGACCCCTGAAAAATGCGTGTGCTATGTTTCCCCACGTCCAGCACACACAGGAAGAAGTGTTCTGGGGTTGTGAGTGTGGGGAGGTTCCTCCAACAGACTGCAGCACCTGGGTTGTAATAGAATCCCTTAGCTTGACTTCCCTAAGTGTTTTCCTAGGCCTAGCAGTAAGCGATGGTGCGGGATGGGCTCTAAAGCCAAGTATTAGCGAGTGCATCTCTGTGGGTAGTGGAGGGTTTTAAACTACTTCCCCAACCTTGGAACACCTGTGCCCCATAAAGATGCGTGGAATCTGTTTCCCCACCTCCAGCACACACACGGAGACGTGCTCAGGTATCCTGATTGTGGGGAGGCTCCTCCAAATGACAGCAGCGCCTGGGTTCTAACAGAATCCCTTAGCTTGTCTTCCCTGATGGCATGCCTAGGCTGGAGAGTGGGGGAAAGTGGGGGTTGGGCTCTAAACCAAGGATAAGCGATAGCCTATCCATGGGATGTGGGTTTTTAACCTACAACCCACAACCATGGAATAAATGTGCCCCCTGAAAGATGCTTTGACTGTTTCCCTACATCCAGCACACACACGAAGAAGTGTTCTGGTATTCTGAGTGTGGGGAAGTTCCTCAAACTGACAGCAGCACCTGGATTCTATTAGTATCCCTTAGCTTCTGTTCCCTGAGTGTTCTTTTAGGCCAGGCCATGAGGGAAAACTGGGGGTTGGGCTTGGAGGCCACGTAGCAGTGAGTGCCCCCTGATCCATTGAGGAAGTACTTAGAGGACTTCTCCCTAAAGGGAACACCTTTTCCTGCATTCATCTGGGTGCAGTGGGGCTGCACATCTCTCCCACACCTAAGAATGTGTTCTGGAATTCTGAGTGCAGGGAAGTTCCTCCAACTGACAGCAGCGCCTGGGTTCTAATTGAATCCCTTTGCTTGTCTTCCCTGATGGAAAGCCTAGGCGGGAGTGCGGGGGAAAGTGTGGTTTGGGCTCCAAAACCAAGTATTGGCGATGACCTCTCTATGGTTTGTGGAGGTGTTTAAACTACATCCCTAACCTGGGAACACCTGTGCCCCCATAAAGATCCGTGGAGTCTGTTTCCACACCTCCAGCACACACACGAACACTTGCACAGTTATCCTGAGAGTGGGCAGCCTCCTCCAACTGAGAGCAGGGCCTTGGTTCTTATAAAATCGCTTAACTTGTCTACCCTGTTTGGTTGCCTGATACGGAGTGCTGGGGAAAGGGTGGGTTGGGCTCTAAATCCAAGTATTAGCGAGTGCTTCTCCATGGGATTTGGAGGTTATTAACCAAAAGCCCACAACATGGGAATACCTGTGCTCCTTGAAAAAAGCGTGGACTCTGTATCCCCACCACCAGAACACACATGAAGAAGTTTTCTGCTATCCTGAGTGTGGGCTGGCAATTTCAGGTGACAGAAGCGGCTGGGTTCTAATAGAATCCCTTAGCTTGTAATCCCTGAGTGTTTCCCTAGGACTGACTCTGAGAGAAACCTGGGGGTTGGGCTTTGAGGCCAAATAGTAGCGAGTGTCCCCGATGGACTGAGGAAGTATTTAGATGAATTCTTCATAAAGGGAAACACCTGAGCACCCATTCATCTGCGTGGAGTGGGGCTTCAAATCTCCCCACCACACAAGGTTGGGTTCCAGTATCCTGAGGGTGGGGTAGTTCCTCCAACTGACATCAGAGTCTTGGTTTGAATAGAATCCCTTTGCTTGTCTTCCCTGATGGTTTGCCTAGGCCAGTGTGTGGTTGAAAGTGGGATTTGGGATCTAAAACTAAGTATTAGCGTGTGCCTCTCCATGGGTAGTGGAGATGTTTAAACTACAACCCACAACTTGGGAATTACTGTGACCCCTGAAAAATGCGTGTGCTATGTTTCCCCACGTCCAGCACACACAGGAAGAAGTGTTCTGGGGTTGTGAGTGTGGGGAGGTTCCTCCAACAGACTGCAGCACCTGGGTTGTAATAGAATCCCTTAGCTTGACTTCCCTAAGTGTTTTCCTAGGCCTAGCAGTAAGCGATGGTGCGGGATGGGCTCTAAAGCCAAGTATTAGCGAGTGCATCTCTGTGGGTAGTGGAGGGTTTTAAACTACTTCCCCAACCTTGGAACACCTGTGCCCCATAAAGATGCGTGGAATCTGTTTCCCCACCTCCAGCACACACACGGAGACGTGCTCAGGTATCCTGATTGTGGGGAGGCTCCTCCAAATGACAGCAGCGCCTGGGTTCTAACAGAATCCCTTAGCTTGTCTTCCCTGATGGCATGCCTAGGCTGGAGAGTGGGGGAAAGTGGGGGTTGGGCTCTAAACCAAGGATAAGCGAGAGCCTATCCATGGGATGTGGGTTTTTAACCTACAACCCACAACCATGGAATAAATGTGCCCCCTGAAAGATGCTTTGACTGTTTCCCTACATCCAGCACACACACGAAGAAGTGTTCTGGTGTTCTGAGTGTGGGGAAGTTCCTCAAACTGACAGCAGCACCTGGATTCTATTAGTATCCCTTAGCTTCTGTTCCCTGAGTGTTCTTTTAGGCCAGGCCATGAGGGAAAGCTGGGGGTTGGGCTTGGAGGCCACGTAGCAGTGAGTGCCCCCTGATCCATTGAGGAAGTACTTAGAGGACTTCTCCCTAAAGGGAACACCTTTTCCTGCATTCATCTGGGTGCAGTGGGGCTGCACATCTCTCCCACACCTAAGAATGTGTTCTGGAATTCTGAGTGCAGGGAAGTTCCTCCAACTGACAGCAGCGCCTGGGTTCTAATTGAATCCCTTTGCTTGTCTTCCCTGATGGAAAGCCTAGGCGGGAGTGCGGGGGAAAGTGTGGTTTGGGCTCCAAAACCAAGTATTGGCGATGACCTCTCTATGGTTTGTGGAGGTGTTTAAACTACATCCCTAACCTGGGAACACCTGTGCCCCCATAAAGATCCGTGGAGTCTGTTTCCACACCTCCAGCACACACACGAACACTTGCACAGTTATCCTGAGAGTGGGCAGCCTCCTCCAACTGAGAGCAGGGCCTTGGTTCTTATAAAATCGCTTAACTTGTCTACCCTGTTTGGTTGCCTGATACGGAGTGCTGGGGAAAGGGTGGGTTGGGCTCTAAATCCAAGTATTAGCGAGTGCTTCTCCATGGGATTTGGAGGTTATTAACCAAAAGCCCACAACATGGGAATACCTGTGCTCCTTGAAAAAAGCGTGGACTCTGTATCCCCACCACCAGAACACACATGAAGAAGTTTTCTGCTATCCTGAGTGTGGGCTGGCAATTTCAGGTGACAGAAGCGGCTGGGTTCTAATAGAATCCCTTAGCTTGTAATCCCTGAGTGTTTCCCTAGGACTGACTCTGAGAGAAACCTGGGGGTTGGGCTTTGAGGCCAAATAGAGGCGAGTGTCCCCGATGGACTGAGGAAGTATTTAGATGAATTCTCCATAAAGGGAAACACCTGAGCACCCATTCATCTGCGTGGAGTGGGGCTTCAAATCTCCCCACCACACAAGGTTGTGTTCCAGTATCCTGAGGGTGGGGTAGTTCCTCCAACTGACATCAGCGTCTTGGTTTGAATAGAATCCCTTTGCTTGTCTTCCCTGATGGTTTGCCTAGGCCAGTGTGTGGTTGAAAGTGGGATTTGGGATCTAAAACTAAGTATTAGCGTGTGCCTCTCCATGGGTAGTGGAGATGTTTAAACTACAACCCACAACTTGGGAATTACTGTGACCCCTGAAAAATGCGTGTGCTATGTTTCCCCACGTCCAGCACACACAGGAAGAAGTCTTCTGGGGTTGTGAGTGTGGGGAGGTTCCTCCAACAGACTGCAGCACCTGGGTTGTAATAGAATCCCTTAGCTTGACTTCCCTAAGTGTTTTCCTAGGCCTAGCAGTAAGCGATGGTGGGGGATGGGCTCTAAAGCCAAGTATTAGCGAGTGCATCTCTGTGGGTAGTGGAGGGTTTTAAACTACTTCCCCAACCTTGGAACACCTGTGCCCCATAAAGATGCGTGGAATCTGTTTCCCCACCTCCAGCACACACACGGAGACGTGCTCAGGTATCCTGATTGTGGGGAGGCTCCTCCAAATGACAGCAGCGCCTGGGTTCTAACAGAATCCCTTAGCTTGTCTTCCCTGATGGCATGGCTAGGCTGGAGAGTGGGGGAAAGTGGGGGTTGGGCTCTAAACCAAGGATAAGCGAGAGCCTATCCATGGGATGTGGGTTTTTAACCTACAACCCACAACCGTGGAATAAATGTGCCCCCTGAAAGATGCTTTGACTGTTTCCCTACATCCAGCACACACACGAAGAAGTGTTCTGGTATTCTGAGTGTGGGGAAGTTCCTCAAACTGACAGCAGCACCTGGATTCTATTAGTATCCCTTAGCTTCTGTTCCCTGAGTGTTCTTTTAGGCCAGGCCATGAGGGAAAGCTGGGGGTTGGGCTTGGAGGCCACGTAGCAGTGAGTGCCCCCTGATCCTTTGAGGAAGTACTTAGAGGACTTCTCCCTAAAGGGAACACCTTTTCCTGCATTCATCTGGGTGCAGTGGGGCTGCACATCTCTCCCACACCTAAGAATGTGTTCTGGAATTCTGAGTGCAGGGAAGTTCCTCCAACTGACAGCAGCGCCTGGGTTCTAATTGAATCCCTTTGCTTGTCTTCCCTGATGGAAAGCCTAGGCGGGAGTGCGGGGGAAAGTGTGGTTTGGGCTCCAAAACCAAGTATTGGCGATGACCTCTCTATGGTTTGTGGAGGTGTTTAAACTACATCCCTAACCTGGGAACACCTGTGCCCCCATAAAGATCCGTGGAGTCTGTTTCCACACCTCCAGCACACACACGAACACTTGCACAGTTATCCTGAGAGTGGGCAGCCTCCTCCAACTGAGAGCAGGGCCTTGGTTCTTATAAAATCGCTTAACTTGTCTACCCTGTTTGGTTGCCTGATACGGAGTGCTGGGGAAAGGGTGGGTTGGGCTCTAAATCCAAGTATTAGCGAGTGCTTCTCCATGGGATTTGGAGGTTATTAACCAAAAGCCCACAACATGGGAATACCTGTGCTCCTTGAAAAAAGCGTGGACTCTATCCCCACCACCAGAACACACATGAAGAAGTTTTCTGCTATCCTGAGTGTGGGCTGGCAATTTCAGGTGACAGAAGCGGCTGGGTTCTAATCGAATCCCTTAGCTTGTAATCCCTGAGTGTTTCCCTAGGACTGACTCTGAGAGAAACCTGGGGGTTGGGCTTTGAGGCCAAATAGTAGCGAGTGTCCCCGATGGACTGAGGAAGTATTTAGATGAATTCTCCATAAAGGGAAACACCTGAGCACCCATTCATCTGCGTGGAGTGGGGCTTCAAATCTCCCCACCACACAAGGTTGGGTTCCAGTATCCTGAGGGTGGGGTAGTTCCTCCAACTGACATCAGCGTCTTGGTTTGAATAGAATCCCTTTGCTTGTCTTCCCTGATGGTTTGCCTAGGCCAGTGTGTGGTTGAAAGTGGGATTTGGGATCTAAAACTAAGTATTAGCGTGTGCCTCTCCATGGGTAGTGGAGATGTTTAAACTACAACCCACAACTTGGGAAATACTGTGACCCCTGAAAATGCATGTGCTATGTTTCCCCACGTCCAGCACACACAGGAAGAAGTGTTCTGGGGTTGTGAGTGTGGGGAGGTTCCTCCAACAGACAGCAGCACCTGGGTTGTAATAGAATCCCTTAGCTTGACTTCCCTAAGTGTTTTCCTAGGCCTAGCAGTAAGCGATGGTGGGGGATGGGCTCTAAAGCCAAGTATTAGCGAGTGCATCTCTGTGGGTAGTGGAGGGTTTTAAACTACTTCCCCAACCTTGGAACACCTGTGCCCCATAAAGATGCGTGGAATCTGTTTCCCCACCTCCAGCACACACACGGAGACGTGCTCAGGTATCCTGATTGTGGGGAGGCTCCTCCAAATGACAGCAGAGCCTGGGTTCTAAAAGAATCCCTTAGCTTGTCTTCCCTGATGGCATGCCTAGGCTGGAGAGTGGGGGAAAGTGGGGGTTGGGCTCTAAACCAAGGATAAGCGAGAGCCTATCCATGGGATGTGGGTTTTTAACCTACAACCCACAACCATGGAATAAATGTGCCCCCTGAAAGATGCTTTGACTGTTTCCCTACATCCAGCACACACACGAAGAAGTGTTCTGGTATTCTGAGTGTGGGGAAGTTCCTCAAACTGACAGCAGCACCTGGATTCTATTAGTATCCCTTAGCTTCTGTTCCCTGAGTGTTCTTTTAGGCCAGGCCATGAGGGAAAGCTGGGGGTTGGGCTTGGAGGCCACGTAGCAGTGAGTGCCCCCTGATCCATTGAGGAAGTACTTAGAGGACTTCTCCCTAAAGGGAACACCTTTTCCTGCATTCATCTGGGTGCAGTGGGGCTGCACATCTCTCCCACACCTAAGAATGTGTTCTGGAATTCTGAGTGCAGGGAAGTTCCTCCAACTGACAGCAGCGCCTGGGTTCTAATTGAATCCCTTTGCTTGTCTTCCCTGATGGAAAGCCTAGGCGGGAGTGCGGGGGAAAGTGTGGTTTGGGCTCCAAAACCAAGTATTGGCGATGACCTCTCTATGGTTTGTGGAGGTGTTTAAACTACATCCCTAACCTGGGAACACCTGTGCCCCCATAAAGATCCGTGGAGTCTGTTTCCACACCTCCAGCACACACACGAACACTTGCACAGTTATCCTGAGAGTGGGCAGCCTCCTCCAACTGAGAGCAGGGCCTTGGTTCTTATAAAATCGCTTAACTTGTCTACCCTGTTTGGTTGCCTGATACGGAGTGCTGGGGAAAGGGTGGGTTGGGCTCTAAATCCAAGTATTAGCGAGTGCTTCTCCATGGGATTTGGAGGTTATTAACCAAAAGCCCACAACATGGGAATACCTGTGCTCCTTGAAAAAAGCGTGGACTCTGTATCCCCACCACCAGAACACACATGAAGAAGTTTTCTGCTATCCTGAGTGTGGGCTGGCAATTTCAGGTGACAGAAGCGGCTGGGTTCTAATAGAATCCCTTAGCTTGTAATCCCTGAGTGTTTCCCTAGGACTGACTCTGAGAGAAACCTGGGGGTTGGGCTTTGAGGCCAAATAGTAGCGAGTGTCCCCGATGGACTGAGGAAGTATTTAGATGAATTCTCCATAAAGGGAAACACCTGAGCACCCATTCATCTGCGTGGAGTGGGGCTTCAAATCTCCCCACCACACAAGGTTGGGTTCCAGTATCCTGAGGGTGGGGTAGTTCCTCCAACTGACATCAGCGTCTTGGTTTGAATAGAATCCCTTTGCTTGTCTTCCCTGATGGTTTGCCTAGGCCAGTGTGTGGTTGTAAGTGGGATTTGGGATCTAAAACTAAGTATTAGCGTGTGCCTCTCCATGGGTAGTGGAGATGTTTAAACTACAACCCACAACTTGGGAATTACTCTGACCCCTGAAAAATGCGTGTGCTATGTTTCCCCACGTCCAGCACACACAGGAAGAAGTGTTCTGGGGTTGTGAGTGTGGGGAGGTTCCTCCAACAGACAGCAGCACCTGGGTTGTAATAGAATCCCTTAGCTTGACTTCCCTAAGTGTTTTCCTAGGCCTAGCAGTAAGCGATGGTGGGGGATGGGCTCTAAAGCCAAGTATTAGCGAGTGCATCTCTGTGGGTAGTGGAGGGTTTTAAACTACTTCCCCAACCTTGGAACACCTGTGCCCCATAAAGATGCGTGGAATCTGTTTCCCCACCTCCAGCACACACACGGAGACGTGCTCAGGTATCCTGATTGTGGGGAGGCTCCTCCAAATGACAGCAGCGCCTGGGTTCTAAAAGAATCCCTTAGCTTGTCTTCCCTGATGGCATGCCTAGGCTGGAGAGTGGGGGAAAGTGGGGGTTGGGCTCTAAACCAAGGATAAGCGAGAGCCTATCCATGGGATGTGGGTTTTTAACCTACAACCCACAACCATGGAATAAATGTGCCCCCTGAAAGATGCTTTGACTGTTTCCCTACATCCAGCACACACACGAAGAAGTGTTCTGGTATTCTGAGTGTGGGGAAGTTCCTCAAACTGACAGCAGCACCTGGATTCTATTAGTATCCCTTAGCTTCTGTTCCCTGAGTGTTCTTTTAGGCCAGGCCATGAGGGAAAGCTGGGGGTTGGGCTTGGAGGCCACGTAGCAGTGAGTGCCCCCTGATCCATTGAGGAAGTACTTAGAGGACTTCTCCCTAAAGGGAACACCTTTTCCTGCATTCATCTGGGTGCAGTGGGGCTGCACATCTCTCCCACACCTAAGAATGTGTTCTGGAATTCTGAGTGCAGGGAAGTTCCTCCAACTGACAGCAGCGCCTGGGTTCTAATTGAATCCCTTTGCTTGTCTTCCCTGATGGAAAGCCTAGGCGGGAGTGCGGGGGAAAGTGTGGTTTGGGCTCCAAAACCAAGTATTGGCGATGACCTCTCTATGGTTTGTGGAGGTGTTTAAACTACATCCCTAACCTGGGAACACCTGTGCCCCCATAAAGATCCGTGGAGTCTGTTTCCACACCTCCAGCACACACACGAACACTTGCACAGTTATCCTGAGAGTGGGCAGCCTCCTCCAACTGAGAGCAGGGCCTTGGTTCTTATAAAATCGCTTAACTTGTCTACCCTGTTTGGTTGCCTGATACGGAGTGCTGGGGAAAGGGTGGGTTGGGCTCTAAATCCAAGTATTAGCGAGTGCTTCTCCATGGGATTTGGAGGTTATTAACCAAAAGCCCACAACATGGGAATACCTGTGCTCCTTGAAAAAAGCGTGGACTCTGTATCCCCACCACCAGAACACACATGAAGAAGTTTTCTGCTATCCTGAGTGTGGGCTGGCAATTTCAGGTGACAGAAGCGGCTGGGTTCTAATAGAATCCCTTAGCTTGTAATCCCTGAGTGTTTCCCTAGGACTGACTCTGAGAGAAACCTGGGGGTTGGGCTTTGAGGCCAAATAGTAGCGAGTGTCCCCGATGGACTGAGGAAGTATTTAGATGAATTCTCCATAAAGGGAAACACCTGAGCACCCATTCATCTGCGTGGAGTGGGGCTTCAAATCTCCCCACCACACAAGGTTGGGTTCCAGTATCCTGAGGGTGGGGTAGTTCCTCCAACTGACATCAGCGTCTTGGTTTGAATAGAATCCCTTTGCTTGTCTTCCCTGATGGTTTGCCTAGGCCAGTGTGTGGTTGTAAGTGGGATTTGGGATCTAAAACTAAGTATTAGCGTGTGCCTCTCCATGGGTAGTGGAGATGTTTAAACTACAACCCACAACTTGGGAATTACTCTGACCCCTGAAAAATGCGTGTGCTATGTTTCCCCACGTCCAGCACACACAGGAAGAAGTGTTCTGGGGTTGTGAGTGTGGGGAGGTTCCTCCAACAGACAGCAGCACCTGGGTTGTAATAGAATCCCTTAGCTTGACTTCCCTAAGTGTTTTCCTAGGCCTAGCAGTAAGCGATGGTGGGGGATGGGCTCTAAAGCCAAGTATTAGCGAGTGCATCTCTGTGGGTAGTGGAGGGTTTTAAACTACTTCCCCAACCTTGGAACACCTGTGCCCCATAAAGATGCGTGGAATCTGTTTCCCCACCTCCAGCACACACACGGAGACGTGCTCAGGTATCCTGATTGTGGGGAGGCTCCTCCAAATGACAGCAGCGCCTGGGTTCTAAAAGAATCCCTTAGCTTGTCTTCCCTGATGGCATGCCTAGGCTGGAGAGTGGGGGAAAGTGGGGGTTGGGCTCTAAACCAAGGATAAGCGAGAGCCTATCCATGGGATGTGGGTTTTTAACCTACAACCCACAACCATGGAATAAATGTGCCCCCTGAAAGATGCTTTGACTGTTTCCCTACATCCAGCACACACACGAAGAAGTGTTCTGGTATTCTGAGTGTGGGGAAGTTCCTCAAACTGACAGCAGCACCTGGATTCTATTAGTATCCCTTAGCTTCTGTTCCCTGAGTGTTCTTTTAGGCCAGGCCATGAGGGAAAGCTGGGGGTTGGGCTTGGAGGCCACGTAGCAGTGAGTGCCCCGTGATCCATTGAGGAAGTACTTAGAGGACTTCTCCCTAAAGGGAACACCTTTTCCTGCATTCATCTGGGTGCAGTGGGGCTGCACATCTCTCCCACACCTAAGAATGTGTTCTGGAATTCTGAGTGCAGGGAAGTTCCTCCAACTGACAGCAGCGCCTGGGTTCTAATTGAATCCCTTTGCTTGTCTTCCCTGATGGAAAGCCTAGGCGGGAGTGCGGGGGAAAGTGTGGTTTGGGCTCCAAAACCAAGTATTGGCGATGACCTCTCTATGGTTTGTGGAGGTGTTTAAACTACATCCCTAACCTGGGAACACCTGTGCCCCCATAAAGATCCGTGGAGTCTGTTTCCACACCTCCAGCACACACACGAACACTTGCACAGTTATCCTGAGAGTGGGCAGCCTCCTCCAACTGAGAGCAGGGCCTTGGTTCTTATAAAATCGCTTAACTTGTCTACCCTGTTTGGTTGCCTGATACGGAGTGCTGGGGAAAGGGTGGGTTGGGCTCTAAATCCAAGTATTAGCGAGTGCTTCTCCATGGGATTTGGAGGTTATTAACCAAAAGCCCACAACATGGGAATACCTGTGCTCCTTGAAAAAAGCGTGGACTCTGTATCCCCACCACCAGAACACACATGAAGAAGTTTTCTGCTATCCTGAGTGTGGGCTGGCAATTTCAGGTGACAGAAGCGGCTGGGTTCTAATAGAATCCCTTAGCTTGTAATCCCTGAGTGTTTCCCTAGGACTGACTCTGAGAGAAACCTGGGGGTTGGGCTTTGAGGCCAAATAGTAGCGAGTGTCCCCGATGGACTGAGGAAGTATTTAGATGAATTCTCCATAAAGGGAAACACCTGAGCACCCATTCATCTGCGTGGAGTGGGGCTTCAAATCTCCCCACCACACAAGGTTGGGTTCCAGTATCCTGAGGGTGGGGTAGTTCCTCCAACTGACATCAGCGTCTTGGTTTGAATAGAATCCCTTTGCTTGTCTTCCCTGATGGTTTGCCTAGGCCAGTGTGTGGTTGTAAGTGGGATTTGGGATCTAAAACTAAGTATTAGCGTGTGCCTCTCCATGGGTAGTGGAGATGTTTAAACTACAACCCACAACTTGGGATTTACTGTGACCCCTGAAAAATGCATGTGCTATGTTTCCCCACGTCCAGCACACACAGGAAGAAGTGTTCTGGGGTTGTGAGTGTGGGGAGGTTCCTCCAACAGACAGCAGCACCTGGGTTGTAATAGAATCCCTTAGCTTGACTTCCCTAAGTGTTTTCCTAGGCCTAGCAGTAAGCGATGGTGGGGGATGGGCTCTAAAGCCAAGTATTAGCGAGTGCATCTCTGTGGGTAGTGGAGGGTTTTAAACTACTTCCCCAACCTTGGAACACCTGTGCCCCATAAAGATGCGTGGAATCTGTTTCCCCACCTCCAGCACACACACGGAGACGTGCTCAGGTATCCTGATTGTGGGGAGGCTCCTCCAAATGACAGCAGCGCCTGGGTTCTAAAAGAATCCCTTAGCTTGTCTTCCCTGATGGCATGCCTAGGCTGGAGAGTGGGGGAAAGTGGGGGTTGGGCTCTAAACCAAGGATAAGCGAGAGCCTATCCATGGGATGTGGGTTTTTAACCTACAACCCACAACCATGGAATAAATGTGCCCCCTGAAAGATGCTTTGACTGTTTCCCTACATCCAGCACACACACGAAGAAGTGTTCTGGTATTCTGAGTGTGGGGAAGTTCCTCAAACTGACAGCAGCACCTGGATTCTATTAGTATCCCTTAGCTTCTGTTCCCTGAGTGTTCTTTTAGGCCAGGCCATGAGGGAAAGCTGGGGGTTGGGCTTGGAGGCCACGTAGCAGTGAGTGCCCCCTGATCCATTGAGGAAGTACTTAGAGGACTTCTCCCTAAAGGGAACACCTTTTCCTGCATTCATCTGGGTGCAGTGGGGCTGCACATCTCTCCCACACCTAAGAATGTGTTCTGGAATTCTGAGTGCAGGGAAGTTCCTCCAACTGACAGCAGCGCCTGGGTTCTAATTGAATCCCTTTGCTTGTCTTCCCTGATGGAAAGCCTAGGCGGGAGTGCGGGGGAAAGTGTGGTTTGGGCTCCAAAACCAAGTATTGGCGATGACTTCTCTATGGTTTGTGGAGGTGTTTAAACTACATCCCTAACCTGGGAACACCTGTGCCCCCATAAAGATCCGTGGAGTCTGTTTCCACACCTCCAGCACACACACGAACACTTGCACAGTTATCCTGAGAGTGGGCAGCCTCCTCCAACTGAGAGCAGGGCCTTGGTTCTTATAAAATCGCTTAACTTGTCTATCCTGTTGGGTTGCCTGATACGGAGTGCTGGGGAAAGGGTGGGTTGGGCTCTAAATCCAAGTATTAGCGAGTGCTTCTCCATGGGATTTGGAGGTTATTAACCAAAAGCCCACAACATGGGAATACCTGTGCTCCTTGAAAAAAGCGTGGACTCTGTATCCCCACCACCAGAACACACATGAAGAAGTTTTCTGCTATCCTGAGTGTGGGCTGGCAATTTCAGGTGACAGAGGCGGCTGGGTTCTAATAGAATCCCTTAGCTTGTAATCCCTGAGTGTTTCCCTAGGACTGACTCTGAGAGAAACCTGGGGGTTGGGCTTTGAGGCCAAATAGTAGCGAGTGTCCCCGATGGACTGAGGAAGTATTTAGATGAATTCTCCATAAAGGGAAACACCTGAGCACCCATTCATCTGCGTGGAGTGGGGCTTCAAATCTCCCCACCACACAAGGTTGGGTTCCAGTATCCTGAGGGTGGGGTAGTTCCTCCAACTGACATCAGCGTCTTGGTTTGAATAGAATCCCTTTGCTTGTCTTCCCTGATGGTTTGCCTAGGCCAGTGTGTGGTTGAAAGTGGGATTTGGGATCTAAAACTAAGTATTAGCGTGTGCCTCTCCATGGGTAGTGGAGATGTTTAAACTACAACCCACAACTTGGGAATTACTGTGACCCCTGAAAAATGCGTGTGCTATGTTTCCCCACGTCCAGCACACACAGGAAGAATTGTTCTGGGGTTGTGAGTGTGGGGAGGTTCCTCCAACAGACTGCAGCACCTGGGTTGTAATAGAATCCCTTAGCTTGACTTCCCTAAGTGTTTTCCTAGGCCTAGCAGTAAGCGATGGTGGGGGATGGGCTCTAAAGCCAAGTATTAGCGAGTGCATCTCTGTGGGTAGTGGAGGGTTTTAAACTACTTCCCCAACCTTGGAACACCTGTGCCCCATAAAGATGCGTGGAATCTGTTTCCCCACCTCCAGCACACACACGGAGACGTGCTCAGGTATCCTGATTGTGGGGAGGCTCCTCCAAATGACAGCAGCGCCTGGGTTCTAAAAGAATCCCTTAGCTTGTCTTCCCTGATGGCATGCCTAGGCTGGAGAGTGGGGGAAAGTGGGGGTTGGGCTCTAAACCAAGGATAAGCGAGAGCCTATCCATGGGATGTGGGTTTTTAACCTACAACCCACAACCATGGAATAAATGTGCCCCCTGAAAGATGCTTTGACTGTTTCCCTACATCCAGCACACACACGAAGAAGTGTTCTGGTATTCTGAGTGTGGGGAAGTTCCTCAAACTGACAGCAGCACCTGGATTCTATTAGTATCCCTTAGCTTCTGTTCCCTGAGTGTTCTTTTAGGCCAGGCCATGAGGGAAAGCTGGGGGTTGGGCTTGGAGGCCACGTAGCAGTGAGTGCCCCCTGATCCATTGAGGAAGTACTTAGAGGACTTCTCCCTAAAGGGAACACCTTTTCCTGCATTCATCTGGGTGCAGTGGGGCTGCACATCTCTCCCACACCTAAGAATGTGTTCTGGAATTCTGAGTGCAGGGAAGTTCCTCCAACTGACAGCAGCGCCTGGGTTCTAATTGAATCCCTTTGCTTGTCTTCCCTGATGGAAAGCCTAGGCGGGAGTGCGGGGGAAAGTGTGGTTTGGGCTCCAAAACCAAGTATTGGCGATGACTTCTCTATGGTTTGTGGAGGTGTTTAAACTACATCCCTAACCTGGGAACACCTGTGCCCCCATAAAGATCCGTGGAGTCTGTTTCCACACCTCCAGCACACACACGAACACTTGCACAGTTATCCTGAGAGTGGGCAGCCTCCTCCAACTGAGAGCAGGGCCTTGGTTCTTATAAAATCGCTTAACTTGTCTATCCTGTTGGGTTGCCTGATACGGAGTGCTGGGGAAAGGGTGGGTTGGGCTCTAAATCCAAGTATTAGCGAGTGCTTCTCCATGGGATTTGGAGGTTATTAACCAAAAGCCCACAACATGGGAATACCTGTGCTCCTTGAAAAAAGCGTGGACTCTGTATCCCCACCACCAGAACACACATGAAGAAGTTTTCTGCTATCCTGAGTGTGGGCTGGCAATTTCAGGTGACAGAGGCGGCTGGGTTCTAATAGAATCCCTTAGCTTGTAATCCCTGAGTGTTTCCCTAGGACTGACTCTGAGAGAAACCTGGGGGTTGGGCTTTGAGGCCAAATAGTAGCGAGTGTCCCCGATGGACTGAGGAAGTATTTAGATGAATTCTCCATAAAGGGAAACACCTGAGCACCCATTCATCTGCGTGGAGTGGGGCTTCAAATCTCCCCACCACACAAGGTTGGGTTCCAGTATCCTGAGGGTGGGGTAGTTCCTCCAACTGACATCAGCGTCTTGGTTTGAATAGAATCCCTTTGCTTGTCTTCCCTGATGGTTTGCCTAGGCCAGTGTGTGGTTGAAAGTGGGATTTGGGATCTAAAACTAAGTATTAGCGTGTGCCTCTCCATGGGTAGTGGAGATGTTTAAACTACAACCCACAACTTGGGAATTACTGTGACCCCTGAAAAATGCGTGTGCTATGTTTCCCCACGTCCAGCACACACAGGAAGAATTGTTCTGGGGTTGTGAGTGTGGGGAGGTTCCTCCAACAGACTGCAGCACCTGGGTTGTAATAGAATCCCTTAGCTTGACTTCCCTAAGTGTTTTCCTAGGCCTAGCAGTAAGCGATGGTGGGGGATGGGCTCTAAAGCCAAGTATTAGCGAGTGCATCTCTGTGGGTAGTGGAGGGTTTTAAACTACTTCCCCAACCTTGGAACACCTGTGCCCCATAAAGATGCGTGGAATCTGTTTCCCCACCTCCAGCACACACACGGAGACGTGCTCAGGTATCCTGATTGTGGGGAGGCTCCTCCAAATGACAGCAGCGCCTGGGTTCTAAAAGAATCCCTTAGCTTGTCTTCCCTGATGGCATGCCTAGGCTGGAGAGTGGGGGAAAGTGGGGGTTGGGCTCTAAACCAAGGATAAGCGAGAGCCTATCCATGGGATGTGGGTTTTTAACCTACAACCCACAACCATGGAATAAATGTGCCCCCTGAAAGATGCTTTGACTGTTTCCCTACATCCAGCACACACACGAAGAAGTGTTCTGGTATTCTGAGTGTGGGGAAGTTCCTCAAACTGACAGCAGCACCTGGATTCTATTAGTATCCCTTAGCTTCTGTTCCCTGAGTGTTCTTTTAGGCCAGGCCATGAGGGAAAGCTGGGGGTTGGGCTTGGAGGCCACGTAGCAGTGAGTGCCCCCTGATCCATTGAGGAAATACTTAGAGGACTTCTCCCTAAAGGGAACACCTTTTCCTGCATTCATCTGGGTGCAGTGGGGCTGCACATCTCTCCCACACCTAAGAATGTGTTCTGGAATTCTGAGTGCAGGGAAGTTCCTCCAACTGACAGCAGCGCCTGGGTTCTAATTGAATCCCTTTGCTTGTCTTCCCTGATGGAAAGCCTAGGCGGGAGTGCGGGGGAAAGTGTGGTTTGGGCTCCAAAACCAAGTATTGGCGATGACCTCTCTATGGTTTGTGGAGGTGTTTAAACTACATCCCTAACCTGGGAACACCTGTGCCCCCATAAAGATCCGTGGAGTCTGTTTCCACACCTCCAGCACACACACGAACACTTGCACAGTTATCCTGAGAGTGGGCAGCCTCCTCCAACTGAGAGCAGGGCCTTGGTTCTTATAAAATCGCTTAACTTGTCTACCCTGTTTGGTTGCCTGATACGGAGTGCTGGGGAAAGGGTGGGTTGGGCTCTAAATCCAAGTATTAGCGAGTGCTTCTCCATGGGATTTGGAGGTTATTAACCAAAAGCCCACAACATGGGAATACCTGTGCTCCTTGAAAAAAGCGTGGACTCTGTATCCCCACCACCAGAACACACATGAAGAAGTTTTCTGCTATCCTGAGTGTGGGCTGGCAATTTCAGGTGACAGAAGCGGCTGGGTTCTAATAGAATCCCTTAGCTTGTAATCCCTGAGTGTTTCCCTAGGACTGACTCTGAGAGAAACCTGGGGGTTCGGCTTTGAGGCCAAATAGAGGCGAGTGTCCCCGATGGACTGAGGAAGTATTTAGATGAATTCTCCATAAAGGGAAACACCTGAGCACCCATTCATCTGCGTGGAGTGGGGCTTCAAATCTCCCCACCACACAAGGTTGGGTTCCAGTATCCTGAGGGTGGGGTAGTTCCTCCAACTGACATCAGCGTCTTGGTTTGAATAGAATCCCTTTGCTTGTCTTCCCTGATGGTTTGCCTAGGCCAGTGTGTGGTTGAAAGTGGGATTTGGGATCTAAAACTAAGTATTAGCGTGTGCCTCTCCATGGGTAGTGGAGATGTTTAAACTACAACCCACAACTTGGGAATTACTGTGACCCCTGAAAAATGCGTGTGCTATGTTTCCCCACGTCCAGCACACACAGGAAGAAGTGTTCTGTGGTTGTGAGTGTGGGGAGGTTCCTCCAACAGACTGCAGCACCTGGGTTGTAATAGAATCCCTTAGCTTGACTTCCCTAAGTGTTTTCCTAGGCCTAGCAGTAAGCGATGGTGCGGGATGGGCTCTAAAGCCAAGTATTAGCGAGTGCATCTCTGTGGGTAGTGGAGGGTTTTAAACTACTTCCCCAACCTTGGAACACCTGTGCCCCATAAAGATGCGTGGAATCTGTTTCCCCACCTCCAGCACACACACGGAGACGTGCTCAGGTATCCTGATTGTGGGGAGGCTCCTCCAAATGACAGCAGCGCCTGGGTTCTAAAAGAATCCCTTAGCTTGTCTTCCCTGATGGCATGCCTAGGCTGGAGAGTGGGGGAAAGTGGGGGTTGGGCTCTAAACCAAGGATAAGCGAGAGCCTATCCATGGGATGTGGGTTTTTAACCTACAACCCACAACCATGGAATAAATGTGCCCCCTGAAAGATGCTTTGACTGTTTCCCTACATCCAGCACACACACGAAGAAGTGTTCTGGTATTCTGAGTGTGGGGAAGTTCCTCAAACTGACAGCAGCACCTGGATTCTATTAGTATCCCTTAGCTTCTGTTCCCTGAGTGTTCTTTTAGGCCAGGCCATGAGGGAAAGCTGGGGGTTGGGCTTGGAGGCCACGTAGCAGTGAGTGCCCCCTGATCCATTGAGGAAGTACTTAGAGGACTTCTCCCTAAAGGGAACACCTTTTCCTGCATTCATCTGGGTGCAGTGGGGCTGCACATCTCTCCCACACCTAAGAATGTGTTCTGGAATTCTGAGTGCAGGGAAGTTCCTCCAACTGACAGCAGCGCCTGGGTTCTAATTGAATCCCTTTGCTTGTCTTCCCTGATGGAAAGCCTAGGCGGGAGTGCGGGGGAAAGTGTGGTTTGGGCTCCAAAACCAAGTATTGGCGATGACCTCTCTATGGTTTGTGGAGGTGTTTAAACTACATCCCTAACCTGGGAACACCTGTGCCCCCATAAAGATCCGTGGAGTCTGTTTCCACACCTCCAGCACACACACGAACACTTGCACAGTTATCCTGAGAGTGGGCAGCCTCCTCCAACTGAGAGCAGGGCCTTGGTTCTTATAAAATCGCTTAACTTGTCTACCCTGTTTGGTTGCCTGATACGGAGTGCTGGGGAAAGGGTGGGTTGGGCTCTAAATCCAAGTATTAGCGAGTGCTTCTCCATGGGATTTGGAGGTTATTAACCAAAAGCCCACAACATGGGAATACCTGTGCTCCTTGAAAAAAGCGTGGACTCTGTATCCCCACCACCAGAACACACATGAAGAAGTTTTCTGCTATCCTGAGTGTGGGCTGGCAATTTCAGGTGACAGAAGCGGCTGGGTTCTAATAGAATCCCTTAGCTTGTAATCCCTGAGTGTTTCCCTAGGACTGACTCTGAGAGAAACCTGGGGGTTGGACTTTGAGGCCAAATAGTAGCGAGTGTCCCCGATGGACTGAGGAAGTATTTAGATGAATTCTCCATAAAGGGAAACACCTGAGCACCCATTCATCTGCGTGGAGTGGGGCTTCAAATCTCCCCACCACACAAGGTTGGGTTCCAGTATCCTGAGGGTGGGGTAGTTCCTCCAACTGACATCAGCGTCTTGGTTTGAATAGAATCCCTTTGCTTGTCTTCCCTGATGGTTTGCCTAGGCCAGTGTGTGGTTGTAAGTGGGATTTGGGATCTAAAACTAAGTATTAGCGTGTGCCTCTCCATGGGTAGTGGAGATGTTTAAACTACAACCCACAACTTGGGATTTACTGTGACCCCTGAAAAATGCATGTGCTATGTTTCCCCACGTCCAGCACACACAGGAAGAAGTGTTCTGGGGTTGTGAGTGTGGGGAGGTTCCTCCAACAGACAGCAGCACCTGGGTTGTAATAGAATCCCTTAGCTTGACTTCCCTAAGTGTTTTCCTAGGCCTAGCAGTAAGCGATGGTGGGGGATGGGCTCTAAAGCCAAGTATTAGCGAGTGCATCTCTGTGGGTAGTGGAGGGTTTTAAACTACTTCCCCAACCTTGGAACACCTGTGCCCCATAAAGATGCGTGGAATCTGTTTCCCCACCTCCAGCACACACACGGAGACGTGCTCAGGTATCCTGATTGTGGGGAGGCTCCTCCAAATGACAGCAGCGCCTGGGTTCTAAAAGAATCCCTTAGCTTGTCTTCCCTGATGGCATGCCTAGGCTGGAGAGTGGGGGAAAGTGGGGGTTGGGCTCTAAACCAAGGATAAGCGAGAGCCTATCCATGGGATGTGGGTTTTTAACCTACAACCCACAACCATGGAATAAATGTGCCCCCTGAAAGATGCTTTGACTGTTTCCCTACATCCAGCACACACACGAAGAAGTGTTCTGGTATTCTGAGTGTGGGGAAGTTCCTCAAACTGACAGCAGCACCTGGATTCTATTAGTATCCCTTAGCTTCTGTTCCCTGAGTGTTCTTTTAGGCCAGGCCATGAGGGAAAGCTGGGGGTTGGGCTTGGAGGCCACGTAGCAGTGAGTGCCCCCTGATCCATTGAGGAAGTACTTAGAGGACTTCTCCCTAAAGGGAACACCTTTTCCTGCATTCATCTGGGTGCAGTGGGGCTGCACATCTCTCCCACACCTAAGAATGTGTTCTGGAATTCTGAGTGCAGGGAAGTTCCTCCAACTGACAGCAGCGCCTGGGTTCTAATTGAATCCCTTTGCTTGTCTTCCCTGATGGAAAGCCTAGGCGGGAGTGCGGGGGAAAGTGTGGTTTGGGCTCCAAAACCAAGTATTGGCGATGACTTCTCTATGGTTTGTGGAGGTGTTTAAACTACATCCCTAACCTGGGAACACCTGTGCCCCCATAAAGATCCGTGGAGTCTGTTTCCACACCTCCAGCACACACACGAACACTTGCACAGTTATCCTGAGAGTGGGCAGCCTCCTCCAACTGAGAGCAGGGCCTTGGTTCTTATAAAATCGCTTAACTTGTCTATCCTGTTGGGTTGCCTGATACGGAGTGCTGGGGAAAGGGTGGGTTGGGCTCTAAATCCAAGTATTAGCGAGTGCTTCTCCATGGGATTTGGAGGTTATTAACCAAAAGCCCACAACATGGGAATACCTGTGCTCCTTGAAAAAAGCGTGGACTCTGTATCCCCACCACCAGAACACACATGAAGAAGTTTTCTGCTATCCTGAGTGTGGGCTGGCAATTTCAGGTGACAGAGGCGGCTGGGTTCTAATAGAATCCCTTAGCTTGTAATCCCTGAGTGTTTCCCTAGGACTGACTCTGAGAGAAACCTGGGGGTTGGGCTTTGAGGCCAAATAGTAGCGAGTGTCCCCGATGGACTGAGGAAGTATTTAGATGAATTCTCCATAAAGGGAAACACCTGAGCACCCATTCATCTGCGTGGAGTGGGGCTTCAAATCTCCCCACCACACAAGGTTGGGTTCCAGTATCCTGAGGGTGGGGTAGTTCCTCCAACTGACATCAGCGTCTTGGTTTGAATAGAATCCCTTTGCTTGTCTTCCCTGATGGTTTGCCTAGGCCAGTGTGTGGTTGAAAGTGGGATTTGGGATCTAAAACTAAGTAT
Organism: Vicugna pacos; assembly: GCF_048564905.1. Lineage (NCBI taxonomy): Eukaryota > Metazoa > Chordata > Mammalia > Artiodactyla > Camelidae > Vicugna > Vicugna pacos. The sequence continues at coordinate 18,166,631 of NW_027328740.1, forward strand.
TAGCGTGTGCCTCTCCATGGGTAGTGGAGATGTTTAAACTACAACCCACAACTTGGGAATTACTGTGACCCCTGAAAAATGCGTGTGCTATGTTTCCCCACGTCCAGCACACACAGGAAGAATTGTTCTGGGGTTGTGAGTGTGGGGAGGTTCCTCCAACAGACTGCAGCACCTGGGTTGTAATAGAATCCCTTAGCTTGACTTCCCTAAGTGTTTTCCTAGGCCTAGCAGTAAGCGATGGTGGGGGATGGGCTCTAAAGCCAAGTATTAGCGAGTGCATCTCTGTGGGTAGTGGAGGGTTTTAAACTACTTCCCCAACCTTGGAACACCTGTGCCCCATAAAGATGCGTGGAATCTGTTTCCCCACCTCCAGCACACACACGGAGACGTGCTCAGGTATCCTGATTGTGGGGAGGCTCCTCCAAATGACAGCAGCGCCTGGGTTCTAAAAGAATCCCTTAGCTTGTCTTCCCTGATGGCATGCCTAGGCTGGAGAGTGGGGGAAAGTGGGGGTTGGGCTCTAAACCAAGGATAAGCGAGAGCCTATCCATGGGATGTGGGTTTTTAACCTACAACCCACAACCATGGAATAAATGTGCCCCCTGAAAGATGCTTTGACTCTTTCCCTACATCCAGCACACACACGAAGAAGTGTTCTGGTATTCTGAGTGTGGGGAAGTTCCTCAAACTGACAGCAGCACCTGGATTCTATTAGTATCCCTTAGCTTCTGTTCCCTGAGTGTTCTTTTAGGCCAGGCCATGAGGGAAAGCTGGGGGTTGGGCTTGGAGGCCACGTAGCAGTGAGTGCCCCCTGATCCATTGAGGAAATACTTAGAGGACTTCTCCCTAAAGGGAACACCTTTTCCTGCATTCATCTGGGTGCAGTGGGGCTGCACATCTCTCCCACACCTAAGAATGTGTTCTGGAATTCTGAGTGCAGGGAAGTTCCTCCAACTGACAGCAGCGCCTGGGTTCTAATTGAATCCCTTTGCTTGTCTTCCCTGATGGAAAGCCTAGGCGGGAGTGCGGGGGAAAGTGTGGTTTGGGCTCCAAAACCAAGTATTGGCGATGACCTCTCTATGGTTTGTGGAGGTGTTTAAACTACATCCCTAACCTGGGAACACCTGTGCCCCCATAAAGATCCGTGGAGTCTGTTTCCACACCTCCAGCACACACACGAACACTTGCACAGTTATCCTGAGAGTGGGCAGCCTCCTCCAACTGAGAGCAGGGCCTTGGTTCTTATAAAATCGCTTAACTTGTCTACCCTGTTTGGTTGCCTGATACGGAGTGCTGGGGAAAGGGTGGGTTGGGCTCTAAATCCAAGTATTAGCGAGTGCTTCTCCATGGGATTTGGAGGTTATTAACCAAAAGCCCACAACATGGGAATACCTGTGCTCCTTGAAAAAAGCGTGGACTCTGTATCCCCACCACCAGAACACACATGAAGAAGTTTTCTGCTATCCTGAGTGTGGGCTGGCAATTTCAGGTGACAGAAGCGGCTGGGTTCTAATAGAATCCCTTAGCTTGTAATCCCTGAGTGTTTCCCTAGGACTGACTCTGAGAGAAACCTGGGGGTTCGGCTTTGAGGCCAAATAGAGGCGAGTGTCCCCGATGGACTGAGGAAGTATTTAGATGAATTCTCCATAAAGGGAAACACCTGAGCACCCATTCATCTGCGTGGAGTGGGGCTTCAAATCTCCCCACCACACAAGGTTGGGTTCCAGTATCCTGAGGGTGGGGTAGTTCCTCCAACTGACATCAGCGTCTTGGTTTGAATAGAATCCCTTTGCTTGTCTTCCCTGATGGTTTGCCTAGGCCAGTGTGTGGTTGAAAGTGGGATTTGGGATCTAAAACTAAGTATTAGCGTGTGCCTCTCCATGGGTAGTGGAGATGTTTAAACTACAACCCACAACTTGGGAATTACTGTGACCCCTGAAAAATGCGTGTGCTATGTTTCCCCACGTCCAGCACACACAGGAAGAAGTGTTCTGTGGTTGTGAGTGTGGGGAGGTTCCTCCAACAGACTGCAGAACCTGGGTTGTAATAGAATCCCTTAGCTTGACTTCCCTAAGTGTTTTCCTAGGCCTAGCAGTAAGCGATGGTGCGGGATGGGCTCTAAAGCCAAGTATTAGCGAGTGTATCTCTGTGGGTAGTGGAGGGTTTTAAACTACTTCCCCAACCTTGGAACACCTGTGCCCCATAAAGATGCGTGGAATCTGTTTCCCCACCTCCAGCACACACACGGAGACGTGCTCAGGTATCCTGATTGTGGGGAGGCTCCTCCAAATGACAGCAGCGCCTGGGTTCTAAAAGAATCCCTTAGCTTGTCTTCCCTGATGGCATGCCTAGGCTGGAGAGTGGGGGAAAGTGGGGGTTGGGCTCTAAACCAAGGATAAGCGAGAGCCTATCCATGGGATGTGGGTTTTTAACCTACAACCCACAACCATGGAATAAATGTGCCCCCTGAAAGATGCTTTGACTGTTTCCCTACATCCAGCACACACACGAAGAAGTGTTCTGGTATTCTGAGTGTGGGGAAGTTCCTCAAACTGACAGCAGCACCTGGATTCTATTAGTATCCCTTAGCTTCTGTTCCCTGAGTGTTCTTTTAGGCCAGGCCATGAGGGAAAGCTGGGGGTTGGGCTTGGAGGCCACGTAGCAGTGAGTGCCCCCTGATCCATTGAGGAAGTACTTAGAGGACTTCTCCCTAAAGGGAACACCTTTTCCTGCATTCATCTGGGTGCAGTGGGGCTGCACATCTCTCCCACACCTAAGAATGTGTTCTGGAATTCTGAGTGCAGGGAAGTTCCTCCAACTGACAGCAGCGCCTGGGTTCTAATTGAATCCCTTTGCTTGTCTTCCCTGATGGAAAGCCTAGGCGGGAGTGCGGGGGAAAGTGTGGTTTGGGCTCCAAAACCAAGTATTGGCGATGACCTCTCTATGGTTTGTGGAGGTGTTTAAACTACATCCCTAACCTGGGAACACCTGTGCCCCCATAAAGATCCGTGGAGTCTGTTTCCACACCTCCAGCACACACACGAACACTTGCACAGTTATCCTGAGAGTGGGCAGCCTCCTCCAACTGAGAGCAGGGCCTTGTTTCTTATAAAATCGCTTAACTTGTCTACCCTGTTTGGTTGCCTGATACGGAGTGCTGGGGAAAGGGTGGGTTGGGCTCTAAATCCAAGTATTAGCGAGTGCTTCTCCATGGGATTTGGAGGTTATTAACCAAAAGCCCACAACATGGGAATACCTGTGCTCCTTGAAAAAAGCGTGGACTCTGTATCCCCACCACCAGAACACACATGAAGAAGTTTTCTGCTATCCTGAGTGTGGGCTGGCAATTTCAGGTGACAGAAGCGGCTGGGTTCTAATAGAATCCCTTAGCTTGTAATCCCTGAGTGTTTCCCTAGGACTGACTCTGAGAGAAACCTGGGGGTTGGGCTTTGAGGCCAAATAGTAGCGAGTGTCCCCGATGGACTGAGGAAGTATTTAGATGAATTCTCCATAAAGGGAAACACCTGAGCACCCATTCATCTGCGTGGAGTGGGGCTTCAAATCTCCCCACCACACAAGGTTGGGTTCCAGTATCCTGAGGGTGGGGTAGTTCCTCCAACTGACATCAGCGTCTTGGTTTGAATAGAATCCCTTTGCTTGTCTTCCCTGATGGTTTGCCTAGGCCAGTGTGTGGTTGAAAGTGGGATTTGGGATCTAAAACTAAGTATTAGCGTGTGCCTCTCCATGGGTAGTGGAGATGTTTAAACTACAACCCACAACTTGGGAATTACTGTGACCCCTGAAAAATGCGTGTGCTATGTTTCCCCACGTCCAGCACACACAGGAAGAATTGTTCTGGGGTTGTGAGTGTGGGGAGGTTCCTCCAACAGACTGCAGCACCTGGGTTGTAATAGAATCCCTTAGCTTGACTTCCCTAAGTGTTTTCCTAGGCCTAGCAGTAAGCGATGGTGGGGGATGGGCTCTAAAGCCAAGTATTAGCGAGTGCATCTCTGTGGGTAGTGGAGGGTTTTAAACTACTTCCCCAACCTTGGAACACCTGTGCCCCATAAAGATGCGTGGAATCTGTTTCCCCACCTCCAGCACACACACGGAGACGTGCTCAGGTATCCTGATTGTGGGGAGGCTCCTCCAAATGACAGCAGCGCCTGGGTTCTAAAAGAATCCCTTAGCTTGTCTTCCCTGATGGCATGCCTAGGCTGGAGAGTGGGGGAAAGTGGGGGTTGGGCTCTAAACCAAGGATAAGCGAGAGCCTATCCATGGGATGTGGGTTTTTAACCTACAACCCACAACCATGGAATAAATGTGCCCCCTGAAAGATGCTTTGACTGTTTCCCTACATCCAGCACACACACGAAGAAGTGTTCTGGTATTCTGAGTGTGGGGAAGTTCCTCAAACTGACAGCAGCACCTGGATTCTATTAGTATCCCTTAGCTTCTGTTCCCTGAGTGTTCTTTTAGGCCAGGCCATGAGGGAAAGCTGGGGGTTGGGCTTGGAGGCCACGTAGCAGTGAGTGCCCCCTGATCCATTGAGGAAATACTTAGAGGACTTCTCCCTAAAGGGAACACCTTTTCCTGCATTCATCTGGGTGCAGTGGGGCTGCACATCTCTCCCACACCTAAGAATGTGTTCTGGAATTCTGAGTGCAGGGAAGTTCCTCCAACTGACAGCAGCGCCTGGGTTCTAATTGAATCCCTTTGCTTGTCTTCCCTGATGGAAAGCCTAGGCGGGAGTGCGGGGGAAAGTGTGGTTTGGGCTCCAAAACCAAGTATTGGCGATGACCTCTCTATGGTTTGTGGAGGTGTTTAAACTACATCCCTAACCTGGGAACACCTGTGCCCCCATAAAGATCCGTGGAGTCTGTTTCCACACCTCCAGCACACACACGAACACTTGCACAGTTATCCTGAGAGTGGGCAGCCTCCTCCAACTGAGAGCAGGGCCTTGGTTCTTATAAAATCGCTTAACTTGTCTACCCTGTTTGGTTGCCTGATACGGAGTGCTGGGGAAAGGGTGGGTTGGGCTCTAAATCCAAGTATTAGCGAGTGCTTCTCCATGGGATTTGGAGGTTATTAACCAAAAGCCCACAACATGGGAATACCTGTGCTCCTTGAAAAAAGCGTGGACTCTGTATCCCCACCACCAGAACACACATGAAGAAGTTTTCTGCTATCCTGAGTGTGGGCTGGCAATTTCAGGTGACAGAAGCGGCTGGGTTCTAATAGAATCCCTTAGCTTGTAATCCCTGAGTGTTTCCCTAGGACTGACTCTGAGAGAAACCTGGGGGTTCGGCTTTGAGGCCAAATAGAGGCGAGTGTCCCCGATGGACTGAGGAAGTATTTAGATGAATTCTCCATAAAGGGAAACACCTGAGCACCCATTCATCTGCGTGGAGTGGGGCTTCAAATCTCCCCACCACACAAGGTTGGGTTCCAGTATCCTGAGGGTGGGGTAGTTCCTCCAACTGACATCAGCGTCTTGGTTTGAATAGAATCCCTTTGCTTGTCTTCCCTGATGGTTTGCCTAGGCCAGTGTGTGGTTGAAAGTGGGATTTGGGATCTAAAACTAAGTATTAGCGTGTGCCTCTCCATGGGTAGTGGAGATGTTTAAACTACAACCCACAACTTGGGAATTACTGTGACCCCTGAAAAATGCGTGTGCTATGTTTCCCCACGTCCAGCACACACAGGAAGAAGTGTTCTGTGGTTGTGAGTGTGGGGAGGTTCCTCCAACAGACTGCAGCACCTGGGTTGTAATAGAATCCCTTAGCTTGACTTCCCTAAGTGTTTTCCTAGGCCTAGCAGTAAGCGATGGTGCGGGATGGGCTCTAAAGCCAAGTATTAGCGAGTGTATCTCTGTGGGTAGTGGAGGGTTTTAAACTACTTCCCCAACCTTGGAACACCTGTGCCCCATAAAGATGCGTGGAATCTGTTTCCCCACCTCCAGCACACACACGGAGACGTGCTCAGGTATCCTGATTGTGGGGAGGCTCCTCCAAATGACAGCAGCGCCTGGGTTCTAAAAGAATCCCTTAGCTTGTCTTCCCTGATGGCATGCCTAGGCTGGAGAGTGGGGGAAAGTGGGGGTTGGGCTCTAAACCAAGGATAAGCGAGAGCCTATCCATGGGATGTGGGTTTTTAACCTACAACCCACAACCATGGAATAAATGTGCCCCCTGAAAGATGCTTTGACTGTTTCCCTACATCCAGCACACACACGAAGAAGTGTTCTGGTATTCTGAGTGTGGGGAAGTTCCTCAAACTGACAGCAGCACCTGGATTCTATTAGTATCCCTTAGCTTCTGTTCCCTGAGTGTTCTTTTAGGCCAGGCCATGAGGGAAAGCTGGGGGTTGGGCTTGGAGGCCACGTAGCAGTGAGTGCCCCCTGATCCATTGAGGAAGTACTTAGAGGACTTCTCCCTAAAGGGAACACCTTTTCCTGCATTCATCTGGGTGCAGTGGGGCTGCACATCTCTCCCACACCTAAGAATGTGTTCTGGAATTCTGAGTGCAGGGAAGTTCCTCCAACTGACAGCAGCGCCTGGGTTCTAATTGAATCCCTTTGCTTGTCTTCCCTGATGGAAAGCCTAGGCGGGAGTGCGGGGGAAAGTGTGGTTTGGGCTCCAAAACCAAGTATTGGCGATGACCTCTCTATGGTTTGTGGAGGTGTTTAAACTACATCCCTAACCTGGGAACACCTGTGCCCCCATAAAGATCCGTGGAGTCTGTTTCCACACCTCCAGCACACACACGAACACTTGCACAGTTATCCTGAGAGTGGGCAGCCTCCTCCAACTGAGAGCAGGGCCTTGGTTCTTATAAAATCGCTTAACTTGTCTACCCTGTTTGGTTGCCTGATACGGAGTGCTGGGGAAAGGGTGGGTTGGGCTCTAAATCCAAGTATTAGCGAGTGCTTCTCCATGGGATTTGGAGGTTATTAACCAAAAGCCCACAACATGGGAATACCTGTGCTCCTTGAAAAAAGCGTGGACTCTGTATCCCCACCACCAGAACACACATGAAGAAGTTTTCTGCTATCCTGAGTGTGGGCTGGCAATTTCAGGTGACAGAAGCGGCTGGGTTCTAATAGAATCCCTTAGCTTGTAATCCCTGAGTGTTTCCCTAGGACTGACTCTGAGAGAAACCTGGGGGTTGGACTTTGAGGCCAAATAGTAGCGAGTGTCCCCGATGGACTGAGGAAGTATTTAGATGAATTCTCCATAAAGGGAAACACCTGAGCACCCATTCATCTGCGTGGAGTGGGGCTTCAAATCTCCCCACCACACAAGGTTGGGTTCCAGTATCCTGAGGGTGGGGTAGTTCCTCCAACTGACATCAGCGTCTTGGTTTGAATAGAATCCCTTTGCTTGTCTTCCCTGATGGTTTGCCTAGGCCAGTGTGTGGTTGTAAGTGGGATTTGGGATCTAAAACTAAGTATTAGCGTGTGCCTCTCCATGGGTAGTGGAGATGTTTAAACTACAACCCACAACTTGGGATTTACTGTGACCCCTGAAAAATGCATGTGCTATGTTTCCCCACGTCCAGCACACACAGGAAGAAGTGTTCTGGGGTTGTGAGTGTGGGGAGGTTCCTCCAACAGACAGCAGCACCTGGGTTGTAATAGAATCCCTTAGCTTGACTTCCCTAAGTGTTTTCCTAGGCCTAGCAGTAAGCGATGGTGGGGGATGGGCTCTAAAGCCAAGTATTAGCGAGTGCATCTCTGTGGGTAGTGGAGGGTTTTAAACTACTTCCCCAACCTTGGAACACCTGTGCCCCATAAAGATGCGTGGAATCTGTTTCCCCACCTCCAGCACACACACGGAGACGTGCTCAGGTATCCTGATTGTGGGGAGGCTCCTCCAAATGACAGCAGCGCCTGGGTTCTAAAAGAATCCCTTAGCTTGTCTTCCCTGATGGCATGCCTAGGCTGGAGAGTGGGGGAAAGTGGGGGTTGGGCTCTAAACCAAGGATAAGCGAGAGCCTATCCATGGGATGTGGGTTTTTAACCTACAACCCACAACCATGGAATAAATGTGCCCCCTGAAAGATGCTTTGACTGTTTCCCTACATCCAGCACACACACGAAGAAGTGTTCTGGTATTCTGAGTGTGGGGAAGTTCCTCAAACTGACAGCAGCACCTGGATTCTATTAGTATCCCTTAGCTTCTGTTCCCTGAGTGTTCTTTTAGGCCAGGCCATGAGGGAAAGCTGGGGGTTGGGCTTGGAGGCCACGTAGCAGTGAGTGCCCCCTGATCCATTGAGGAAGTACTTAGAGGACTTCTCCCTAAAGGGAACACCTTTTCCTGCATTCATCTGGGTGCAGTGGGGCTGCACATCTCTCCCACACCTAAGAATGTGTTCTGGAATTCTGAGTGCAGGGAAGTTCCTCCAACTGACAGCAGCGCCTGGGTTCTAATTGAATCCCTTTGCTTGTCTTCCCTGATGGAAAGCCTAGGCGGGAGTGCGGGGGAAAGTGTGGTTTGGGCTCCAAAACCAAGTATTGGCGATGACTTCTCTATGGTTTGTGGAGGTGTTTAAACTACATCCCTAACCTGGGAACACCTGTGCCCCCATAAAGATCCGTGGAGTCTGTTTCCACACCTCCAGCACACACACGAACACTTGCACAGTTATCCTGAGAGTGGGCAGCCTCCTCCAACTGAGAGCAGGGCCTTGGTTCTTATAAAATCGCTTAACTTGTCTATCCTGTTGGGTTGCCTGATACGGAGTGCTGGGGAAAGGGTGGGTTGGGCTCTAAATCCAAGTATTAGCGAGTGCTTCTCCATGGGATTTGGAGGTTATTAACCAAAAGCCCACAACATGGGAATACCTGTGCTCCTTGAAAAAAGCGTGGACTCTGTATCCCCACCACCAGAACACACATGAAGAAGTTTTCTGCTATCCTGAGTGTGGGCTGGCAATTTCAGGTGACAGAGGCGGCTGGGTTCTAATAGAATCCCTTAGCTTGTAATCCCTGAGTGTTTCCCTAGGACTGACTCTGAGAGAAACCTGGGGGTTGGGCTTTGAGGCCAAATAGTAGCGAGTGTCCCCGATGGACTGAGGAAGTATTTAGATGAATTCTCCATAAAGGGAAACACCTGAGCACCCATTCATCTGCGTGGAGTGGGGCTTCAAATCTCCCCACCACACAAGGTTGGGTTCCAGTATCCTGAGGGTGGGGTAGTTCCTCCAACTGACATCAGCGTCTTGGTTTGAATAGAATCCCTTTGCTTGTCTTCCCTGATGGTTTGCCTAGGCCAGTGTGTGGTTGAAAGTGGGATTTGGGATCTAAAACTAAGTATTAGCGTGTGCCTCTCCATGGGTAGTGGAGATGTTTAAACTACAACCCACAACTTGGGAATTACTGTGACCCCTGAAAAATGCGTGTGCTATGTTTCCCCACGTCCAGCACACACAGGAAGAATTGTTCTGGGGTTGTGAGTGTGGGGAGGTTCCTCCAACAGACTGCAGCACCTGGGTTGTAATAGAATCCCTTAGCTTGACTTCCCTAAGTGTTTTCCTAGGCCTAGCAGTAAGCGATGGTGGGGGATGGGCTCTAAAGCCAAGTATTAGCGAGTGCATCTCTGTGGGTAGTGGAGGGTTTTAAACTACTTCCCCAACCTTGGAACACCTGTGCCCCATAAAGATGCGTGGAATCTGTTTCCCCACCTCCAGCACACACACGGAGACGTGCTCAGGTATCCTGATTGTGGGGAGGCTCCTCCAAATGACAGCAGCGCCTGGGTTCTAAAAGAATCCCTTAGCTTGTCTTCCCTGATGGCATGCCTAGGCTGGAGAGTGGGGGAAAGTGGGGGTTGGGCTCTAAACCAAGGATAAGCGAGAGCCTATCCATGGGATGTGGGTTTTTAACCTACAACCCACAACCATGGAATAAATGTGCCCCCTGAAAGATGCTTTGACTCTTTCCCTACATCCAGCACACACACGAAGAAGTGTTCTGGTATTCTGAGTGTGGGGAAGTTCCTCAAACTGACAGCAGCACCTGGATTCTATTAGTATCCCTTAGCTTCTGTTCCCTGAGTGTTCTTTTAGGCCAGGCCATGAGGGAAAGCTGGGGGTTGGGCTTGGAGGCCACGTAGCAGTGAGTGCCCCCTGATCCATTGAGGAAATACTTAGAGGACTTCTCCCTAAAGGGAACACCTTTTCCTGCATTCATCTGGGTGCAGTGGGGCTGCACATCTCTCCCACACCTAAGAATGTGTTCTGGAATTCTGAGTGCAGGGAAGTTCCTCCAACTGACAGCAGCGCCTGGGTTCTAATTGAATCCCTTTGCTTGTCTTCCCTGATGGAAAGCCTAGGCGGGAGTGCGGGGGAAAGTGTGGTTTGGGCTCCAAAACCAAGTATTGGCGATGACCTCTCTATGGTTTGTGGAGGTGTTTAAACTACATCCCTAACCTGGGAACACCTGTGCCCCCATAAAGATCCGTGGAGTCTGTTTCCACACCTCCAGCACACACACGAACACTTGCACAGTTATCCTGAGAGTGGGCAGCCTCCTCCAACTGAGAGCAGGGCCTTGGTTCTTATAAAATCGCTTAACTTGTCTACCCTGTTTGGTTGCCTGATACGGAGTGCTGGGGAAAGGGTGGGTTGGGCTCTAAATCCAAGTATTAGCGAGTGCTTCTCCATGGGATTTGGAGGTTATTAACCAAAAGCCCACAACATGGGAATACCTGTGCTCCTTGAAAAAAGCGTGGACTCTGTATCCCCACCACCAGAACACACATGAAGAAGTTTTCTGCTATCCTGAGTGTGGGCTGGCAATTTCAGGTGACAGAAGCGGCTGGGTTCTAATAGAATCCCTTAGCTTGTAATCCCTGAGTGTTTCCCTAGGACTGACTCTGAGAGAAACCTGGGGGTTCGGCTTTGAGGCCAAATAGAGGCGAGTGTCCCCGATGGACTGAGGAAGTATTTAGATGAATTCTCCATAAAGGGAAACACCTGAGCACCCATTCATCTGCGTGGAGTGGGGCTTCAAATCTCCCCACCACACAAGGTTGGGTTCCAGTATCCTGAGGGTGGGGTAGTTCCTCCAACTGACATCAGCGTCTTGGTTTGAATAGAATCCCTTTGCTTGTCTTCCCTGATGGTTTGCCTAGGCCAGTGTGTGGTTGAAAGTGGGATTTGGGATCTAAAACTAAGTATTAGCGTGTGCCTCTCCATGGGTAGTGGAGATGTTTAAACTACAACCCACAACTTGGGAATTACTGTGACCCCTGAAAAATGCGTGTGCTATGTTTCCCCACGTCCAGCACACACAGGAAGAAGTGTTCTGTGGTTGTGAGTGTGGGGAGGTTCCTCCAACAGACTGCAGAACCTGGGTTGTAATAGAATCCCTTAGCTTGACTTCCCTAAGTGTTTTCCTAGGCCTAGCAGTAAGCGATGGTGCGGGATGGGCTCTAAAGCCAAGTATTAGCGAGTGTATCTCTGTGGGTAGTGGAGGGTTTTAAACTACTTCCCCAACCTTGGAACACCTGTGCCCCATAAAGATGCGTGGAATCTGTTTCCCCACCTCCAGCACACACACGGAGACGTGCTCAGGTATCCTGATTGTGGGGAGGCTCCTCCAAATGACAGCAGCGCCTGGGTTCTAAAAGAATCCCTTAGCTTGTCTTCCCTGATGGCATGCCTAGGCTGGAGAGTGGGGGAAAGTGGGGGTTGGGCTCTAAACCAAGGATAAGCGAGAGCCTATCCATGGGATGTGGGTTTTTAACCTACAACCCACAACCATGGAATAAATGTGCCCCCTGAAAGATGCTTTGACTGTTTCCCTACATCCAGCACACACACGAAGAAGTGTTCTGGTATTCTGAGTGTGGGGAAGTTCCTCAAACTGACAGCAGCACCTGGATTCTATTAGTATCCCTTAGCTTCTGTTCCCTGAGTGTTCTTTTAGGCCAGGCCATGAGGGAAAGCTGGGGGTTGGGCTTGGAGGCCACGTAGCAGTGAGTGCCCCCTGATCCATTGAGGAAGTACTTAGAGGACTTCTCCCTAAAGGGAACACCTTTTCCTGCATTCATCTGGGTGCAGTGGGGCTGCACATCTCTCCCACACCTAAGAATGTGTTCTGGAATTCTGAGTGCAGGGAAGTTCCTCCAACTGACAGCAGCGCCTGGGTTCTAATTGAATCCCTTTGCTTGTCTTCCCTGATGGAAAGCCTAGGCGGGAGTGCGGGGGAAAGTGTGGTTTGGGCTCCAAAACCAAGTATTGGCGATGACCTCTCTATGGTTTGTGGAGGTGTTTAAACTACATCCCTAACCTGGGAACACCTGTGCCCCCATAAAGATCCGTGGAGTCTGTTTCCACACCTCCAGCACACACACGAACACTTGCACAGTTATCCTGAGAGTGGGCAGCCTCCTCCAACTGAGAGCAGGGCCTTGTTTCTTATAAAATCGCTTAACTTGTCTACCCTGTTTGGTTGCCTGATACGGAGTGCTGGGGAAAGGGTGGGTTGGGCTCTAAATCCAAGTATTAGCGAGTGCTTCTCCATGGGATTTGGAGGTTATTAACCAAAAGCCCACAACATGGGAATACCTGTGCTCCTTGAAAAAAGCGTGGACTCTGTATCCCCACCACCAGAACACACATGAAGAAGTTTTCTGCTATCCTGAGTGTGGGCTGGCAATTTCAGGTGACAGAAGCGGCTGGGTTCTAATAGAATCCCTTAGCTTGTAATCCCTGAGTGTTTCCCTAGGACTGACTCTGAGAGAAACCTGGGGGTTGGGCTTTGAGGCCAAATAGTAGCGAGTGTCCCCGATGGACTGAGGAAGTATTTAGATGAATTCTCCATAAAGGGAAACACCTGAGCACCCATTCATCTGCGTGGAGTGGGGCTTCAAATCTCCCCACCACACAAGGTTGGGTTCCAGTATCCTGAGGGTGGGGTAGTTCCTCCAACTGACATCAGCGTCTTGGTTTGAATAGAATCCCTTTGCTTGTCTTCCCTGATGGTTTGCCTAGGCCAGTGTGTGGTTGAAAGTGGGATTTGGGATCTAAAACTAAGTATTAGCGTGTGCCTCTCCATGGGTAGTGGAGATGTTTAAACTACAACCCACAACTTGGGAATTACTGTGACCCCTGAAAAATGCGTGTGCTATGTTTCCCCACGTCCAGCACACACAGGAAGAAGTGTTCTGGGGTTGTGAGTGTGGGGAGGTTCCTCCAACAGACTGCAGCACCTGGGTTGTAATAGAATCCCTTAGCTTGACTTCCCTAAGTGTTTTCCTAGGCCTAGCAGTAAGCGATGGTGCGGGATGGGCTCTAAAGCCAAGTATTAGCGAGTGCATCTCTGTGGGTAGTGGAGGGTTTTAAACTACTTCCCCAACCTTGGAACACCTGTGCCCCATAAAGATGCGTGGAATCTGTTTCCCCACCTCCAGCACACACACGGAGACGTGCTCAGGTATCCTGATTGTGGGGAGGCTCCTCCAAATGACAGCAGTGCCTGGGTTCTAACAGAATCCCTTAGCTTGTCTTCCCTGATGGCATGCCTAGGCTGGAGAGTGGGGGAAAGTGGGGTTTGGGCTCTAAACCAAGGATAAGCGAGAGCCTATCCATGGGATGTGGGTTTTTAACCTACAACCCACAACCATGGAATAAATGTGCCCCCTGAAAGATGCTTTGACTGTTTCCCTACATCCAGCACACACACGAAGAAGTGTTCTGGTGTTCTGAGTGTGGGGAAGTTCCTCAAACTGACAGCAGCACCTGGATTCTATTAGTATCCCTTAGCTTCTGTTCCCTGAGTGTTCTTTTAGGCCAGGCCATGAGGGAAAGCTGGGGGTTGGGCTTGGAGGCCACGTAGCAGTGAGTGCCCCCTGATCCATTGAGGAAGTACTTAGAGGACTTCTCCCTAAAGGGAACACCTTTTCCTGCATTCATCTGGGTGCAGTGGGGCTGCACATCTCTCCCACACCTAAGAATGTGTTCTGGAATTCTGAGTGCAGGGAAGTTCCTCCAACTGACAGCAGCGCCTGGGTTCTAATTGAATCCCTTTGCTTGTCTTCCCTGATGGAAAGCCTAGGCGGGAGTGCGGGGGAAAGTGTGGTTTGGGCTCCAAAACCAAGTATTGGCGATGACCTCTCTATGGTTTGTGGAGGTGTTTAAACTACATCCCTAACCTGGGAACACCTGTGCCCCCATAAAGATCCGTGGAGTCTGTTTCCACACCTCCAGCACACACACGAACACTTGCACAGTTATCCTGAGAGTGGGCAGCCTCCTCCAACTGAGAGCAGGGCCTTGGTTCTTATAAAATCGCTTAACTTGTCTACCCTGTTTGGTTGCCTGATACGGAGTGCTGGGGAAAGGGTGGGTTGGGCTCTAAATCCAAGTATTAGCGAGTGCTTCTCCATGGGATTTGGAGGTTATTAACCAAAAGCCCACAACATGGGAATACCTGTGCTCCTTGAAAAAAGCGTGGACTCTGTATCCCCACCACCAGAACACACATGAAGAAGTTTTCTGCTATCCTGAGTGTGGGCTGGCAATTTCAGGTGACAGAAGCGGCTGGGTTCTAATAGAATCCCTTAGCTTGTAATCCCTGAGTGTTTCCCTAGGACTGACTCTGAGAGAAACCGGGGGTTGGGCTTTGAGGCCAAATAGAGGCGAGTGTCCCCGATGGACTGAGGAAGTATTTAGATGAATTCTCCATAAAGGGAAACACCTGAGCACCCATTCATCTGCGTGGAGTGGGGCTTCAAATCTCCCCACCACACAAGGTTGGGTTCCAGTATCCTGAGGGTGGGGTAGTTCCTCCAACTGACATCAGCGTCTTGGTTTGAATAGAATCCCTTTGCTTGTCTTCCCTGATGGTTTGCCTAGGCCAGTGTGTGGTTGAAAGTGGGATTTGGGATCTAAAACTAAGTATTAGCGTGTGCCTCTCCATGGGTAGTGGAGATGTTTAAACTACAACCCACAACTTGGGAATTACTGTGACCCCTGAAAAATGCGTGTGCTATGTTTCCCCACGTCCAGCACACACAGGAAGAAGTGTTCTGTGGTTGTGAGTGTGGGGAGGTTACTCCAACAGACTGCAGCACCTGGGTTGTAATAGAATCCCTTAGCTTGACTTCCCTAAGTGTTTTCCTAGGCCTAGCAGTAAGCGATGGTGGGGGATGGGCTCTAAAGCCAAGTATTAGCGAGTGCATCTCTGTGGGTAGTGGAGGGTTTTAAACTACTTCCCCAACCTTGGAACACCTGTGCCCCATAAAGATGCGTGGAATCTGTTTCCCCACCTCCAGCACACACACGGAGACGTGCTCAGGTATCCTGATTGTGGGGAGGCTCCTCCAAATGACAGCAGCGCCTGGGTTCTAAAAGAATCCCTTAGCTTGTCTTCCCTGATGGCATGCCTAGGCTGGAGAGTGGGGGAAAGTGGGGGTTGGGCTCTAAACCAAGGATAAGCGAGAGCCTATCCATGGGATGTGGGTTTTTAACCTACAACCCACAACCATGGAATAAATGTGCCCCCTGAAAGATGCTTTGACTGTTTCCCTACATCCAGCACACACACGAAGAAGTGTTCTGGTATTCTGAGTGTGGGGAAGTTCCTCAAACTGACAGCAGCACCTGGATTCTATTAGTATCCCTTAGCTTCTGTTCCCTGAGTGTTCTTTTAGGCCAGGCCATGAGGGAAAGCTGGGGGTTGGGCTTGGAGGCCACGTAGCAGTGAGTGCCCCCTGATCCATTGAGGAAGTACTTAGAGGACTTCTCCCTAAAGGGAACACCTTTTCCTGCATTCATCTGGGTGCAGTGGGGCTGCACATCTCTCCCACACCTAAGAATGTGTTCTGGAATTCTGAGTGCAGGGAAGTTCCTCCAACTGACAGCAGCGCCTGGGTTCTAATTGAATCCCTTTGCTTGTCTTCCCTGATGGAAAGCCTAGGCGGGAGTGCGGGGGAAAGTGTGGTTTGGGCTCCAAAACCAAGTATTGGCGATGACCTCTCTATGGTTTGTGGAGGTGTTTAAACTACATCCCTAACCTGGGAACACCTGTGCCCCCATAAAGATCCGTGGAGTCTGTTTCCACACCTCCAGCACACACACGAACACTTGCACAGTTATCCTGAGAGTGGGCAGCCTCCTCCAACTGAGAGCAGGGCCTTGGTTCTTATAAAATCGCTTAACTTGTCTACCCTGTTTGGTTGCCTGATACGGAGTGCTGGGGAAAGGGTGGGTTGGGCTCTAAATCCAAGTATTAGCGAGTGCTTCTCCATGGGATTTGGAGGTTATTAACCAAAAGCCCACAACATGGGAATACCTGTGCTCCTTGAAAAAAGCGTGGACTCTGTATCCCCACCACCAGAACACACATGAAGAAGTTTTCTGCTATCCTGAGTGTGGGCTGGCAATTTCAGGTGACAGAAGCGGCTGGGTTCTAATAGAATCCCTTAGCTTGTAATCCCTGAGTGTTTCCCTAGGACTGACTCTGAGAGAAACCTGGGGGTTGGGCTTTGAGGCCAAATAGAGGCGAGTGTCCCCGATGGACTGAGGAAGTATTTAGATGAATTCTCCATAAAGGGAAACACCTGAGCACCCATTCATCTGCGTGGAGTGGGGCTTCAAATCTCCCCACCACACAAGGTTGTGTTCCAGTATCCTGAGGGTGGGGTAGTTCCTCCAACTGACATCAGCGTCTTGGTTTGAATAGAATCCCTTTGCTTGTCTTCCCTGATGGTTTGCCTAGGCCAGTGTGTGGTTGTAAGTGGGATTTGGGATCTAAAACTAAGTATTAGCGTGTGCCTCTCCATGGGTAGTGGAGATGTTTAAACTACAACCCACAACTTGGGAATTACTGTGACCCCTGAAAAATGCGTGTGCTATGTTTCCCCACGTCCAGCACACACAGGAAGAAGTGTTCTGGGGTTGTGAGTGTGGGGAGGTTCCTCCAACAGACTGCAGCACCTGGGTTGTAATAGAATCCCTTAGCTTGACTTCCCTAAGTGTTTTCCTAGGCCTAGCAGTAAGCGATGGTGCGGGATGGGCTCTAAAGCCAAGTATTAGCGAGTGCATCTCTGTGGGTAGTGGAGGGTTTTAAACTACTTCCCCAACCTTGGAACACCTGTGCCCCATAAAGATGCGTGGAATCTGTTTCCCCACCTCCAGCACACACACGGAGACGTGCTCAGGTATCCTGATTGTGGGGAGGCTCCTCCAAATGACAGCAGCGCCTGGGTTCTAACAGAATCCCTTAGCTTGTCTTCCCTGATGGCATGCCTAGGCTGGAGAGTGGGGGAAAGTGGGGGTTGGGCTCTAAACCAAGGATAAGCGAGAGCCTATCCATGGGATGTGGGTTTTTAACCTACAACCCACAACCATGGAATAAATGTGCCCCCTGAAAGATGCTTTGACTGTTTCCCTACATCCAGCACACACACGAAGAAGTGTTCTGGTGTTCTGAGTGTGGGGAAGTTCCTCAAACTGACAGCAGCACCTGGATTCTATTAGTATCCCTTAGCTTCTGTTCCCTGAGTGTTCTTTTAGGCCAGGCCATGAGGGAAAGCTGGGGGTTGGGCTTGGAGGCCACGTAGCAGTGAGTGCCCCCTGATCCATTGAGGAAGTACTTAGAGGACTTCTCCCTAAAGGGAACACCTTTTCCTGCATTCATCTGGGTGCAGTGGGGCTGCACATCTCTCCCACACCTAAGAATGTGTTCTGGAATTCTGAGTGCAGGGAAGTTCCTCCAACTGACAGCAGCGCCTGGGTTCTAATTGAATCCCTTTGCTTGTCTTCCCTGATGGAAAGCCTAGGCGGGAGTGCGGGGGAAAGTGTGGTTTGGGCTCCAAAACCAAGTATTGGCGATGACCTCTCTATGGTTTGTGGAGGTGTTTAAACTACATCCCTAACCTGGGAACACCTGTGCCCCCATAAAGATCCGTGGAGTCTGTTTCCACACCTCCAGCACACACACGAACACTTGCACAGTTATCCTGAGAGTGGGCAGCCTCCTCCAACTGAGAGCAGGGCCTTGGTTCTTATAAAATCGCTTAACTTGTCTACCCTGTTTGGTTGCCTGATACGGAGTGCTGGGGAAAGGGTGGGTTGGGCTCTAAATCCAAGTATTAGCGAGTGCTTCTCCATGGGATTTGGAGGTTATTAACCAAAAGCCCACAACATGGGAATACCTGTGCTCCTTGAAAAAAGCGTGGACTCTGTATCCCCACCACCAGAACACACATGAAGAAGTTTTCTGCTATCCTGAGTGTGGGCTGGCAATTTCAGGTGACAGAAGCGGCTGGGTTCTAATAGAATCCCTTAGCTTGTAATCCCTGAGTGTTTCCCTAGGACTGACTCTGAGAGAAACCTGGGGGTTGGGCTTTGAGGCCAAATAGTAGCGAGTGTCCCCGATGGACTGAGGAAGTATTTAGATGAATTCTCCATAAAGGGAAACACCTGAGCACCCATTCATCTGCGTGGAGTGGGGCTTCAAATCTCCCCACCACACAAGGTTGGGTTCCAGTATCCTGAGGGTGGGGTAGTTCCTCCAACTGACATCAGCGTCTTGGTTTGAATAGAATCCCTTTGCTTGTCTTCCCTGATGGTTTGTCTAGGCCAGTGTGTGGTTGTAAGTGGGATTTGGGATCTAAAACTAAGTATTAGCGTGTGCCTCTCCATGGGTAGTGGAGATGTTTAAACTACAACCCACAACTTGGGAATTACTGTGACCCCTGAAAAATGCGTGTGCTATGTTTCCCCACGTCCAGCACACACAGGAAGAAGTGTTCTGGGGTTGTGAGTGTGGGGAGGTTCCTCCAACAGACAGCAGCACCTGGGTTGTAATAGAATCCCTTAGCTTGACTTCCCTAAGTGTTTTCCTAGGCCTAGCAGTAAGCGATGGTGGGGGATGGGCTCTAAAGCCAAGTATTAGCGAGTGCATCTCTGTGGGTAGTGGAGGGTTTTAAACTACTTCCCCAACCTTGGAACACCTGTGCCCCATAAAGATGCGTGGAATCTGTTTCCCCACCTCCAGCACACACACGGAGACGTGCTCAGGTATCCTGATTGTGGGGAGGCTCCTCCAAATGACAGCAGCGCCTGGGTTCTAAAAGAATCCCTTAGCTTGTCTTCCCTGATGGCATGGCTAGGCTGGAGAGTGGGGGAAAGTGGGGGTTGGGCTCTAAACCAAGGATAAGCGAGAGCCTATCCATGGGATGTGGGTTTTTAACCTACAACCCACAACCATGGAATAAATGTGCCCCCTGAAAGATGCTTTGACTGTTTCCCTACATCCAGCACACACACGAAGAAGTGTTCTGGTATTCTGAGTTTGGGGAAGTTCCTCAAACTGACAGCAGCACCTGGATTCTATTAGTATCCCTTAGCTTCTGTTCCCTGAGTGTTCTTTTAGGCCAGGCCATGAGGGAAAGCTGGGGGTTGGGCTTGGAGGCCACGTAGCAGTGAGTGCCCCCTGATCCATTGAGGAAGTACTTAGAGGACTTCTCCCTAAAGGGAACACCTTTTCCTGCATTCATCTGGGTGCAGTGGGGCTGCACATCTCTCCCACACCTAAGAATGTGTTCTGGAATTCTGAGTGCAGGGAAGTTCCTCCAACTGACAGCAGCGCCTGGGTTCTAATTGAATCCCTTTGCTTGTCTTCCCTGATGGAAAGCCTAGGCGGGAGTGCGGGGGAAAGTGTGGTTTGGGCTCCAAAACCAAGTATTGGCGATGACCTCTCTATGGTTTGTGGAGGTGTTTAAACTACATCCCTAACCTGGGAACACCTGTGCCCCCATAAAGATCCGTGGAGTCTGTTTCCACACCTCCAGCACACACACGAACACTTGCACAGTTATCCTGAGAGTGGGCAGCCTCCTCCAACTGAGAGCAGGGCCTTGGTTCTTATAAAATCGCTTAACTTGTCTACCCTGTTTGGTTGCCTGATACGGAGTGCTGGGGAAAGGGTGGGTTGGGCTCTAAATCCAAGTATTAGCGAGTGCTTCTCCATGGGATTTGGAGGTTATTAACCAAAAGCCCACAACATGGGAATACCTGTGCTCCTTGAAAAAAGCGTGGACTCTGTATCCCCACCACCAGAACACACATGAAGAAGTTTTCTGCTATCCTGAGTGTGGGCTGGCAATTTCAGGTGACAGAAGCGGCTGGGTTCTAATAGAATCCCTTAGCTTGTAATCCCTGAGTGTTTCCCTAGGACTGACTCTGAGAGAAACCTGGGGGTTGGGCTTTGAGGCCAAATAGTAGCGAGTGTCCCCGATGGACTGAGGAAGTATTTAGATGAATTCTCCATAAAGGGAAACACCTGAGCACCCATTCATCTGCGTGGAGTGGGGCTTCAAATCTCCCCACCACACAAGGTTGGGTTCCAGTATCCTGAGGGTGGGGTAGTTCCTCCAACTGACATCAGCGTCTTGGTTTGAATAGAATCCCTTTGCTTGTCTTCCCTGATGGTTTGCCTAGGCCAGTGTGTGGTTGTAAGTGGGATTTGGGATCTAAAACTAAGTATTAGCGTGTGCCTCTCCATGGGTAGTGGAGATGTTTAAACTACAACCCACAACTTGGGAATTACTCTGACCCCTGAAAAATGCGTGTGCTATGTTTCCCCACGTCCAGCACACACAGGAAGAAGTGTTCTGGGGTTGTGAGTGTGGGGAGGTTCCTCCAACAGACAGCAGCACCTGGGTTGTAATAGAATCCCTTAGCTTGACTTCCCTAAGTGTTTTCCTAGGCCTAGCAGTAAGCGATGGTGGGGGATGGGCTCTAAAGCCAAGTATTAGCGAGTGCATCTCTGTGGGTAGTGGAGGGTTTTAAACTACTTCCCCAACCTTGGAACACCTGTGCCCCATAAAGATGCGTGGAATCTGTTTCCCCACCTCCAGCACACACACGGAGACGTGCTCAGGTATCCTGATTGTGGGGAGGCTCCTCCAAATGACAGCAGCGCCTGGGTTCTAAAAGAATCCCTTAGCTTGTCTTCCCTGATGGCATGGCTAGGCTGGAGAGTGGGGGAAAGTGGGGGTTGGGCTCTAAACCAAGGATAAGCGAGAGCCTATCCATGGGATGTGGGTTTTTAACCTACAACCCACAACCATGGAATAAATGTGCCCCCTGAAAGATGCTTTGACTGTTTCCCTACATCCAGCACACACACGAAGAAGTGTTCTGGTATTCTGAGTGTGGGGAAGTTCCTCAAACTGACAGCAGCACCTGGATTCTATTAGTATCCCTTAGCTTCTGTTCCCTGAGTGTTCTTTTAGGCCAGGCCATGAGGGAAAGCTGGGGGTTGGGCTTGGAGGCCACGTAGCAGTGAGTGCCCCCTGATCCATTGAGGAAGTACTTAGAGGACTTCTCCCTAAAGGGAACACCTTTTCCTGCATTCATCTGGGTGCAGTGGGGCTGCACATCTCTCCCACACCTAAGAATGTGTTCTGGAATTCTGAGTGCAGGGAAGTTCCTCCAACTGACAGCAGCGCCTGGGTTCTAATTGAATCCCTTTGCTTGTCTTCCCTGATGGAAAGCCTAGGCGGGAGTGCGGGGGAAAGTGTGGTTTGGGCTCCAAAACCAAGTATTGGCGATGACCTCTCTATGGTTTGTGGAGGTGTTTAAACTACATCCCTAACCTGGGAACACCTGTGCCCCCATAAAGATCCGTGGAGTCTGTTTCCACACCTCCAGCACACACACGAACACTTGCACAGTTATCCTGAGAGTGGGCAGCCTCCTCCAACTGAGAGCAGGGCCTTGGTTCTTATAAAATCGCTTAACTTGTCTACCCTGTTGGGTTGCCTGATACGGAGTGCTGGGGAAAGGGTGGGTTGGGCTCTAAATCCAAGTATTAGCGAGTGCTTCTCCATGGGATTTGGAGGTTATTAACCAAAAGCCCACAACATGGGAATACCTGTGCTCCTTGAAAAAAGCGTGGACTCTGTATCCCCACCACCAGAACACACATGAAGAAGTTTTCTGCTATCCTGAGTGTGGGCTGGCAATTTCAGGTGACAGAAGCGGCTGGGTTCTAATAGAATCCCTTAGCTTGTAATCCCTGAGTGTTTCCCTAGGACTGACTCTGAGAGAAACCTGGGGGTTGGGCTTTGAGGCCAAATAGTAGCGAGTGTCCCCGATGGACTGAGGAAGTATTTAGATGAATTCTCCATAAAGGGAAACACCTGAGCACCCATTCATCTGCGTGGAGTGGGGCTTCAAATCTCCCCACCACACAAGGTTGGGTTCCAGTATCCTGAGGGTGGGGTAGTTCCTCCAACTGACATCAGCGTCTTGGTTTGAATAGAATCCCTTTGCTTGTCTTCCCTGATGGTTTGCCTAGGCCAGTGTGTGGTTGTAAGTGGGATTTGGGATCTAAAACTAAGTATTAGCGTGTGCCTCTCCATGGGTAGTGGAGATGTTTAAACTACAACCCACAACTTGGGATTTACTGTGACCCCTGAAAAATGCATGTGCTATGTTTCCCCACGTCCAGCACACACAGGAAGAAGTGTTCTGGGGTTGTGAGTGTGGGGAGGTTCCTCCAACAGACAGCAGCACCTGGGTTGTAATAGAATCCCTTAGCTTGACTTCCCTAAGTGTTTTCCTAGGCCTAGCAGTAAGCGATGGTGGGGGATGGGCTCTAAAGCCAAGTATTAGCGAGTGCATCTCTGTGGGTAGTGGAGGGTTTTAAACTACTTCCCCAACCTTGGAACACCTGTGCCCCATAAAGATGCGTGGAATCTGTTTCCCCACCTCCAGCACACACACGGAGACGTGCTCAGGTATCCTGATTGTGGGGAGGCTCCTCCAAATGACAGCAGCGCCTGGGTTCTAAAAGAATCCCTTAGCTTGTCTTCCCTGATGGCATGCCTAGGCTGGAGAGTGGGGGAAAGTGGGGGTTGGGCTCTAAACCAAGGATAAGCGAGAGCCTATCCATGGGATGTGGGTTTTTAACCTACAACCCACAACCATGGAATAAATGTGCCCCCTGAAAGATGCTTTGACTGTTTCCCTACATCCAGCACACACACGAAGAAGTGTTCTGGTATTCTGAGTGTGGGGAAGTTCCTCAAACTGACAGCAGCACCTGGATTCTATTAGTATCCCTTAGCTTCTGTTCCCTGAGTGTTCTTTTAGGCCAGGCCATGAGGGAAAGCTGGGGGTTGGGCTTGGAGGCCACGTAGCAGTGAGTGCCCCCTGATCCATTGAGGAAGTACTTAGAGGACTTCTCCCTAAAGGGAACACCTTTTCCTGCATTCATCTGGGTGCAGTGGGGCTGCACATCTCTCCCACACCTAAGAATGTGTTCTGGAATTCTGAGTGCAGGGAAGTTCCTCCAACTGACAGCAGCGCCTGGGTTCTAATTGAATCCCTTTGCTTGTCTTCCCTGATGGAAAGCCTAGGCGGGAGTGCGGGGGAAAGTGTGGTTTGGGCTCCAAAACCAAGTATTGGCGATGACCTCTCTATGGTTTGTGGAGGTGTTTAAACTACATCCCTAACCTGGGAACACCTGTGCCCCCATAAAGATCCGTGGAGTCTGTTTCCACACCTACAGCACACACACGAACACTTGCACAGTTATCCTGAGAGTGGGCAGCCTCCTCCAACTGAGAGCAGGGCCTTGGTTCTTATAAAATCGCTTAACTTGTCTATCCTGTTGGGTTGCCTGATACGGAGTGCTGGGGAAAGGGTGGGTTGGGCTCTAAATCCAAGTATTAGCGAGTGCTTCTCCATGGGATTTGGAGGTTATTAACCAAAAGCCCACAACATGGGAATACCTGTGCTCCTTGAAAAAAGCGTGGACTCTGTATCCCCACCACCAGAACACACATGAAGAAGTTTTCTGCTATCCTGAGTGTAGGCTGGCAATTTCAGGTGACAGAGGCGGCTGGGTTCTAATAGAATCCCTTAGCTTGTAATCCCTGAGTGTTTCCCTAGGACTGACTCTGAGAGAAACCTGGGGGTTGGGCTTTGAGGCCAAATAGTAGCGAGTGTCCCCGATGGACTGAGGAAGTATTTAGATGAATTCTCCATAAAGGGAAACACCTGAGCACCCATTCATCTGCGTGGAGTGGGGCTTCAAATCTCCCCACCACACAAGGTTGGGTTCCAGGATCCTGAGGGTGGGGTAGTTCCTCCAACTGACATCAGCGTCTTGGTTTGAATAGAATCCCTTTGCTTGTCTTCCCTGATGGTTTGCCTAGGCCAGTGTGTGGTTGAAAGTGGGATTTGGGATCTAAAACTAAGTATTAGCGTGTGCCTCTCCATGGGTAGTGGAGATGTTTAAACTACAACCCACAACTTGGGAATTACTGTGACCCCTGAAAAATGCGTGTGCTATGTTTCCCCACGTCCAGCACACACAGGAAGATGTGTTCTGGGGTTGTGAGTGTGGGGAGGTTCCTCCAACAGACAGCAGCACCTGGGTTGTAATAGAATCCCTTAGCTTGACTTCCCTAAGTGTTTTCCTAGGCCTAGCAGTAAGCGATGGTGGGGGATGGGCTCTAAAGCCAAGTATTAGCGAGTGCATCTCTGTGGGTAGTGGAGGGTTTTAAACTACTTCCCCAACCTTGGAACACCTGTGCCCCATAAAGATGCGTGGAATCTGTTTCCCCACCTCCAGCACACACACGGAGACGTGCTCAGGTATCCTGATTGTGGGGAGGCTCCTCCAAATGACAGCAGCGCCTGGGTTCTAAAAGAATCCCTTAGCTTGTCTTCCCTGATGGCATGCCTAGGCTGGAGAGTGGGGGAAAGTGGGGGTTGGGCTCTAAACCAAGGATAAGCGAGAGCCTATCCATGGGATGTGGGTTTTTAACCTACAACCCACAACCATGGAATAAATGTGCCCCCTGAAAGATGCTTTGACTGTTTCCCTACATCCAGCACACACACGAAGAAGTGTTCTGGTATTCTGAGTGTGGGGAAGTTCCTCAAACTGACAGCAGCACCTGGATTCTATTAGTATCCCTTAGCTTCTGTTCCCTGAGTGTTCTTTTAGGCCAGGCCATGAGGGAAAGCTGGGGGTTGGGCTTGGAGGCCACGTAGCAGTGAGTGCCCCCTGATCCATTGAGGAAGTACTTAGAGGACTTCTCCCTAAAGGGAACACCTTTTCCTGCATTCATCTGGGTGCAGTGGGGCTGCACATCTCTCCCACACCTAAGAATGTGTTCTGGAATTCTGAGTGCAGGGAAGTTCCTCCAACTGACAGCAGCGCCTGGGTTCTAATTGAATCCCTTTGCTTGTCTTCCCTGATGGAAAGCCTAGGCGGGAGTGCGGGGGAAAGTGTGGTTTGGGCTCCAAAACCAAGTATTGGCGATGACCTCTCTATGGTTTGTGGAGGTGTTTAAACTACATCCCTAACCTGGGAACACCTGTGCCCCCATAAAGATCCGTGGAGTCTGTTTCCACACCTCCAGCACACACACGAACACTTGCACAGTTATCCTGAGAGTGGGCAGCCTCCTCCAACTGAGAGCAGGGCCTTGGTTCTTATAAAATCGCTTAACTTGTCTACCCTGTTTGGTTGCCTGATACGGAGTGCTGGGGAAAGGGTGGGTTGGGCTCTAAATCCAAGTATTAGCGAGTGCTTCTCCATGGGATTTGGAGGTTATTAACCAAAAGCCCACAACATGGGAATACCTGTGCTCCTTGAAAAAAGCGTGGACTCTGTATCCCCACCACCAGAACACACATGAAGAAGTTTTCTGCTATCCTGAGTGTGGGCTGGCAATTTCAGGTGACAGAAGCGGCTGGGTTCTAATAGAATCCCTTAGCTTGTAATCCCTGAGTGTTTCCCTAGGACTGACTCTGAGAGAAACCTGGGGGTTGGGCTTTGAGGCCAAATAGTAGCGAGTGTCCCCGATGGACTGAGGAAGTATTTAGATGAATTCTCCATAAAGGGAAACACCTGAGCACCCATTCATCTGCGTGGAGTGGGGCTTCAAATCTCCCCACCACACAAGGTTGGGTTCCAGTATCCTGAGGGTGGGGTAGTTCCTCCAACTGACATCAGCGTCTTGGTTTGAATAGAATCCCTTTGCTTGTCTTCCCTGATGGTTTGCCTAGGCCAGTGTGTGGTTGTAAGTGGGATTTGGGATCTAAAACTAAGTATTAGCGTGTGCCTCTCCATGGGTAGTGGAGATGTTTAAACTACAACCCACAACTTGGGAATTACTGTGACCCCTGAAAAATGCGTGTGCTATGTTTCCCCACGTCCAGCACACACAGGAAGAAGTGTTCTGGGGTTGTGAGTGTGGGGAGGTTCCTCCAACAGACAGCAGCACCTGGGTTGTAATAGAATCCCTTAGCTTGACTTCCCTAAGTGTTTTCCTAGGCCTAGCAGTAAGCGATGGTGGGGGATGGGCTCTAAAGCCAAGTATTAGCGAGTGCATCTCTGTGGGTAGTGGAGGGTTTTAAACTACTTCCCCAACCTTGGAACACCTGTGCCCCATAAAGATGCGTGGAATCTGTTTCCCCACCTCCAGCACACACACGGAGACGTGCTCAGGTATCCTGATTGTGGGGAGGCTCCTCCAAATGACAGCAGCGCCTGGGTTCTAAAAGAATCCCTTAGCTTGTCTTCCCTGATGGCATGGCTAGGCTGGAGAGTGGGGGAAAGTGGGGGTTGGGCTCTAAACCAAGGATAAGCGAGAGCCTATCCATGGGATGTGGGTTTTTAACCTACAACCCACAACCATGGAATAAATGTGCCCCCTGAAAGATGCTTTGACTGTTTCCCTACATCCAGCACACACACGAAGAAGTGTTCTGGTATTCTGAGTGTGGGGAAGTTCCTCAAACTGACAGCAGCACCTGGATTCTATTAGTATCCCTTAGCTTCTGTTCCCTGAGTGTTCTTTTAGGCCAGGCCATGAGGGAAAGCTGGGGGTTGGGCTTGGAGGCCACGTAGCAGTGAGTGCCCCCTGATCCATTGAGGAAGTACTTAGAGGACTTCTCCCTAAAGGGAACACCTTTTCCTGCATTCATCTGGGTGCAGTGGGGCTGCACATCTCTCCCACACCTAAGAATGTGTTCTGGAATTCTGAGTGCAGGGAAGTTCCTCCAACTGACAGCAGCGCCTGGGTTCTAATTGAATCCCTTTGCTTGTCTTCCCTGATGGAAAGCCTAGGCGGGAGTGCGGGGGAAAGTGTGGTTTGGGCTCCAAAACCAAGTATTGGTTTTGATGACCTCTCTATGGTTTGTGGAGGTGTTTAAACTACATCCCTAACCTGGGAACACCTGTGCCCCCATAAAGATCCGTGGAGTCTGTTTCCACACCTCCAGCACACACACGAACACTTGCACAGTTATCCTGAGAGTGGGCAGCCTCCTCCAACTGAGAGCAGGGCCTTGGTTCTTATAAAATCGCTTAACTTGTCTACCCTGTTGGGTTGCCTGATACGGAGTGCTGGGGAAAGGGTGGGTTGGGCTCTAAATCCAAGTATTAGCGAGTGCTTCTCCATGGGATTTGGAGGTTATTAACCAAAAGCCCACAACATGGGAATACCTGTGCTCCTTGAAAAAAGCGTGGACTCTGTATCCCCACCACCAGAACACACATGAAGAAGTTTTCTGCTATCCTGAGTGTGGGCTGGCAATTTCAGGTGACAGAAGCGGCTGGGTTCTAATAGAATCCCTTAGCTTGTAATCCCTGAGTGTTTCCCTAGGACTGACTCTGAGAGAAACCTGGGGGTTGGGCTTTGAGGCCAAATAGTAGCGAGTGTCCCCGATGGACTGAGGAAGTATTTAGATGAATTCTCCATAAAGGGAAACACCTGAGCACCCATTCATCTGCGTGGAGTGGGGCTTCAAATCTCCCCACCACACAAGGTTGGGTTCCAGTATCCTGAGGGTGGGGTAGTTCCTCCAACTGACATCAGCGTCTTGGTTTGAATAGAATCCCTTTGCTTGTCTTCCCTGATGGTTTGCCTAGGCCAGTGTGTGGTTGTAAGTGGGATTTGGGATCTAAAACTAAGTATTAGCGTGTGCCTCTCCATGGGTAGTGGAGATGTTTAAACTACAACCCACAACTTGGGATTTACTGTGACCCCTGAAAAATGCATGTGCTATGTTTCCCCACGTCCAGCACACACAGGAAGAAGTGTTCTGGGGTTGTGAGTGTGGGGAGGTTCCTCCAACAGACAGCAGCACCTGGGTTGTAATAGAATCCCTTAGCTTGACTTCCCTAAGTGTTTTCCTAGGCCTAGCAGTAAGCGATGGTGGGGGATGGGCTCTAAAGCCAAGTATTAGCGAGTGCATCTCTGTGGGTAGTGGAGGGTTTTAAACTACTTCCCCAACCTTGGAACACCTGTGCCCCATAAAGATGCGTGGAATCTGTTTCCCCACCTCCAGCACACACACGGAGACGTGCTCAGGTATCCTGATTGTGGGGAGGCTCCTCCAAATGACAGCAGCGCCTGGGTTCTAAAAGAATCCCTTAGCTTGTCTTCCCTGATGGCATGCCTAGGCTGGAGAGTGGGGGAAAGTGGGGGTTGGGCTCTAAACCAAGGATAAGCGAGAGCCTATCCATGGGATGTGGGTTTTTAACCTACAACCCACAACCATGGAATAAATGTGCCCCCTGAAAGATGCTTTGACTGTTTCCCTACATCCAGCACACACACGAAGAAGTGTTCTGGTATTCTGAGTGTGGGGAAGTTCCTCAAACTGACAGCAGCACCTGGATTCTATTAGTATCCCTTAGCTTCTGTTCCCTGAGTGTTCTTTTAGGCCAGGCCATGAGGGAAAGCTGGGGGTTGGGCTTGGAGGCCACGTAGCAGTGAGTGCCCCCTGATCCATTGAGGAAGTACTTAGAGGACTTCTCCCTAAAGGGAACACCTTTTCCTGCATTCATCTGGGTGCAGTGGGGCTGCACATCTCTCCCACACCTAAGAATGTGTTCTGGAATTCTGAGTGCAGGGAAGTTCCTCCAACTGACAGCAGCGCCTGGGTTCTAATTGAATCCCTTTGCTTGTCTTCCCTGATGGAAAGCCTAGGCGGGAGTGCGGGGGAAAGTGTGGTTTGGGCTCCAAAACCAAGTATTGGCGATGACCTCTCTATGGTTTGTGGAGGTGTTTAAACTACATCCCTAACCTGGGAACACCTGTGCCCCCATAAAGATCCGTGGAGTCTGTTTCCACACCTACAGCACACACACGAACACTTGCACAGTTATCCTGAGAGTGGGCAGCCTCCTCCAACTGAGAGCAGGGCCTTGGTTCTTATAAAATCGCTTAACTTGTCTATCCTGTTGGGTTGCCTGATACGGAGTGCTGGGGAAAGGGTGGGTTGGGCTCTAAATCCAAGTATTAGCGAGTGCTTCTCCATGGGATTTGGAGGTTATTAACCAAAAGCCCACAACATGGGAATACCTGTGCTCCTTGAAAAAAGCGTGGACTCTGTATCCCACCACCAGAACACACATGAAGAAGTTTTCTGCTATCCTGAGTGTAGGCTGGCAATTTCAGGTGACAGAGGCGGCTGGGTTCTAATAGAATCCCTTAGCTTGTAATCCCTGAGTGTTTCCCTAGGACTGACTCTGAGAGAAACCTGGGGGTTGGGCTTTGAGGCCAAATAGTAGCGAGTGTCCCCGATGGACTGAGGAAGTATTTAGATGAATTCTCCATAAAGGGAAACACCTGAGCACCCATTCATCTGCGTGGAGTGGGGCTTCAAATCTCCCCACCACACAAGGTTGGGTTCCAGGATCCTGAGGGTGGGGTAGTTCCTCCAACTGACATCAGCGTCTTGGTTTGAATAGAATCCCTTTGCTTGTCTTCCCTGATGGTTTGCCTAGGCCAGTGTGTGGTTGAAAGTGGGATTTGGGATCTAAAACTAAGTATTAGCGTGTGCCTCTCCATGGGTAGTGGAGATGTTTAAACTACAACCCACAACTTGGGAATTACTGTGACCCCTGAAAAATGCGTGTGCTATGTTTCCCCACGTCCAGCACACACAGGAAGATGTGTTCTGGGGTTGTGAGTGTGGGGAGGTTCCTCCAACAGACAGCAGCACCTGGGTTGTAATAGAATCCCTTAGCTTGACTTCCCTAAGTGTTTTCCTAGGCCTAGCAGTAAGCGATGGTGGGGGATGGGCTCTAAAGCCAAGTATTAGCGAGTGCATCTCTGTGGGTAGTGGAGGGTTTTAAACTACTTCCCCAACCTTGGAACACCTGTGCCCCATAAAGATGCGTGGAATCTGTTTCCCCACCTCCAGCACACACACGGAGACGTGCTCAGGTATCCTGATTGTGGGGAGGCTCCTCCAAATGACAGCAGCGCCTGGGTTCTAAAAGAATCCCTTAGCTTGTCTTCCCTGATGGCATGCCTAGGCTGGAGAGTGGGGGAAAGTGGGGGTTGGGCTCTAAACCAAGGATAAGCGAGAGCCTATCCATGGGATGTGGGTTTTTAACCTACAACCCACAACCATGGAATAAATGTGCCCCCTGAAAGATGCTTTGACTGTTTCCCTACATCCAGCACACACACGAAGAAGTGTTCTGGTATTCTGAGTGTGGGGAAGTTCCTCAAACTGACAGCAGCACCTGGATTCTATTAGTATCCCTTAGCTTCTGTTCCCTGAGTGTTCTTTTAGGCCAGGCCATGAGGGAAAGCTGGGGGTTGGGCTTGGAGGCCACGTAGCAGTGAGTGCCCCCTGATCCATTGAGGAAGTACTTAGAGGACTTCTCCCTAAAGGGAACACCTTTTCCTGCATTCATCTGGGTGCAGTGGGGCTGCACATCTCTCCCACACCTAAGAATGTGTTCTGGAATTCTGAGTGCAGGGAAGTTCCTCCAACTGACAGCAGCGCCTGGGTTCTAATTGAATCCCTTTGCTTGTCTTCCCTGATGGAAAGCCTAGGCGGGAGTGCGGGGGAAAGTGTGGTTTGGGCTCCAAAACCAAGTATTGGCGATGACCTCTCTATGGTTTGTGGAGGTGTTTAAACTACATCCCTAACCTGGGAACACCTGTGCCCCCATAAAGATCCGTGGAGTCTGTTTCCACACCTCCAGCACACACACGAACACTTGCACAGTTATCCTGAGAGTGGGCAGCCTCCTCCAACTGAGAGCAGGGCCTTGGTTCTTATAAAATCGCTTAACTTGTCTACCCTGTTTGGTTGCCTGATACGGAGTGCTGGGGAAAGGGTGGGTTGGGCTCTAAATCCAAGTATTAGCGAGTGCTTCTCCATGGGATTTGGAGGTTATTAACCAAAAGCCCACAACATGGGAATACCTGTGCTCCTTGAAAAAAGCGTGGACTCTGTATCCCCACCACCAGAACACACATGAAGAAGTTTTCTGCTATCCTGAGTGTGGGCTGGCAATTTCAGGTGACAGAAGCGGCTGGGTTCTAATAGAATCCCTTAGCTTGTAATCCCTGAGTGTTTCCCTAGGACTGACTCTGAGAGAAACCGGGGGTTGGGCTTTGAGGCCAAATAGAGGCGAGTGTCCCCGATGGACTGAGGAAGTATTTAGATGAATTCTCCATAAAGGGAAACACCTGAGCACCCATTCATCTGCGTGGAGTGGGGCTTCAAATCTCCCCACCACACAAGGTTGGGTTCCAGTATCCTGAGGGTGGGGTAGTTCCTCCAACTGACATCAGCGTCTTGGTTTGAATAGAATCCCTTTGCTTGTCTTCCCTGATGGTTTGCCTAGGCCAGTGTGTGGTTGAAAGTGGGATTTGGGATCTAAAACTAAGTATTAGCGTGTGCCTCTCCATGGGTAGTGGAGATGTTTAAACTACAACCCACAACTTGGGAATTACTGTGACCCCTGAAAAATGCGTGTGCTATGTTTCCCCACGTCCAGCACACACAGGAAGAAGTGTTCTGTGGTTGTGAGTGTGGGGAGGTTCCTCCAACAGACTGCAGCACCTGGGTTGTAATAGAATCCCTTAGCTTGACTTCCCTAAGTGTTTTCCTAGGCCTAGCAGTAAGCGATGGTGGGGGATGGGCTCTAAAGCCAAGTATTAGCGAGTGCATCTCTGTGGGTAGTGGAGGGTTTTAAACTACTTCCCCAACCTTGGAACACCTGTGCCCCATAAAGATGCGTGGAATCTGTTTCCCCACCTCCAGCACACACACGGAGACGTGCTCAGGTATCCTGATTGTGGGGAGGCTCCTCCAAATGACAGCAGCGCCTGGGTTCTAAAAGAATCCCTTAGCTTGTCTTCCCTGATGGCATGCCTAGGCTGGAGAGTGGGGGAAAGTGGGGGTTGGGCTCTAAACCAAGGATAAGCGAGAGCCTATCCATGGGATGTGGGTTTTTAACCTACAACCCACAACCATGGAATAAATGTGCCCCCTGAAAGATGCTTTGACTGTTTCCCTACATCCAGCACACACACGAAGAAGTGTTCTGGTATTCTGAGTGTGGGGAAGTTCCTCAAACTGACAGCAGCACCTGGATTCTATTAGTATCCCTTAGCTTCTGTTCCCTGAGTGTTCTTTTAGGCCAGGCCATGAGGGAAAGCTGGGGGTTGGGCTTGGAGGCCACGTAGCAGTGAGTGCCCCCTGATCCATTGAGGAAGTACTTAGAGGACTTCTCCCTAAAGGGAACACCTTTTCCTGCATTCATCTGGGTGCAGTGGGGCTGCACA
Source organism: Vicugna pacos (assembly GCF_048564905.1). NCBI lineage: Eukaryota > Metazoa > Chordata > Mammalia > Artiodactyla > Camelidae > Vicugna > Vicugna pacos. The sequence goes on from NW_027328740.1 coordinate 18,199,216, forward strand.
TCTCTCCCACACCTAAGAATGTGTTCTGGAATTCTGAGTGCAGGGAAGTTCCTCCAACTGACAGCAGCGCCTGGGTTCTAATTGAATCCCTTTGCTTGTCTTCCCTGATGGAAAGCCTAGGCGGGAGTGCGGGGGAAAGTGTGGTTTGGGCTCCAAAACCAAGTATTGGCGATGACCTCTCTATGGTTTGTGGAGGTGTTTAAACTACATCCCTAACCTGGGAACACCTGTGCCCCCATAAAGATCCGTGGAGTCTGTTTCCACACCTCCAGCACACACACGAACACTTGCACAGTTATCCTGAGAGTGGGCAGCCTCCTCCAACTGAGAGCAGGGCCTTGGTTCTTATAAAATCGCTTAACTTGTCTACCCTGTTTGGTTGCCTGATACGGAGTGCTGGGGAAAGGGTGGGTTGGGCTCTAAATCCAAGTATTAGCGAGTGCTTCTCCATGGGATTTGGAGGTTATTAACCAAAAGCCCACAACATGGGAATACCTGTGCTCCTTGAAAAAAGCGTGGACTCTGTATCCCCACCACCAGAACACACATGAAGAAGTTTTCTGCTATCCTGAGTGTGGGCTGGCAATTTCAGGTGACAGAAGCGGCTGGGTTCTAATAGAATCCCTTAGCTTGTAATCCCTGAGTGTTTCCCTAGGACTGACTCTGAGAGAAACCTGGGGGTTGGGCTTTGAGGCCAAATAGAGGCGAGTGTCCCCGATGGACTGAGGAAGTATTTAGATGAATTCTCCATAAAGGGAAACACCTGAGCACCCATTCATCTGCGTGGAGTGGGGCTTCAAATCTCCCCACCACACAAGGTTGTGTTCCAGTATCCTGAGGGTGGGGTAGTTCCTCCAACTGACATCAGCGTCTTGGTTTGAATAGAATCCCTTTGCTTGTCTTCCCTGATGGTTTGCCTAGGCCAGTGTGTGGTTGTAAGTGGGATTTGGGATCTAAAACTAAGTATTAGCGTGTGCCTCTCCATGGGTAGTGGAGATGTTTAAACTACAACCCACAACTTGGGAATTACTGTGACCCCTGAAAAATGCGTGTGCTATGTTTCCCCACGTCCAGCACACACAGGAAGAAGTGTTCTGGGGTTGTGAGTGTGGGGAGGTTCCTCCAACAGACTGCAGCACCTGGGTTGTAATAGAATCCCTTAGCTTGACTTCCCTAAGTGTTTTCCTAGGCCTAGCAGTAAGCGATGGTGCGGGATGGGCTCTAAAGCCAAGTATTAGCGAGTGCATCTCTGTGGGTAGTGGAGGGTTTTAAACTACTTCCCCAACCTTGGAACACCTGTGCCCCATAAAGATGCGTGGAATCTGTTTCCCCACCTCCAGCACACACACGGAGACGTGCTCAGGTATCCTGATTGTGGGGAGGCTCCTCCAAATGACAGCAGCGCCTGGGTTCTAACAGAATCCCTTAGCTTGTCTTCCCTGATGGCATGCCTAGGCTGGAGAGTGGGGGAAAGTGGGGGTTGGGCTCTAAACCAAGGATAAGCGAGAGCCTATCCATGGGATGTGGGTTTTTAACCTACAACCCACAACCATGGAATAAATGTGCCCCCTGAAAGATGCTTTGACTGTTTCCCTACATCCAGCACACACACGAAGAAGTGTTCTGGTGTTCTGAGTGTGGGGAAGTTCCTCAAACTGACAGCAGCACCTGGATTCTATTAGTATCCCTTAGCTTCTGTTCCCTGAGTGTTCTTTTAGGCCAGGCCATGAGGGAAAGCTGGGGGTTGGGCTTGGAGGCCACGTAGCAGTGAGTGCCCCCTGATCCATTGAGGAAGTACTTAGAGGACTTCTCCCTAAAGGGAACACCTTTTCCTGCATTCATCTGGGTGCAGTGGGGCTGCACATCTCTCCCACACCTAAGAATGTGTTCTGGAATTCTGAGTGCAGGGAAGTTCCTCCAACTGACAGCAGCGCCTGGGTTCTAATTGAATCCCTTTGCTTGTCTTCCCTGATGGAAAGCCTAGGCGGGAGTGCGGGGGAAAGTGTGGTTTGGGCTCCAAAACCAAGTATTGGCGATGACCTCTCTATGGTTTGTGGAGGTGTTTAAACTACATCCCTAACCTGGGAACACCTGTGCCCCCATAAAGATCCGTGGAGTCTGTTTCCACACCTCCAGCACACACACGAACACTTGCACAGTTATCCTGAGAGTGGGCAGCCTCCTCCAACTGAGAGCAGGGCCTTGGTTCTTATAAAATCGCTTAACTTGTCTACCCTGTTTGGTTGCCTGATACGGAGTGCTGGGGAAAGGGTGGGTTGGGCTCTAAATCCAAGTATTAGCGAGTGCTTCTCCATGGGATTTGGAGGTTATTAACCAAAAGCCCACAACATGGGAATACCTGTGCTCCTTGAAAAAAGCGTGGACTCTGTATCCCCACCACCAGAACACACATGAAGAAGTTTTCTGCTATCCTGAGTGTGGGCTGGCAATTTCAGGTGACAGAAGCGGCTGGGTTCTAATAGAATCCCTTAGCTTGTAATCCCTGAGTGTTTCCCTAGGACTGACTCTGAGAGAAACCTGGGGGTTGGGCTTTGAGGCCAAATAGTAGCGAGTGTCCCCGATGGACTGAGGAAGTATTTAGATGAATTCTCCATAAAGGGAAACACCTGAGCACCCATTCATCTGCGTGGAGTGGGGCTTCAAATCTCCCCACCACACAAGGTTGGGTTCCAGTATCCTGAGGGTGGGGTAGTTCCTCCAACTGACATCAGCGTCTTGGTTTGAATAGAATCCCTTTGCTTGTCTTCCCTGATGGTTTGCCTAGGCCAGTGTGTGGTTGTAAGTGGGATTTGGGATCTAAAACTAAGTATTAGCGTGTGCCTCTCCATGGGTAGTGGAGATGTTTAAACTACAACCCACAACTTGGGAATTACTGTGACCCCTGAAAAATGCGTGTGCTATGTTTCCCCACGTCCAGCACACACAGGAAGAAGTGTTCTGGGGTTGTGAGTGTGGGGAGGTTCCTCCAACAGACAGCAGCACCTGGGTTGTAATAGAATCCCTTAGCTTGACTTCCCTAAGTGTTTTCCTAGGCCTAGCAGTAAGCGATGGTGGGGGATGGGCTCTAAAGCCAAGTATTAGCGAGTGCATCTCTGTGGGTAGTGGAGGGTTTTAAACTACTTCCCCAACCTTGGAACACCTGTGCCCCATAAAGATGCGTGGAATCTGTTTCCCCACCTCCAGCACACACACGGAGACGTGCTCAGGTATCCTGATTGTGGGGAGGCTCCTCCAAATGACAGCAGCGCCTGGGTTCTAAAAGAATCCCTTAGCTTGTCTTCCCTGATGGCATGGCTAGGCTGGAGAGTGGGGGAAAGTGGGGGTTGGGCTCTAAACCAAGGATAAGCGAGAGCCTATCCATGGGATGTGGGTTTTTAACCTACAACCCACAACCATGGAATAAATGTGCCCCCTGAAAGATGCTTTGACTGTTTCCCTACATCCAGCACACACACGAAGAAGTGTTCTGGTATTCTGAGTGTGGGGAAGTTCCTCAAACTGACAGCAGCACCTGGATTCTATTAGTATCCCTTAGCTTCTGTTCCCTGAGTGTTCTTTTAGGCCAGGCCATGAGGGAAAGCTGGGGGTTGGGCTTGGAGGCCACGTAGCAGTGAGTGCCCCCTGATCCATTGAGGAAGTACTTAGAGGACTTCTCCCTAAAGGGAACACCTTTTCCTGCATTCATCTGGGTGCAGTGGGGCTGCACATCTCTCCCACACCTAAGAATGTGTTCTGGAATTCTGAGTGCAGGGAAGTTCCTCCAACTGACAGCAGCGCCTGGGTTCTAATTGAATCCCTTTGCTTGTCTTCCCTGATGGAAAGCCTAGGCGGGAGTGCGGGGGAAAGTGTGGTTTGGGCTCCAAAACCAAGTATTGGCGATGACCTCTCTATGGTTTGTGGAGGTGTTTAAACTACATCCCTAACCTGGGAACACCTGTGCCCCCATAAAGATCCGTGGAGTCTGTTTCCACACCTCCAGCACACACACGAACACTTGCACAGTTATCCTGAGAGTGGGCAGCCTCCTCCAACTGAGAGCAGGGCCTTGGTTCTTATAAAATCGCTTAACTTGTCTACCCTGTTTGGTTGCCTGATACGGAGTGCTGGGGAAAGGGTGGGTTGGGCTCTAAATCCAAGTATTAGCGAGTGCTTCTCCATGGGATTTGGAGGTTATTAACCAAAAGCCCACAACATGGGAATACCTGTGCTCCTTGAAAAAAGCGTGGACTCTGTATCCCCACCACCAGAACACACATGAAGAAGTTTTCTGCTATCCTGAGTGTGGGCTGGCAATTTCAGGTGACAGAAGCGGCTGGGTTCTAATAGAATCCCTTAGCTTGTAATCCCTGAGTGTTTCCCTAGGACTGACTCTGAGAGAAACCTGGGGGTTGGGCTTTGAGGCCAAATAGTAGCGAGTGTCCCCGATGGACTGAGGAAGTATTTAGATGAATTCTCCATAAAGGGAAACACCTGAGCACCCATTCATCTGCGTGGAGTGGGGCTTCAAATCTCCCCACCACACAAGGTTGGGTTCCAGTATCCTGAGGGTGGGGTAGTTCCTCCAACTGACATCAGCGTCTTGGTTTGAATAGAATCCCTTTGCTTGTCTTCCCTGATGGTTTGCCTAGGCCAGTGTGTGGTTGTAAGTGGGATTTGGGATCTAAAACTAAGTATTAGCGTGTGCCTCTCCATGGGTAGTGGAGATGTTTAAACTACAACCCACAACTTGGGAATTACTGTGACCCCTGAAAAATGCGTGTGCTATGTTTCCCCACGTCCAGCACACACAGGAAGAAGTGTTCTGGGGTTGTGAGTGTGGGGAGGTTCCTCCAACAGACAGCAGCACCTGGGTTGTAATAGAATCCCTTAGCTTGACTTCCCTAAGTGTTTTCCTAGGCCTAGCAGTAAGCGATGGTGGGGGATGGGCTCTAAAGCCAAGTATTAGCGAGTGCATCTCTGTGGGTAGTGGAGGGTTTTAAACTACTTCCCCAACCTTGGAACACCTGTGCCCCATAAAGATGCGTGGAATCTGTTTCCCCACCTCCAGCACACACACGGAGACGTGCTCAGGTATCCTGATTGTGGGGAGGCTCCTCCAAATGACAGCAGCGCCTGGGTTCTAAAAGAATCCCTTAGCTTGTCTTCCCTGATGGCATGGCTAGGCTGGAGAGTGGGGGAAAGTGGGGGTTGGGCTCTAAACCAAGGATAAGCGAGAGCCTATCCATGGGATGTGGGTTTTTAACCTACAACCCACAACCATGGAATAAATGTGCCCCCTGAAAGATGCTTTGACTGTTTCCCTACATCCAGCACACACACGAAGAAGTGTTCTGGTATTCTGAGTGTGGGGAAGTTCCTCAAACTGACAGCAGCACCTGGATTCTATTAGTATCCCTTAGCTTCTGTTCCCTGAGTGTTCTTTTAGGCCAGGCCATGAGGGAAAGCTGGGGGTTGGGCTTGGAGGCCACGTAGCAGTGAGTGCCCCCTGATCCATTGAGGAAGTACTTAGAGGACTTCTCCCTAAAGGGAACACCTTTTCCTGCATTCATCTGGGTGCAGTGGGGCTGCACATCTCTCCCACACCTAAGAATGTGTTCTGGAATTCTGAGTGCAGGGAAGTTCCTCCAACTGACAGCAGCGCCTGGGTTCTAATTGAATCCCTTTGCTTGTCTTCCCTGATGGAAAGCCTAGGCGGGAGTGCGGGGGAAAGTGTGGTTTGGGCTCCAAAACCAAGTATTGGCGATGACCTCTCTATGGTTTGTGGAGGTGTTTAAACTACATCCCTAACCTGGGAACACCTGTGCCCCCATAAAGATCCGTGGAGTCTGTTTCCACACCTCCAGCACACACACGAACACTTGCACAGTTATCCTGAGAGTGGGCAGCCTCCTCCAACTGAGAGCAGGGCCTTGGTTCTTATAAAATCGCTTAACTTGTCTACCCTGTTGGGTTGCCTGATACGGAGTGCTGGGGAAAGGGTGGGTTGGGCTCTAAATCCAAGTATTAGCGAGTGCTTCTCCATGGGATTTGGAGGTTATTAACCAAAAGCCCACAACATGGGAATACCTGTGCTCCTTGAAAAAAGCGTGGACTCTGTATCCCCACCACCAGAACACACATGAAGAAGTTTTCTGCTATCCTGAGTGTGGGCTGGCAATTTCAGGTGACAGAAGCGGCTGGGTTCTAATAGAATCCCTTAGCTTGTAATCCCTGAGTGTTTCCCTAGGACTGACTCTGAGAGAAACCTGGGGGTTGGGCTTTGAGGCCAAATAGTAGCGAGTGTCCCCGATGGACTGAGGAAGTATTTAGATGAATTCTCCATAAAGGGAAACACCTGAGCACCCATTCATCTGCGTGGAGTGGGGCTTCAAATCTCCCCACCACACAAGGTTGGGTTCCAGTATCCTGAGGGTGGGGTAGTTCCTCCAACTGACATCAGCGTCTTGGTTTGAATAGAATCCCTTTGCTTGTCTTCCCTGATGGTTTGCCTAGGCCAGTGTGTGGTTGTAAGTGGGATTTGGGATCTAAAACTAAGTATTAGCGTGTGCCTCTCCATGGGTAGTGGAGATGTTTAAACTACAACCCACAACTTGGGATTTACTGTGACCCCTGAAAAATGCATGTGCTATGTTTCCCCACGTCCAGCACACACAGGAAGAAGTGTTCTGGGGTTGTGAGTGTGGGGAGGTTCCTCCAACAGACAGCAGCACCTGGGTTGTAATAGAATCCCTTAGCTTGACTTCCCTAAGTGTTTTCCTAGGCCTAGCAGTAAGCGATGGTGGGGGATGGGCTCTAAAGCCAAGTATTAGCGAGTGCATCTCTGTGGGTAGTGGAGGGTTTTAAACTACTTCCCCAACCTTGGAACACCTGTGCCCCATAAAGATGCGTGGAATCTGTTTCCCCACCTCCAGCACACACACGGAGACGTGCTCAGGTATCCTGATTGTGGGGAGGCTCCTCCAAATGACAGCAGCGCCTGGGTTCTAAAAGAATCCCTTAGCTTGTCTTCCCTGATGGCATGCCTAGGCTGGAGAGTGGGGGAAAGTGGGGGTTGGGCTCTAAACCAAGGATAAGCGAGAGCCTATCCATGGGATGTGGGTTTTTAACCTACAACCCACAACCATGGAATAAATGTGCCCCCTGAAAGATGCTTTGACTGTTTCCCTACATCCAGCACACACACGAAGAAGTGTTCTGGTATTCTGAGTGTGGGGAAGTTCCTCAAACTGACAGCAGCACCTGGATTCTATTAGTATCCCTTAGCTTCTGTTCCCTGAGTGTTCTTTTAGGCCAGGCCATGAGGGAAAGCTGGGGGTTGGGCTTGGAGGCCACGTAGCAGTGAGTGCCCCCTGATCCATTGAGGAAGTACTTAGAGGACTTCTCCCTAAAGGGAACACCTTTTCCTGCATTCATCTGGGTGCAGTGGGGCTGCACATCTCTCCCACACCTAAGAATGTGTTCTGGAATTCTGAGTGCAGGGAAGTTCCTCCAACTGACAGCAGCGCCTGGGTTCTAATTGAATCCCTTTGCTTGTCTTCCCTGATGGAAAGCCTAGGCGGGAGTGCGGGGGAAAGTGTGGTTTGGGCTCCAAAACCAAGTATTGGCGATGACCTCTCTATGGTTTGTGGAGGTGTTTAAACTACATCCCTAACCTGGGAACACCTGTGCCCCCATAAAGATCCGTGGAGTCTGTTTCCACACCTCCAGCACACACACGAACACTTGCACAGTTATCCTGAGAGTGGGCAGCCTCCTCCAACTGAGAGCAGGGCCTTGGTTCTTATAAAATCGCTTAACTTGTCTACCCTGTTTGGTTGCCTGATACGGAGTGCTGGGGAAAGGGTGGGTTGGGCTCTAAATCCAAGTATTAGCGAGTGCTTCTCCATGGGATTTGGAGGTTATTAACCAAAAGCCCACAACATGGGAATACCTGTGCTCCTTGAAAAAAGCGTGGACTCTGTATCCCCACCACCAGAACACACATGAAGAAGTTTTCTGCTATCCTGAGTGTGGGCTGGCAATTTCAGGTGACAGAAGCGGCTGGGTTCTAATAGAATCCCTTAGCTTGTAATCCCTGAGTGTTTCCCTAGGACTGACTCTGAGAGAAACCTGGGGGTTGGGCTTTGAGGCCAAATAGTAGCGAGTGTCCCCGATGGACTGAGGAAGTATTTAGATGAATTCTCCATAAAGGGAAACACCTGAGCACCCATTCATCTGCGTGGAGTGGGGCTTCAAATCTCCCCACCACACAAGGTTGGGTTCCAGTATCCTGAGGGTGGGGTAGTTCCTCCAACTGACATCAGCGTCTTGGTTTGAATAGAATCCCTTTGCTTGTCTTCCCTGATGGTTTGCCTAGGCCAGTGTGTGGTTGAAAGTGGGATTTGGGATCTAAAACTAAGTATTAGCGTGTGCCTCTCCATGGGTAGTGGAGATGTTTAAACTACAACCCACAACTTGGGAATTACTGTGACCCCTGAAAATGCGTGTGCTATGTTTCCCCACGTCCAGCACACACAGGAAGAAGTGTTCTGGGGTTGTGAGTGTGGGGAGGTTCCTCCAACAGACAGCAGCACCTGGGTTGTAATAGAATCCCTTAGCTTGACTTCCCTAAGTGTTTTCCTAGGCCTAGCAGTAAGCGATGGTGGGGGATGGGCTCTAAAGCCAAGTATTAGCGAGTGCATCTCTGTGGGTAGTGGAGGGTTTTAAACTACTTCCCCAACCTTGGAACACCTGTGCCCCATAAAGATGCGTGGAATCTGTTTCCCCACCTCCAGCACACACACGGAGACGTGCTCAGGTATCCTGATTGTGGGGAGGCTCCTCCAAATGACAGCAGCGCCTGGGTTCTAAAAGAATCCCTTAGCTTGTCTTCCCTGATGGCATGCCTAGGCTGGAGAGTGGGGGAAAGTGGGGGTTGGGCTCTAAACCAAGGATAAGCGAGAGCCTATCCATGGGATGTGGGTTTTTAACCTACAACCCACAACCATGGAATAAATGTGCCCCCTGAAAGATGCTTTGACTGTTTCCCTACATCCAGCACACACACGAAGAAGTGTTCTGGTATTCTGAGTGTGGGGAAGTTCCTCAAACTGACAGCAGCACCTGGATTCTATTAGTATCCCTTAGCTTCTGTTCCCTGAGTGTTCTTTTAGGCCAGGCCATGAGGGAAAGCTGGGGGTTGGGCTTGGAGGCCACGTAGCAGTGAGTGCCCCCTGATCCATTGAGGAAGTACTTAGAGGACTTCTCCCTAAAGGGAACACCTTTTCCTGCATTCATCTGGGTGCAGTGGGGCTGCACATCTCTCCCACACCTAAGAATGTGTTCTGGAATTCTGAGTGCAGGGAAGTTCCTCCAACTGACAGCAGCGCCTGGGTTCTAATTGAATCCCTTTGCTTGTCTTCCCTGATGGAAAGCCTAGGCGGGAGTACGGGGGAAAGTGTGGTTTGGGCTCCAAAACCAAGTATTGGCGATGACCTCTCTATGGTTTGTGGAGGTGTTTAAACTACATCCCTAACCTGGGAACACCTGTGCCCCCATAAAGATCCGTGGAGTCTGTTTCCACACCTCCAGCACACACACGAACACTTGCACAGTTATCCTGAGAGTGGGCAGCCTCCTCCAACTGAGAGCAGGGCCTTGGTTCTTATAAAATCGCTTAACTTGTCTACCCTGTTGGGTTGCCTGATACGGAGTGCTGGGGAAAGGGTGGGTTGGGCTCTAAATCCAAGTATTAGCGAGTGCTTCTCCATGGGATTTGGAGGTTATTAACCAAAAGCCCACAACATGGGAATACCTGTGCTCCTTGAAAAAAGCGTGGACTCTGTATCCCCACCACCAGAACACACATGAAGAAGTTTTCTGCTATCCTGAGTGTGGGCTGGCAATTTCAGGTGACAGAAGCGGCTGGGTTCTAATCGAATCCCTTAGCTTGTAATCCCTGAGTGTTTCCCTAGGACTGACTCTGAGAGAAACCTGGGGGTTGGGCTTTGAGGCCAAATAGTAGCGAGTGTCCCCGATGGACTGAGGAAGTATTTAGATGAATTCTCCATAAAGGGAAACACCTGAGCACCCATTCATCTGCGTGGAGTGGGGCTTCAAATCTCCCCACCACACAAGGTTGGGTTCCAGTATCCTGAGGGTGGGGTAGTTCCTCCAACTGACATCAGCGTCTTGGTTTGAATAGAATCCCTTTGCTTGTCTTCCCTGATGGTTTGCCTAGGCCAGTGTGTGGTTGAAAGTGGGATTTGGGATCTAAAACTAAGTATTAGCGTGTGCCTCTCCATGGGTAGTGGAGATGTTTAAACTACAACCCACAACTTGGGAATTACTGTGACCCCTGAAAAATGCATGTGCTATGTTTCCCCACGTCCAGCACACACAGGAAGAAGTGTTCTGGGGTTGTGAGTGTGGGGAGGTTCCTCCAACAGACAGCAGCACCTGGGTTGTAATAGAATCCCTTAGCTTGACTTCCCTAAGTGTTTTCCTAGGCCTAGCAGTAAGCGATGGTGGGGGATGGGCTCTAAAGCCAAGTATTAGCGAGTGCATCTCTGTGGGTAGTGGAGGGTTTTAAACTACTTCCCCAACCTTGGAACACCTGTGCCCCATAAAGATGCGTGGAATCTGTTTCCCCACCTCCAGCACACACACGGAGACGTGCTCAGGTATCCTGATTGTGGGGAGGCTCCTCCAAATGACAGCAGCGCCTGGGTTCTAAAAGAATCCCTTAGCTTGTCTTCCCTGATGGCATGCCTAGGCTGGAGAGTGGGGGAAAGTGGGGGTTGGGCTCTAAACCAAGGATAAGCGAGAGCCTATCCATGGGATGTGGGTTTTTAACCTACAACCCACAACCATGGAATAAATGTGCCCCCTGAAAGATGCTTTGACTGTTTCCCTACATCCAGCACACACACGAAGAAGTGTTCTGGTATTCTGAGTGTGGGGAAGTTCCTCAAACTGACAGCAGCACCTGGATTCTATTAGTATCCCTTAGCTTCTGTTCCCTGAGTGTTCTTTTAGGCCAGGCCATGAGGGAAAGCTGGGGGTTGGGCTTGGAGGCCACGTAGCAGTGAGTGCCCCCTGATCCATTGAGGAAGTACTTAGAGGACTTCTCCCTAAAGGGAACACCTTTTCCTGCATTCATCTGGGTGCAGTGGGGCTGCACATCTCTCCCACACCTAAGAATGTGTTCTGGAATTCTGAGTGCAGGGAAGTTCCTCCAACTGACAGCAGCGCCTGGGTTCTAATTGAATCCCTTTGCTTGTCTTCCCTGATGGAAAGCCTAGGCGGGAGTGCGGGGGAAAGTGTGGTTTGGGCTCCAAAACCAAGTATTGGCGATGACCTCTCTATGGTTTGTGGAGGTGTTTAAACTACATCCCTAACCTGGGAACACCTGTGCCCCCATAAAGATCCGTGGAGTCTGTTTCCACACCTCCAGCACACACACGAACACTTGCACAGTTATCCTGAGAGTGGGCAGCCTCCTCCAACTGAGAGCAGGGCCTTGGTTCTTATAAAATCGCTTAACTTGTCTACCCTGTTTGGTTGCCTGATACGGAGTGCTGGGGAAAGGGTGGGTTGGGCTCTAAATCCAAGTATTAGCGAGTGCTTCTCCATGGGATTTGGAGGTTATTAACCAAAAGCCCACAACATGGGAATACCTGTGCTCCTTGAAAAAAGCGTGGACTCTGTATCCCCACCACCAGAACACACATGAAGAAGTTTTCTGCTATCCTGAGTGTGGGCTGGCAATTTCAGGTGACAGAAGCGGCTGGGTTCTAATCGAATCCCTTAGCTTGTAATCCCTGAGTGTTTCCCTAGGACTGACTCTGAGAGAAACCTGGGGGTTGGGCTTTGAGGCCAAATAGTAGCGAGTGTCCCCGATGGACTGAGGAAGTATTTAGATGAATTCTCCATAAAGGGAAACACCTGAGCACCCATTCATCTGCGTGGAGTGGGGCTTCAAATCTCCCCACCACACAAGGTTGGGTTCCAGTATCCTGAGGGTGGGGTAGTTCCTCCAACTGACATCAGCGTCTTGGTTTGAATAGAATCCCTTTGCATGTCTTCCCTGATGGTTTGCCTAGGCCAGTGTGTGGTTGTAAGTGGGATTTGGGATCTAAAACTAAGTATTAGCGTGTGCCTCTCCATGGGTAGTGGAGATGTTTAAACTACAACCCACAACTTGGGAATTACTGTGACCCCTGAAAAATGCATGTGCTATGTTTCCCCACGTCCAGCACACACAGGAAGAAGTTTTCTGGGGTTGTGAGTGTGGGGAGGTTCCTCCAACAGACAGCAGCACCTGGGTTGTAATAGAATCCCTTAGCTTGACTTCCCTAAGTGTTTTCCTAGGCCTAGCAGTAAGCGATGGTGGGGGATGGGCTCTAAAGCCAAGTATTAGCGAGTGCATCTCTGTGGGTAGTGGAGGGTTTTAAACTACTTCCCCAACCTTGGAACACCTGTGACCCATAAAGATGCGTGGAATCTGTTTCCCCACCTCCAGCACACACATGGAGACGTGCTCAGGTATCCTGATTGTGGGGAGGCTCCTCCAAATGACAGCAGCGCCTGGGTTCTAAAAGAATCCCTTAGCTTGTCTTCCCTGATGGCATGCCTAGGCTGGAGAGTGGGGGAAAGTGGGGGTTGGGCTCTAAACCAAGGATAAGCGAGAGCCTATCCATGGGATGTGGGTTTTTAACCTACAACCCACAACCATGGAATAAATGTGCCCCCTGAAAGATGCTTTGACTGTTTCCCTACATCCAGCACACACACGAAGAAGTGTTCTGGTATTCTGAGTGTGGGGAAGTTCCTCAAACTGACAGCAGCACCTGGATTCTATTAGTATCCCTTAGCTTCTGTTCCCTGAGTGTTCTTTTAGGCCAGGCCATGAGGGAAAGCTGGGGGTTGGGCTTGGAGGCCACGTAGCAGTGAGTGCCCCCTGATCCATTGAGGAAGTACTTAGAGGACTTCTCCCTAAAGGGAACACCTTTTCCTGCATTCATCTGGGTGCAGTGGGGCTGCACATCTCTCCCACACCTAAGAATGTGTTCTGGAATTCTGAGTGCAGGGAAGTTCCTCCAACTGACAGCAGCGCCTGGGTTCTAATTGAATCCCTTTGCTTGTCTTCCCTGATGGAAAGCCTAGGCGGGAGTGCGGGGGAAAGTGTGGTTTGGGCTCCAAAACCAAGTATTGGCGATGACCTCTCTATGGTTTGTGGAGGTGTTTAAACTACATCCCTAACCTGGGAACACCTGTGCCCCCATAAAGATCCGTGGAGTCTGTTTCCACACCTCCAGCACACACAAGAACACTTGCACAGTTATCCTGAGAGTGGGCAGCCTCCTCCAACTGAGAGCAGGGCCTTGGTTCTTATAAAATCGCTTAACTTGTCTACCCTGTTGGGTTGCCTGATACGGAGTGCTGGGGAAAGGGTGGGTTGGGCTCTAAATCCAAGTATTAGCGAGTGCTTCTCCATGGGATTTGGAGGTTATTAACCAAAAGCCCACAACATGGGAATACCTGTGCTCCTTGAAAAAAGCGTGGACTCTGTATCCCCACCACCAGAACACACATGAAGAAGTTTTCTGCTATCCTGAGTGTGGGCTGGCAATTTCAGGTGACAGAAGCGGCTGGGTTCTAATAGAATCCCTTAGCTTGTAATCCCTGAGTGTTTCCCTAGGACTGACTCTGAGAGAAACCTGGGGGTTGGGCTTTGAGGCCAAATAGTAGCGAGTGTCCCCGATGGACTGAGGAAGTATTTAGATGAATTCTCCATAAAGGGAAACACCTGAGCACCCATTCATCTGCGTGGAGTGGGGCTTCAAATCTCCCCACCACACAAGGTTGGGTTCCAGTATCCTGAGGGTGGGGTAGTTCCTCCAACTGACATCAGCGTCTTGGTTTGAATAGAATCCCTTTGCTTGTCTTCCCTGATGGTTTGCCTAGGCCAGTGTGTGGTTGTAAGTGGGATTTGGGATCTAAAACTAAGTATTAGCGTGTGCCTCTCCATGGGTAGTGGAGATGTTTAAACTACAACCCACAACTTGGGAATTACTGTGACCCCTGAAAAATGCATGTGCTATGTTTCCCCACGTCCAGCACACAAAGGAAGAAGTGTTCTGGGGTTGTGAGTGTGGGGAGGTTCCTCCAACAGACAGCAGCACCTGGGTTGTAATAGAATCCCTTAGCTTGACTTCCCTAAGTGTTTTCCTAGGCCTAGCAGTAAGCGATGGTGGGGGATGGGCTCTAAAGCCAAGTATTAGCGAGTGCATCTCTGTGGGTAGTGGAGGGTTTTAAACTACTTCCCCAACCTTGGAACACCTGTGCCCCATAAAGATGCGTGGAATCTGTTTCCCCACCTCCAGCACACACACGGAGACGTGCTCAGGTATCCTGATTGTGGGGAGGCTCCTCCAAATGACAGCAGCGCCTGGGTTCTAAAAGAATCCCTTAGCTTGTCTTCCCTGATGGCATGCCTAGGCTGGAGAGTGGGGGAAAGTGGGGGTTGGGCTCTAAACCAAGGATAAGCGAGAGCCTATCCATGGGATGTGGGTTTTTAACCTACAACCCACAACCATGGAATAAATGTGCCCCCTGAAAGATGCTTTGACTGTTTCCCTACATCCAGCACACACACGAAGAAGTGTTCTGGTATTCTGAGTGTGGGGAAGTTCCTCAAACTTACAGCAGCACCTGGATTCTATTAGTATCCCTTAGCTTCTGTTCCCTGAGTGTTCTTTTAGGCCAGGCCATGAGGGAAAGCTGGGGGTTGGGCTTGGAGGCCACGTAGCAGTGAGTGCCCCCTGATCCATTGAGGAAGTACTTAGAGGACTTCTCCCTAAAGGGAACACCTTTTCCTGCATTCATCTGGGTGCAGTGGGGCTGCACATCTCTCCCACACCTAAGAATGTGTTCTGGAATTCTGAGTGCAGGGAAGTTCCTCCAACTGACAGCAGCGCCTGGGTTCTAATTGAATCCCTTTGCTTGTCTTCCCTGATGGAAAGCCTAGGCGGGAGTGCGGGGGAAAGTGTGGTTTGGGCTCCAAAACCAAGTATTGGCGATGACCTCTCTATGGTTTGTGGAGGTGTTTAAACTACATCCCTAACCTGGGAACACCTGTGCCCCCATTAAGATCCGTGGAGTCTGTTTCCACACCTCCAGCACACACACGAACACTTGCACAGTTATCCTGAGAGTGGGCAGCCTCCTCCAACTGAGAGCAGGGCCTTGGTTCTTATAAAATCGCTTAACTTGTCTACCCTGTTTGGTTGCCTGATACGGAGTGCTGGGGAAAGGGTGGGTTGGGCTCTAAATCCAAGTATTAGCGAGTGCTTCTCCATGGGATTTGGAGGTTATTAACCAAAAGCCCACAACATGGGAATACCTGTGCTCCTTGAAAAAAGCGTGGACTCTGTATCCCCACCACCAGAACACACATGAAGAAGTTTTCTGCTATCCTGAGTGTGGGCTGGCAATTTCAGGTGACAGAAGCGGCTGGGTTCTAATAGAATCCCTTAGCTTGTAATCCCTGAGTGTTTCCCTAGGACTGACTCTGAGAGAAACCTGGGGGTTGGGCTTTGAGGCCAAATAGTAGCGAGTGTCCCCGATGGACTGAGGAAGTATTTAGATGAATTCTCCATAAAGGGAAACACCTGAGCACCCATTCATCTGCGTGGAGTGGGGCTTCAAATCTCCCCACCACACAAGGTTGGGTTCCAGTATCCTGAGGGTGGGGTAGTTCCTCCAACTGACATCAGCGTCTTGGTTTGAATAGAATCCCTTTGCTTGTCTTCCCTGATGGTTTGCCTAGGCCAGTGTGTGGTTGAAAGTGGGATTTGGGATCTAAAACTAAGTATTAGCGTGTGCCTCTCCATGGGTAGTGGAGATGTTTAAACTACAACCCACAACTTGGGAATTACTGTGACCCCTGAAAAATGCATGTGCTATGTTTCCCCACGTCCAGCACACACAGGAAGAAGTGTTCTGGGGTTGTGAGTGTGGGGAGGTTCCTCCAACAGACAGCAGCACCTGGGTTGTAATAGAATCCCTTAGCTTGACTTCCCTAAGTGTATTCCTAGGCCTAGCAGTAAGCGATGGTGGGGGATGGGCTCTAAAGCCAAGTATTAGCGAGTGCATCTCTGTGGGTAGTGGAGGGTTTTAAACTACTTCCCCAACCTTGGAACACCTGTGCCCCATAAAGATGCGTGGAATCTGTTTCCCCACCTCCAGCACACACACGGAGACGTGCTCAGGTATCCTGATTGTGGGGAGGCTCCTCCAAATGACAGCAGCGCCTGGGTTCTAAAAGAATCCCTTAGCTTGTCTTCCCTGATGGCATGCCTAGGCTGGAGAGTGGGGGAAAGTGGGGGTTGGGCTCTAAACCAAGGATAAGCGAGAGCCTATCCATGGGATGTGAGTTTTTAACCTACAACCCACAACCATGGAATAAATGTGCCCCCTGAAAGATGCTTTGACTGTTTCCCTACATCCAGCACACACACGAAGATGTGTTCTTGTATTCTGAGTGTGGGGAAGTTCCTCAAACTGACAGCAGCACCTGGATTCTATTAGTATCCCTTAGCTTCTGTTCCCTGAGTGTTCTTTTAGGCCAGGCCATGAGGGAAAGCTGGGGGTTGGGCTTGGAGGCCACGTAGCAGTGAGTGCCCCCTGATCCATTGAGGAAGTACTTAGAGGACTTCTCCCTAAAGGGAACACCTTTTCCTGCATTCATCTGGGTGCAGTGGGGCTGCACATCTCTCCCACACCTAAGAATGTGTTCTGGAATTCTGAGTGCAGGGAAGTTCCTCCAACTGACAGCAGCGCCTGGGTTCTAATTGAATCCCTTTGCTTGTCTTCCCTGATGGAAAGCCTAGGCGGGAGTGCGGGGGAAAGTGTGGTTTGGGCTCCAAAACCAAGTATTGGCGATGACCTCTCTATGGTTTGTGGAGGTGTTTAAACTACATCCCTAACCTGGGAACACCTGTGCCCCCATAAAGATCCGTGGAGTCTGTTTCCACACCTCCAGCACACACACGAACACTTGCACAGTTATCCTGAGAGTGGGCAGCCTCCTCCAACTGAGAGCAGGGCCTTGGTTCTTATAAAATCGCTTAACTTGTCTACCCTGTTTGGTTGCCTGATACGGAGTGCTGGGGAAAGGGTGGGTTGGGCTCTAAATCCAAGTATTAGCGAGTGCTTCTCCATGGGATTTGGAGGTTATTAACCAAAAGCCCACAACATGGGAATACCTGTGCTCCTTGAAAAAAGCGTGGACTCTGTATCCCCACCACCAGAACACACATGAAGAAGTTTTCTGCTATCCTGAGTGTGGGCTGGCAATTTCAGGTGACAGAAGCGGCTGGGTTCTAATCGAATCCCTTAGCTTGTAATCCCTGAGTGTTTCCCTAGGACTGACTCTGAGAGAAACCTGGGGGTTGGGCTTTGAGGCCAAATAGTAGCGAGTGTCCCCGATGGACTGAGGAAGTATTTAGATGAATTCTCCATAAAGGGAAACACCTGAGCACCCATTCATCTGCGTGGAGTGGGGCTTCAAATCTCCCCACCACACAAGGTTGGGTTCCAGTATCCTGAGGGTGGGGTAGTTCCTCCAACTGACATCAGCGTCTTGGTTTGAATAGAATCCCTTTGCTTGTCTTCCCTGATGGTTTGCCTAGGCCAGTGTGTGGTTGAAAGTGGGATTTGGGATCTAAAACTAAGTATTAGCGTGTGCCTCTCCATGGGTAGTGGAGATGTTTAAACTACAACCCACAACTTGGGAATTACTGTGACCCCTGAAAAATGCATGTGCTATGTTTCCCCACGTCCAGCACACACAGGAAGAAGTGTTCTGGGGTTGTGAGTGTGGGGAGGTTCCTCCAACAGACAGCAGCACCTGGGTTGTAATAGAATCCCTTAGCTTGACTTCCCTAAGTGTTTTCCTAGGCCTAGCAGTAAGCGATGGTGGGGGATGGGCTCTAAAGCCAAGTATTAGCGAGTGCATCTCTGTGGGTAGTGGAGGGTTTTAAACTACTTCCCCAACCTTGGAACACCTGTGCCCCATAAAGATGCGTGGAATCTGTTTCCCCACCTCCAGCACACACACGGAGACGTGCTCAGGTATCCTGATTATGGGGAGGCTCCTCCAAATGACAGCAGCGCCTGGGTTCTAAAAGAATCCCTTAGCTTGTCTTCCCTGATGGCATGCCTAGGCTGGAGAGTGGGGGAAAGTGGGGGTTGGGCTCTAAACCAAGGATAAGCGAGAGCCTATCCATGGGATGTGGGTTTTTAACCTACAACCCACAACCATGGAATAAATGTGCCCCCTGAAAGATGCT
The DNA here is from genome assembly GCF_048564905.1 of Vicugna pacos. Lineage (NCBI taxonomy): Eukaryota > Metazoa > Chordata > Mammalia > Artiodactyla > Camelidae > Vicugna > Vicugna pacos. The sequence continues at coordinate 18,217,572 of NW_027328740.1, forward strand.
TTGACTGTTTCCCTACATCCAGCACACACACGAAGAAGTGTTCTGGTATTCTGAGTGTGGGGAAGTTCCTCAAACTGACAGCAGCACCTGGATTCTATTAGTATCCCTTAGCTTCTGTTCCCTGAGTGTTCTTTTAGGCCAGGCCATGAGGGAAAGCTGGGGGTTGGGCTTGGAGGCCACGTAGCAGTGAGTGCCCCCTGATCCATTGAGGAAGTACTTAGAGGACTTCTCCCTAAAGGGAACACCTTTTCCTGCATTCATCTGGGTGCAGTGGGGCTGCACATCTCTCCCACACCTAAGAATGTGTTCTGGAATTCTGAGTGCAGGGAAGTTCCTCCAACTGACAGCAGCGCCTGGGTTCTAATTGAATCCCTTTGCTTGTCTTCCCTGATGGAAAGCCTAGGCGGGAGTGCGGGGGAAAGTGTGGTTTGGGCTCCAAAACCAAGTATTGGCGATGACCTCTCTATGGTTTGTGGAGGTGTTTAAACTACATCCCTAACCTGGGAACACCTGTGCCCCCATAAAGATCCGTGGAGTCTGTTTCCACACCTCCAGCACACACACGAACACTTGCACAGTTATCCTGAGAGTGGGCAGCCTCCTCCAACTGAGAGCAGGGCCTTGGTTCTTATAAAATCGCTTAACTTGTCTACCCTGTTGGGTTGCCTGATACGGAGTGCTGGGGAAAGGGTGGGTTGGGCTCTAAATCCAAGTATTAGCGAGTGCTTCTCCATGGGATTTGGAGGTTATTAACCAAAAGCCCACAACATGGGAATACCTGTGCTCCTTGAAAAAAGCGTGGACTCTGTATCCCCACCACCAGAACACACATGAAGAAGTTTTCTGCTATCCTGAGTGTGGGCTGGCAATTTCAGGTGACAGAAGCGGCTGGGTTCTAATAGAATCCCTTAGCTTGTAATCCCTGAGTGTTTCCCTAGGACTGACTCTGAGAGAAACCTGGGGGTTGGGCTTTGAGGCCAAATAGTAGCGAGTGTCCCCGATGGACTGAGGAAGTATTTAGATGAATTCTCCATAAAGGGAAACACCTGAGCACCCATTCATCTGCGTGGAGTGGGGCTTCAAATCTCCCCACCACACAAGGTTGGGTTCCAGTATCCTGAGGGTGGGGTAGTTCCTCCAACTGACATCAGCGTCTTGGTTTGAATAGAATCCCTTTGCTTGTCTTCCCTGATGGTTTGCCTAGGCCAGTGTGTGGTTGAAAGTGGGATTTGGGATCTAAAACTAAGTATTAGCGTGTGCCTCTCCATGGGTAGTGGAGATGTTTAAACTACAACCCACAACTTGGGAATTACTGTGACCCCTGAAAATGCATGTGCTATGTTTCCCCACGTCCAGCACACACAGGAAGAAGTTTTCTGGGGTTGTGAGTGTGGGGAGGTTCCTCCAACAGACAGCAGCACCTGGGTTGTAATAGAATCCCTTCGCTTGACTTCCCTAAGTGTTTTCCTAGGCCTAGCAGTAAGCGATGGTGGGGGATGGGCTCTAAAGCCAAGTATTAGCGAGTGCATCTCTGTGGGTAGTGGAGGGTTTTAAACTACTTCCCCAACCTTGGAACACCTGTGCCCCATAAAGATGCGTGGAATCTGTTTCCCCACCTCCAGCACACACACGGAGACGTGCTCAGGTATCCTGATTGTGGGGAGGCTCCTCCAAATGACAGCAGCGCCTGGGTTCTAAAAGAATCCCTTAGCTTGTCTTCCCTGATGGCATGCCTAGGCTGGAGAGTGGGGGAAAGTGGGGGTTGGGCTCTAAACCAAGGATAAGCGAGAGCCTATCCATGGGATGTGGGTTTTTAACCTACAACCCACAACCATGGAATAAATGTGCCCCCTGAAAGAAGCTTTGACTGTTTCCCTACATCCAGCACACACACGAAGAAGTGTTCTGGTATTCTGAGTGTGGGGAAGTTCCTCAAACTGATAGCAGCACCTGGATTATTTTAGTATCCCTTAGCTTCTGTTCCCTGAGTGTTCTTTTAGGCCAGGCCATGAGGGAAAGCTGGGGGTTGGGCTTGGAGGCCACGTAGCAGTGAGTGCCCCCTGATCCATTGAGGAAGTACTTAGAGGACTTCTCCCTAAAGGGAACACCTTTTCCTGCATTCATCTGGGTGCAGTGGGGCTGCACATCTCTCCCACACCTAAGAATGTGTTCTGGAATTCTGAGTGCAGGGAAGTTCCTCCAACTGACAGCAGCGCCTGGGTTCTAATTGAATCCCTTTGCTTGTCTTCCCTGAAGGAAAGCCTAGGCGGGAGTGCGGGGGAAAGTGTGGTTTGGGCTCCAAAACCAAGTATTGGCGATGACCTCTCTATGGTTTGTGGAGGTGTTTAAACTACATCCCTAACCTGGGAACACCTGTGCCCCCATAAAGATCCGTGGAGTCTGTTTCCACACCTCCAGCACACACACGAACACTTGCACAGTTATCCTGAGAGTGGGCAGCCTCCTCCAACTGAGAGCAGGGCCTTGGTTCTTATAAAATCGCTTAACTTGTCTACCCTGTTTGGTTGCCTGATACGGAGTGCTGGGGAAAGGGTGGGTTGGGCTCTAAATCCAAGTATTAGCGAGTGCTTCTCCATGGGATTTGGAGGTTATTAACCAAAAGCCCACAACATGGGAATACCTGTGCTCCTTGAAAAAAGCGTGGACTCTGTATCCCCACCACCAGAACACACATGAAGAAGTTTTCTGCTATCCTGAGTGTGGGCTGGCAATTTCAGGTGACAGAAGCGGCTGGGTTCTAATAGAATCCCTTAGCTTGTAATCCCTGAGTGTTTCCCTAGGACTGACTCTGAGAGAAACCTGGGGGTTGGGCTTTGAGGCCAAATAGAGGCGAGTGTCCCCGATGGACTGAGGAAGTATTTAGATGAATTCTCCGTAAAGGGAAACACCTGAGCACCCATTCATCTGCGTGGAGTGGGGCTTCAAATCTCCCCACCACACAAGGTTGGGTTCCAGTATCCTGAGGGTGGGGTAGTTCCTCCAACTGACATCAGCGTCTTGGTTTGAATAGAATCCCTTTGCTTGTCTTCCCTGATGGTTTGCCTAGGCCAGTGTGTGGTTGAAAGTGGGATTTGGGATCTAAAACTAAGTATTAGCGTGTGCCTCTCCATGGGTAGTGGAGATGTTTAAACTACAACCCACAACTTGGGAATTACTGTGACCCCTGAAAAATGCGTGTGCTATGTTTCCCCACGTCCAGCACACACAGGAAGAAGTCTTCTGGGGTTGTGAGTGTGGGGAGGTTCCTCCAACAGACTGCAGCACCTGGGTTGTAATAGAATCCCTTCGCTTGACTTCCCTAATTGTTTTCCTAGGCCTAGCAGTAAGCGATGGTGGGGGATGGGCTCTAAAGCCAAGTATTAGCGAGTGCATCTCTGTGGGTAGTGGAGGGTTTTAAACTACTTCCCCAACCTTGGAACACCTGTGCCCCATAAAGATGCGTGGAATCTGTTTCCCCACCTCCAGCACACACACGGAGACGTGCTCAGGTATCCTGATTGTGGGGAGGCTCCTCCAAATGACAGCAGCGCCTGGGTTCTAAAAGAATCCCTTAGCTTGTCTTCCCTGATGGCATGCCTAGGCTGGAGAGTGGGGGAAAGTGGGGGTTGGGCTCTAAACCAAGGATAAGCGAGAGCCTATCCATGGGATGTGGGTTTTTAACCTACAACCCACAACCATGGAATAAATGTGCCCCCTGAAAGATGCTTTGACTGTTTCCCTACATCCAGCACACACACGAAGAAGTGTTCTGGTATTCTGAGTGTGGGGAAGTTCCTCAAACTGACAGCAGCACCTGGATTCTATTAGTATCCCTTAGCTTCTGTTCCCTGAGTGTTCTTTTAGGCCAGGCCATGAGGGAAAGCTGGGGGTTGGGCTTGGAGGCCACGTAGCAGTGAGTGCCCCCTGATCCTTTGAGGAAGTACTTAGAGGACTTCTCCCTAAAGGGAACACCTTTTCCTGCATTCATCTGGGTGCAGTGGGGCTGCACATCTCTCCCACACCTAAGAATGTGTTCTGGAATTCTGAGTGCAGGGAAGTTCCTCCAACTGACAGCAGCGCCTGGGTTCTAATTGAATCCCTTTGCTTGTCTTCCCTGATGGAAAGCCTAGGCGGGAGTGCGGGGGAAAGTGTGGTTTGGGCTCCAAAACCAAGTATTGGCGATGACCTCTCTATGGTTTGTGGAGGTGTTTAAACTACATCCCTAACCTGGGAACACCTGTGCCCCCATAAAGATCCGTGGAGTCTGTTTCCACACCTCCAGCACACACACGAACACTTGCACAGTTATCCTGAGAGTGGGCAGCCTCCTCCAACTGAGAGCAGGGCCTTGGTTCTTATAAAATCGCTTAACTTGTCTACCCTGTTTGGTTGCCTGATACGGAGTGCTGGGGAAAGGGTGGGTTGGGCTCTAAATCCAAGTATTAGCGAGTGCTTCTCCATGGGATTTGGAGGTTATTAACCAAAAGCCCACAACATGGGAATACCTGTGCTCCTTGAAAAAAGCGTGGACTCTGTATCCCCACCACCAGAACACACATGAAGAAGTTTTCTGCTATCCTGAGTGTGGGCTGGCAATTTCAGGTGACAGAAGCGGCTGGGTTCTAATAGAATCCCTTAGCTTGTAATCCCTGAGTGTTTCCCTAGGACTGACTCTGAGAGAAACCTGGGGGTTGGGCTTTGAGGCCAAATAGTAGCGAGTGTTCCCGATGGACTGAGGAAGTATTTAGATGAATTCTCCATAAAGGGAAACACCTGAGCACCCATTCATCTGCGTGGAGTGGGGCTTCAAATCTCCCCACCACACAAGGTTGGGTTCCAGTATCCTGAGGGTGGGGTAGTTCCTCCAACTGACATCAGCGTCTTGGTTTGAATAGAATCCCTTTGCTTGTCTTCCCTGATGGTTTGCCTAGGCCAGTGTGTGGTTGAAAGTGGGATTTGGGATCTAAAACTAAGTATTAGCGTGTGCCTCTCCATGGGTAGTGGAGATGTTTAAACTACAACCCACAACTTGGGAATTACTGTGACCCCTGAAAAATGCGTGTGCTATGTTTCCCCACGTCCAGCACACACAGGAAGAAGTGTTCTGGGGTTGTGAGTGTGGGAAGTTCCTCCAACAGACAGCAGCACCTTGGTTGTAATAGAATCCCTTCGCTTGACTTCCCTAAGTGTTTTCCTAGGCCTAGCAGTAAGCGATGGTGGGGGATGGGCTCTAAAGGCAAGTATTAGCGAGTGCATCTCTGTGTGTAGTGGAGGGTTTTAAATTACTTCCCCAACCTTGGAACACCTGTGCCCCATAAAGATGCGTGGAATCTGTTTCCCCACCTCCAGCACACACACGGAGACGTGCTCAGGTATCCTGATTGTGGGGAGGCTCCTCCAAATGACAGCAGCGCCTGGGTTCTAAAGGAATCCCTTAGCTTGTCTTCCCTGATGGCATGCCTAGGTTGGAGAGTGGGGGAAAGTGGCGGTTGGGCTCTAAACCAAGGATAAGCGAGAGCCTATCCATGGGATGTGGGTTTTTAACCTACAACCCACAACCATGGAATAAATGTGCCCCCTGAAAGATTCTTTGACTGTTTCCCTACATCCAGCACACACACGAAGAAGTTTTCTGGTATTCTGAGTGTGGGGAAGTTCCTCAAAATGACAGAAGCACCTGGATTCTATTAGTATCCCTTAGCTTCTGTTCCCTGAGTGTTCTTTTAGGCCAGGCCATGAGGGAAAGCTGGGGGTTGGGCTTGGAGGCCACGTAGCAGTGAGTGCCCCGTGATCCATTGAGGAAGTACTTAGAGGACTTCTCCCTAAAGGGAACACCTTTTCCTGCATTCATCTGGGTGCAGTGGGGCTGCACATCTCTCCCACACCTAAGAATGTGTTCTGGAATTCTGAGTGCAGGGAAGTTCCTCGAACTGACAGCAGCGCCTGGGTTCTAATTGAATCCCTTTGCTTGTCTTCCCTGATGGAAAGCCTAGGCGGGAGTGCGGGGGAAAGTGTGGTTTGGGCTCCAAAACCAAGTATTGGCGATGACCTCTCTATGGTTTGTGGAGGTGTTTAAACTACATCCCTAACCTGGGAACACCTGTGCTCCCATAAAGATCCGTGGAGTCTGTTTCCACACCTCCAGCACACACACGAACACTTGCACAGTTATCCTGAGAGTGGGCAGCCTCCTCCAACTGAGAGCAGGGCCTTGGTTCTTATAAAATCGCTTAACTTGTCTACCCTGTTGGGTTGCCTGATACGGAGTGCTGGGGAAAGGGTGGGTTGGGCTCTAAATCCAAGTATTAGCGAGTGCTTCTCCATGGGATTTGGAGGTTATTAACCAAAAGCCCACAACATGGGAATACCTGTGCTCCTTGAAAAAAGCGTGGACTCTGTATCCCCACCACCAGAACACACATGAAGAAGTTTTCTGCTATCCTGAGTGTGGGCTGGCAATTTCAGGTGACAGAAGCGGCTGGGTTCTAATAGAATCCCTTAGCTTGTAATCCCTGAGTGTTTCCCTAGGACTGACTCTGAGAGAAACCTGGGGGTTGGGCTTTGAGGCCAAATAGTAGCGAGTGTCCCCAATGGACTGAGGAAGTATTTAGATGAATTCTCCATAAAGAGAAACACCTGAGCACCCATTCATCTGCGTGGAGTGGGGCTTCAAATCTCCCCACCACACAAGGTTGGGTTCCAGTATCCTGAGGGTGGGGTAGTTCCTCCAACTGACATCAGCGTCTTGGTTTGAAGAAAATCCCTTTGCTTGTCTTCCCTGATGGTTTGCCTAGGCCAGTGTGTGGTTGAAAGTGGGATTTGGGATCTAAAACTAAGTATTAGCGTGTGCCTCTCCATGGGTAGTGGAGATGTTTAAACTACAACCCACAACTTGGGAATTACTGTGACCCCTGAAAATGCATGTGCTATGTTTCCCCACGTCCAGCACACACAGGAAGAAGTTTTCTGGGGTTGTGAGTGTGGGGAGGTTCCTCCAACAGACAGCAGCACCTGGGTTGTAATAGAATCCCTTCGCTTGACTTCCCTAAGTGTTTTCCTAGGCCTAGCAGTAAGCGATGGTGGGGGATGGGCTCTAAAGCCAAGTATTAGCGAGTGCATCTCTGTGGGTAGTGGAGGGTTTTAAACTACTTCCCCAACCTTGGAACACCTGTGCCCCATAAAGATGCGTGGAATCTGTTTCCCCACCTCCAGCACACACACGGAGACGTGCTCAGGTATCCTGATTGTGGGGAGGCTCCTCCAAATGACAGCAGCGCCTGGGTTCTAAAAGAATCCCTTAGCTTGTCTTCCCTGATGGCATGCCTAGGCTGGAGAGTGGGGGAAAGTGGGGGTTGGGCTCTAAACCAAGGATAAGCGAGAGCCTATCCATGGGATGTGGGTTTTTAACCTACAACCCACAACCATGGAATAAATGTGCCCCCTGAAAGAAGCTTTGACTGTTTCCCTACATCCAGCACACACACGAAGAAGTGTTCTGGTATTCTGAGTGTGGGGAAGTTCCTCAAACTGATAGCAGCACCTGGATTATTTTAGTATCCCTTAGCTTCTGTTCCCTGAGTGTTCTTTTAGGCCAGGCCATGAGGGAAAGCTGGGGGTTGGGCTTGGAGGCCACGTAGCAGTGAGTGCCCCCTGATCCATTGAGGAAGTACTTAGAGGACTTCTCCCTAAAGGGAACACCTTTTCCTGCATTCATCTGGGTGCAGTGGGGCTGCACATCTCTCCCACACCTAAGAATGTGTTCTGGAATTCTGAGTGCAGGGAAGTTCCTCCAACTGACAGCAGCGCCTGGGTTCTAATTGAATCCCTTTGCTTGTCTTCCCTGATGGAAAGCCTAGGCGGGAGTGCGGGGGAAAGTGTGGTTTGGGCTCCAAAACCAAGTATTTGCGATGACCTCTCTATGGTTTGTGGAGGTGTTTAAACTACATCCCTAACCTGGGAACACCTGTGCCCCCATAAAGATCCGTGGAGTCTGTTTCCACACCTCCAGCACACACACGAACACTTGCACAGTTATCCTGAGAGTGGGCAGCCTCCTCCAACTGAGAGCAGGGCCTTGGTTCTTATAAAATCGCTTAACTTGTCTACCCTGTTTGGTTGCCTGATACGGAGTGCTGGGGAAAGGGTGGGTTGGGCTCTAAATCCAAGTATTAGCGAGTGCTTCTCCATGGGATTTGGAGGTTATTAACCAAAAGCCCACAACATGGGAATACCTGTGCTCCTTGAAAAAAGCGTGGACTCTGTATCCCCACCACCAGAACACACATGAAGAAGTTTTCTGCTATCCTGAGTGTGGGCTGGCAATTTCAGGTGACAGAAGCGGCTGGGTTCTAATAGAATCCCTTAGCTTGTAATCCCTGAGTGTTTCCCTAGGACTGACTCTGAGAGAAACCTGGGGGTTGGGCTTTGAGGCCAAATAGTAGCGAGTGTCCCCGATGGACTGAGGAAGTATTTAGATGAATTCTCCATAAAGGGAAACACCTGAGCACCCATTCATCTGCGTGGAGTGGGGCTTCAAATCTCCCCACCACACAAGGTTGGGTTCCAGTATCCTGAGGGTGGGGTAGTTCCTCCAACTGACATCAGCGTCTTGGTTTGAATAGAATCCCTTTGCTTGTCTTCCCTGATGGTTTGCCTAGGCCAGTGTGTGGTTGAAAGTGGGATTTGGGATCTAAAACTAAGTATTAGAGTGTGCCTCTCCATGGGTAGTGGAGATGTTTAAACTACAACCCACAACTTGGGAATTACTGTGACCCCTGAAAAATGCGTGTGCTATGTTTCCCCACGTCCAGCACACACAGGAAGAAGTGTTCTGGGGTTCTGAGTGTGGGGAGGTTCCTCCAACAGACAGCAGCACCTGGGTTGTAATAGAATCCCTTCGCTTGACTTCCCTAAGTGTTTTCCTAGGCCTAGCAGTAAGCGATGGTGGGGGATGGGCTCTAAAGCCAAGTATTAGCGAGTGCATCTCTGTGGGTAGTGGAGGGTTTTAAACTACTTCCCCAACCTTGGAACACCTGTGCCCCATAAAGATGCGTGGAATCTGTTTCCCCACCTCCAGCACACACACGGAGACGTGCTCAGGTATCCTGATTGTGGGGAGGCTCCTCCAAATGCCAGCAGAACCTGGGTTCTAAAAGAATCCCTTAGCTTGTCTTCCCTGATGGCATGCCTAGGCTGGAGAGTGGGGGAAAGTGGGGGTTGGGCTCTAAACCAAGGATAAGCGAGAGCCTATCCATGGGATGTGGGTTTTTAACCTACAACCCACAACCATGGAATAAATGTGCCCCCTGAAAGATGCTTTGACTGTTTCCCTACATCCAGCACACACACGAAGAAGTGTTCTGGTATTCTGAGTGTGGGGAAGTTCCTCAAACTGACAGCAGCACCTGGATTCTATTATTATCCCTTAGCTTCTGTTCCCTGAGTGTTCTTTTAGGCCAGGCCATGAGGGAAAGCTGGGGGTTGGGCTTGGAGGCCACGTAGCAGTGAGTGCCCCCTGATCCTTTGAGGAAGTACTTAGAGGACTTCTCCCTAAAGGGAACACCTTTTCCTGCATTCATCTGGGTGCAGTGGGGCTGCACATCTCTCCCACACCTAAGAATGTGTTCTGGAATTCTGAGTGCAGGGAAGTTCCTCCAACTGACAGCAGCGCCTGGGTTCTAATTGAATCCCTTTGCTTGTCTTCCCTGATGGAAAGCCTAGGCGGGAGTGCGGGGGAAAGTGTGGTTTGGGCTCCAAAACCAAGTATTGGCGATGACCTCTCTATGGTTTGTGGAGGTGTTTAAACTACATCCCTAACCTGGGAACACCTGTGCCCCCATAAAGATCCGTGGAGTCTGTTTCCACACCTCCAGCACACACACGAACACTTGCACAGTTATCCTGAGAGTGGGCAGCCTCCTCCAACTGAGAGCAGGGCCTTGGTTCTTATAAAATCGCTTAACTTGTCTACCCTGTTTGGTTGCCTGATACGGAGTGCTGTGGAAAGGGTGGGTTGGGCTCTAAATCCAAGTATTAGCGAGTGCTTCTCCATGGGATTTGGAGGTTATTAACCAAAAGCCCACAACATGGGAATACCTGTGCTCCTTGAAAAAAGCGTGGACTCTGTATCCCCACCACCAGAACACACATGAAGAAGTTTTCTGCTATCCTGAGTGTGGGCTGGCAATTTCAGGTGACAGAAGCGGCTGGGTTCTAATAGAATCCCTTAGCTTGTAATCCCTGAGTGTTTCCCTAGGACTGACTCTGAGAGAAACCTGGGGGTTGGGCTTTGAGGCCAAATACAAGCGAGTGTCCCTGATGGACTGAGGAATTATTTAGATGAATTCTCCGTAAAGGGAAACACCTGAGCACCCATTCATCTGCGTGGAGTGGGGCTTCAAATCTCCCCACCACACAAGGTTGGGTTCCAGTATCCTGAGGGTGGGGTAGTTCCTCCAACTGACATCAGCGTCTTGGTTTGAATAGAATCCCTTTGCTTGTCTTCCCTGATGGTTTGCCTAGGCCAGTGTGTGGTTGAAAGTGGGATTTGGGATCTAAAACTAAGTATTAGCGTGTGCCTCTCCATGGGTAGTGGAGATGTTTAAACTACAACCCACAACTTGGGAATTACTGTGACCCCTGAAAAATGCATGTGCTATGTTTCCCCACGTCCAGCACACACAGGAAGAAGTGTTCTGGGGTTGTGAGTGTGGGGAGGTTCCTCCAACAGACAGCAGCACCTGGGTTGTAATAGAATCCCTTAGCTTGACTTCCCTAAGTGTTTTCCTAGGCCTAGCAGTAAGCGATGGTGGGGGATGGGCTCTAAAGCCAAGTATTAGCGAGTGCATCTCTGTGGGTAGTGGAGGGTTTTAAACTACTTCCCCAACCTTGGAACACCTGTGCCCCATAAAGATGCGTGGAATCTGTTTCCCCACCTCCAGCACACACACGGAGACGTGCTCAGGTATCCTGATTGTGGGGAGGCTCCTCCAAATGACAGCAGCGCCTGGGTTCTAAAAGAATCCCTTAGCTTGTCTTCCCTGATGGCATGCCTAGGCTGGAGAGTGGGGGAAAGTGGGGGTTGGGCTCTAAACCAAGGATAAGCGAGAGCCTATCCATGGGATGTGGGTTTTTAACCTACAACCCACAACCATGGAATAAATGTGCCCCCTGAAAGAAGCTTTGACTGTTTCCCTACATCCAGCACACACACGAAGTAGTGTTCTGGTATTCTGAGTGTGGGGAAGTTCCTCAAACTGACAGCAGCACCTGGATTCTATTAGTATCCCTTAGCTTCTGTTCCCTGAGTGTTCTTTTTGGCCAGGCCATGAGGGAAAGCTGGGGGTTGGGCTTGGAGGCCACGTAGCAGTGAGTGCCCCTTGATCCATTGAGGAAGTACTTAGAGGACTTCTCCCTAAAGGGAACACCTTTTCCTGCATTCATCTGGGTGCAGTGGGGCTGCACACCTCTCCCACACCTAAGAATGTGTTCTGGAATTCTGAGTGCAGGGAAGTTCCTCCAACTGACAGCAGCGCCTGGGTTCTAATTGAATCCCTTTGCTTGTCTTCCCTGATGGAAAGCCTAGGCGGGAGTGCGGGGGAAAGTGTGGTTTGGGCTCCAAAACCAAGTATTGGCGATGACCTCTCTATGGTTTGTGGAGGTGTTTAAAATACATCCCTAACCTGGGAACACCTGTGCCCCCATAAAGATCCATGGAGTCGGTTTCCACAACTCCAGCACACACACGAACACTTGCACAGTTATCCTGAGAGTGGGCAGCCTCCTCCAACTGAGAGCAGGGCCTTGGTTCTTATAAAATCGCTTAACTTGTCTACCCTGTTTGGTTGCCTGATACGGAGTGCTGGGGAAAGGGTGGGTTGGGCTCTAAATCCAAGTATTAGCGAGTGCTTCTCCATGGGATTTGGAGGTTATTAACCAAAAGCCCACAACATGGGAATACCTGTGCTCCTTGAAAAAAGCGTGGACTCTGTATCCCCACCACCAGAACACACATGAAGAAGTTTTCTGCTATCCTGAGTGTGGGCTGGCAATTTCAGGTGACAGAAGCGGCTGGGTTCTAATAGAATCCCTTAGCTTGTAATCCCTGAGTGTTTCCCTAGGACTGACTCTGAGAGAAACCTGGGGGTTGGGCTTTGAGGCCAAATAGAGGCGAGTGTCCCCGATGGACTGAGGAAGTATTTAGATGAATTCTCCATAAAGGGAAACACCTGAGCACCCATTCATCTGCGTGGAGTGGGGCTTCAATTCTCCCCACCACACAAGGTTGGGTTCCAGTATCCTGAGGGTGGGGTAGTTCCTCCAACTGACATCAGCGTCTTGGTTTGAATAGAATCCCTTTGCTTGTCTTCCCTGATGGTTTGCCTAGGCCAGTGTGTGGTTGAAAGTGGGATTTGGGATCTAAAACTAAGTATTAGCGTGTGCCTCTCCATGGGTAGTGGAGATGTTTAAACTACAACCCACAACTTGGGAATTACTCTGACCCCTGAAAAATGCGTGTGCTATGTTTCCCCACGTCCAGCACACACAGGAAGAAGTGTTCTGGGGTTGTGAGTGTGGGGAGGTTCCTCCAACAGACTGCAGCACCTGGATTGTAATAGAATCCCTTAGCTTGACTTCCCTAAGTGTTTTCCTAGGCCTAGCAGTAAGCGATGGTGGGGGATGGGCTCTAAAGCCAAGTATTAGCGAGTGCATCTCTGTGGGTAGTGGAGGGTTTTAAACTACTTACCCAACCTTGGAACACCTGTGCCCCATAAAGATGCGTGGAATCTGTTTCCCCACCTCCAGCACAAACACGGAGACGTGCTCAGGTATCCTGATTGTGGGGAGGCTCCTCCAAATGACAGCAGCGCCTGGGTTCTAAAAGAATCCCTTAGCTTGTCTTCCCTGATGGCATGCCTAGGCTGGAGAGTGGGGGAAAGTGGGGGTTGGGCTCTAAACCAAGGATAAGCGAGAGCCTATCCATGGGATGTGGGTTTTTAACCTACAACCCACAACCATGGAATAAATGTGCCCCCTGAAAGATGCTTTGACTGTTTCCCTACATCCAGCACACACACGAAGTAGTGTTCTGGTATTCTGAGTGTGGGGAAGTTCCTCAAACTGACAGCAGCACCTGGATTCTATTAGTATCCCTTAGCTTCTGTTCCCTGAGTGTTTTTTTCGGCCAGGCCATGAGGGAAAGCTGGGGGTTGGGCTTGGAGGCCACGTAGCAGTGAGTGCCACTTGATTCATTGAGGATGTACTTAGAGGACTTCTCCCTAAAGGGAACACCTTTTCCTGCATTCATCTGGGTGCAGTGGGGCTGCACACCTCTCCCACACCTAAGAATTTGTTCTGGAATTCTGAGTGCAGGGAAGTTCCTCCAACTGACAGCAGCGCCTGGGTTCTAATTGAATCCCTTTGCTTGTCTTCCCTGATGGAAAGCCTAGGCGGGAGTGCGGGGGAAAGTGTGGTTTGGGCTCCAAAACCAAGTATTTGCGATGACCTCTCTATGGTTTGTGGAGGTGTTTAAACTACATCCCTAACCTGGGAACACCTGTGCCCCCATAAAGATCCGTGGAGTCTGTTTCCACACCTCCAGCACACACACGAACACTTGCACAGTTATCCTGAGAGTGGGCAGCCTCCTCCAACTGAGAGCAGGGCCTTGGTTCTTATAAAATCGCTTAACTTGTCTACCCTGTTTGGTTGCCTGATACGGAGTGCTGGGGAAAGGGTGGGTTGGGCTCTAAATCCAAGTATTAGCGAGTGCTTCTCCATGGGATTTGGAGGTTATTAACCAAAAGCCCACAACATGGGAATACCTGTGCTCCTTGAAAAAAGCGTGGACTCTGTATCCCCACCACCAGAACACACATGAAGAAGTTTTCTGCTATCCTGAGTGTGGGCTGGCAATTTCAGGTGACAGAAGCGGCTGGGTTCTAATAGAATCCCTTAGCTTGTAATCCCTGAGTGTTTCCCTAGGACTGACTCTGAGAGAAACCTGGGGGTTGGGCTTTGAGGCCAAATAGAGGCGAGTGTCCCCGATGGACTGAGGAAGTATTTAGATGAATTCTCCATAAAGGGAAACACCTGAGCACCCATTCATCTGCGTGGAGTGGGGCTTCAAATCTCCCCACCACACAAGGTTGGGTTCCAGTATCCTGAGGGTGGGGTAGTTCCTCCAACTGACATCAGCGTCTTGGTTTGAATAGAATCCCTTTGCTTGTCTTCCCTGATGGTTTGCCTAGGCCAGTGTGTGGTTGAAAGTGGGATTTGGGATCTAAAACTAAGTATTAGCGTGTGCCTCTCCATGGGTAGTGGAGATGTTTAAACTACAACCCACAACTTGGGAATTACTCTGACCCCTGAAAAATGCGTGTGCTATGTTTCCCCACGTCCAGCACACACAGGAAGAAGTGTTCTGGGGTTGTGAGTGTGGGGAGGTTCCTCCAACAGACTGCAGCACCTGGATTGTAATAGAATCCCTTAGCTTGACTTCCCTAAGTGTTTTCCTAGGCCTAGCAGTAAGCGATGGTGGGGGATGGGCTCTAAAGCCAAGTATTAGCGAGTGCATCTCTGTGGGTAGTGGAGGGTTTTAAACTACTTACCCAACCTTGGAACACCTGTGCCCCATAAAGATGCGTGGAATCTGTTTCCCCACTTCCAGCACAAACACGGAGACGTGCTCAGGTATCCTGATTGTGGGGAGGCTCCTCCAAATGACAGCAGCGCCTGGGTTCTAAAAGAATCCCTTAGCTTGTCTTCCCTGATGGCATGCCTAGGCTGGAGAGTGGGGGAAAGTGGGGGTTGGGCTCTAAACCAAGGATAAGCGAGAGCCTATCCATGGGATGTGGGTTTTTAAGCTACAACCCACAACCATGGAATAAATGTGCCCCCTGAAAGATGCTTTGACTGTTTCCCTACATCCAGCACACACACGAAGTAGTGTTCTGGTATTCTGAGTGTGGGGAAGTTCCTCAAACTGACAGCAGCACCTGGATTCTATTAGTATCCCTTAGCTTCTGTTCCCTGAGTGTTTTTTTCGGCCAGGCCATGAGGGAAAGCTGGGGGTTGGGCTTGGAGGCCACGTAGCAGTGAGTGCCCCTTGATTCATTGAGGATGTACTTAGAGGACTTCTCCCTAAAGGGAACACCTTTTCCTGCATTCATCTGGGTGCAGTGGGGCTGCACACCTCTCCCACACCTAAGAATTTGTTCTGGAATTCTGAGTGCAGGGAAGTTCCTCCAACTGACAGCAGCGCCTGGGTTCTAATTGAATCCCTTTGCTTGTCTTCCCTGATGGAAAGCCTAGGCGGGAGTGCGGGGGAAAGTGTGGTTTGGGCTCCAAAACCAAGTTTTTGCGATGACCTCTCTATGGTTTGTGGAGGTGTTTAAACTACATCCCTAACCTGGGAACACCTGTGCCCCCATAAAGATCCGTGGAGTCTGTTTCCACACCTCCAGCACACACACGAACACTTGCACAGTTATCCTGAGAGTGGGCAGCCTCCTCCAACTGAGAGCAGGGCCTTGGTTCTTATAAAATCGCTTAACTTGTCTACCCTGTTTGGTTGCCTGATACGGAGTGCTGGGGAAAGGGTGGGTTGGGCTCTAAATCCAAGTATTAGCGAGTGCTTCTCCATGGGATTTGGAGGTTATTAACCAAAAGCCCACAACATGGGAATACCTGTGCTCCTTGAAAAAAGCGTGGACTCTGTATCCCCACCACCAGAACACACATGAAGAAGTTTTCTGCTATCCTGAGTGTGGGCTGGCAATTTCAGGTGACAGAAGCGGCTGGGTTCTAATAGAATCCCTTAGCTTGTAATCCCTGAGTGTTTCCCTAGGACTGACTCTGAGAGAAACCTGGGGGTTGGGCTTTGAGGCCAAATAGAGGCGAGTGTCCCCGATGGACTGAGGAAGTATTTAGATGAATTCTCCATAAAGGGAAACACCTGAGCACCCATTCATCTGCGTGGAGTGGGGCTTCAAATCTCCCCACCACACAAGGTTGGGTTCCAGTATCCTGAGGGTGGGGTAGTTCCTCCAACTGACATCAGCGTCTTGGTTTGAATAGAATCCCTTTGCTTGTCTTCCCTGATGGTTTGCCTAGGCCAGTGTGTGGTTGAAAGTGGGATTTGGGATCTAAAACTAAGTATTAGCGTGTGCCTCTCCATGGGTAGTGGAGATGTTTAAACTACAACCCACAACTTGGGAATTACTGTGACCCCTGAAAAATGCATGTGCTATGTTTCCCCACGTCCAGCACACACAGGAAGAAGTGTTCTGGGGTTGTGAGTGTGGGGAGGTTCCTCCAACAGACAGCAGCACCTGGGTTGTAATAGAATCCCTTAGCTTGACTTCCCTAAGTGTTTTCCTAGGCCTAGCAGTAAGCGATGGTGGGGGATGGGCTCTAAAGCCAAGTATTAGCGAGTGCATCTCTGTGGGTAGTGGAGGGTTTTAAACTACTTCCCCAACCTTGGAACACCTGTGCCCCATAAAGATGCGTGGAATCTGTTTCCCCACCTCCAGCACACACACGGAGACGTGCTCAGGTATCCTGATTGTGGGGAGGCTCCTCCAAATGACAGCAGCGCCTGGGTTCTAAAAGAATCCCTTAGCTTGTCTTCCCTGATGGCATGCCTAGGCTGGAGAGTGGGGGAAAGTGGGGGTTGGGCTCTAAACCAAGGATAAGCGAGAGCCTATCCATGGGATGTGGGTTTTTAACCTACAACCCACAACCATGGAATAAATGTGCCCCCTGAAAGATGCTTTGACTGTTTCCCTACATCCAGCACACACACGAAGTAGTGTTCTGGTATTCTGAGTGTGGGGAAGTTCCTCAAACTGACAGCAGCACCTGGATTCTATTAGTATCCCTTAGCTTCTGTTCCCTGAGTGTTCTTTTTGGCCAGGCCATGAGGGAAAGCTGGGGGTTGGGCTTGGAGGCCACGTAGCAGTGAGTGCCCCTTGATCCATTGAGGAAGTACTTAGAGGACTTCTCCCTAAAGGGAACACCTTTTCCTGCATTCATCTGGGTGCAGTGGGGCTGCACACCTCTCCCACACCTAAGAATGTGTTCTGGAATTCTGAGTGCAGGGAAGTTCCTCCAACTGACAGCAGCGCCTGGGTTCTAATTGAATCCCTTTGCTTGTCTTCCCTGATGGAAAGCCTAGGCGGGAGTGCGGGGGAAAGTGTGGTTTGGGCTCCAAAACCAAGTATTGGCGATGACCTCTCTATGGTTTGTGGAGGTGTTTAAAATACATCCCTAACCTGGGAACACCTGTGCCCCCATAAAGATCCATGGAGTCTGTTTCCACACCTCCAGCACACACACGAACACTTGCACAGTTATCCTGAGAGTGGGCAGCCTCCTCCAACTGAGAGCAGGGCCTTGGTTCTTATAAAATCGCTTAACTTGTCTACCCTGTTTGGTTGCCTGATACGGAGTGCTGGGGAAAGGGTGGGTTGGGCTCTAAATCCAAGTATTAGCGAGTGCTTCTCCATGGGATTTGGAGGTTATTAACCAAAAGCCCACAACATGGGAATACCTGTGCTCCTTGAAAAAAGCGTGGACTCTGTATCCCCACCACCAGAACACACATGAAGAAGTTTTCTGCTATCCTGAGTGTGGGCTGGCAATTTCAGGTGACAGAAGCGGCTGGGTTCTAATAGAATCCCTTAGCTTGTAATCCCTGAGTGTTTCCCTAGGACTGACTCTGAGAGAAACCTGGGGGTTGGGCTTTGAGGCCAAATAGAGGCGAGTGTCCCCGATGGACTGAGGAAGTATTTAGATGAATTCTCCATAAAGGGAAACACCTGAGCACCCATTCATCTGCGTGGAGTGGGGCTTCAATTCTCCCCACCACACAAGGTTGGGTTCCAGTATCCTGAGGGTGGGGTAGTTCCTCCAACTGACATCAGCGTCTTGGTTTGAATAGAATCCCTTTGCTTGTCTTCCCTGATGGTTTGCCTAGGCCAGTGTGTGGTTGAAAGTGGGATTTGGGATCTAAAACTAAGTATTAGCGTGTGCCTCTCCATGGGTAGTGGAGATGTTTAAACTACAACCCACAACTTGGGAATTACTCTGACCCCTGAAAAATGCGTGTGCTATGTTTCCCCACGTCCAGCACACACAGGAAGAAGTGTTCTGGGGTTGTGAGTGTGGGGAGGTTCCTCCAACAGACTGCAGCACCTGGATTGTAATAGAATCCCTTAGCTTGACTTCCCTAAGTGTTTTCCTAGGCCTAGCAGTAAGCGATGGTGGGGGATGGGCTCTAAAGCCAAGTATTAGCGAGTGCATCTCTGTGGGTAGTGGAGGGTTTTAAACTACTTACCCAACCTTGGAACACCTGTGCCCCATAAAGATGCGTGGAATCTGTTTCCCCACCTCCAGCACAAACACGGAGACGTGCTCAGGTATCCTGATTGTGGGGAGGCTCCTCCAAATGACAGCAGCGCCTGGGTTCTAAAAGAATCCCTTAGCTTGTCTTCCCTGATGGCATGCCTAGGCTGGAGAGTGGGGGAAAGTGGGGGTTGGGCTCTAAACCAAGGATAAGCGAGAGCCTATCCATGGGATGTGGGTTTTTAACCTACAACCCACAACCATGGAATAAATGTGCCCCCTGAAAGATGCTTTGACTGTTTCCCTACATCCAGCACACACACGAAGTAGTGTTCTGGTATTCTGAGTGTGGGGAAGTTCCTCAAACTGACAGCAGCACCTGGATTCTATTAGTATCCCTTAGCTTCTGTTCCCTGAGTGTTTTTTTCGGCCAGGCCATGAGGGAAAGCTGGGGGTTGGGCTTGGAGGCCACGTAGCAGTGAGTGCCCCTTGATTCATTGAGGATGTACTTAGAGGACTTCTCCCTAAAGGGAACACCTTTTCCTGCATTCATCTGGGTGCAGTGGGGCTGCACACCTCTCCCACACCTAAGAATTTGTTCTGGAATTCTGAGTGCAGGGAAGTTCCTCCAACTGACAGCAGCGCCTGGGTTCTAATTGAATCCCTTTGCTTGTCTTCCCTGATGGAAAGCCTAGGCGGGAGTGCGGGGGAAAGTGTGGTTTGGGCTCCAAAACCAAGTATTTGCGATGACCTCTCTATGGTTTGTGGAGGTGTTTAAACTACATCCCTAACCTGGGAACACCTGTGCCCCCATAAAGATCCGTGGAGTCTGTTTCCACACCTCCAGCACACACACGAACACTTGCACAGTTATCCTGAGAGTGGGCAGCCTCCTCCAACTGAGAGCAGGGCCTTGGTTCTTATAAAATCGCTTAACTTGTCTACCCTGTTTGGTTGCCTGATACGGAGTGCTGGGGAAAGGGTGGGTTGGGCTCTAAATCCAAGTATTAGCGAGTGCTTCTCCATGGGATTTGGAGGTTATTAACCAAAAGCCCACAACATGGGAATACCTGTGCTCCTTGAAAAAAGCGTGGACTCTGTATCCCCACCACCAGAACACACATGAAGAAGTTTTCTGCTATCCTGAGTGTGGGCTGGCAATTTCAGGTGACAGAAGCGGCTGGGTTCTAATAGAATCCCTTAGCTTGTAATCCCTGAGTGTTTCCCTAGGACTGACTCTGAGAGAAACCTGGGGGTTGGGCTTTGAGGCCAAATAGAGGCGAGTGTCCCCGATGGACTGAGGAAGTATTTAGATGAATTCTCCATAAAGGGAAACACCTGAGCACCCATTCATCTGCGTGGAGTGGGGCTTCAAATCTCCCCACCACACAAGGTTGGGTTCCAGTATCCTGAGGGTGGGGTAGTTCCTCCAACTGACATCAGCGTCTTGGTTTGAATAGAATCCCTTTGCTTGTCTTCCCTGATGGTTTGCCTAGGCCAGTGTGTGGTTGAAAGTGGGATTTGGGATCTAAAACTAAGTATTAGCGTGTGCCTCTCCATGGGTAGTGGAGATGTTTAAACTACAACCCACAACTTGGGAATTACTCTGACCCCTGAAAAATGCGTGTGCTATGTTTCCCCACGTCCAGCACACACAGGAAGAAGTGTTCTGGGGTTGTGAGTGTGGGGAGGTTCCTCCAACAGACTGCAGCACCTGGATTGTAATAGAATCCCTTAGCTTGACTTCCCTAAGTGTTTTCCTAGGCCTAGCAGTAAGCGATGGTGGGGGATGGGCTCTAAAGCCAAGTATTAGCGAGTGCATCTCTGTGGGTAGTGGAGGGTTTTAAACTACTTACCCAACCTTGGAACACCTGTGCCCCATAAAGATGCGTGGAATCTGTTTCCCCACTTCCAGCACAAACACGGAGACGTGCTCAGGTATCCTGATTGTGGGGAGGCTCCTCCAAATGACAGCAGCGCCTGGGTTCTAAAAGAATCCCTTAGCTTGTCTTCCCTGATGGCATGCCTAGGCTGGAGAGTGGGGGAAAGTGGGGGTTGGGCTCTAAACCAAGGATAAGCGAGAGCCTATCCATGGGATGTGGGTTTTTAAGCTACAACCCACAACCATGGAATAAATGTGCCCCCTGAAAGATGCTTTGACTGTTTCCCTACATCCAGCACACACACGAAGTAGTGTTCTGGTATTCTGAGTGTGGGGAAGTTCCTCAAACTGACAGCAGCACCTGGATTCTATTAGTATCCCTTAGCTTCTGTTCCCTGAGTGTTTTTTTCGGCCAGGCCATGAGGGAAAGCTGGGGGTTGGGCTTGGAGGCCACGTAGCAGTGAGTGCCCCTTGATTCATTGAGGATGTACTTAGAGGACTTCTCCCTAAAGGGAACACCTTTTCCTGCATTCATCTGGGTGCAGTGGGGCTGCACACCTCTCCCACACCTAAGAATTTGTTCTGGAATTCTGAGTGCAGGGAAGTTCCTCCAACTGACAGCAGCGCCTGGGTTCTAATTGAATCCCTTTGCTTGTCTTCCCTGATGGAAAGCCTAGGCGGGAGTGCGGGGGAAAGTGTGGTTTGGGCTCCAAAACCAAGTATTTGCGATGACCTCTCTATGGTTTGTGGAGGTGTTTAAACTACATCCCTAACCTGGGAACACCTGTGCCCCCATAAAGATCCGTGGAGTCTGTTTCCACACCTCCAGCACACACACGAACACTTGCACAGTTATCCTGAGAGTGGGCAGCCTCCTCCAACTGAGAGCAGGGCCTTGGTTCTTATAAAATCGCTTAACTTGTCTACCCTGTTTGGTTGCCTGATACGGAGTGCTGGGGAAAGGGTGGGTTGGGCTCTAAATCCAAGTATTAGCGAGTGCTTCTCCATGGGATTTGGAGGTTATTAACCAAAAGCCCACAACATGGGAATACCTGTGCTCCTTGAAAAAAGCGTGGACTCTGTATCCCCACCACCAGAACACACATGAAGAAGTTTTCTGCTATCCTGAGTGTGGGCTGGCAATTTCAGGTGACAGAAGCGGCTGGGTTCTAATAGAATCCCTTAGCTTGTAATCCCTGAGTGTTTCCCTAGGACTGACTCTGAGAGAAACCTGGGGGTTGGGCTTTGAGGCCAAATAGAGGCGAGTGTCCCCGATGGACTGAGGAAGTATTTAGATGAATTCTCCATAAAGGGAAACACCTGAGCACCCATTCATCTGCGTGGAGTGGGGCTTCAAATCTCCCCACCACACAAGGTTGGGTTCCAGTATCCTGAGGGTGGGGTAGTTCCTCCAACTGACATCAGCGTCTTGGTTTGAATAGAATCCCTTTGCTTGTCTTCCCTGATGGTTTGCCTAGGCCAGTGTGTGGTTGAAAGTGGGATTTGGGATCTAAAACTAAGTATTAGCGTGTGCCTCTCCATGGGTAGTGGAGATGTTTAAACTACAACCCACAACTTGGGAATTACTCTGACCCCAGAAAAATGCGTGTGCTATGTTTCCCCACGTCCAGCACACACAGGAAGAAGTGTTCTGGGGTTGTGAGTGTGGGGAGGTTCCTCCAACAGACTGCAGCACCTGGATTGTAATAGAATCCCTTAGCTTGACTTCCCTAAGTGTTTTCCTAGGCCTAGCAGTAAGCGATGGTGGGG
This sequence comes from Vicugna pacos, assembly GCF_048564905.1. NCBI lineage: Eukaryota > Metazoa > Chordata > Mammalia > Artiodactyla > Camelidae > Vicugna > Vicugna pacos. The sequence goes on from NW_027328740.1 coordinate 18,239,569, forward strand.
GATGGGCTCTAAAGCCAAGTATTAGCGAGTGCATCTCTGTGGGTAGTGGAGGGTTTTAAACTACTTACCCAACCTTGGAACACCTGTGCCCCATAAAGATGCGTGGAATCTGTTTCCCCACTTCCAGCACAAACACGGAGACGTGCTCAGGTATCCTGATTGTGGGGAGGCTCCTCCAAATGACAGCAGCGCCTGGGTTCTAAAAGAATCCCTTAGCTTGTCTTCCCTGATGGCATGCCTAGGCTGGAGAGTGGGGGAAAGTGGGGGTTGGGCTCTAAACCAAGGATAAGCGAGAGCCTATCCATGGGATGTGGGTTTTTAAGCTACAACCCACAACCATGGAATAAATGTGCCCCCTGAAAGATGCTTTGACTGTTTCCCTACATCCAGCACACACACGAAGTAGTGTTCTGGTATTCTGAGTGTGGGGAAGTTCCTCAAACTGACAGCAGCACCTGGATTCTATTAGTATCCCTTAGCTTCTGTTCCCTGAGTGTTTTTTTCGGCCAGGCCATGAGGGAAAGCTGGGGGTTGGGCTTGGAGGCCACGTAGCAGTGAGTGCCCCTTGATTCATTGAGGATGTACTTAGAGGACTTCTCCCTAAAGGGAACACCTTTTCCTGCATTCATCTGGGTGCAGTGGGGCTGCACACCTCTCCCACACCTAAGAATTTGTTCTGGAATTCTGAGTGCAGGGAAGTTCCTCCAACTGACAGCAGCGCCTGGGTTCTAATTGAATCCCTTTGCTTGTCTTCCCTGATGGAAAGCCTAGGCGGGAGTGCGGGGGAAAGTGTGGTTTGGGCTCCAAAACCAAGTATTGGCGATGACCTCTCTATGGTTTGTGGAGGTGTTTAAACTACATCCCTAACCTGGGAACACCTGTGCCCCCATAAAGATCCGTGGAGTCTGTTTCCACACCTCCAGCACACACACGAACACTTGCACAGTTATCCTGAGAGTGGGCAGCCTCCTCCAACTGAGAGCAGGGCCTTGGTTCTTATAAAATCGCTTAACTTGTCTACCCTGTTTGGTTGCCTGATACGGAGTGCTGGGGAAAGGGTGGGTTGGGCTCTAAATCCAAGTATTAGCGAGTGCTTCTCCATGGGATTTGGAGGTTATTAACCAAAAGCCCACAACATGGGAATACCTGTGCTCCTTGAAAAAAGCGTGGACTCTGTATCCCCACCACCAGAACACACATGAAGAAGTTTTCTGCTATCCTGAGTGTGGGCTGGCAATTTCAGGTGACAGAAGCGGCTGGGTTCTAATAGAATCCCTTAGCTTGTAATCCCTGAGTGTTTCCCTAGGACTGACTCTGAGAGAAACCTGGGGGTTGGGCTTTGAGGCCAAATAGAGGCGAGTGTCCCCGATGGACTGAGGAAGTATTTAGATGAATTCTCCATAAAGGGAAACACCTGAGCACCCATTCATCTGCGTGGAGTGGGGCTTCAAATCTCCCCACCACACAAGGTTGGGTTCCAGTATCCTGAGGGTGGGGTAGTTCCTCCAACTGACATCAGCGTCTTGGTTTGAATAGAATCCCTTTGCTTGTCTTCCCTGATGGTTTGCCTAGGCCAGTGTGTGGTTGAAAGTGGGATTTGGGATCTAAAACTAAGTATTAGCGTGTGCCTCTCCATGGGTAGTGGAGATGTTTAAACTACAACCCACAACTTGGGAATTACTGTGACCCCTGAAAAATGCGTGTGCTATGTTTCCCCACGTCCAGCACACACAGGAAGAATTGTTCTGGGGTTGTGAGTGTGGGGAGGTTCCTCCAACAGACTGCAGCACCTGGGTTGTAATAGAATCCCTTAGCTTGACTTCCCTAAGTGTTTTCCTAGGCCTAGCAGTAAGCGATGGTGGGGGATGGGCTCTAAAGCCAAGTATTAGCGAGTGCATCTCTGTGGGTAGTGGAGGGTTTTAAACTACTTCCCCAACCTTGGAACACCTGTGCCCCATAAAGATGCGTGGAATCTGTTTCCCCACCTCCAGCACACACACGGAGACGTGCTCAGGTATCCTGATTGTGGGGAGGCTCCTCCAAATGACAGCAGCGCCTGGGTTCTAAAAGAATCCCTTAGCTTGTCTTCCCTGATGGCATGCCTAGGCTGGAGAGTGGGGGAAAGTGGGGGTTGGGCTCTAAACCAAGTATAAGCGAGAGCCTATCCATGGGATGTGGGTTTTTAACCTACAACCCACAACCATGGAATAAATGTGCCCCCTGAAAGATGCTTTGACTGTTTCCCTACATCCAGCACACACACGAAGAAGTGTTCTGGTATTCTGAGTGTGGGGAAGTTCCTCAAACTGACAGCAGCACCTGGATTCTATTAGTATCCCTTAGCTTCTGTTCCCTGAGTGTTCTTTTAGGCCAGGCCATGAGGGAAAGCTGGGGGTTGGGCTTGGAGGCCACGTAGCAGTGAGTGCCCCCTGATCCATTGAGGAAGTACTTAGAGGACTTCTCCCTAAAGGGAACACCTTTTCCTGCATTCATCTGGGTGCAGTGGGGCTGCACATCTCTCCCACACCTAAGAATGTGTTCTGGAATTCTGAGTGCAGGGAAGTTCCTCCAACTGACAGCAGCGCCTGGGTTCTAATTGAATCCCTTTGCTTGTCTTCCCTGATGGAAAGCCTAGGCGGGAGTGCGGGGGAAAGTGTGGTTTGGGCTCCAAAACCAAGTATTGGCGATGACCTCTCTATGGTTTGTGGAGGTGTTTAAACTACATCCCTAACCTGGGAACACCTGTGCCCCCATAAAGATCCGTGGAGTCTGTTTCCACACCTCCAGCACACACACGAACACTTGCACAGTTATCCTGAGAGTGGGCAGCCTCCTCCAACTGAGAGCAGGGCCTTGGTTCTTATAAAATCGCTTAACTTGTCTACCCTGTTTGGTTGCCTGATACGGAGTGCTGGGGAAAGGGTGGGTTGGGCTCTAAATCCAAGTATTAGCGAGTGCTTCTCCATGGGATTTGGAGGTTATTAACCAAAAGCCCACAACATGGGAATACCTGTGCTCCTTGAAAAAAGCGTGGACTCTGTATCCCCACCACCAGAACACACATGAAGAAGTTTTCTGCTATCCTGAGTGTGGGCTGGCAATTTCAGGTGACAGAAGCGGCTGGGTTCTAATAGAATCCCTTAGATTGTAATCCCTGAGTGTTTCCCTAGGACTGACTCTGAGAGAAACCTGGGGGTTGGGCTTTGAGGCCAAATACAAGCGAGTGTCCCTGATGGACTGAGGAATTATTTAGATGAATTCTCCGTAAAGGGAAACACCTGAGCACCCATTCATCTGCGTGGAGTGGGGCTTCAAATCTCCCCACCACACAAGGTTGGGTTCCAGTATCCTGAGGGTGGGGTAGTTCCTCCAACTGACATCAGCGTCTTGGTTTGAATAGAATCCCTTTGCGTGTCTTCCCTGATGGTTTGCCTAGGCCAGTGTGTGGTTGAAAGTGGGATTTGGGATCTAAAACTAAGTATTAGCGTGTGCCTCTCCATGGGTAGTGGAGATGTTTAAACTACAACCCACAACTTGGGAATTACTGTGACCCCTGAAAATGCATGTGCTATGTTTCCCCACGTCCAGCACACACAGGAAGAAGTGTTCTGGGGTTGTGAGTGTGGGGAGGTTCCTCCAACAGACAGCAGCACCTGGGTTGTAATAGAATCCCTTAGCTTGACTTCCCTAAGTGTTTTCCTAGGCCTAGCAGTAAGCGATGGTGGGGGATGGGCTCTAAAGCCAAGTATTAGCGAGTGCATCTCTGTGGGTAGTGGAGGGTTTTAAACTACTTCCCCAACCTTGGAACACCTGTGCCCCATAAAGATGCGTGGAATCTGTTTCCCCACCTCCAGCACACACACGGAGACGTGCTCAGGTATCCTGATTGTGGGGAGGCTCCTCCAAATGACAGCAGCGCCTGGGTTCTAAAAGAATCCCTTAGCTTGTCTTCCCTGATGGCATGCCTAGGCTGGAGAGTGGGGGAAAGTGGGGGTTGGGCTCTAAACCAAGGATAAGCGAGAGCCTATCCATGGGATGTGGGTTTTTAACCTACAACCCACAACCATGGAATAAATGTGCCCCCTGAAAGATGCTTTGACTGTTTCCCTACATCCAGCACACACACGAAGAAGTGTTCTGGTATTCTGAGTGTGGGGAAGTTCCTCAAACTGACAGCAGCACCTGGATTCTATTAGTATCCCTTAGCTTCTGTTCCCTGAGTGTTCTTTTAGGCCAGGCCATGAGGGAAAGCTGGGGGTTGGGCTTGGAGGCCACGTAGCAGTGAGTGTCCCCTGATCCATTGAGGAAGTACTTAGAGGACTTCTCCCTAAAGGGAACACCTTTTCCTGCATTCATCTGGGTGCAGTGGGGCTGCACACCTCTCCCACACCTAAGAATGTGTTCTGGAATTCTGAGTGCAGGGAAGTTCCTCCAACTGACAGCAGCGCCTGGGTTCTAATTGAATCCCTTTGCTTGTCTTCCCTGATGGAAAGCCTAGGCGGGAGTGCGGGGGAAAGTGTGGTTTGGGCTCCAAAACCAAGTATTGGCGATGACCTCTCTATGGTTTGTGGAGGTGTTTAAACTACATCCCTAACCTGGGAACACCTGTGCCCCCATAAAGATACGTGGAGTCTGTTTCCACACCTCCAGCACACACAAGAACACTTGCACAGTTATCCTGAGAGTGGGCAGCCTCCTCCAACTGAGAGCAGGGCCTTGGTTCTTATAAAATCGCTTAACTTGTCTACCCTGTTTGGTTGCCTGATACGGAGTGCTGGGGAAAGGGTGGGTTGGGCTCTAAATCCAAGTATTAGCGAGTGCTTCTCCATGGGATTTGGAGGTTATTAACCAAAAGCCCACAACATGGGAATACCTGTGCTCCTTGAAAAAAGCGTGGACTCTGTATCCCCACCACCAGAACACACATGAAGAAGTTTTCTGCTATCCTGAGTGTGGGCTGGCAATTTCAGGTGACAGAAGCGGCTGGGTTCTAATAGAATCCCTTAGATTGTAATCCCTGAGTGTTTCCCTAGGACTGACTCTGAGAGAAACCTGGGGGTTGGGCTTTGAGGCCAAATAGAGGCGAGTGTCCCCGATGGACTGAGGAAGTATTTAGATGAATTCTCCATAAAGGGAAACACCTGAGCACCCATTCATCTGCGTGGAGTGGGGCTTCAAATCTCCCCACCACACAAGGTTGGGTTCCAGTATCCTGAGGGTGGGGTAGTTCCTCCAACTGACATCAGCGTCTTGGTTTGAATAGAATCCCTTTGCTTGTCTTCCCTGATGGTTTGCCTAGGCCAGTGTGTGGTTGAAAGTGGGATTTGGGATCTAAAACTAAGTATTAGCGTGTGCCTCTCCATGGGTAGTGGAGATGTTTAAACTACAACCCACAACTTGGGAATTACTGTGACCCCTGAAAAATGCGTGTGCTATGTTTCCCCACGTCCAGCACACACAGGAAGAAGTGTTCTGGGGTTGTGAGTGTGGGGAGGTTCCTCCAACAGACTGCAGCACCTGGGTTGTAATAGAATCCCTTAGCTTGACTTCCCTAAGTGTTTTCCTAGGCCTAGCAGTAAGCGATGGTGGGGGATGGGCTCTAAAGCCAAGTATTAGCGAGTGCATCTCTGTGGGTAGTGGAGGGTTTTAAACTACTTCCCCAACCTTGGAACACCTGTGCCCCATAAAGATGGGTGGAATCTGTTTCCCCACCTCCAGCACACACACGGAGACGTGCTCAGGTATCCTGATTGTGGGGAGGCTCCTCCAAATGACAGCAGCGCCTCGGTTCTAAAAGAATCCCTTAGCTTGTCTTCCCTGATGGCATGCCTAGGCTGGAGAGTGGGGGAAAGTGGGGGTTGGGCTCTAAACCAAGGATAAGCGAGAGCCTATCAATGGGATGTGGGTTTTTAACTTACAACCCACAACCATGGAATAAATGTGCCCCCTGAAAGATGCTTTGACTGTTTCCCTACATCCAGCACACACACGAAGAAGTGTTCTGGTATTCTGAGTGTGGGGAAGTTCCTCAAACTGACAGCAGCACCTGGATTCTATTAGTATCCCTTAGCTTCTGTTCCCTGAGTGTTCTTTTAGGCCAGGCCATGAGGGAAAGCTGGGGGTTGGGCTTGGAGGCCACGTAGCAGTGAGTGCCCCCTGATCCATTGAGGAAGTACTTAGAGGACTTCTCCCTAAAGGGAACACCTTTTCCTGCATTCATCTGGGTGCAGTGGGGCTGCACATCTCTCCCACACCTAAGAATGTGTTCTGGAATTCTGAGTGCAGGGAAGTTCCTCCAACTGACAGCAGCGCCTGGGTTCTAATTGAATCCCTTTGCTTGTCTTCCCTGATGGAAAGCCTAGGCGGGAGTGCGGGGGAAAGTGTGGTTTGGGCTCCAAAACCAAGTATTGGCGATGACCTCTCTATGGTTTGTGGAGGTGTTTAAACTACATCCCTAACCTGGGAACACCTGTGCCCCCATAAAGATCCGTGGAGTCTGTTTCCACACCTCCAGCACACACACGAACACTTGCACAGTTATCCTGAGAGTGGGCAGCCTCCTCCAACTGAGAGCAGGGCCTTGGTTCTTATAAAATCGCTTAACTTGTCTACCCTGTTTGGTTGCCTGATACGGAGTGCTGGGGAAAGGGTGGGTTGGGCTCTAAATCCAAGTATTAGCGAGTGCTTCTCCATGGGATTTGGAGGTTATTAACCAAAAGCCCACAACATGGGAATACCTGTGCTCCTTGAAAAAAGCGTGGACTCTGTATCCCCACCACCAGAACACACATGAAGAAGTTTTCTGCTATCCTGAGTGTGGGCTGGCAATTTCAGGTGACAGAAGCGGCTGGGTTCTAATAGAATCCCTTAGCTTGTAATCCCTGAGTGTTTCCCTAGGACTGACTCTGAGAGAAACCTGGGGGTTGGGCTTTGAGGCCAAATAGAGGCGAGTGTCCCCGATGGACTGAGGAAGTATTTAGATGAATTCTCCATAAAGGGAAACACCTGAGCACCCATTCATCTGCGTGGAGTGGGGCTTCAAATCTCCCCACCACACAAGGTTGGGTTCCAGTATCCTGAGGGTGGGGTAGTTCCTCCAACTGACATCAGCGTCTTGGTTTGAATAGAATCCCTTTGCTTGTCTTCCCTGATGGTTTGCCTAGGCCAGTGTGTGGTTGAAAGTGGGATTTGGGATCTAAAACTAAGTATTAGCGTGTGCCTCTCCATGGGTAGTGGAGATGTTTAAACTACAACCCACAACTTGGGAATTACTGTGACCCCTGAAAAATGCGTGTGCTATGTTTCCCCACGTCCAGCACACACAGGAAGAAGTGTTCTGGGGTTGTGAGTGTGGGGAGGTTCCTCCAACAGACTGCAGCACCTGGGTTGTAATAGAATCCCTTAGCTTGACTTCCCTAAGTGTTTTCCTAGGCCTAGCAGTAAGCGATGGTGGGGGATGGGCTCTAAAGCCAAGTATTAGCGAGTGCATCTCTGTGGGTAGTGGAGGGTTTTAAACTACTTCCCCAACCTTGGAACACCTGTGCCCCATAAAGATGCGTGGAATCTGTTTCCCCACCTCCAGCACACACACGGAGACGTGCTCAGGTATCCTGATTGTGGGGAGGCTCCTCCAAATGACAGCAGCGCCTGGGTTCTAAAAGAATCCCTTAGCTTGTCTTCCCTGATGGCATGCCTAGGCTGGAGAGTGGGGGAAAGTGGGGGTTGGGCTCTAAACCAAGTATAAGCGAGAGCCAATCCATGGGATGTGGGTTTTTAACCTACAACCCACAACCATGGAATAAATGTGCCCCCTGAAAGATGCTTTGACTGTTTCCCTACATCCAGCACACACACGAAGAAGTGTTCTGGTATTCTGAGTGTGGGGAAGTTCCTCAAACTGACAGCAGCACCTGGATTCTATTAGTATCCCTTAGCTTCTGTTCCCTGAGTGTTCTTTTAGGCCAGGCCATGAGGGAAAGCTGGGGGTTGGGCTTGGAGGCCACGTAGCAGTGAGTGCCCCCTGATCCATTGAGGAAGTACTTAGAGGACTTCTCCCTAAAGGGAACACCTTTTCCTGCATTCATCTGGGTGCAGTGGGGCTGCACATCTCTCCCACACCTAAGAATGTGTTCTGGAATTCTGAGTGCAGGGAAGTTCCTCCAACTGACAGCAGCGCCTGGGTTCTAATTGAATCCCTTTGCTTGTCTTCCCTGATGGAAAGCCTAGGCGGGAGTGCGGGGGAAAGTGTGGTTTGGGCTCCAAAACCAAGTATTGGCGATGACCTCTCTATGGTTTGTGGAGGTGTTTAAACTACATCCCTAACCTGGGAACACCTGTGCCCCCATAAAGATCCGTGGAGTCTGTTTCCACACCTCCAGCACACACACGAACACTTGCACAGTTATCCTGAGAGTGGGCAGCCTCCTCCAACTGAGAGCAGGGCCTTGGTTCTTATAAAATCGCTTAACTTGTCTACCCTGTTTGGTTGCCTGATACGGAGTGCTGGGGAAAGGGTGGGTTGGGCTCTAAATCCAAGTATTAGCGAGTGCTTCTCCATGGGATTTGGAGGTTATTAACCAAAAGCCCACAACATGGGAATACCTGTGCTCCTTGAAAAAAGCGTGGACTCTGTATCCCCACCACCAGAACACACATGAAGAAGTTTTCTGCTATCCTGAGTGTGGGCTGGCAATTTCAGGTGACAGAAGCGGCTGGGTTCTAATAGAATCCCTTAGATTGTAATCCCTGAGTGTTTCCCTAGGACTGACTCTGAGAGAAACCTGGGGGTTGGGCTTTGAGGCCAAATACAAGCGAGTGTCCCTGATGGACTGAGGAATTATTTAGATGAATTCTCCGTAAAGGGAAACACCTGAGCACCCATTCATCTGCGTGGAGTGGGGCTTCAAATCTCCCCACCACACAAGGTTGGGTTCCAGTATCCTGAGGGTGGGGTAGTTCCTCCAACTGACATCAGCGTCTTGGTTTGAATAGAATCCCTTTGCGTGTCTTCCCTGATGGTTTGCCTAGGCCAGTGTGTGGTTGAAAGTGGGATTTGGGATCTAAAACTAAGTATTAGCGTGTGCCTCTCCATGGGTAGTGGAGATGTTTAAACTACAACCCACAACTTGGGAATTACTGTGACCCCTGAAAATGCATGTGCTATGTTTCCCCACGTCCAGCACACACAGGAAGAAGTGTTCTGGGGTTGTGAGTGTGGGGAGGTTCCTCCAACAGACAGCAGCACCTGGGTTGTAATAGAATCCCTTAGCTTGACTTCCCTAAGTGTTTTCCTAGGCCTAGCAGTAAGCGATGGTGGGGGATGGGCTCTAAAGCCAAGTATTAGCGAGTGCATCTCTGTGGGTAGTGGAGGGTTTTAAAATACTTCCCCAACCTTGGAACACCTGTGCCCCATAAAGATGCGTGGAATCTGTTTCCCCACCTCCAGCACACACACGGAGACGTGCTCAGGTATCCTGATTGTGGGGAGGCTCCTCCAAATGACAGCAGCGCCTGGGTTCTAAAAGAATCCCTTAGCTTGTCTTCCCTGATGGCATGCCTAGGCTGGAGAGTGGGGGAAAGTGGGGGTTGGGCTCTAAACCAAGGATAAGCGAGAGCCTATCCATGGGATGTGGGTTTTTAACCTACAACCCACAACCATGGAATAAATGTGCCCCCTGAAAGATGCTTTGACTGTTTCCCTACATCCAGCACACACACGAAGAAGTGTTCTGGTATTCTGAGTGTGGGGAAGTTCCTCAAACTGACAGCAGCACCTGGATTCTATTAGTATCCCTTAGCTTCTGTTCCCTGAGTGTTCTTTTAGGCCAGGCCATGAGGGAAAGCTGGGGGTTGGGCTTGGAGGCCACGTAGCAGTGAGTGTCCCCTGATCCATTGAGGAAGTACTTAGAGGACTTCTCCCTAAAGGGAACACCTTTTCCTGCATTCATCTGGGTGCAGTGGGGCTGCACACCTCTCCCACACCTAAGAATTTGTTCTGGAATTCTGAGTGCAGGGAAGTTCCTCCAACTGACAGCAGCGCCTGGGTTCTAATTGAATCCCTTTGCTTGTCTTCCCTGATGGAAAGCCTAGGCGGGAGTGCGGGGGAAAGTGTGGTTTGGGCTCCAAAACCAAGTATTGGCGATGACCTCTCTATGGTTTGTGGAGGTGTTTAAACTACATCCCTAACCTGGGAACACCTGTGCCCCCATAAAGATCCGTGGAGTCTGTTTCCACACCTCCAGCACACACAAGAACACTTGCACAGTTATCCTGAGAGTGGGCAGCCTCCTCCAACTGAGAGCAGGGCCTTGGTTCTTATAAAATCGCTTAACTTGTCTACCCTGTTTGGTTGCCTGATACGGAGTGCTGGGGAAAGGGTGGGTTGGGCTCTAAATCCAAGTATTAGCGAGTGCTTCTCCATGGGATTTGGAGGTTATTAACCAAAAGCCCACAACATGGGAATACCTGTGCTCCTTGAAAAAAGCGTGGACTCTGTATCCCCACCACCAGAACACACATGAAGAAGTTTTCTGCTATCCTGAGTGTGGGCTGGCAATTTCAGGTGACAGAAGCGGCTGGGTTCTAATAGAATCCCTTAGCTTGTAATCCCTGAGTGTTTCCCTAGGACTGACTCTGAGAGAAACCTGGGGGTTGGGCTTTGAGGCCAAATAGAGGCGAGTGTCCCCGATGGACTGAGGAAGTATTTAGATGAATTCTCCATAAAGGGAAACACCTGAGCACCCATTCATCTGCGTGGAGTGGGGCTTCAAATCTCCCCACCACACAAGGTTGGGTTCCAGTATCCTGAGGGTGGGGTAGTTCCTCCAACTGACATCAGCGTCTTGGTTTGAATAGAATCCCTTTGCTTGTCTTCCCTGATGGTTTGCCTAGGCCAGTGTGTGGTTGAAAGTGGGATTTGGGATCTAAAACTAAGTATTAGCGTGTGCCTCTCCATGGGTAGTGGAGATGTTTAAACTACAACCCACAACTTGGGAATTACTGTGACCCCTGAAAAATGCGTGTGCTATGTTTCCCCACGTCCAGCACACACAGGAAGAAGTGTTCTGGGGTTGTGAGTGTGGGGAGGTTCCTCCAACAGACTGCAGCACCTGGGTTGTAATAGAATCCCTTAGCTTGACTTCCCTAAGTGTTTTCCTAGGCCTAGCAGTAAGCGATGGTGGGGGATGGGCTCTAAAGCCAAGTATTAGCGAGTGCATCTCTGTGGGTAGTGGAGGGTTTTAAACTACTTCCCCAACCTTGGAACACCTGTGCCCCATAAAGATGGGTGGAATCTGTTTCCCCACCTCCAGCACACACACGGAGACGTGCTCAGGTATCCTGATTGTGGGGAGGCTCCTCCAAATGACAGCAGCGCCTCGGTTCTAAAAGAATCCCTTAGCTTGTGTTCCCTGATGGCATGCCTAGGCTGGAGAGTGGGGGAAAGTGGGGGTTGGTCTCTAAACCAAGGATAAGCGAGAGCCTATCAATGGGATGTGGGTTTTTAACTTACAACCCACAACCATGGAATAAATGTGCCCCCTGAAAGATGCTTTGACTGTTTCCCTACATCCAGCACACACACGAAGAAGTGTTCTGGTATTCTGAGTGTGGGGAAGTTCCTCAAACTGACAGCAGCACCTGGATTCTATTAGTATCCCTTAGCTTCTGTTCCCTGAGTGTTCTTTTAGGCCAGGCCATGAGGGAAAGCTGGGGGTTGGGCTTGGAGGCCACGTAGCAGTGAGTGCCCCCTGATCCATTGAGGAAGTACTTAGAGGACTTCTCCCTAAAGGGAACACCTTTTCCTGCATTCATCTGGGTGCAGTGGGGCTGCACATCTCTCCCACACCTAAGAATGTGTTCTGGAATTCTGAGTGCAGGGAAGTTCCTCCAACTGACAGCAGCGCCTGGGTTCTAATTGAATCCCTTTGCTTGTCTTCCCTGATGGAAAGCCTAGGCGGGAGTGCGGGGGAAAGTGTGGTTTGGGCTCCAAAACCAAGTATTGGCGATGACCTCTCTATGGTTTGTGGAGGTGTTTAAACTACATCCCTAACCTGGGAACACCTGTGCCCCCATAAAGATCCGTGGAGCCTGTTTCCACACCTCCAGCACACACACGAACACTTGCACAGTTATCCTGAGAGTGGGCAGCCTCCTCCAACTGAGAGCAGGGCCTTGGTTCTTATAAAATTGCTTAACTTGTCTACCCTGTTTGGTTGCCTGATACAGAGTGCTGGGGAAAGGGTGGGTTGGGCTCTAAATCCAAGTATTAGCGAGCGCTTCTCCATGGGATTTGGAGGTTATTAACCAAAAGCCCACAACATGGGAATACCTGTGCTCCTTGAAAAAAGCGTGGACTCTGTATCCCCACCACCAGAACACACATGAAGAAGTTTTCTGCTATCCTGAGTGTGGGCTGGCAATTTCAGGTGACAGAAGCGGCTGGGTTCTAATAGAATCCCTTAGCTTGTAATCCCTGAGTGTTTCCCTAGGACTGACTCTGAGAGAAACCTGGGGGTTGGGCTTTGAGGCCAAATAGTAGCGAGTGTCCCCGATGGACTGAGGAAGTATTTAGATGAATTCTCCATAAAGGGAAACACCTGAGCACCCATTCATCTGCGTGGAGTGGGGCTTCAAATCTCCCCACCACACAAGGTTGGGTTCCAGTATCCTGAGGGTGGGGTAGTTCCTCCAACTGACATCAGCGTCTTGGTTTGAATAGAATCCCTTTGCTTGTCTTCCCTGATGGTTTGCCTAGGCCAGTGTGTGGTTGAAAGTGGGATTTGGGATCTAAAACTAAGTATTAGCGTGTGCCTCTCCATGGGTAGTGGAGATGTTTAAACTACAACCCACAACTTGGGAATTACTGTGACCCCTGAAAAATGCGTGTGCTATGTTTCCCCACGTCCAGCACACACAGGAAGAAGTGTTCTGGGGTTGTGAGTGTGGGGAGGTTCCTCCAACAGACTGCAGCACCTGGGTTGTAATAGAATCCCTTAGCTTGACTTCCCTAAGTGTTTTCCTAGGCCTAGCAGTAAGCGATGGTGCGGGATGGGCTCTAAAGCCAAGTATTAGCGAGTGCATCTCTGTGGGTAGTGGAGGGTTTTAAACTACTTCCCCAACCTTGGAACACCTGTGCCCCATAAAGATGCGTGGAATCTGTTTCCCCACCTCCAGCACACACACGGAGACGTGCTCAGGTATCCTGATTGTGGGGAGGCTCCTCCAAATGACAGCAGCGCCTGGGTTCTAAAAGAATCCCTTAGCTTGTCTTCCCTGATGGCATGCCTAGGCTGGAGAGTGGGGGAAAGTGGGGGTTGGGCTCTAAACCAAGGATAAGCGAGAGCCTATCCATGGGATGTGGGTTTTTAACCTACAACCCACAACCATGGAATAAATGTGCCCCCTGAAAGATGCTTTGACTGTTTCCCTACATCCAGCACACACACGAAGAAGTGTTCTGGTGTTCTGAGTGTGGGGAAGTTCCTCAAACTGACAGCAGCACCTGGATTCTATTAGTATCCTTTAGCTTCTGTTCCCTGAGTGTTCTTTTAGGCCAGGCCATGAGGGAAAGCTGGGGGTTGGGCTTGGAGTCCACGTAGCAGTGAGTGCCCCCTGATCCATTGAGGAAGTACTTAGAGGACTTCTCCCTAAAGGGAACACCTTTTCCTGCATTCATCTGGGTGCAGTGGGGCTGCACATCTCTCCCACACCTAAGAATGTGTTCTGGAATTCTGAGTGCAGGGAAGTTCCTCCAAATGACAGCAGCGCCTGGGTTCTAATTGAATCCCTTTGCTTGTCTTCCCTGATGGAAAGCCTAGGCGGGAGTGCGGGGGAAAGTGTGGTTTGGGCTCCAAAACCAAGTATTGGCGATGACCTCTCTATGGTTTGTGGAGGTGTTTAAACTACATCCCTAACCTGGGAACACCTGTGCCCCCATAAAAATCCGTGGAGTCTGTTTCCACACCTCCAGCACACACACGAACACTTGCACAGTTATCCTGAGAGTGGGCAGCCTCCTCCAACTGAGAGCAGGCCTTGGTTCTTATAAAATCGCTTAACTTGTCTACCCTGTTTGGTTGCCTGATACGGAGTGCTGGGGAAAGGGTGGGTTGGGCTCTAAATCCAAGTACTAGCGAGTGCTTCTCCATGGGATTTGGAGGTTATTAACCAAAAGCCCACAACATGGGAATACCTGTGCTCCTTGAAAAAAGCGTGGACTCTGTATCCCCACCACCAGAACACACATGAAGAAGTTTTCTGCTATCCTGAGTGTGGGCTGGCAATTTCAGGTGACAGAAGCGGCTGGGTTCTAATAGAATCCCTTAGCTTGTAATCCCTGAGTGTTTCCCTAGGACTGACTCTGAGAGAAACCTGGGGGTTGGGCTTTGAGGCCAAATAGAGGCGAGTGTCCCCGATGGACTGAGGAAGTATTTAGATGAATTCTCCATAAAGGGAAACACCTGAGCACCCATTCATCTGCGTGGAGTGGGGCTTCAAATCTCCCCACCACACAAGGTTGGGTTCCAGTATCCTGAGGGTGGGGTAGTTCCTCCAACTGACATCAGCGTCTTGGTTTGAATAGAATCCCTTTGCTTGTCTTCCCTGATGGTTTGCCTAGGCCAGTGTGTGGTTGAAAGTGGGATTTGGGATCTAAAACTAAGTATTAGCGTGTGCCTCTCCATGGGTAGTGGAGATGTTTAAACTACAACCCACAACTTGGGAATTACTGTGACCCCTGAAAAATGCGTGTGCTATGTTTCCCCACGTCCAGCACACACAGGAAGATGTGTTCTGGGGTTGTGAGTGTGGGGAGGTTCCTCCAACAGACTGCAGCACCTGGGTTGTAATAGAATCCCTTAGCTTGACTTCCCTAAGTGTTTTCCTAGGCCTAGCAGTAAGCGATGGTGCGGGATGGGCTCTAAAGCCAAGTATTAGCGAGTGCATCTCTGTGGGTAGTGGAGGGTTTTAAACTACTTCCCCAACCTTGGAACACCTGTGCCCCATAAAGATGCGTGGAATCTGTTTCCCCACCTCCAGCACACACACGGAGACGTGCTCAGGTATCCTGATTGTGGGGAGGCTCCTCCAAATGACAGCAGCGCCTGGGTTCTAAAAGAATCCCTTAGCTTGTCTTCCCTGATGGCATGCCTAGGCTGGAGAGTGGGGGAAAGTGGGGGTTGGGCTCTAAACCAAGGATAAGCGAGAGCCTATCCATGGGATGTGGGTTTTTAACCTACAACCCACAACCATGGAATAAATGTGCCCCCTGAATGATGCTTTGACTGTTTCCCTACATCCAGCACACACACGAAGAAGTGTTCTGGTATTCTGAGTGTGGGGAAGTTCCTCAAACTGACAGCAGCACCTGGATTCTATTAGTATCCCTTAGCTTCTGTTCCCTGAGTGTTCTTTTAGGCCAGGCCATGAGGGAAAGCTGGGGGTTGGGCTTGGAGGCCACGTAGCAGTGAGTGCCCCCTGATCCATTGAGGAAGTACTTAGAGGACTTCTCCCTAAAGGGAACACCTTTTCCTGCATTCATCTGGGTGCAGTGGGGCTGCACATCTCTCCCACACCTAAGAATGTGTTCTGGAATTCTGAGTGCAGGGAAGTTCCTCCAACTGACAGCAGCGCCTGGGTTCTAATTGAATCCCTTTGCTTGTCTTCCCTGATAGAAAGCCTAGGCGGGAGTGCGGTGGAAAGTGTGGTTTGGGCTCCAAAACCAAGTATTGGCGATGACCTCTCTATGGTTTGTGGAGGTGTTTAAACTACATCCCTAACCTGGGAACACCTGTGCCCCCATAAAGATCCGTGGAGTCTGTTTCCACACCTCCAGCACACACACGAACACTTGCACAGTTATCCTGAGAGTGGGCAGCCTCCTCCAACTGAGAGCAGGGCCTTGGTTCTTATAAAATCGCTTAACTTGTCTACCCTGTTTGGTTGCCTGATACGGAGTGCTGGGGAAAGGGTGGGTTGGGCTCTAAATCCAAGTATTAGCGAGTGCTTCTCCATGGGATTTGGAGGTTATTAACCAAAAGCCCACAACATGGGAATACCTGTGCTCCTTGAAAAAAGCGTGGACTCTGTATCCCCACCACCAGAACACACATGAAGAAGTTTTCTGCTATCCTGAGTGTGGGCTGGCAATTTCAGGTGACAGAAGCGGCTTGGTTCTAATAAAATCCCTTAGCTTGTAATCCCTGAGTGTTTCCCTAGGACTGACTCTGAGAGAAACCTGGGGGTTGGGCTTTGAGGCCAAATAGTAGCGAGTGTCCCCGATGGACTGAGGAAGTATTTAGATGAATTCTCCATAAAGGGAAACACCTGAGCACCCATTCATCTGCGTGGAGTGGGGCTTCAAATCTCCCCACCACACAAGGTTGGGTTCCAGTATCCTGAGGGTGGGGTAGTTCCTCCAACTGACATCAGCGTCTTGGTTTGAATAGAATCCCTTTGCTTGTCTTCCCTGATGGTTTGCCTAGGCCAGTGTGTGGTTGAAAGTGGGATTTGGGATCTAAAACTAAGTATTAGCGTGTGCCTCTCCATGGGTAGTGGAGATGTTTAAACTACAACCCACAACTTGGGAATTACTGTGACCCCTGAAAAATGCGTGTGCTATGTTTCCCCACGTCCAGCACACACAGGAAGAAGTGTTCTGGGGTTGTGAGTGTGGGGAGGTTCCTCCAACAGACAGCAGCACCTGGGTTGTAATAGAATCCCTTAGCTTGACTTCCCTAAGTGTTTTCCTAGGCCTAGCAGTAAGCGATGGTGGGGGATGGGCTCTAAAGCCAAGTATTAGCGAGTGCATCTCTGTGGGTAGTGGAGGGTTTTAAACTACTTCCCCAACCTTGGAACACCTGTGCCCCATAAAGATGCGTGGAATCTGTTTCCCCACCTCCAGCACACACACGGAGACGTGCTCAGGTATCCTGATTGTGGGGAGGCTCCTCCAAATGACAGCAGCGCCTGGGTTCTAAAAGAATCCCTTAGCTTGTCTTCCCTGATGGCATGCCTAGGCTGGAGAGTGGGGGAAAGTGGGGGTTGGGCTCTAAACCAAGGATAAGCGAGAGCCTATCCATGGGATGTGGGTTTTTAACCTACAACCCACAACCATGGAATAAATGTGCCCCCTGAAAGATGCTTTGACTGTTTCCCTACATCCAGCACACACACGAAGAAGTGTTCTGGTATTCTGAGTGTGGGGAAGTTCCTCAAACTGACAGCAGCACCTGGATTCTATTAGTATCCCTTAGCTTCTGTTCCCTGAGTGTTCTTTTAGGCCAGGCCATGAGGGAAAGCTGGGGGTTGGGCTTGGAGGCCACGTAGCAGTGAGTGCCCCCTGATCCATTGAGGAAGTACTTAGAGGACTTCTCCCTAAAGGGAACACCTTTTCCTGCATTCATCTGGGTGCAGTGGGGCTGCACATCTCTCCCACACCTAAGAATGTGTTCTGGAATTCTGAGTGCAGGGAAGTTCCTCCAACTGACAGCAGCGCCTGGGTTCTAATTGAATCCCTTTGCTTGTCTTCCCTGATGGAAAGCCTAGGCGGGAGTGCGGGGGAAAGTGTGGTTTGGGCTCCAAAACCAAGTATTGGCGATGACCTCTCTATGGTTTGTGGAGGTGTTTAAACTACATCCCTAACCTGGGAACACCTGTGCCCCCATAAAGATCCGTGGAGTCTGTTTCCACACCTCCAGCACACACACGAACACTTGCACAGTTATCCTGAGAGTGGGCAGCCTCCTCCAACTGAGAGCAGGGCCTTGGTTCTTATAAAATCGCTTAACTTGTCTACCCTGTTTGGTTGCCTGATACGGAGTGCTGGGGAAAGGGTGGGTTGGGCTCTAAATCCAAGTATTAGCGAGTGCTTCTCCATGGGATTTGGAGGTTATTAACCAAAAGCCCACAACATGGGAATACCTGTGCTCCTTGAAAAAAGCGTGGACTCTGTATCCCCACCACCAGAACACACATGAAGAAGTTTTCTGCTATCCTGAGTGTGGGCTGGCAATTTCAGGTGACAGAAGCGGCTGGGTTCTAATAGAATCCCTTAGCTTGTAATCCCTGAGTGTTTCCCTAGGACTGACTCTGAGAGAAACCTGGGGGTTGGGCTTTGAAGCCAAATAGTAGCGAGTGTCCCCGATGGACTGAGGAAGTATTTAGATGAATTCTCCATAAAGGGAAACACCTGAGCACCCATTCATCTGCGTGGAGTGGGGCTTCAAATCTCCCCACCACACAAGGTTGGGTTCCAGTATCCTGAGGGTGGGGTAGTTCCTCCAACTGACATCAGCGTCTTGGTTTGAATAGAATCCCTTTGCTTGTCTTCCCTGATGGTTTGCCTAGGCCAGTGTGTGGTTGTAAGTGGGATTTGGGATCTAAAACTAAGTATTAGCGTGTGCCTCTCCATGGGTAGTGGAGATGTTTAAACTACAACCCACAACTTGGGAATTACTGTGACCCCTGAAAAATGCATGTGCTAGGTTTCCCCACGTCCAGCACACACAGGAAGAAGTGTTCTGGGGTTGTGAGTGTGGGGAGGTTCCTCCAACAGACAGCAGCACCTGGGTTGTAATAGAATCCCTTAGCTTGACTTCCCTAAGTGTTTTCCTAGGCCTAGCAGTAAGCCATGGTGGGGGATGGGCTCTAAAGCCAAGTATTAGCGAGTGCATCTCTGTGGGTAGTGGAGGGTTTTAAACTACTTCCCCAACCTTGGAACACCTGTGCCCCATAAAGATGCGTGGAATCTGTTTCCCCACCTCCAGCACACACACGGAGACGTGCTCAGGTATCCTGATTGTGGGGAGGCTCCTCCAAATGACAGCAGCGCCTGGGTTCTAAAAGAATCCCTTAGCTTGTCTTCCCTGATGGCATGCCTAGGCTGGAGAGTGGGGGAAAGTGGGGGTTGGGCTCTAAACCAAGGATAAGCGAGAGCCTATCCATGGGATGTGGGTTTTTAACCTACAACCCACAACCATGGAATAAATGTGCCCCCTGAAAGATGCTTTGACTGTTTCCCTACATCCAGCACACACACGAAGAAGTGTTCTGGTATTCTGAGTGTGGGGAAGTTCCTCAAACTGACAGCAGCACCTGGATTCTATTAGTATCCCTTAGCTTCTGTTCCCTGAGTGTTCTTTTAGGCCAGGCCATGAGGGAAAGCTGGGGGTTGGGCTTGGAGGCCACGTAGCAGTGAGTGCCCCCTGATCCATTGAGGAAGTACTTAGAGGACTTCTCCCTAAAGGGAACACCTTTTCCTGCATTCATCTGGGTGCAGTGGGGCTGCACATCTCTCCCACACCTAAGAATGTGTTCTGGAATTCTGAGTGCAGGGAAGTTCCTCCAACTGACAGCAGCGCCTGGGTTCTAATTGAATCCCTTTGCTTGTCTTCCCTGATGGAAAGCCTAGGCGGGAGTGCGGGGGAAAGTGTGGTTTGGGCTCCAAAACCAAGTATTGGCGATGACCTCTCTATGGTTTGTGGAGGTGTTTAAACTACATCCCTAACCTGGGAACACCTGTGCCCCCATAAAGATCCGTGGAGTCTGTTTCCACACCTCCAGCACACACACGAACACTTGCACAGTTATCCTGAGAGTGGGCAGCCTCCTCCAACTGAGAGCAGGGCCTTGGTTCTTATAAAATCGCTTAACTTGTCTACCCTGTTGGGTTGCCTGATACGGAGTGCTGGGGAAAGGGTGGGTTGGGCTCTAAATCCAAGTATTAGCGAGTGCTTCTCCATGGGATTTGGAGGTTATTAACCAAAAGCCCACAACATGGGAATACCTGTGCTCCTTGAAAAAAGCGTGGACTCTGTATCCCCACCACCAGAACACACATGAAGAAGTTTTCTGCTATCCTGAGTGTGGGCTGGCAATTTCAGGTGACAGAAGCGGCTGGGTTCTAATAGAATCCCTTAGCTTGTAATCCCTGAGTGTTTCCCTAGGACTGACTCTGAGAGAAACCTGGGGGTTGGGCTTTGAGGCCAAATAGTAGCGAGTGTCCCCGATGGACTGAGGAAGTATTTAGATGAATTCTCCATAAAGGGAAACACCTGAGCACCCATTCATCTGCGTGGAGTGGGGCTTCAAATCTCCCCACCACACAAGGTTGGGTTCCAGTATCCTGAGGGTGGGGTAGTTCCTCCAACTGACATCAGCGTCTTGGTTTGAATAGAATCCCTTTGCTTGTCTTCCCTGATGGTTTGCCTAGGCCAGTGTGTGGTTGTAAGTGGGATTTGGGATCTAAAACTAAGTATTAGCGTGTGCCTATCCATGGGTAGTGGAGATGTTTAAACTACAACCCACAACTTGGGAATTACTGTGACCCCTGAAAAATGCATGTGCTATGTTTCCCCACGTCCAGCACACACAGGAAGAAGTGTTCTGGGGTTGTGAGTGTGGGGAGGTTCCTCCAACAGACAGCAGCACCTGGGTTGTAATAGAATCCCTTAGCTTGACTTCCCTAAGTGTTTTCCTAGGCCTAGCAGTAAGCGATGGTGGGGGATGGGCTCTAAAGCCAAGTATTAGCGAGTGCATCTCTGTGGGTAGTGGAGGGTTTTAAACTACTTCCCCAACCTTGGAACACCTGTGCCCCATAAAGATGCGTGGAATCTGTTTCCCCACCTCCAGCACACACACGGAGACGTGCTCAGGTATCCTGATTGTGGGGAGGCTCCTCCAAATGACAGCAGCGCCTGGGTTCTAAAAGAATCCCTTAGCTTGTCTTCCCTGATGGCATGGCTAGGCTGGAGAGTGGGGGAAAGTGGGGGTTGGGCTCTAAACCAAGTATAAGCGAGAGCCTATCCATGGGATGTGGGTTTTTAACCTACAACCCACAACCATGGAATAAATGTGCCCCCTGAAAGATGCTTTGACTGTTTCCCTACATCCAGCACACACACGAAGAAGTGTTCTGGTATTCTGAGTGTGGGGAAGTTCCTCAAACTGACAGCAGCACCTGGATTCTATTAGTATCCCTTAGCTTCTCTTCCCTGAGTGTTCTTTTAGGCCAGGCCATGAGGGAAAGCTGGGGGTTGGGCTTGGAGGCCACGTAGCAGTGAGTGCCCCCTGATCCATTGAGGAAGTACTTAGAGGACTTCTCCCTAAAGGGAACACCTTTTCCTGCATTCATCTGGGTGCAGTGGGGCTGCACATCTCTCCCACACCTAAGAATGTGTTCTGGAATTCTGAGTGCAGGGAAGTTCCTCCAACTGACAGCAGCGCCTGGGTTCTAATTGAATCCCTTTGCTTGTCTTCCCTGATGGAAAGCCTAGGCGGGAGTGCGGGGGAAAGTGTGGTTTGGGCTCCAAAACCAAGTATTGGCGATGACCTCTCTATGGTTTGTGGAGGTGTTTAAACTACATCCCTAACCTGGGAACACCTGTGCCCCCATAAAGATCCGTGGAGTCTGTTTCCACACCTCCAGCACACACACGAACACTTGCACAGTTATCCTGAGAGTGGGCAGCCTCCTCCAACTGAGAGCAGGGCCTTGGTTCTTATAAAATCGCTTAACTTGTCTACCCTGTTTGGTTGCCTGATACGGAGTGCTGGGGAAAGGGTGGGTTGGGCTCTAAATCCAAGTATTAGCGAGTGCTTCTCCATGGGATTTGGAGGTTATTAACCAAAAGCCCACAACATGGGAATACCTGTGCTCCTTGAAAAAAGCGTGGACTCTGTATCCCCACCACCAGAACACACATGAAGAAGTTTTCTGCTATCCTGAGTGTGGGCTGGCAATTTCAGGTGACAGAGGCGGCTGGGTTCTAATAGAATCCCTTAGCTTGTAATCCCTGAGTGTTTCCCTAGGACTGACTCTGAGAGAAACCTGGGGGTTGGGCTTTGAGGCCAAATAGTAGCGAGTGTCCCCGATGGACTGAGGAAGTATTTAGATGAATTCTCCATAAAGGGAAACACCTGAGCACCCATTCATCTGCGTGGAGTGGGGCTTCAAATCTCCCCACCACACAAGGTTGGGTTCCAGTATCCTGAGGGTGGGGTAGTTCCTCCAACTGACATCAGCGTCTTGGTTTGAATAGAATCCCTTTGCTTGTCTTCCCTGATGGTTTGCCTAGGCCAGTGTGTGGTTGAAAGTGGGATTTGGGATCTAAAACTAAGTATTAGCGTGTGCCTCTCCATGGGTAGTGGAGATGATTAAACTACAACCCACAACTTGGGAATTACTGTGACCCCTGAAAAATGCGTGTGCTATGTTTCCCCACGTCCAGCACACACAGGAAGAAGTGTTCTGGGGTTGTGAGTGTGGGGAGGTTCCTCCAACAGACAGCAGCACCTGGGTTGTAATAGAATCCCTTAGCTTGACTTCCCTAAGTGTTTTCCTAGGCCTAGCAGTAAGCGATGGTGGGGGATGGGCTCTAAAGCCAAGTATTAGCGAGTGCATCTCTGTGGGTAGTGGAGGGTTTTAAACTACTTCCCCAACCTTGGAACACCTGTGCCCCATAAAGATGCGTGGAATCTGTTTCCCCACCTCCAGCACACACACGGAGACGTGCTCAGGTATCCTGATTGTGGGGAGGCTCCTCCAAATGACAGCAGCGCCTGGGTTCTAAAAGAATCCCTTAGCTTGTCTTCCCTGATGGCATGCCTAGGCTGGAGAGTGGGGGAAAGTGGGGGTTGGGCTCTAAACCAAGGATAAGCGAGAGCCTATCCATGGGATGTGGGTTTTTAACCTACAACCCACAACCATGGAATAAATGTGCCCCCTGAAAGATGCTTTGACTGTTTCCCTACATCCAGCACACACACGAAGAAGTGTTCTGGTATTCTGAGTGTGGGGAAGTTCCTCAAACTGACAGCAGCACCTGGATTCTATTAGTATCCCTTAGCTTCTGTTCCCTGAGTGTTCTTTTAGGCCAGGCCATGAGGGAAAGCTGGGGGTTGGGCTTGGAGGCCACGTAGCAGTGAGTGCCCCCTGATCCATTGAGGAAGTACTTAGAGGACTTCTCCCTAAAGGGAACACCTTTTCCTGCATTCATCTGGGTGCAGTGGGGCTGCACATCTCTCCCACACCTAAGAATGTGTTCTGGAATTCTGAGTGCAGGGAAGTTCCTCCAACTGACAGCAGCGCCTGGGTTCTAATTGAATCCCTTTGCTTGTCTTCCCTGATGGAAAGCCTAGGCGGGAGTGCGGGGGAAAGTGTGGTTTGGGCTCCAAAACCAAGTATTGGCGATGACCTCTCTATGGTTTGTGGAGGTGTTTAAACTACATCCCTAACCTGGGAACACCTGTGCCCCCATAAAGATCCGTGGAGTCTGTTTCCACACCTCCAGCACACACACGAACACTTGCACAGTTATCCTGAGAGTGGGCAGCCTCCTCCAACTGAGAGCAGGGCCTTGGTTCTTATAAAATCGCTTAACTTGTCTACCCTGTTGGGTTGCCTGATACGGAGTGCTGGGGAAAGGGTGGGTTGGGCTCTAAATCCAAGTATTAGCGAGTGCTTCTCCATGGGATTTGGAGGTTATTAACCAAAAGCCCACAACATGGGAATACCTGTGCTCCTTGAAAAAAGCGTGGACTCTGTATCCCCACCACCAGAACACACATGAAGAAGTTTTCTGCTATCCTGAGTGTGGGCTGGCAATTTCAGGTGACAGAGGCGGCTGGGTTCTAATAGAATCCCTTAGCTTGTAATCCCTGAGTGTTTCCCTAGGACTGACTCTGAGAGAAACCTGGGGGTTGGGCTTTGAGGCCAAATAGTAGCGAGTGTCCCCGATGGACTGAGGAAGTATTTAGATGAATTCTCCATAAAGGGAAACACCTGAGCACCCATTCATCTGCGTGGAGTGGGGCTTCAAATCTCCCCACCACACAAGGTTGGGTTCCAGTATCCTGAGGGTGGGGTAGTTCCTCCAACTGACATCAGCGTCTTGGTTTGAATAGAATCCCTTTGCTTGTCTTCCCTGATGGTTTGCCTAGGCCAGTGTGTGGTTGTAAGTGGGATTTGGGATCTAAAACTAAGTATTAGCGTGTGCCTCTCCATGGGTAGTGGAGATGTTTAAACTACAACCCACAACTTGGGAATTACTGTGACCCCTGAAAATGCGTGTGCTATGTTTCCCCACGTCCAGCACACACAGGAAGAAGTGTTCTGGGGTTGTGAGTGTGGGGAGGTTCCTCCAACAGACAGCAGCACCTGGGTTGTAATAGAATCCCTTAGCTTGACTTCCCTAAGTGTTTTCCTAGGCCTAGCAGTAAGCGATGGTGGGGGATGGGCTCTAAAGCCAAGTATTAGCGAGTGCATCTCTGTGGGTAGTGGAGGGTTTTAAACTACTTCCCCAACCTTGGAACACCTGTGCCCCATAAAGATGCGTGGAATCTGTTTCCCCACCTCCAGCACACACACGGAGACGTGCTCAGGTATCCTGATTGTGGGGAGGCTCCTCCAAATGACAGCAGCGCCTGGGTTCTAAAAGAATCCCTTAGCTTGTCTTCCCTGATGGCATGCCTAGGCTGGAGAGTGGGGGAAAGTGGGGGTTGGGCTCTAAACCAAGGATAAGCGAGAGCCTATCCATGGGATGTGGGTTTTTAACCTACAACCCACAACCATGGAATAAATGTGCCCCCTGAAAGATGCTTTGACTGTTTCCCTACATCCAGCACACACACGAAGAAGTGTTCTGGTATTCTGAGTGTGGGGAAGTTCCTCAAACTGACAGCAGCACCTGGATTCTATTAGTATCCCTTAGCTTCTGTTCCCTGAGTGTTCTTTTAGGCCAGGCCATGAGGGAAAGCTGGGGGTTGGGCTTGGAGGCCACGTAGCAGTGAGTGCCCCCTGATCCATTGAGGAAGTACTTAGAGGACTTCTCCCTAAAGGGAACACCTTTTCCTGCATTCATCTGGGTGCAGTGGGGCTGCACATCTCTCCCACACCTAAGAATGTGTTCTGGAATTCTGAGTGCAGGGAAGTTCCTCCAACTGACAGCAGCGCCTGGGTTCTAATTGAATCCCTTTGCTTGTCTTCCCTGATGGAAAGCCTAGGCGGGAGTGCGGGGGAAAGTGTGGTTTGGGCTCCAAAACCAAGTATTGGCGATGACCTCTCTATGGTTTGTGGAGGTGTTTAAACTACATCCCTAACCTGGGAACACCTGTGCCCCCATAAAGATCCGTGGAGTCTGTTTCCACACCTCCAGCACACACACGAACACTTGCACAGTTATCCTGAGAGTGGGCAGCCTCCTCCAACTGAGAGCAGGGCCTTGGTTCTTATAAAATCGCTTAACTTGTCTACCCTGTTGGGTTGCCTGATACGGAGTGCTGGGGAAAGGGTGGGTTGGGCTCTAAATCCAAGTATTAGCGAGTGCTTCTCCATGGGATTTGGAGGTTATTAACCAAAAGCCCACAACATGGGAATACCTGTGCTCCTTGAAAAAAGCGTGGACTCTGTATCCCCACCACCAGAACACACATGAAGAAGTTTTCTGCTATCCTGAGTGTGGGCTGGCAATTTCAGGTGACAGAGGCGGCTGGGTTCTAATAGAATCCCTTAGCTTGTAATCCCTGAGTGTTTCCCTAGGACTGACTCTGAGAGAAACCTGGGGGTTGGGCTTTGAGGCCAAATAGTAGCGAGTGTCCCCGATGGACTGAGGAAGTATTTAGATGAATTCTCCATAAAGGGAAACACCTGAGCACCCATTCATCTGCGTGGAGTGGGGCTTCAAATCTCCCCACCACACAAGGTTGGGTTCCAGTATCCTGAGGGTGGGGTAGTTCCTCCAACTGACATCAGCGTCTTGGTTTGAATAGAATCCCTTTGCTTGTCTTCCCTGATGGTTTGCCTAGGCCAGTGTGTGGTTGTAAGTGGGATTTGGGATCTAAAACTAAGTATTAGCGTGTGCCTCTCCATGGGTAGTGGAGATGTTTAAACTACAACCCACAACTTGGGAATTACTGTGACCCCTGAAAATGCGTGTGCTATGTTTCCCCACGTCCAGCACACACAGGAAGAAGTGTTCTGGGGTTGTGAGTGTGGGGAGGTTCCTCCAACAGACAGCAGCACCTGGGTTGTAATAGAATCCCTTAGCTTGACTTCCCTAAGTGTTTTCCTAGGCCTAGCAGTAAGCGATGGTGGGGGATGGGCTCTAAAGCCAAGTATTAGCGAGTGCATCTCTGTGGGTAGTGGAGGGTTTTAAACTACTTCCCCAACCTTGGAACACCTGTGCCCCATAAAGATGCGTGGAATCTGTTTCCCCACCTCCAGCACACACACGGAGACGTGCTCAGGTATCCTGATTGTGGGGAGGCTCCTCCAAATGACAGCAGCGCCTGGGTTCTAAAAGAATCCCTTAGCTTGTCTTCCCTGATGGCATGCCTAGGCTGGAGAGTGGGGGAAAGTGGGGGTTGGGCTCTAAACCAAGGATAAGCGAGAGCCTATCCATGGGATGTGGGTTTTTAACCTACAACCCACAACCATGGAATAAATGTGCCCCCTGAAAGATGCTTTGACTGTTTCCCTACATCCAGCACACACACGAAGAAGTGTTCTGGTATTCTGAGTGTGGGGAAGTTCCTCAAACTGACAGCAGCACCTGGATTCTATTAGTATCCCTTAGCTTCTGTTCCCTGAGTGTTCTTTTAGGCCAGGCCATGAGGGAAAGCTGGGGGTTGGGCTTGGAGGCCACGTAGCAGTGAGTGCCCCCTGATCCATTGAGGAAGTACTTAGAGGACTTCTCCCTAAAGGGAACACCTTTTCCTGCATTCATCTGGGTGCAGTGGGGCTGCACATCTCTCCCACACCTAAGAATGTGTTCTGGAATTCTGAGTGCAGGGAAGTTCCTCCAACTGACAGCAGCGCCTGGGTTCTAATTGAATCCCTTTGCTTGTCTTCCCTGATGGAAAGCCTAGGCGGGAGTGCGGGGGAAAGTGTGGTTTGGGCTCCAAAACCAAGTATTGGCGATGACCTCTCTATGGTTTGTGGAGGTGTTTAAACTACATCCCTAACCTGGGAACACCTGTGCCCCCATAAAGATCCGTGGAGTCTGTTTCCACACCTCCAGCACACACACGAACACTTGCACAGTTATCCTGAGAGTGGGCAGCCTCCTCCAACTGAGAGCAGGGCCTTGGTTCTTATAAAATCGCTTAACTTGTCTACCCTGTTGGGTTGCCTGATACGGAGTGCTGGGGAAAGGGTGGGTTGGGCTCTAAATCCAAGTATTAGCGAGTGCTTCTCCATGGGATTTGGAGGTTATTAACCAAAAGCCCACAACATGGGAATACCTGTGCTCCTTGAAAAAAGCGTGGACTCTGTATCCCCACCACCAGAACACACATGAAGAAGTTTTCTGCTATCCTGAGTGTGGGCTGGCAATTTCAGGTGACAGAGGCGGCTGGGTTCTAATAGAATCCCTTAGCTTGTAATCCCTGAGTGTTTCCCTAGGACTGACTCTGAGAGAAACCTGGGGGTTGGGCTTTGAGGCCAAATAGTAGCGAGTGTCCCCGATGGACTGAGGAAGTATTTAGATGAATTCTCCATAAAGGGAAACACCTGAGCACCCATTCATCTGCGTGGAGTGGGGCTTCAAATCTCCCCACCACACAAGGTTGGGTTCCAGTATCCTGAGGGTGGGGTAGTTCCTCCAACTGACATCAGCGTCTTGGTTTGAATAGAATCCCTTTGCTTGTCTTCCCTGATGGTTTGCCTAGGCCAGTGTGTGGTTGTAAGTGGGATTTGGGATCTAAAACTAAGTATTAGCGTGTGCCTCTCCATGGGTAGTGGAGATGTTTAAACTACAACCCACAACTTGGGAATTACTGTGACCCCTGAAAATGCGTGTGCTATGTTTCCCCACGTCCAGCACACACAGGAAGAAGTGTTCTGGGGTTGTGAGTGTGGGGAGGTTCCTCCAACAGACAGCAGCACCTGGGTTGTAATAGAATCCCTTAGCTTGACTTCCCTAAGTGTTTTCCTAGGCCTAGCAGTAAGCGATGGTGGGGGATGGGCTCTAAAGCCAAGTATTAGCGAGTGCATCTCTGTGGGTAGTGGAGGGTTTTAAACTACTTCCCCAACCTTGGAACACCTGTGCCCCATAAAGATGCGTGGAATCTGTTTCCCCACCTCCAGCACACACACGGAGACGTGCTCAGGTATCCTGATTGTGGGGAGGCTCCTCCAAATGACAGCAGCGCCTGGGTTCTAAAAGAATCCCTTAGCTTGTCTTCCCTGATGGCATGCCTAGGCTGGAGAGTGGGGGAAAGTGGGGGTTGGGCTCTAAACCAAGGATAAGCGAGAGCCTATCCATGGGATGTGGGTTTTTAACCTACAACCCACAACCATGGAATAAATGTGCCCCCTGAAAGATGCTTTGACTGTTTCCCTACATCCAGCACACACACGAAGAAGTGTTCTGGTATTCTGAGTGTGGGGAAGTTCCTCAAACTGACAGCAGCACCTGGATTCTATTAGTATCCCTTAGCTTCTGTTCCCTGAGTGTTCTTTTAGGCCAGGCCATGAGGGAAAGCTGGGGGTTGGGCTTGGAGGCCACGTAGCAGTGAGTGCCCCCTGATCCATTGAGGAAGTACTTAGAGGACTTCTCCCTAAAGGGAACACCTTTTCCTGCATTCATCTGGGTGCAGTGGGGCTGCACATCTCTCCCACACCTAAGAATGTGTTCTGGAATTCTGAGTGCAGGGAAGTTCCTCCAACTGACAGCAGCGCCTGGGTTCTAATTGAATCCCTTTGCTTGTCTTCCCTGATGGAAAGCCTAGGCGGGAGTGCGGGGGAAAGTGTGGTTTGGGCTCCAAAACCAAGTATTGGCGATGACCTCTCTATGGTTTGTGGAGGTGTTTAAACTACATCCCTAACCTGGGAACACCTGTGCCCCCATAAAGATCCGTGGAGTCTGTTTCCACACCTCCAGCACACACACGAACACTTGCACAGTTATCCTGAGAGTGGGCAGCCTCCTCCAACTGAGAGCAGGGCCTTGGTTCTTATAAAATCGCTTAACTTGTCTACCCTGTTGGGTTGCCTGATACGGAGTGCTGGGGAAAGGGTGGGTTGGGCTCTAAATCCAAGTATTAGCGAGTGCTTCTCCATGGGATTTGGAGGTTATTAACCAAAAGCCCACAACATGGGAATACCTGTGCTCCTTGAAAAAAGCGTGGACTCTGTATCCCCACCACCAGAACACACATGAAGAAGTTTTCTGCTATCCTGAGTGTGGGATGGCAATTTCAGGTGACAGAAGCGGCTGGGTTCTAATAGAATCCCTTAGCTTGTAATCCCTGAGTGTTTCCCTAGGACTGACTCTGAGAGAAACCTGGGGGTTGGGCTTTGAGGCCAAATAGTAGCGAGTGTCCCCGATGGACTGAGGAAGTATTTAGATGAATTCTCCATAAAGGGAAACACCTGAGCACCCATTCATCTGCGTGGAGTGGGGCTTCAAATCTCCCCACCACACAAGGTTGGGTTCCAGTATCCTGAGGGTGGGGTAGTTCCTCCAACTGACATCAGCGTCTTGGTTTGAATAGAATCCCTTTGCTTGTCTTCCCTGATGGTTTGCCTAGGCCAGTGTGTGGTTGAAAGTGGGATTTGGGATCTAAAACTAAGTATTAGCGTGTGCCTCTCCATGGGTAGTGGAGATGTTTAAACTACAACCCACAACTTGGGAATTACTGTGACCCCTGAAAAATGCGTGTGCTATGTTTCCCCACGTCCAGCACACACAGGAAGAAGTGTTCTGGGGTTGTGAGTGTGGGGAGGTTCCTCCAACAGACAGCAGCACCTGGGTTGTAATAGAATCCCTTAGCTTGACTTCCCTAAGTGTTTTCCTAGGCCTAGCAGTAAGCGATGGTGGGGGATGGGCTCTAAAGCCAAGTATTAGCGAGTGCATCTCTGTGGGTAGTGGAGGGTTTTAAACTACTTCCCCAACCTTGGAACACCTGTGCCCCATAAAGATGCGTGGAATCTGTTTCCCCACCTCCAGCACACACACGGAGACGTGCTCAGGTATCCTGATTTTGGGGAGGCTCCTCCAAATGACAGCAGCGCCTGGGTTCTAAAAGAATCCCTTAGCTTGTCTTCCCTGATGGCATGCCTAGGCTGGAGAGTGGGGGAAAGTGGGGGTTGGGCTCTAAACCAAGGATAAGCGAGAGCCTATCCATGGGATGTGGGTTTTTAACCTACAACCCACAACCATGGAATAAATGTGCCCCCTGAAAGATGCTTTGACTGTTTCCCTACATCCAGCACACACACGAAGAAGTGTTCTGGTATTCTGAGTGTGGGGAAGTTCCTCAAACTGACAGCAGCACCTGGATTCTATTAGTATCCCTTAGCTTCTGTTCCCTGAGTGTTCTTTTAGGCCAGGCCATGAGGGAAAGCTGGGGGTTGGGCTTGGAGGCCACGTAGCAGTGAGTGCCCCCTGATCCATTGAGGAAGTACTTAGAGGACTTCTCCCTAAAGGGAACACCTTTTCCTGCATTCATCTGGGTGCAGTGGGGCTGCACATCTCTCCCACACCTAAGAATGTGTTCTGGAATTCTGAGTGCAGGGAAGTTCCTCCAACTGACAGCAGCGCCTGGGTTCTAATTGAATCCCTTTGCTTGTCTTCCCTGATGGAAAGCCTAGGCGGGAGTGCGGGGGAAAGTGTGGTTTGGGCTCCAAAACCAAGTATTGGCGATGACCTCTCTATGGTTTGTGGAGGTGTTTAAACTACATCCCTAACCTGGGAACACCTGTGCCCCCATAAAGATCCGTGGAGTCTGTTTCCACACCTCCAGCACACACACGAACACTTGCACAGTTATCCTGAGAGTGGGCAGCCTCCTCCAACTGAGAGCAGGGCCTTGGTTCTTATAAAATCGCTTAACTTGTCTACCCTGTTGGGTTGCCTGATACGGAGTGCTGGGGAAAGGGTGGGTTGGGCTCTAAATCCAAGTATTAGCGAGTGCTTCTCCATGGGATTTGGAGGTTATTAACCAAAAGCCCACAACATGGGAATACCTGTGCTCCTTGAAAAAAGCGTGGACTCTGTATCCCCACCACCAGAACACACATGAAGAAGTTTTCTGCTATCCTGAGTGTGGGCTGGCAATTTCAGGTGACAGAGGCGGCTGGGTTCTAATAGAATCCCTTAGCTTGTAATCCCTGAGTGTTTCCCTAGGACTGACTCTGAGAGAAACCTGGGGGTTGGGCTTTGAGGCCAAATAGTAGCGAGTGTCCCCGATGGACTGAGGAAGTATTTAGATGAATTCTCCATAAAGGGAAACACCTGAGCACCCATTCATCTGCGTGGAGTGGGGCTTCAAATCTCCCCACCACACAAGGTTGGGTTCCAGTATCCTGAGGGTGGGGTAGTTCCTCCAACTGACATCAGCGTCTTGGTTTGAATAGAATCCCTTTGCTTGTCTTCCCTGATGGTTTGCCTAGGCCAGTGTGTGGTTGTAAGTGGGATTTGGGATCTAAAACTAAGTATTAGCGTGTGCCTCTCCATGGGTAGTGGAGATGTTTAAACTACAACCCACAACTTGGGAATTACTGTGACCCCTGAAAATGCGTGTGCTATGTTTCCCCACGTCCAGCACACACAGGAAGAAGTGTTCTGGGGTTGTGAGTGTGGGGAGGTTCCTCCAACAGACTGCAGCACCTGGGTTGTAATAGAATCCCTTAGCTTGACTTCCCTAAGTGTTTTCCTAGGCCTAGCAGTAAGCGATGGTGGGGGATGGGCTCTAAAGCCAAGTATTAGCGAGTGCATCTCTGTGGGTAGTGGAGGGTTTTAAACTACTTCCCCAACCTTGGAACACCTGTGCCCCATAAAGATGCGTGGAATCTGTTTCCCCACCTCCAGCACACACACGGAGACGTGCTCAGGTATCCTGATTGTGGGGAGGCTCCTCCAAATGACAGCAGCGCCTGGGTTCTAAAAGAATCCCTTAGCTTGTCTTCCCTGATGGCATGCCTAGGCTGGAGAGTGGGGGAAAGTGGGGGTTGGGCTCTAAACCAAGGATAAGCGAGAGCCTATCCATGGGATGTGGGTTTTTAACCTACAACCCACAACCATGGAATAAATGTGCCCCCTGAAAGATGCTTTGACTGTTTCCCTACATCCAGCACACACACGAAGAAGTGTTCTGGTATTCTGAGTGTGGGGAAGTTCCTCAAACTGACAGCAGCACCTGGATTCTATTAGTATCCCTTAGCTTCTGTTCCCTGAGTGTTCTTTTAGGCCAGGCCATGAGGGAAAGCTGGGGGTTGGGCTTGGAGGCCACGTAGCAGTGAGTGCCCCCTGATCCATTGAGGAAGTACTTAGAGGACTTCTCCCTAAAGGGAACACCTTTTCCTGCATTCATCTGGGTGCAGTGGGGCTGCACATCTCTCCCACACCTAAGAATGTGTTCTGGAATTCTGAGTGCAGGGAAGTTCCTCCAACTGACAGCAGCGCCTGGGTTCTAATTGAATCCCTTTGCTTGTCTTCCCTGATGGAAAGCCTAGGCGGGAGTGCGGGGGAAAGTGTGGTTTGGGCTCCAAAACCAAGTATTGGCGATGACCTCTCTATGGTTTGTGGAGGTGTTTAAACTACATCCCTAACCTGGGAACACCTGTGCCCCCATAAAGATCCGTGGAGTCTGTTTCCACACCTCCAGCACACACACGAACACTTGCACAGTTATCCTGAGAGTGGGCAGCCTCCTCCAACTGAGAGCAGGGCCTTGGTTCTTATAAAATCGCTTAACTTGTCTACCCTGTTGGGTTGCCTGATACGGAGTGCTGGGGAAAGGGTGGGTTGGGCTCTAAATCCAAGTATTAGCGAGTGCTTCTCCATGGGATTTGGAGGTTATTAACCAAAAGCCCACAACATGGGAATACCTGTGCTCCTTGAAAAAAGCGTGGACTCTGTATCCCCACCACCAGAACACACATGAAGAAGTTTTCTGCTATCCTGAGTGTGGGCTGGCAATTTCAGGTGACAGAGGCGGCTGGGTTCTAATAGAATCCCTTAGCTTGTAATCCCTGAGTGTTTCCCTAGGACTGACTCTGAGAGAAACCTGGGGGTTGGGCTTTGAGGCCAAATAGTAGCGAGTGTCCCCGATGGACTGAGGAAGTATTTAGATGAATTCTCCATAAAGGGAAACACCTGAGCACCCATTCATCTGCGTGGAGTGGGGCTTCAAATCTCCCCACCACACAAGGTTGGGTTCCAGTATCCTGAGGGTGGGGTAGTTCCTCCAACTGACATCAGCGTCTTGGTTTGAATAGAATCCCTTTGCTTGTCTTCCCTGATGGTTTGCCTAGGCCAGTGTGTGGTTGTAAGTGGGATTTGGGATCTAAAACTAAGTATTAGCGTGTGCCTCTCCATGGGTAGTGGAGATGTTTAAACTACAACCCACAACTTGGGAATTACTGTGACCCCTGAAAATGCGTGTGCTATGTTTCCCCACGTCCAGCACACACAGGAAGAAGTGTTCTGGGGTTGTGAGTGTGGGGAGGTTCCTCCAACAGACTGCAGCACCTGGGTTGTAATAGAATCCCTTAGCTTGACTTCCCTAAGTGTTTTCCTAGGCCTAGCAGTAAGCGATGGTGGGGGATGGGCTCTAAAGCCAAGTATTAGCGAGTGCATCTCTGTGGGTAGTGGAGGGTTTTAAACTACTTCCCCAACCTTGGAACACCTGTGCCCCATAAAGATGCGTGGAATCTGTTTCCCCACCTCCAGCACACACACGGAGACGTGCTCAGGTATCCTGATTGTGGGGAGGCTCCTCCAAATGACAGCAGCGCCTGGGTTCTAAAAGAATCCCTTAGCTTGTCTTCCCTGATGGCATGCCTAGGCTGGAGAGTGGGGGAAAGTGGGGGTTGGGCTCTAAACCAAGGATAAGCGAGAGCCTATCCATGGGATGTGGGTTTTTAACCTACAACCCACAACCATGGAATAAATGTGCCCCCTGAAAGATGCTTTGACTGTTTCCCTACATCCAGCACACACACGAAGAAGTGTTCTGGTATTCTGAGTGTGGGGAAGTTCCTCAAACTGACAGCAGCACCTGGATTCTATTAGTATCCCTTAGCTTCTGTTCCCTGAGTGTTCTTTTAGGCCAGGCCATGAGGGAAAGCTGGGGGTTGGGCTTGGAGGCCACGTAGCAGTGAGTGCCCCCTGATCCATTGAGGAAGTACTTAGAGGACTTCTCCCTAAAGGGAACACCTTTTCCTGCATTCATCTGGGTGCAGTGGGGCTGCACATCTCTCCCACACCTAAGAATGTGTTCTGGAATTCTGAGTGCAGGGAAGTTCCTCCAACTGACAGCAGCGCCTGGGTTCTAATTGAATCCCTTTGCTTGTCTTCCCTGATGGAAAGCCTAGGCGGGAGTGCGGGGGAAAGTGTGGTTTGGGCTCCAAAACCAAGTATTGGCGATGACCTCTCTATGGTTTGTGGAGGTGTTTAAACTACATCCCTAACCTGGGAACACCTGTGCCCCCATAAAGATCCGTGGAGTCTGTTTCCACACCTCCAGCACACACACGAACACTTGCACAGTTATCCTGAGAGTGGGCAGCCTCCTCCAACTGAGAGCAGGGCCTTGGTTCTTATAAAATCGCTTAACTTGTCTACCCTGTTGGGTTGCCTGATACGGAGTGCTGGGGAAAGGGTGGGTTGGGCTCTAAATCCAAGTATTAGCGAGTGCTTCTCCATGGGATTTGGAGGTTATTAACCAAAAGCCCACAACATGGGAATACCTGTGCTCCTTGAAAAAAGCGTGGACTCTGTATCCCCACCACCAGAACACACATGAAGAAGTTTTCTGCTATCCTGAGTGTGGGATGGCAATTTCAGGTGACAGAAGCGGCTGGGTTCTAATAGAATCCCTTAGCTTGTAATCCCTGAGTGTTTCCCTAGGACTGACTCTGAGAGAAACCTGGGGGTTGGGCTTTGAGGCCAAATAGTAGCGAGTGTCCCCGATGGACTGAGGAAGTATTTAGATGAATTCTCCATAAAGGGAAACACCTGAGCACCCATTCATCTGCGTGGAGTGGGGCTTCAAATCTCCCCACCACACAAGGTTGGGTTCCAGTATCCTGAGGGTGGGGTAGTTCCTCCAACTGACATCAGCGTCTTGGTTTGAATAGAATCCCTTTGCTTGTCTTCCCTGATGGTTTGCCTAGGCCAGTGTGTGGTTGAAAGTGGGATTTGGGATCTAAAACTAAGTATTAGCGTGTGCCTCTCCATGGGTAGTGGAGATGTTTAAACTACAACCCACAACTTGGGAATTACTGTGACCCCTGAAAAATGCGTGTGCTATGTTTCCCCACGTCCAGCACACACAGGAAGAAGTGTTCTGGGGTTGTGAGTGTGGGGAGGTTCCTCCAACAGACAGCAGCACCTGGGTTGTAATAGAATCCCTTAGCTTGACTTCCCTAAGTGTTTTCCTAGGCCTAGCAGTAAGCGATGGTGGGGGATGGGCTCTAAAGCCAAGTATTAGCGAGTGCATCTCTGTGGGTAGTGGAGGGTTTTAAACTACTTCCCCAACCTTGGAACACCTGTGCCCCATAAAGATGCGTGGAATCTGTTTCCCCACCTCCAGCACACACACGGAGACGTGCTCAGGTATCCTGATTGTGGGGAGGCTCCTCCAAATGACAGCAGCGCCTGGGTTCTAAAAGAATCCCTTAGCTTGTCTTCCCTGATGGCATGCCTAGGCTGGAGAGTGGGGGAAAGTGGGGGTTGGGCTCTAAACCAAGGATAAGCGAGAGCCTATCCATGGGATGTGGGTTTTTAACCTACAACCCACAACCATGGAATAAATGTGCCCCCTGAAAGATGCTTTGACTGTTTCCCTACATCCAGCACACACACGAAGAAGTGTTCTGGTATTCTGAGTGTGGGGAAGTTCCTCAAACTGACAGCAGCACCTGGATTCTATTAGTATCCCTTAGCTTCTGTTCCCTGAGTGTTCTTTTAGGCCAGGCCATGAGGGAAAGCTGGGGGTTGGGCTTGGAGGCCACGTAGCAGTGAGTGCCCCCTGATCCATTGAGGAAGTACTTAGAGGACTTCTCCCTAAAGGGAACACCTTTTCCTGCATTCATCTGGGTGCAGTGGGGCTGCACATCTCTCCCACACCTAAGAATGTGTTCTGGAATTCTGAGTGCAGGGAAGTTCCTCCAACTGACAGCAGCGCCTGGGTTCTAATTGAATCCCTTTGCTTGTCTTCCCTGATGGAAAGCCTAGGCGGGAGTGCGGGGGAAAGTGTGGTTTGGGCTCCAAAACCAAGTATTGGCGATGACCTCTCTATGGTTTGTGGAGGTGTTTAAACTACATCCCTAACCTGGGAACACCTGTGCCCCCATAAAGATCCGTGGAGTCTGTTTCCACACCTCCAGCACACACACGAACACTTGCACAGTTATCCTGAGAGTGGGCAGCCTCCTCCAACTGAGAGCAGGGCCTTGGTTCTTATAAAATCGCTTAACTTGTCTACCCTGTTGGGTTGCCTGATACGGAGTGCTGGGGAAAGGGTGGGTTGGGCTCTAAATCCAAGTATTAGCGAGTGCTTCTCCATGGGATTTGGAGGTTATTAACCAAAAGCCCACAACATGGGAATACCTGTGCTCCTTGAAAAAAGCGTGGACTCTGTATCCCCACCACCAGAACACACATGAAGAAGTTTTCTGCTATCCTGAGTGTGGGATGGCAATTTCAGGTGACAGAAGCGGCTGGGTTCTAATAGAATCCCTTAGCTTGTAATCCCTGAGTGTTTCCCTAGGACTGACTCTGAGAGAAACCTGGGGGTTGGGCTTTGAGGCCAAATAGTAGCGAGTGTCCCCGATGGACTGAGGAAGTATTTAGATGAATTCTCCATAAAGGGAAACACCTGAGCACCCATTCATCTGCGTGGAGTGGGGCTTCAAATCTCCCCACCACACAAGGTTGGGTTCCAGTATCCTGAGGGTGGGGTAGTTCCTCCAACTGACATCAGCGTCTTGGTTTGAATAGAATCCCTTTGCTTGTCTTCCCTGATGGTTTGCCTAGGCCAGTGTGTGGTTGAAAGTGGGATTTGGGATCTAAAACTAAGTATTAGCGTGTGCCTCTCCATGGGTAGTGGAGATGTTTAAACTACAACCCACAACTTGGGAATTACTGTGACCCCTGAAAAATGCGTGTGCTATGTTTCCCCACGTCCAGCACACACAGGAAGAAGTGTTCTGGGGTTGTGAGTGTGGGGAGGTTCCTCCAACAGACAGCAGCACCTGGGTTGTAATAGAATCCCTTAGCTTGACTTCCCTAAGTGTTTTCCTAGGCCTAGCAGTAAGCGATGGTGGGGGATGGGCTCTAAAGCCAAGTATTAGCGAGTGCATCTCTGTGGGTAGTGGAGGGTTTTAAACTACTTCCCCAACCTTGGAACACCTGTGCCCCATAAAGATGCGTGGAATCTGTTTCCCCACCTCCAGCACACACACGGAGACGTGCTCAGGTATCCTGATTTTGGGGAGGCTCCTCCAAATGACAGCAGCGCCTGGGTTCTAAAAGAATCCCTTAGCTTGTCTTCCCTGATGGCATGCCTAGGCTGGAGAGTGGGGGAAAGTGGGGGTTGGGCTCTAAACCAAGGATAAGCGAGAGCCTATCCATGGGATGTGGGTTTTTAACCTACAACCCACAACCATGGAATAAATGTGCCCCCTGAAAGATGCTTTGACTGTTTCCCTACATCCAGCACACACACGAAGAAGTGTTCTGGTATTCTGAGTGTGGGGAAGTTCCTCAAACTGACAGCAGCACCTGGATTCTATTAGTATCCCTTAGCTTCTGTTCCCTGAGTGTTCTTTTAGGCCAGGCCATGAGGGAAAGCTGGGGGTTGGGCTTGGAGGCCACGTAGCAGTGAGTGCCCCCTGATCCATTGAGGAAGTACTTAGAGGACTTCTCCCTAAAGGGAACACCTTTTCCTGCATTCATCTGGGTGCAGTGGGGCTGCACATCTCTCCCACACCTAAGAATGTGTTCTGGAATTCTGAGTGCAGGGAAGTTCCTCCAACTGACAGCAGCGCCTGGGTTCTAATTGAATCCCTTTGCTTGTCTTCCCTGATGGAAAGCCTAGGCGGGAGTGCGGGGGAAAGTGTGGTTTGGGCTCCAAAACCAAGTATTGGCGATGACCTCTCTATGGTTTGTGGAGGTGTTTAAACTACATCCCTAACCTGGGAACACCTGTGCCCCCATAAAGATCCGTGGAGTCTGTTTCCACACCTCCAGCACACACACGAACACTTGCACAGTTATCCTGAGAGTGGGCAGCCTCCTCCAACTGAGAGCAGGGCCTTGGTTCTTATAAAATCGCTTAACTTGTCTACCCTGTTGGGTTGCCTGATACGGAGTGCTGGG
Source organism: Vicugna pacos (assembly GCF_048564905.1). Taxonomy (NCBI): domain Eukaryota; kingdom Metazoa; phylum Chordata; class Mammalia; order Artiodactyla; family Camelidae; genus Vicugna; species Vicugna pacos. The sequence continues at coordinate 18,277,893 of NW_027328740.1, forward strand.
GAAAGGGTGGGTTGGGCTCTAAATCCAAGTATTAGCGAGTGCTTCTCCATGGGATTTGGAGGTTATTAACCAAAAGCCCACAACATGGGAATACCTGTGCTCCTTGAAAAAAGCGTGGACTCTGTATCCCCACCACCAGAACACACATGAAGAAGTTTTCTGCTATCCTGAGTGTGGGCTGGCAATTTCAGGTGACAGAGGCGGCTGGGTTCTAATAGAATCCCTTAGCTTGTAATCCCTGAGTGTTTCCCTAGGACTGACTCTGAGAGAAACCTGGGGGTTGGGCTTTGAGGCCAAATAGTAGCGAGTGTCCCCGATGGACTGAGGAAGTATTTAGATGAATTCTCCATAAAGGGAAACACCTGAGCACCCATTCATCTGCGTGGAGTGGGGCTTCAAATCTCCCCACCACACAAGGTTGGGTTCCAGTATCCTGAGGGTGGGGTAGTTCCTCCAACTGACATCAGCGTCTTGGTTTGAATAGAATCCCTTTGCTTGTCTTCCCTGATGGTTTGCCTAGGCCAGTGTGTGGTTGTAAGTGGGATTTGGGATCTAAAACTAAGTATTAGCGTGTGCCTCTCCATGGGTAGTGGAGATGTTTAAACTACAACCCACAACTTGGGAATTACTGTGACCCCTGAAAATGCGTGTGCTATGTTTCCCCACGTCCAGCACACACAGGAAGAAGTGTTCTGGGGTTGTGAGTGTGGGGAGGTTCCTCCAACAGACAGCAGCACCTGGGTTGTAATAGAATCCCTTAGCTTGACTTCCCTAAGTGTTTTCCTAGGCCTAGCAGTAAGCGATGGTGGGGGATGGGCTCTAAAGCCAAGTATTAGCGAGTGCATCTCTGTGGGTAGTGGAGGGTTTTAAACTACTTCCCCAACCTTGGAACACCTGTGCCCCATAAAGATGCGTGGAATCTGTTTCCCCACCTCCAGCACACACACGGAGACGTGCTCAGGTATCCTGATTGTGGGGAGGCTCCTCCAAATGACAGCAGCGCCTGGGTTCTAAAAGAATCCCTTAGCTTGTCTTCCCTGATGGCATGCCTAGGCTGGAGAGTGGGGGAAAGTGGGGGTTGGGCTCTAAACCAAGGATAAGCGAGAGCCTATCCATGGGATGTGGGTTTTTAACCTACAACCCACAACCATGGAATAAATGTGCCCCCTGAAAGATGCTTTGACTGTTTCCCTACATCCAGCACACACACGAAGAAGTGTTCTGGTATTCTGAGTGTGGGGAAGTTCCTCAAACTGACAGCAGCACCTGGATTCTATTAGTATCCCTTAGCTTCTGTTCCCTGAGTGTTCTTTTAGGCCAGGCCATGAGGGAAAGCTGGGGGTTGGGCTTGGAGGCCACGTAGCAGTGAGTGCCCCCTGATCCATTGAGGAAGTACTTAGAGGACTTCTCCCTAAAGGGAACACCTTTTCCTGCATTCATCTGGGTGCAGTGGGGCTGCACATCTCTCCCACACCTAAGAATGTGTTCTGGAATTCTGAGTGCAGGGAAGTTCCTCCAACTGACAGCAGCGCCTGGGTTCTAATTGAATCCCTTTGCTTGTCTTCCCTGATGGAAAGCCTAGGCGGGAGTGCGGGGGAAAGTGTGGTTTGGGCTCCAAAACCAAGTATTGGCGATGACCTCTCTATGGTTTGTGGAGGTGTTTAAACTACATCCCTAACCTGGGAACACCTGTGCCCCCATAAAGATCCGTGGAGTCTGTTTCCACACCTCCAGCACACACACGAACACTTGCACAGTTATCCTGAGAGTGGGCAGCCTCCTCCAACTGAGAGCAGGGCCTTGGTTCTTATAAAATCGCTTAACTTGTCTACCCTGTTGGGTTGCCTGATACGGAGTGCTGGGGAAAGGGTGGGTTGGGCTCTAAATCCAAGTATTAGCGAGTGCTTCTCCATGGGATTTGGAGGTTATTAACCAAAAGCCCACAACATGGGAATACCTGTGCTCCTTGAAAAAAGCGTGGACTCTGTATCCCCACCACCAGAACACACATGAAGAAGTTTTCTGCTATCCTGAGTGTGGGCTGGCAATTTCAGGTGACAGAAGCGGCTGGGTTCTAATAGAATCCCTTAGCTTGTAATCCCTGAGTGTTTCCCTAGGACTGACTCTGAGAGAAACCTGGGGGTTGGTCTTTGAGGCCAAATAGTAGCGAGTGTCCCCGATGGACTGAGGAAGTATTTAGATGAATTCTCCATAAAGGGAAACACCTGAGCACCCATTCATCTGCGTGGAGTGGGGCTTCAAATCTCCCCACCACACAAGGTTGGGTTCCAGTATCCTGAGGGTGGGGTAGTTCCTCCAACTGACATCAGCGTCTTGGTTTGAATAGAATCCCTTTGCTTGTCTTCCCTGATGGTTTGCCTAGGCCAGTGTGTGGTTGTAAGTGGGATTTGGGATCTAAAACTAAGTATTAGCGTGTGCCTCTCCATGGGTAGTGGAGATGTTTAAACTACAACCCACAACTTGGGAATTACTGTGACCCCTGAAAATGCGTGTGCTATGTTTCCCCACGTCCAGCACACACAGGAAGAAGTGTTCTGGGGTTGTGAGTGTGGGGAGGTTCCTCCAACAGACTGCAGCACCTGGGTTGTAATAGAATCCCTTAGCTTGACTTCCCTAAGTGTTTTCCTAGGCCTAGCAGTAAGCGATGGTGGGGGATGGGCTCTAAAGCCAAGTATTAGCGAGTGCATCTCTGTGGGTAGTGGAGGGTTTTAAACTGCTTCCCCAACCTTGGAACACCTGTGCCCCATAAAGATGCGTGGAATCTGTTTCCCCACCTCCAGCACACACACGGAGACGTGCTCAGGTATCCTGATTGTGGGGAGGCTCCTCCAAATGACAGCAGCGCCTGGGTTCTAAAAGAATCCCTTAGCTTGTCTTCCCTGATGGCATGCCTAGGCTGGAGAGTGGGGGAAAGTGGGGGTTGGGCTCTAAACCAAGGATAAGCGAGAGCCTATCCATGGGATGTGGGTTTTTAACCTACAACCCACAACCATGGAATAAATGTGCCCCCTGAAAGATGCTTTGACTGTTTCCCTACATCCAGCACACACACGAAGAAGTGTTCTGGTATTCTGAGTGTGGGGAAGTTCCTCAAACTGACAGCAGCACCTGGATTCTATTAGTATCCCTTAGCTTCTGTTCCCTGAGTGTTCTTTTAGGCCAGGCCATGAGGGAAAGCTGGGGGTTGGGCTTGGAGGCCACGTAGCAGTGAGTGCCCCCTGATCCATTGAGGAAGTACTTAGAGGACTTCTCCCTAAAGGGAACACCTTTTCCTGCATTCATCTGGGTGCAGTGGGGCTGCACATCTCTCCCACACCTAAGAATGTGTTCTGGAATTCTGAGTGCAGGGAAGTTCCTCCAACTGACAGCAGCGCCTGGGTTCTAATTGAATCCCTTTGCTTGTCTTCCCTGATGGAAAGCCTAGGCGGGAGTGCGGGGGAAAGTGTGGTTTGGGCTCCAAAACCAAGTATTGGCGATGACCTCTCTATGGTTTGTGGAGGTGTTTAAACTACATCCCTAACCTGGGAACACCTGTGCCCCCATAAAGATCCGTGGAGTCTGTTTCCACACCTCCAGCACACACACGAACACTTGCACAGTTATCCTGAGAGTGGGCAGCCTCCTCCAACTGAGAGCAGGGCCTTGGTTCTTATAAAATCGCTTAACTTGTCTACCCTGTTGGGTTGCCTGATACGGAGTGCTGGGGAAAGGGTGGGTTGGGCTCTAAATCCAAGTATTAGCGAGTGCTTCTCCATGGGATTTGGAGGTTATTAACCAAAAGCCCACAACATGGGAATACCTGTGCTCCTTGAAAAAAGCGTGGACTCTGTATCCCCACCACCAGAACACACATGAAGAAGTTTTCTGCTATCCTGAGTGTGGGCTGGCAATTTCAGGTGACAGAAGCGGCTGGGTTCTAATAGAATCCCTTAGCTTGTAATCCCTGAGTGTTTCCCTAGGACTGACTCTGAGAGAATCCTGGGGGTTGGGCTTTGAGGCCAAATAGTAGCGAGTGTCCCCGATGGACTGAGGAAGTATTTAGATGAATTCTCCATAAAGGGAAACACCTGAGCACCCATTCATCTGCGTGGAGTGGGGCTTCAAATCTCCCCACCACACAAGGTTGGGTTCCAGTATCCTGAGGGTGGGGTAGTTCCTCCAACTGACATCAGCGTCTTGGTTTGAATAGAATCCCTTTGCTTGTCTTCCCTGATGGTTTGCCTAGGCCAGTGTGTGGTTGTAAGTGGGATTTGGGATCTAAAACTAAGTATTAGCGTGTGCCTCTCCATGGGTAGTGGAGATGTTTAAACTACAACCCACAACTTGGGAATTACTGTGACCCCTGAAAATGCGTGTGCTATGTTTCCCCACGTCCAGCACACACAGGAAGAAGTGTTCTGGGGTTGTGAGTGTGGGGAGGTTCCTCCAACAGACAGCAGCACCTGGGTTGTAATAGAATCCCTTAGCTTGACTTCCCTAAGTGTTTTCCTAGTCCTAGCAGTAAGCGATGGTGGGGGATGGGCTCTAAAGCCAAGTATTAGCGAGTGCATCTCTGTGGGTAGTGGAGGGTTTTAAACTGCTTCCCCAACCTTGGAACACCTGTGCCCCATAAAGATGCGTGGAATCTGTTTCCCCACCTCCAGCACACACACGGAGACGTGCTCAGGTATCCTGATTGTGGGGAGGCTCCTCCAAATGACAGCAGCGCCTGGGTTCTAAAAGAATCCCTTAGCTTGTCTTCCCTGATGGCATGCCTAGGCTGGAGAGTGGGGGAAAGTGGGGGTTGGGCTCTAAACCAAGGATAAGCGAGAGCCTATCCATGGGATGTGGGTTTTTAACCTACAACCCACAACCATGGAATAAATGTGCCCCCTGAAAGATGCTTTGACTGTTTCCCTACATCCAGCACACACACGAAGAAGTGTTCTGGTATTCTGAGTGTGGGGAAGTTCCTCAAACTGACAGCAGCACCTGGATTCTATTAGTATCCCTTAGCTTCTGTTCCCTGAGTGTTCTTTTAGGCCAGGCCATGAGGGAAAGCTGGGGGTTGGGCTTGGAGGCCACGTAGCAGTGAGTGCCCCCTGATCCATTGAGGAAGTACTTAGAGGACTTCTCCCTAAAGGGAACACCTTTTCCTGCATTCATCTGGGTGCAGTGGGGCTGCACATCTCTCCCACACCTAAGAATGTGTTCTGGAATTCTGAGTGCAGGGAAGTTCCTCCAACTGACAGCAGCGCCTGGGTTCTAATTGAATCCCTTTGCTTGTCTTCCCTGATGGAAAGCCTAGGCGGGAGTGCGGGGGAAAGTGTGGTTTGGGCTCCAAAACCAAGTATTGGCGATGACCTCTCTATGGTTTGTGGAGGTGTTTAAACTACATCCCTAACCTGGGAACACCTGTGCCCCCATAAAGATCCGTGGAGTCTGTTTCCACACCTCCAGCACACACACGAACACTTGCACAGTTATCCTGAGAGTGGGCAGCCTCCTCCAACTGAGAGCAGGGCCTTGGTTCTTATAAAATCGCTTAACTTGTCTACCCTGTTGGGTTGCCTGATACGGAGTGCTGGGGAAAGGGTGGGTTGGGCTCTAAATCCAAGTATTAGCGAGTGCTTCTCCATGGGATTTGGAGGTTATTAACCAAAAGCCCACAACATGGGAATACCTGTGCTCCTTGAAAAAAGCGTGGACTCTGTATCCCCACCACCAGAACACACATGAAGAAGTTTTCTGCTATCCTGAGTGTGGGCTGGCAATTTCAGGTGACAGAAGCGGCTGGGTTCTAATAGAATCCCTTAGCTTGTAATCCCTGAGTGTTTCCCTAGGACTGACTCTGAGAGAAACCTGGGGGTTGGGCTTTGAGGCCAAATAGTAGCGAGTGTCCCCGATGGACTGAGGAAGTATTTAGATGAATTCTCCATAAAGGGAAACACCTGAGCACCCATTCATCTGCGTGGAGTGGGGCTTCAAATCTCCCCACCACACAAGGTTGGGTTCCAGTATCCTGAGGGTGGGGTAGTTCCTCCAACTGACATCAGCGTCTTGGTTTGAATAGAATCCCTTTGCTTGTCTTCCCTGATGGTTTGCCTAGGCCAGTGTGTGGTTGTAAGTGGGATTTGGGATCTAAAACTAAGTATTAGCGTGTGCCTCTCCATGGGTAGTGGAGATGTTTAAACTACAACCCACAACTTGGGAATTACTGTGACCCCTGAAAAATGCGTGTGCTATGTTTCCCCACGTCCAGCACACACAGGAAGAAGTGTTCTGGGGTTGTGAGTGTGGGGAGGTTCCTCCAACAGACTGCAGCACCTGGGTTGTAATAGAATCCCTTAGCTTGACTTCCCTAAGTGTTTTCCTAGGCCTAGCAGTAAGCGATGGTGGGGGATGGGCTCTAAAGCCAAGTATTAGCGAGTGCATCTCTGTGGGTAGTGGAGGGTTTTAAACTACTTCCCCAACCTTGGAACACCTGTGCCCCATAAAGATGCGTGGAATCTGTTTCCCCACCTCCAGCACACACACGGAGACGTGCTCAGGTATCCTGATTGTGGGGAGGCTCCTCCAAATGACAGCAGCGCCTGGGTTCTAACAGAATCCCTTAGCTTGTCTTCCCTGATGGCATGCCTAGGCTGGAGAGTGGGGGAAAGTGGGGGTTGGGCTCTAAACCAAGGATAAGCGAGAGCCTATCCATGGGATGTGGGTTTTTAACCTACAACCCACAACCATGGAATAAATGTGCCCCCTGAAAGATGCTTTGACTGTTTCCCTACATCCAGCACACACACGAAGAAGTGTTCTGGTATTCTGAGTGTGGGGAAGTTCCTCAAACTGACAGCAGCACCTGGATTCTATTAGTATCCCTTAGCTTCTGTTCCCTGAGTGTTCTTTTAGGCCAGGCCATGAGGGAAAGCTGGGGGTTGGGCTTGGAGGCCACATAGCAGTGAGTGCCCCCTGATCCATTGAGGAAGTACTTAGAGGACTTCTCCCTAAAGGGAACACCTTTTCCTGCATTCATCTGGGTGCAGTGGGGCTGCACATCTCTCCCACACCTAAGAATGTGTTCTGGAATTCTGAGTGCAGGGAAGTTCCTCCAACTGACAGCAGCGCCTGGGTTCTAATTGAATCCCTTTGCTTGTCTTCCCTGATGGAAAGCCTAGGCGGGAGTGCGGGGGAAAGTGTGGTTTGGGCTCCAAAACCAAGTATTGGCGATGACCTCTCTATGGTTTGTGGAGGTGTTTAAACTACATCCCTAACCTGGGAACACCTGTGCCCCCATAAAGATCCGTGGAGTCTGTTTCCACACCTCCAGCACACACACGAACACTTGCACAGTTATCCTGAGAGTGGGCAGCCTCCTCCAACTGAGAGCAGGGCCTTGGTTCTTATAAAATCGCTTAACTTGTCTACCCTGTTTGGTTGCCTGATACGGAGTGCTGGGGAAAGGGTGGGTTGGGCTCTAAATCCAAGTATTAGCGAGTGCTTCTCCATGGGATTTGGAGGTTATTAACCAAAAGCCCACAACATGGGAATACCTGTGCTCCTTGAAAAAAGCGTGGACTCTGTATCCCCACCACCAGAACACACATGAAGAAGTTTTCTGCTATCCTGAGTGTGGGCTGGCAATTTCAGGTGACAGAAGCGGCTGGGTTCTAATAGAATCCCTTAGCTTGTAATCCCTGAGTGTTTCCCTAGGACTGACTCTGAGAGAAACCTGGGGGTTGGGCTTTGAGGCCAAATAGAGGCGAGTGTCCCCGATGGACTGAGGAAGTATTTAGATGAATTCTCCGTAAAGGGAAACACCTGAGCACCCATTCATCTGCGTGGAGTGGGGCTTCAAATCTCCCCACCACACAAGCTTGGGTTCCAGTATCCTGAGGGTGGGGTAGTTCCTCCAACTGACATCAGCGTCTTGGTTTGAATAGAATCCCTTTGCTTGTCTTCCCTGATGGTTTGCCTAGGCCAGTGTGTGGTTGAAAGTGGGATTTGGGATCTAAAACTAAGTATTAGCGTGTGCCTCTCCATGGGTAGTGGAGATGTTTAAACTACAACCCACAACTTGAGAATTACTGTGACCCCTGAAAAATGCATGTGCTATGTTTCCCCACGTCCAGCACACACAGGAAGAAGTGTTCTGGGGTTGTGAGTGTGGGGAGGTTCCTCCAACAGACAGCAGCACCTGGGTTGTAATAGAATCCCTTAGCTTGACTTCCCTAAGTGTTTTCCTAGGCCTAGCAGTAAGCGATGGTGGGGGATGGGCTCTAAAGCCAAGTATTAGCGAGTGCATCTCTGTGGGTAGTGGAGGGTTTTAAACTACTTCCCCAACCTTGGAACACCTGTGCCCCATAAAGATGCGTGGAATCTGTTTCCCCACCTCCAGCACACACACGGAGACGTGCTCAGGTATCCTGATTGTGGGGAGGCTCCTCCAAATGACAGCAGCGCCTGGGTTCTAAAAGAATCCCTTAGCTTGTCTTCCCTGATGGCATGCCTAGGCTGGAGAGTGGGGGAAAGTGGGGGTTGGGCTCTAAACCAAGGATAAGCGAGAGCCTATCCATGGGATGTGGGTTTTTAACCTACAACCCACAACCATGGAATAAATGTGCCCCCTGAAAGATGCTTTGACTGTTTCCCTACATCCAGCACACACACGAAGATGTGTTCTTGTATTCTGAGTGTGGGGAAGTTCCTCAAACTGACAGCAGCACCTGGATTCTATTAGTATCCCTTAGCTTCTGTTCCCTGAGTGTTCTTTTAGGCCAGGCCATGAGGGAAATCTGGGGGTTGGGCTTGGAGCCTACGTAGCAGTGAGTGCCCCCCGATTCATTGAGGAAGTACTTAGAGGACTTCTCCCTAAAGGGAACACCTTTTCCTGCATTCATCTGGGTGCAGTGGGGCTGCACATCTCTCCCACACCTAAGAATGTGTTCTGGAATTCTGAGTGCAGGGAAGTTCCTCCAACTGACAGCAGCGCCTGGGTTCTAATTGAATCCCTTTGCTTGTCTTCCCTGATGGAAAGCCTAGGCGGGAGTGCGGGGGAAAGTGTGGTTTGGGCTCCAAAACCAAGTATTGGCGATGACCTCTCTATGGTTTGTGGAGGTGTTTAAACTACATCCCTAACCTGGGAACACCTGTGCCCCCATAAAGATCCGTGGAGTCTGTTTCCACACCTCCAGCACACACACGAACACTTGCACAGTTATCCTGAGAGTGGGCAGCCTCCTCCAACTGAGAGCAGGGCCTTGGTTCTTATAAAATCGCTTAACTTGTCTACCCTGTTGGGTTGCCTGATACGGAGTGCTGGGGAAAGGGTGGGTTGGGCTCTAAATCCAAGTATTAGCGAGTGCTTCTCCATGGGATTTGGAGGTTATTAACCAAAAGCCCACAACATGGGAATACCTGTGCTCCTTGAAAAAAGCGTGGACTCTGTATCCCCACCACCAGAACACACATGAAGAAGTTTTCTGCTATCCTGAGTGTGGGCTGGCAATTTCAGGTGACAGAAGCGGCTGGGTTCTAATAGAATCCCTTAGCTTGTAATCCCTGAGTGTTTCCCTAGGACTGACTCTGAGAGAAACCTGGGGGTTGGGCTTTGAGGCCAAATAGTAGCGAGTGTCCCCGATGGACTGAGGAAGTATTTAGATGAATTCTCCATAAAGGGAAACACCTGAGCACCCATTCATCTGCGTGGAGTGGGGCTTCAAATCTCCCCACCACACAAGGTTGGGTTCCAGTATCCTGAGGGTGGGGTAGTTCCTCCAACTGACATCAGCGTCTTGGTTTGAATAGAATCCCTTTGCTTGTCTTCCCTGATGGTTTGCCTAGGCCAGTGTGTGGTTGAAAGTGGGATTTGGGATCTAAAACTAAGTATTAGCGTGTGCCTCTCCATGGGTAGTGGAGATGTTTAAACTACAACCCACAACTTGGGAATTACTGTGACCCCTGAAAAATGCATGTGCTATGTTTCCCCACGTCCAGCACACACAGGAAGAAGTGTTCTGGGGTTGTGAGTGTGGGGAGGTTCCTCCAACAGACAGCAGCACCTGGGTTGTAATAGAATCCCTTAGCTTGACTTCCCTAAGTGTTTTCCTAGGCCTAGCAGTAAGCGATGGTGGGGGATGGGCTCTAAAGCCAAGTATTAGCGAGTGCATCTCTGTGGGTAGTGGAGGGTTTTAAACTACTTCCCCAACCTTGGAACACCTGTGCCCCATAAAGATGCGTGGAATCTGTTTCCCCACCTCCAGCACACACACGGAGACGTGCTCAGGTATCCTGATTGTGGGGAGGCTCCTCCAAATGACAGCAGCGCCTGGGTTCTAAAAGAATCCCTTAGCTTGTCTTCCCTGATGGCATGCCTAGGCTGGAGTGTGGGGGAAAGTGGGGGTTGGGCTCTAAACCAAGGATAAGCGAGAGCCTATCCATGGGATGTGGGATTTTAACCTACAACCCACAACCATGGAATAAATGTGCCCCCTGAAAGATGCTTTGACTGTTTCCCTACATCCAGCACACACACGAAGAAGTGTTCTGGTATTCTGAGTGTGGGGAAGTTCCTCAAACTGACAGCAGCACCTGGATTCTATTAGTATCCCTTAGCTTCTGTTCCCTGAGTGTTCTTCTAGGCCAGGCCATGAGGGAAAGCTGGGGGTTGGGCTTGGAGGCCACGTAGCAGTGAGTGCCCCATGATCCATTGAGGAAGTACTTAGAGGACTTCTCCCTAAAGGGAACACCTTTTCCTGCATTCATCTGGGTGCAGTGGGGCTGCACATCTCTCCCACACCTAAGAATGTGTTCTGGAATTCTGAGTGCAGGGAAGTTCCTCCAACTGACAGCAGCGCCTGGGTTCTAATTGAATCCCTTTGCTTGTCTTCCCTGATGGAAAGCCTAGGCGGGAGTGCGGGGGAAAGTGTGGTTTGGGCTCCAAAACCAAGTATTGGCGATGACCTCTCTATGGTTTGTGGAGGTGTTTAAACTACATCCCTAACCTGGGAACACCTGTGCCCCCATAAAGATCCGTGGAGTCTGTTTCCACACCTCCAGCACACACACGAACACTTGCACAGTTATCCTGAGAGTGGGCAGCCTCCTCCAACTGAGAGCAGGGCCTTGGTTCTTATAAAATCGCTTAACTTGTCTACCCTGTTTGGTTGCCTGATACGGAGTGCTGGGGAAAGGGTGGGTTGGGCTCTAAATCCAAGTATTAGCGAGTGCTTCTCCATGGGATTTGGAGGTTATTAACCAAAAGCCCACAACATGGGAATACCTGTGCTCCTTGAAAAAAGCGTGGACTCTGTATCCCCACCACCAGAACACACATGAAGAAGTTTTCTGCTATCCTGAGTGTGGGCTGGCAATTTCAGGTGACAGAAGCGGCTGGGTTCTAATAGAATCCCTTAGCTTGTAATCCCTGAGTGTTTCCCTAGGACTGACTCTGAGAGAAACCTGGGGGTTGGGCTTTGAGGCCAAATAGAGGCGAGTGTCCCCGATGGACTGAGGAAGTATTTAGATGAATTCTCCGTAAAGGGAAACACCTGAGCACCCATTCATCTGCGTGGAGTGGGGCTTCAAATCTCCCCACCACACAAGGTTGGGTTCCAGTATCCTGAGGGTGGGGTAGTTCCTCCAACTGACATCAGCGTCTTGGTTTGAATAGAATCCCTTTGCTTGTCTTCCCTGATGGTTTGCCTAGGCCAGTGTGTGGTTGAAAGTGGGATTTGGGATCTAAAACTAAGTATTAGCGTGTGCCTCTCCATGGGTAGTGGAGATGTTTAAACTACAACCCACAACTTGGGAATTACTGTGACCCCTGAAAATGCATGTGCTATGTTTCCCCACGTCCAGCACACACAGGAAGAAGTGTTCTGGGGTTGTGAGTGTGGGGAGGTTCCTCCAACAGACAGCAGCACCTGGGTTGTAATAGAATCCCTTAGCTTGACTTCCCTAAGTGTTTTCCTAGGCCTAGCAGTAAGCGATGGTGGGGGATGGGCTCTAAAGCCAAGTATTAGCGAGTGCATCTCTGTGGGTAGTGGAGGGTTTTAAACTACTTCCCCAACCTTGGAACACCTGTGCCCCATAAAGATGCGTGGAATCTGTTTCCCCACCTCCAGCACACACACGGAGACGTGCTCAGGTATCCTGATTGTGGGGAGGCTCCTCCAAATGACAGCAGCGCCTGGGTTCTAAAAGAATCCCTTAGCTTGTCTTCCCTGATGGCATGCCTAGGCTGGAGTGTGGGGGAAAGTGGGGGTTGGGCTCTAAACCAAGTATAAGCGAGAGCCTATCCATGGGATGTGGGTTTTTAACCTACAACCCACAACCATGGAATAAATGTGCCCCCTGAAAGATGCTTTGACTGTTTCCCTACATCCAGCACACACACGAAGAAGTGTTCTGGTATTCTGAGTGTGGGGAAGTTCCTCAAACTGACAGCAGCACCTGGATTCTATTAGTATCCCTTAGCTTCTGTTCCCTGAGTGTTCTTTTAGGCCAGGCCATGAGGGAAAGCTGGGGGTTGGGCTTGGAGGCCACGTAGCAGTGAGTGCCCCATGATCCATTGAGGAAGTACTTAGAGGACTTCTCCCTAAAGGGAACACCTTTTCCTGCATTCATCTGGGTGCAGTGGGGCTGCACATCTCTCCCACTCCTAAGAATGTGTTCTGGAATTCTGAGTGCAGGGAAGTTCCTCCAACTGACAGCATCGCCTGGGTTCTAATTGAATCCCTTTGCTTGTCTTCCCTGATGGAAAGCATAGGCGGGAGTGCGGGGGAAAGTGTGGTTTGGGCTCCAAAACCAAGTATTGGCGATGACCTCTCTATGGTTTGTGGAGGTGTTTAAACTACATCCCTAACCTGGGAACACCTGTGCCCCCATAAAGATCCGTGGAGTCTGTTTCCACACCTCCAGCACACACACGAACACTTGCACAGTTATCCTGAGAGTGGGCAGCCACCTCCAACTGAGAGCAGGGCCTTGGTTCTTATAAAATCGCTTAACTTGTCTACCCTGTTTGGTTGCCTGATACGGAGTGCTGGGGAAAGGGTGGGTTGGGCTCTAAATCCAAGTATTAGCGAGTGCTTCTCCATGGGATTTGGAGGTTATTAACCAAAAGCCCACAACATGGGAATACCTGTGCTCCTTGAAAAAAGCGTGGACTCTGTATCCCCACCACCAGAACACACATGAAGAAGTTTTCTGCTATCCTGAGTGTGGGCTGGCAATTTCAGGTGACAGAAGCGGCTGGGTTCTAATAGAATCCCTTAGCTTGTAATCCCTGAGTGTTTCCCTAGGACTGACTCTGAGAGAAACCTGGGGGTTGGGCTTTGAGGACAAATAGTAGCGAGTGTCCCCGATGGACTGAGGAAGTATTTAGATGAATTCTCCATAAAGGGAAACACCTGAGCACCCATTCATCTGCGCGGAGTGGGGCTTCAAATCGCCCCACCACACAAGGTTGGGTTCTAGTATCCTGAGGGTGGGGTAGTTCCTCCAACTGACATCAGCGTCTTGGTTTGAATAGAATCCCTTTGCTTGTCTTCCCTGATGGTTTGCCTAGGCCAGTGTGTGGTTGAAAGTGGGATTTGGGATCTAAAACTAAGTATTAGCGTGTGCCTCTCCATGGGTAGTGGAGATGTTTAAACTACAACCCACAACTTGGGAATTACTGTGACCCCTGAAAAGTGCGTGTGCTATGTTTCCCCACGTCCAGCACACACAGGAAGAAGTGTTCTGGGGTTCTGAGTGTGGGGAGGTTCCTCCAACAGACAGCAGCACCTGGGTTGTAATAGAATCCCTTCGCTTGACTTCCCTAAGTGTTTTCCTAGGCCTAGCAGTAAGCGATGGTGGGGGATGGGCTCTAAAGGCAAGTATTAGCGAGTGCATCTCTGTGGGTAGTGGAGGGTTTTAAATTACTTCCCCAACCTTGGAACACCTGTGCCCCATAAAGATGCGTGGAATCTGTTTCCCCACCTCCAGCACACACACGGAGACGTGCTCAGGTATCCTGATTGTAGGGAGGCTCCTCCAAATGACAGCAGCGCCTGGGTTCTAAAAGAATCCCTTAGCTTGTCTTCCCTGATGGCATGCCTAGGCTGGAGAGTGGGGGAAAGTGGGGGTTGGGCTCTAAACCAAGGATAAGCGAGAGCCTATCCATGGGATGTGGGTTTTTAACCTACAACCCACAACCATGGAATAAATGTGCCCCCTGAAAGATGCTTTGACTGTTTCCCTACATCCAGCACACACACGAAGAAGTGTTCTGGTATTCTGAGTGTGGGGAAGTTGCTCAAAATGACAGAAGCACCTGGATTCTATTAGTATCCCTTAGCTTCTGTTCCCTGAGTGTTCTTCTAGGCCAGGCCATGAGGGAAAGCTGGGGGTTGGGCTTGGAGGCCACGTAGCAGTGAGTGCCCCGTGATCCATTGAGGAAGTACTTAGAGGACTTCTCCCTAAACGGAACACATTTTCCTGCATTCATCTGGGTGCAGTGGGGCTGCACATCTCTCCCACACCTAAGAATGTGTTCTGGAATTCTGAGTGCAGGGAAGTTCCTCCAACTGACAGCAGCGCCTGGGTTCTAATTGAATCCCTTTGCTTGTCTTCCCTGATGGAAAGCCTAGGCGGGAGTGCGGGGGAAAGTGTGGTTTGGGCTCCAAAACCAAGTATTGGCGATGACCTCTCTATGGTTTGTGGAGGTGTTTAAACTACATCCCTAACCTGGGAACACCTGTGCCCCCATAAAGATCCGTGGAGTCTGTTTCCACACCTCCAGCACACACACGAACACTTGCACAGTTATCCTGAGAGTGGGCAGCCTCCTCCAACTGAGAGCAGGGCCTTGGTTCTTATAAAATCGCTTAACTTGTCTACCCTGTTGGGTTGCCTGATACGGAGTGCTGGGGAAAGGGTGGGTTGGGCTCTAAATCCAAGTATTAGCGAGTGCTTCTCCATGGGATTTGGAGGTTATTAACCAAAAGCCCACAACATGGGAATACCTGTGCTCCTTGAAAAAAGCGTGGACTCTGTATCCCCACCACCAGAACACACATGAAGAAGTTTTCTGCTATCCTGAGTGTGGGCTGGCAATTTCAGGTGACAGAAGCGGCTGGGTTCTAATAGAATCCCTTAGCTTGTAATCCCTGAGTGTTTCCCTAGGACTGACTCTGAGAGAAAACTGGGGGTTGGGCTTTGAGGCCAAATAGTAGCGAGTGTCCAGAATGGACTGAGGAAGTATTTAGATGAATTCTCCATAAAGAGAAACACCTGAGCACCCATTCATCTGCGTGGAGTGGGGCTTCAAATCTCCCCACCACACAAGGTTGGGTTCCAGTATCCTGAGGGTGGGGTAGTTCCTCCAACTGACATCAGCGTCTTGGTTTGAATAGAATCCCTTTGCTTGTCTTCCCTGATGGTTTGCCTAGGCCAGTGTGTGGTTGAAAGTGGGATTTGGGATCTAAAACTAAGTATTAGCGTGTGCCTCTCCATGGGTAGTGGAGATGTTTAAACTACAACCCACAACTTGGGAATTACTCTGACCCCTGAAAAATGCGTGTGCTATGTTTCCCCACGTCCAGCACACACAGGAAGTAGTGTTCTGGGGTTCTGAGTGTGGGGAGGTTCCTCCAACAGACAGCAGCACCTGGGTTGTAATAGAATCCCTTCGCTTGACTTCCCTAAGTGTTTTCCTAGGCCTAGCAGTAAGCGATGGTGGGGGATGGGCTCTAAAGCCAAGTATTAGCGAGTGTATCTCTTTGGGTAGTGGAGGGTTTTAAACTACTTCCCCAACCTTGGAACACCTGTGCCCCATAAAGATGCGTGGAATCTGTTTCCCCACCTCCAGCACACACACGGAGACGTGCTCAGGTATCCTGATTGTGGGGAGGCTCCTCCAAATGACAGCAGCACCTGGGTTCTAAAAGAATCCCTTAGCTTGTCTTCCCTGATGGCATGCCTAGGGTGGAGAGTGGGGGAAAATGGGGGTTGGGCTCTAAACCAAGGATAAGCGAGAGCCTATCCATGGGATGTGGGTTTTTAACCTACAACCCACAACCATGGAATAAATGTGCCCCCTGAAAGATGCTTTGACTGTTTCCCTACATCCAGCACACACACGAAGATGTGTTCTGGTATTCTGAGTGTGGGGAAGTTCCTCAAACTGACAGCAGCACCTGGATTCTATTAGTATCCCTTAGCTTCTGTTCCCTGAGTGTTCTTTTAGGCCAGGCCATGAGGGAAAGCTGGGGGTTGGGCTTGGAGGCCACGTAGCAGTGAGTGCCCCCTGATCCATTGAGGAAGTACTTAGAGGACTTCTCCCTAAAGGGAACACCTTTTCCTGCATTCATCTGGGTGCAGTGGGGCTGCACATCTCTCCCACACCTAAGAATGTGTTCTGGAATTCTGAGTGCAGGGAAGTTCCTCCAACTGACAGCAGCGCCTGGGTTCTAATTGAATCCCTTTGCTTGTCTTCCCTGATGGAAAGCCTAGGCGGGAGTGCGGGGGAAAGTGTGGTTTGGGCTCCAAAACCAAGTATTGGCGATGACCTCTCTATGGTTTGTGGAGGTGTTTAAACTACATCCCTAACCTGGGAACACCTGTGCCCCCATAAAGATCCGTGGAGTCTGTTTCCACACCTCCAGCACACACACGAACACTTGCACAGTTATCCTGAGAGTGGGCAGCCTCCTCCAACTGAGAGCAGGGCCTTGGTTCTTATAAAATCGCTTAACTTGTCTACCCTGTTGGGTTGCCTGATACGGAGTGCTGGGGAAAGGGTGGGTTGGGCTCTAAATCCAAGTATTAGCGAGTGCTTCTCCATGGGATTTGGAGGTTATTAACCAAAAGCCCACAACATGGGAATACCTGTGCTCCTTGAAAAAAGCGTGGACTCTGTATCCCCACCACCAGAACACACATGAAGAAGTTTTCTGCTATCCTGAGTGTGGGCTGGCAATTTCAGGTGACAGAAGCGGCTGGGTTCTAATAGAATCCCTTAGCTTGTAATCCCTGAGTGTTTCCCTAGGACTGACTCTGAGAGAAACCTGGGGGTTGGGCTTTGAGGCCAAATAGTAGCGAGTGTCCCCGATGGACTGAGGAAGTATTTAGATGAATTCTCCATAAAGGGAAACACCTGAGCACCCATTCATCTGCGTGGAGTGGGGCTTCAAATCTCCCCACCACACAAGGTTGGGTTCCAGTATCCTGAGGGTGGGGTAGTTCCTCCAACTGACATCAGCGTCTTGGTTTTAATAGAATCCATTTGCTTGTCTTCCCTGATTGTTTGCCTAGGCCAGTGTGTGGTTGAAAGTGGGATTTGGGATCTAAAACTAAGTATTAGCGTGTGCCTCTCCATGGGTAGTGGAGATGTTTAAACTACAACCCACAAATTGGGAATTACTGTGACCCCTGAAAAATGCATGTGCTATGTTTCCCCACGTCCAGCACACACAGGAAGAAGTGTTCTGGGGTTGTGAGTGTGGGGAGGTTCCTCCAACAGACAGCAGCACCTGGGTTGTAATAGAATCCCTTAGCTTGACTTCCCTAAGTGTTTTCCTAGGCCTAGCAGTAAGCGATGGTGGGGGATGGGCTCTAAAGCCAAGTATTAGCGAGTGCATCTCTGTGGGTAGTGGAGGGTTTTAAACTACTTCCCCAACCTTGGAACACCTGTGCCCCATAAAGATGCGTGGAATCTGTTTCCCCACCTCCAGCACACACACGGAGACGTGCTCAGGTATCCTGATTGTGGGGAGGCTCCTCCAAATGACAGCAGCGCCTGGGTTCTAAAAGAATCCCTTAGCTTGTCTTCCCTGATGGCATGCCTAGGCTGGAGAGTGGGGGAAAGTGGGGGTTGGGCTCTAAACCAAGGATAAGCGAGAGCCTATCCATGGGATGTGGGTTTTTAACCTACAACCCACAACCATGGAATAAATGTGCCCCCTGAAAGATGCTTTGACTGTTTCCCTACATCCAGCACACACACGAAGAAGTGTTCTGGTATTCTGAGTGTGGGGAAGTTCCTCAAACTGACAGCAGCACCTGGATTCTATTAGTATCCCTTAGCTTCTGTTCCCTGAGTGTTCTTTTAGGCCAGGCCATGAGGGAAAGCTGGGGGTTGGGCTTGGAGGCCACGTAGCAGTGAGTGCCCCCTGATCCATTGAGGAAGTACTTAGAGGACTTCTCCCTAAAGGGAACACCTTTTCCTGCATTCATCTGGGTGCAGTGGGGCTGCACATCTCTCCCACACCTAAGAATGTGTTCTGGAATTCTGAGTGCAGGGAAGTTCCTCCAACTGACAGCAGCGCCTGGGTTCTAATTGAATCCCTTTGCTTGTCTTCCCTGATGGAAAGCCTAGGCGGGAGTGCGGGGGAAAGTGTGGTTTGGGCTCCAAAACCAAGTATTTGCGATGACCTCTCTATGGTTTGTGGAGGTGTTTAAACTACATCCCTAACCTGGGAACACCTGTGCCCCCATAAAGATCCGTGGAGTCTGTTTCCACACCTCCAGCACACACACGAACACTTGCACAGTTATCCTGAGAGTGGGCAGCCTCCTCCAACTGAGAGCAGGGCCTTGGTTCTTATAAAATCGCTTAACTTGTCTACCCTGTTTGGTTGCCTGATACGGAGTGCTGGGGAAAGGGTGGGTTGGGCTCTAAATCCAAGTATTAGCGAGTGCTTCTCCATGGGATTTGGAGGTTATTAACCAAAAGCCCACAACATGGGAATACCTGTGCTCCTTGAAAAAAGCGTGGACTCTGTATCCCCACCACCAGAACACACATGAAGAAGTTTTCTGCTATCCTGAGTGTGGGCTGGCAATTTCAGGTGACAGAAGCGGCTGGGTTCTAATAGAATCCCTTAGCTTGTAATCCCTGAGTGTTTCCCTAGGACTGACTCTGAGAGAAACCTGGGGGTTGGGCTTTGAGGCCAAATACAAGCGAGTGTCCCTGATGGACTGAGGAATTATTTAGATGAATTCTCCGTAAAGGGAAACACCTGAGCACCCATTCATCTGCGTGGAGTGGGGCTTCAAATCTCCCCACCACACAAGGTTGGGTTCCAGTATCCTGAGGGTGGGGTAGTTCCTCCAACTGACATCAGCGTCTTGGTTTGAATAGAATCCCTTTGCTTGTCTTCCCTGATGGTTTGCCTAGGCCAGTGTGTGGTTGAAAGTGGGATTTGGGATCTAAAACTAAGTATTAGCGTGTGCCTCTCCATGGGTAGTGGAGATGTTTAAACTACAACCCACAGCTTGGGAATTACTGTGACCCCTGAAAATGCATGTGCTATTTTTCCCCACGTCCAGCACACACAGGAAGAAGTGTTCTGGGGTTCTGAGTGTGGGGAGGTTCCTCCAACAGACAGCAGCACCTGGGTTGTAATAGAATCCCTTAGCTTGACTTCCCTAAGTGTTTTCCTAGGCCTAGCAGTAAGCGATGGTGGGGGATGGGCTCTAAAGCCAAGTATTAGCGAGTGCATCTCTGTGGGTAGTGG
The DNA here is from genome assembly GCF_048564905.1 of Vicugna pacos. NCBI lineage: Eukaryota > Metazoa > Chordata > Mammalia > Artiodactyla > Camelidae > Vicugna > Vicugna pacos. Next base: position 18,297,389 of record NW_027328740.1, read on the forward strand.
AGGGTATTAAACTACTTCCCCAACCTTGGAACACCTGTGCCCCATAAAGATGCGTGGAATCTGTTTCCCCACCTCCAGCACACACACGGAGACGTGCTCAGGTATCCTGATTGTGGGGAGGCTCCTCCAAATGACAGCAGCGCCTGGGTTCTAAAAGAATCCCTTAGCTTCCCTTCCCTGATGGCATGCCTTGGCTGGAGAGTGGGGGAAAGTGGGGGTTGGGCTCTAAACCAAGTATAAGCGAGAGCCTATCCATGGGATGTGGGATTTTAACCTACAACCCACAACCATGGAATAAATGTGCCCCATGAAAAATGCTTTGACTGTTTCCCTACATCCAGCACACTCACGAAAATGTGTTCTTGTATTCTGAGTGTGGGGATGTTCCTCAAACTGACAGCAGCACCTGGATTCTATTAGTATCCCTTAGCTTCTGTTCCCTGAGTGTTCTCTTAGACCAGGCCATGAGGGAAAGCTGGTGGTTGGGCTTGGAGTCCACGTAGCAGTGAGTGCCCCCTGATTCATTGAGGAAGTACTTAGAGGATTTCTCCCTAAAGGGAACACCTTTTCCTGCATTCATCTGGGTGCAGTGGGGCTGCACATCTCTCCCACACCTAAGAATGTGTTCTGGAATTCTGAGTGCAGGGAAGTTCCTCCAACTGACAGCAGCGCCTGGGTTCTAATTGAATCCCTTTGCTTGTCTTCCCTGATGGAAAGCCTAGGCGGGAGTGCGGGGGAAAGTGTGGTTTGGGCTCCAAAACCAAGTATTGGCGATGACCTCTCTATGGTTTGTGGAGGTGTTTAAACTACATCCCTAACCTGGGAACACCTGTGCCCCCATAAAGATCCGTGGAGTCTGTTTCCACACCTCCAGCACACACACGAACACTTGCACAGTTATCCTGAGAGTGGGCAGCCTCCTCCAACTGAGAGCAGGGCCTTGGTTCTTATAAAATCGCTTAACTTGTCTACCCTGTTTGGTTGCCTGATACGGAGTGCTGGGGAAAGGGTGGGTTGGGCTCTAAATCCAAGTATTAGCGAGTGCTTCTCCATGGGATTTGGAGGTTATTAACCAAAAGCCCACAACATGGGAATACCTGTGCTCCTTGAAAAAAGCGTGGACTCTGTATCCCCACCACCAGAACACACATGAAGAAGTTTTCTGCTATCCTGAGTGTGGGCTGGCAATTTCAGGTGACAGAAGCGGCTGGGTTCTAATAGAATCCCTTAGCTTGTAATCCCTGAGTGTTTCCCTAGGACTGACTCTGAGAGAAACCTGGGGGTTGGGCTTTGAGGACAAATAGTAGCGAGTGTCCCCGATGGACTGAGGAAGTATTTAGATGAATTCTCCATAAAGGGAAACACCTGAGCACCCATTCATCTGCGCGGAGTGGGGCTTCAAATCGCCCCACCACACAAGGTTGGGTTCCAGTATCCTGAGGGTGGGGTAGTTCCTCCAACTGACATCAGCATCTTGGTTTGAATAGAATCCCTTTGCTTGTCTTCCCTGATGGTTTGCCTAGGCCAGTGTGTGGTTGAAAGTGGGATTTGGGATCTAAAACTAAGTATTAGCGTGTGCCTCTCCATGGGTAGTGGAGATGTTTAAACTACAACCCACAACTTGGGAACTACTGTGACCCCTGAAAAATGCGTGTGCTATGTTTCCCCACGTCCAGCACACACAGGAAGAAGTGTTCTGGGGTTCTGAGTGTGGGGAGGTTCCTCCAACAGACAGCAGCACCTGGGTTGTAATAGAATCCCTTAGCTTGACTTCCCTAAGTGTTTTCCTAGGCCTAGCAGTAAGCGATGGTGGGGGATGGGCTCTAAAGCCAAGTATTAGCGAGTGCATCTCTGTGGGTAGTGGAGGGTTTTAAACTACTTCCCCAACCTTGGAACACCTGTGCCCCATAAAGATGCGTGGAATCTGTTTCCCCACCTCCAGCACACACACGGAGACGTGCTCAGGTATCCTGATTGTGGGGAGGCTCCTCCAAATGACAGCAGCGCCTGGGTTCTAAAAGAATCCCTTAGCTTGTCTTCCCTGATGGCATGCCTAGGCTGGAGAGTGGGGGAAAGTGGGGGTTGGGCTCTAAACCAAGTATAAGCGAGAGCCTATCCATGGGATGTGGGTTTTTAACCTACAACCCACAACCATGGAATAAATGTGCCCCCTGAAAGATGCTTTGACTGTTTCCCTACATCCAGCACACACACGAAGATGTGTTCTGGTATTCTGAGTGTGGGGAAGTTCCTCAAACTGACAGCAGCACCTGGATTCTATTAGTATCCCTTAGCTTCTGTTCCCTGAGTGTTCTCTTAGACCAGGCCATGAGGGAAAGCTGGGGGTTGGGCTTGGAGGCCACGTAGCAGTGAGTGCCCCCTGATCCATTGAGGAAGTACTTAGAGGACTTCTCCCTAAACGGAACACCTTTTCCTCCATTCATCTGGGTGCAGTGGGGCTGCACATCTCTCCCACACCTAAGAATGTGTTCTGGAATTCTGAGTGCAGGGAAGTTCCTCCAACTGACAGCAGCGCCTGGGTTCTAATTGAATCCCTTTGCTTGTCTTCCCTGATGGAAAGCCTAGGCGGGAGTGCGGGGGAAAGTGTGGTTTGGGCTCCAAAACCAAGTATTTGCGATGACCTCTCTATGGTTTGTGGAGGTGTTTAAACTACATCCCTAACCTGGGAACACCTGTGCCCCCATAAAGATCCGTGGAGTCTGTTTCCACACCTCCAGCACACACACGAACACTTGCACAGTTATCCTGAGAGTGGGCAGCCTCCTCCAACTGAGAGCAGGCCTTGGTTCTTATAAAATCGCTTAACTTGTCTACCCTGTTTGGTTGCCTGATACGGAGTGCTGGGGAAAGGGTGGGTTGGGCTCTAAATCCAAGTATTAGCGAGTGCTTCTCCATGGGATTTGGAGGTTATTAACCAAAAGCCCACAACATGGGAATACCTGTGCTCCTTGAAAAAAGCGTGGACTCTGTATCCCCACCACCAGAACACACATGAAGAAGTTTTCTGCTATACTGAGTGTGGGCTGGCAATTTCAGGTGACAGAAGCGGCTGGGTTCTAATAGAATCCCTTAGCTTGTAATCCCTGAGTGTTTCCCTAGGACTGACTCTGAGAGAAACCTGGGGGTTGGGCTTTGAGGCCAAATAGTAGCGAGTATCCCCGATGGACTGAGGAAGTATTTAGATGAATTCTCCATAAAGGGAAACACCTGAGCACCCATTCATCTGCGTGGAGTGGGGCTTCAAATCTCCCCACCACACAAGGTTGGGTTCCAGTATCCTGAGGGTGGGGTAGTTCCTCCAACTGACATCAGCGTCTTGGTTTGAATAGAATCCCTTTGCTTGTCTTCCCTGATGGTTTGCCTAGGCCAGTGTGTGGTTGAAAGTGGGATTTGGGATCTAAAACTAAGTATTAGCGTGTGCCTCTCCATGGGTAGTGGAGATGTTTAAACTACAACCCACAACTTGGGAATTACTGTGACCCCTGAAAAATGCGTGTGCTATGTTTCCCCACGTCCAGCACACACAGGAAGAAGTGTTCTGGGGTTGTGAGTGTGGGGAGGTTCCTCCAACAGACTGCAGCACCTGGGTTGTAATAGAATCCCTTAGCTTGACTTCCCTAAGTGTTTTCCTAGGCCTAGCAGTAAGCGATGGTGGGGGATGGGCTCTAAAGCCAAGTATTAGCGAGTGCATCTCTGTGGGTAGTGGAGGGTTTTAAACTACTTCCCCAACCTTGGAACACCTGTGCCCCATAAAGATGCGTGGAATCTGTTTCCCCACCTCCAGCACACACACGGAGACGTGCTCAGGTATCCTGATTGTGGGGAGGCTCCTCCAAATGACAGCAGCGCCTGGGTTCTAACAGAATCCCTTAGCTTGTCTTCCCTGATGGCATGCCTAGGCTGGAGAGTGGGGGAAAGTGGGGGTTGGGCTCTAAACCAAGGATAAGCGAGAGCCTATCCATGGGATGTGGGTTTTTAACCTACAACCCACAACCATGGAATAAATGTGCCCCCTGAAAGATGCTTTGACTGTTTCCCTACATCCAGCACACACACGAAGAAGTGTTCTGGTATTCTGAGTGTGGGGAAGTTCCTCAAACTGACAGCAGCACCTGGATTCTATTAGTATCCCTTAGCTTCTGTTCCCTGAGTGTTCTTTTAGGCCAGGCCATGAGGGAAAGCTGGGGGTTGGGCTTGGAGGCCACATAGCAGTGAGTGCCCCCTGATCCATTGAGGAAGTACTTAGAGGACTTCTCCCTAAAGGGAACACCTTTTCCTGCATTCATCTGGGTGCAGTGGGGCTGCACATCTCTCCCACACCTAAGAATGTGTTCTGGAATTCTGAGTGCAGGGAAGTTCCTCCAACTGACAGCAGCGCCTGGGTTCTAATTGAATCCCTTTGCTTGTCTTCCCTGATGGAAAGCCTAGGCGGGAGTGCGGGGGAAAGTGTGGTTTGGGCTCCAAAACCAAGTATTGGCGATGACCTCTCTATGGTTTGTGGAGGTGTTTAAACTACATCCCTAACCTGGGAACACCTGTGCCCCCATAAAGATCCGTGGAGTCTGTTTCCACACCTCCAGCACACACACGAACACTTGCACAGTTATCCTGAGAGTGGGCAGCCTCCTCCAACTGAGAGCAGGGCCTTGGTTCTTATAAAATCGCTTAACTTGTCTACCCTGTTTGGTTGCCTGATACGGAGTGCTGGGGAAAGGGTGGGTTGGGCTCTAAATCCAAGTATTAGCGAGTGCTTCTCCATGGGATTTGGAGGTTATTAACCAAAAGCCCACAACATGGGAATACCTGTGCTCCTTGAAAAAAGCGTGGACTCTGTATCCCCACCACCAGAACACACATGAAGAAGTTTTCTGCTATCCTGAGTGTGGGCTGGCAATTTCAGGTGACAGAAGCGGCTGGGTTCTAATAGAATCCCTTAGCTTGTAATCCCTGAGTGTTTCCCTAGGACTGACTCTGAGAGAAACCTGGGGGTTGGGCTTTGAGGCCAAATAGAGGCGAGTGTCCCCGATGGACTGAGGAAGTATTTAGATGAATTCTCCGTAAAGGGAAACACCTGAGCACCCATTCATCTGCGTGGAGTGGGGCTTCAAATCTCCCCACCACACAAGCTTGGGTTCCAGTATCCTGAGGGTGGGGTAGTTCCTCCAACTGACATCAGCGTCTTGGTTTGAATAGAATCCCTTTGCTTGTCTTCCCTGATGGTTTGCCTAGGCCAGTGTGTGGTTGAAAGTGGGATTTGGGATCTAAAACTAAGTATTAGCGTGTGCCTCTCCATGGGTAGTGGAGATGTTTAAACTACAACCCACAACTTGGGAATTACTGTGACCCCTGAAAAATGCATGTGCTATGTTTCCCCACGTCCAGCACACACAGGAAGAAGTGTTCTGGGGTTGTGAGTGTGGGGAGGTTCCTCCAACAGACAGCAGCACCTGGGTTGTAATAGAATCCCTTAGCTTGACTTCCCTAAGTGTTTTCCTAGGCCTAGCAGTAAGCGATGGTGGGGGATGGGCTCTAAAGCCAAGTATTAGCGAGTGCATCTCTGTGGGTAGTGGAGGGTTTTAAACTACTTCCCCAACCTTGGAACACCTGTGCCCCATAAAGATGCGTGGAATCTGTTTCCCCACCTCCAGCACACACACGGAGACGTGCTCAGGTATCCTGATTGTGGGGAGGCTCCTCCAAATGACAGCAGCGCCTGGGTTCTAAAAGAATCCCTTAGCTTGTCTTCCCTGATGGCATGCCTAGGCTGGAGAGTGGGGGAAAGTGGGGGTTGGGCTCTAAACCAAGGATAAGCGAGAGCCTATCCATGGGATGTGGGTTTTTAACCTACAACCCACAACCATGGAATAAATGTGCCCCCTGAAAGATGCTTTGACTGTTTCCCTACATCCAGCACACACACGAAGATGTGTTCTGGTATTCTGAGTGTGGGGAAGTTCCTCAAACTGACAGCAGCACCTGGATTCTATTAGTATCCCTTAGCTTCTGTTCCCTGAGTGTTTTCTTAGACCAGGCCATGAGGGAAAGCTGGGGGTTGGGCTTGGAAGCCACGTAGCAGTGAGTGCCCCCTGATCCATTGAGGAAGTACTTAGAGGACTTCTCCCTAAAGGGAACACCTTTTCCTGCATTCATCTGGGTGCAGTGGGGCTGCACATCTCTCCCACACCTAAGAATGTGTTCTGGAATTCTGAGTGCAGGGAAGTTCCTCCAACTGACAGCAGCGCCTGGGTTCTAGTTGAATCCCTTTGCTTGTCTTCCCTGATGGAAAGCCTAGGCGGGAGTGCGGGGGAAAGTGTGGTTTGGGCTCCAAAACCAAGTATTGGCGATGACCTCTCTATGGTTTGTGGAGGTGTTTAAACTACATCCCTAACCTGGGAACACCTGTGCCCCCATAAAGATCCGTGGAGTCTGTTTCCACACCTCCAGCACACACACGAACACTTGCACAGTTATCCTGAGAGTGGGCAGCCTCCTCCAACTGAGAGCAGGGCCTTGGTTCTTATAAAATCGCTTAACTTGTCTACCCTGTTTGGTTGCCTGATACGGAGTGCTGGGGAAAGGGTGGGTTGGGCTCTAAATCCAAGTATTAGCGAGTGCTTCTCCATGGGATTTGGAGGTTATTAACCAAAAGCCCACAACATGGGAATACCTGTGCTCCTTGAAAAAAGCGTGGACTCTGTATCCCCACCACCAGAACACACATGAAGAAGTTTTCTGCTATCCTGAGTGTGGGCTGGCAATTTCAGGTGACAGAAGCGGCTGGGTTCTAATAGAATCCCTTAGCTTGTAATCCCTGAGTGTTTCCCTAGGACTGACTCTGAGAGAAACCTGGGGGTTGGGCTTTGAGGCCAAATAGTAGCGAGTGTCCCCGATGGACTGAGGAAGTATTTAGATGAATTCTCCATAAAGGGAAACACCTGAGCACCCATTCATCTGCGTGGAGTGGGGCTTCAAATCTCCCCACCACACAAGGTTGGGTTCCAGTATCCTGAGGGTGGGGTAGTTCCTCCAACTGACATCAGCGTCTTGGTTTGAATAGAATCCCTTTGCTTGTCTTCCCTGATGGTTTGCCTAGGCCAGTGTGTGGTTGAAAGTGGGATTTGGGATCTAAAACTAAGTATTAGCGTGTGCCTCTCCATGGGTAGTGGAGATGTTTAAACTACAACCCACAACTTGGGAATTACTGTGACCCCTGAAAAATGCATGTGCTATGTTTCCCCACGTCCAGCACACACAGGAAGAAGTGTTCTGGGGTTGTGAGTGTGGGGAGGTTCCTCCAACAGACAGCAGCACCTGGGTTGTAATAGAATCCCTTAGCTTGACTTCCCTAAGTGTTTTCCTAGGCCTAGCAGTAAGCGATGGTGGGGGATGGGCTCTAAAGCCAAGTATTAGCGAGTGCATCTCTGTGGGTAGTGGAGGGTTTTAAACTACTTCCCCAACCTTGGAACACCTGTGCCCCATAAAGATGCGTGGAATCTGTTTCCCCACCTCCAGCACACACACGGAGACGTGCTCAGGTATCCTGATTGTGGGGAGGCTCCTCCAAATGACAGCAGCGCCTGGGTTCTAAAAGAATCCCTTAGCTTGTCTTCCCTGATGGCATGCCTAGGCTGGAGTGTGGGGGAAAGTGGGGGTTGGGCTCTAAACCAAGGATAAGCGAGAGCCTATCCATGGGATGTGGGATTTTAACCTACAACCCACAACCATGGAATAAATGTGCCCCCTGAAAGATGCTTTGACTGTTTCCCTACATCCAGCACACACACGAAGAAGTGTTCTGGTATTCTGAGTGTGGGGAAGTTCCTCAAACTGACAGCAGCACCTGGATTCTATTAGTATCCCTTAGCTTCTGTTCCCTGAGTGTTCTTCTAGGCCAGGCCATGAGGGAAAGCTGGGGGTTGGGCTTGGAGGCCACGTAGCAGTGAGTGCCCCATGATCCATTGAGGAAGTACTTAGAGGACTTCTCCCTAAAGGGAACACCTTTTCCTGCATTCATCTGGGTGCAGTGGGGCTGCACATCTCTCCCACACCTAAGAATGTGTTCTGGAATTCTGAGTGCAGGGAAGTTCCTCCAACTGACAGCAGCGCCTGGGTTCTAATTGAATCCCTTTGCTTGTCTTCCCTGATGGAAAGCCTAGGCGGGAGTGCGGGGGAAAGTGTGGTTTGGGCTCCAAAACCAAGTATTGGCGATGACCTCTCTATGGTTTGTGGAGGTGTTTAAACTACATCCCTAACCTGGGAACACCTGTGCCCCCATAAAGATCCGTGGAGTCTGTTTCCACACCTCCAGCACACACACGAACACTTGCACAGTTATCCTGAGAGTGGGCAGCCTCCTCCAACTGAGAGCAGGGCCTTGGTTCTTATAAAATCGCTTAACTTGTCTACCCTGTTTGGTTGCCTGATACGGAGTGCTGGGGAAAGGGTGGGTTGGGCTCTAAATCCAAGTATTAGCGAGTGCTTCTCCATGGGATTTGGAGGTTATTAACCAAAAGCCCACAACATGGGAATACCTGTGCTCCTTGAAAAAAGCGTGGACTCTGTATCCCCACCACCAGAACACACATGAAGAAGTTTTCTGCTATCCTGAGTGTGGGCTGGCAATTTCAGGTGACAGAAGCGGCTGGGTTCTAATAGAATCCCTTAGCTTGTAATCCCTGAGTGTTTCCCTAGGACTGACTCTGAGAGAAACCTGGGGGTTGGGCTTTGAGGCCAAATAGAGGCGAGTGTCCCCGATGGACTGAGGAAGTATTTAGATGAATTCTCCGTAAAGGGAAACACCTGAGCACCCATTCATCTGCGTGGAGTGGGGCTTCAAATCTCCCCACCACACAAGGTTGGGTTCCAGTATCCTGAGGGTGGGGTAGTTCCTCCAACTGACATCAGCGTCTTGGTTTGAATAGAATCCCTTTGCTTGTCTTCCCTGATGGTTTGCCTAGGCCAGTGTGTGGTTGAAAGTGGGATTTGGGATCTAAAACTAAGTATTAGCGTGTGCCTCTCCATGGGTAGTGGAGATGTTTAAACTACAACCCACAACTTGGGAATTACTGTGACCCCTGAAAATGCATGTGCTATGTTTCCCCACGTCCAGCACACACAGGAAGAAGTGTTCTGGGGTTGTGAGTGTGGGGAGGTTCCTCCAACAGACAGCAGCACCTGGGTTGTAATAGAATCCCTTAGCTTGACTTCCCTAAGTGTTTTCCTAGGCCTAGCAGTAAGCGATGGTGGGGGATGGGCTCTAAAGCCAAGTATTAGCGAGTGCATCTCTGTGGGTAGTGGAGGGTTTTAAACTACTTCCCCAACCTTGGAACACCTGTGCCCCATAAAGATGCGTGGAATCTGTTTCCCCACCTCCAGCACACACACGGAGACGTGCTCAGGTATCCTGATTGTGGGGAGGCTCCTCCAAATGACAGCAGCGCCTGGGTTCTAAAAGAATCCCTTAGCTTGTCTTCCCTGATGGCATGCCTAGGCTGGAGTGTGGGGGAAAGTGGGGGTTGGGCTCTAAACCAAGTATAAGCGAGAGCCTATCCATGGGATGTGGGTTTTTAACCTACAACCCACAACCATGGAATAAATGTGCCCCCTGAAAGATGCTTTGACTGTTTCCCTACATCCAGCACACACACGAAGAAGTGTTCTGGTATTCTGAGTGTGGGGAAGTTCCTCAAACTGACAGCAGCACCTGGATTCTATTAGTATCCCTTAGCTTCTGTTCCCTGAGTGTTCTTTTAGGCCAGGCCATGAGGGAAAGCTGGGGGTTGGGCTTGGAGGCCACGTAGCAGTGAGTGCCCCATGATCCATTGAGGAAGTACTTAGAGGACTTCTCCCTAAAGGGAACACCTTTTCCTGCATTCATCTGGGTGCAGTGGGGCTGCACATCTCTCCCACTCCTAAGAATGTGTTCTGGAATTCTGAGTGCAGGGAAGTTCCTCCAACTGACAGCATCGCCTGGGTTCTAATTGAATCCCTTTGCTTGTCTTCCCTGATGGAAAGCATAGGCGGGAGTGCGGGGGAAAGTGTGGTTTGGGCTCCAAAACCAAGTATTGGCGATGACCTCTCTATGGTTTGTGGAGGTGTTTAAACTACATCCCTAACCTGGGAACACCTGTGCCCCCATAAAGATCCGTGGAGTCTGTTTCCACACCTCCAGCACACACACGAACACTTGCACAGTTATCCTGAGAGTGGGCAGCCTCCTCCAACTGAGAGCAGGGCCTTGGTTCTTATAAAATCGCTTAACTTGTCTACCCTGTTTGGTTGCCTGATACGGAGTGCTGGGGAAAGGGTGGGTTGGGCTCTAAATCCAAGTATTAGCGAGTGCTTCTCCATGGGATTTGGAGGTTATTAACCAAAAGCCCACAACATGGGAATACCTGTGCTCCTTGAAAAAAGCGTGGACTCTGTATCCCCACCACCAGAACACACATGAAGAAGTTTTCTGCTATCCTGAGTGTGGGCTGGCAATTTCAGGTGACAGAAGCGGCTGGGTTCTAATAGAATCCCTTAGCTTGTAATCCCTGAGTGTTTCCCTAGGACTGACTCTGAGAGAAACCTGGGGGTTGGGCTTTGAGGACAAATAGTAGCGAGTGTCCCCGATGGACTGAGGAAGTATTTAGATGAATTCTCCATAAAGGGAAACACCTGAGCACCCATTCATCTGCGCGGAGTGGGGCTTCAAATCGCCCCACCACACAAGGTTGGGTTCTAGTATCCTGAGGGTGGGGTAGTTCCTCCAACTGACATCAGCGTCTTGGTTTGAATAGAATCCCTTTGCTTGTCTTCCCTGATGGTTTGCCTAGGCCAGTGTGTGGTTGAAAGTGGGATTTGGGATCTAAAACTAAGTATTAGCGTGTGCCTCTCCATGGGTAGTGGAGATGTTTAAACTACAACCCACAACTTGGGAATTACTGTGACCCCTGAAAAGTGCGTGTGCTATGTTTCCCCACGTCCAGCACACACAGGAAGAAGTGTTCTGGGGTTCTGAGTGTGGGGAGGTTCCTCCAACAGACAGCAGCACCTGGGTTGTAATAGAATCCCTTCGCTTGACTTCCCTAAGTGTTTTCCTAGGCCTAGCAGTAAGCGATGGTGGGGGATGGGCTCTAAAGGCAAGTATTAGCGAGTGCATCTCTGTGGGTAGTGGAGGGTTTTAAATTACTTCCCCAACCTTGGAACACCTGTGCCCCATAAAGATGCGTGGAATCTGTTTCCCCACCTCCAGCACACACACGGAGACGTGCTCAGGTATCCTGATTGTAGGGAGGCTCCTCCAAATGACAGCAGCGCCTGGGTTCTAAAAGAATCCCTTAGCTTGTCTTCCCTGATGGCATGCCTAGGCTGGAGAGTGGGGGAAAGTGGGGGTTGGGCTCTAAACCAAGGATAAGCGAGAGCCTATCCATGGGATGTGGGTTTTTAACCTACAACCCACAACCATGGAATAAATGTGCCCCCTGAAAGATGCTTTGACTGTTTCCCTACATCCAGCACACACACGAAGAAGTGTTCTGGTATTCTGAGTGTGGGGAATTTGCTCAAAATGACAGAAGCACCTGGATTCTATTAGTATCCCTTAGCTTCTGTTCCCTGAGTGTTCTTCTAGGCCAGGCCATGAGGGAAAGCTGGGGGTTGGGCTTGGAGGCCACGTAGCAGTGAGTGCCCCGTGATCCATTGAGGAAGTACTTAGAGGACTTCTCCCTAAACGGAACACATTTTCCTGCATTCATCTGGGTGCAGTGGGGCTGCACATCTCTCCCACACCTAAGAATGTGTTCTGGAATTCTGAGTGCAGGGAAGTTCCTCCAACTGACAGCAGCGCCTGGGTTCTAATTGAATCCCTTTGCTTGTCTTCCCTGATGGAAAGCCTAGGCGGGAGTGCGGGGGAAAGTGTGGTTTGGGCTCCAAAACCAAGTATTGGCGATGACCTCTCTATGGTTTGTGGAGGTGTTTAAACTACATCCCTAACCTGGGAACACCTGTGCCCCCATAAAGATCCGTGGAGTCTGTTTCCACACCTCCAGCACACACACGAACACTTGCACAGTTATCCTGAGAGTGGGCAGCCTCCTCCAACTGAGAGCAGGGCCTTGGTTCTTATAAAATCGCTTAACTTGTCTACCCTGTTGGGTTGCCTGATACGGAGTGCTGGGGAAAGGGTGGGTTGGGCTCTAAATCCAAGTATTAGCGAGTGCTTCTCCATGGGATTTGGAGGTTATTAACCAAAAGCCCACAACATGGGAATACCTGTGCTCCTTGAAAAAAGCGTGGACTCTGTATCCCCACCACCAGAACACACATGAAGAAGTTTTCTGCTATCCTGAGTGTGGGCTGGCAATTTCAGGTGACAGAAGCGGCTGGGTTCTAATAGAATCCCTTAGCTTGTAATCCCTGAGTGTTTCCCTAGGACTGACTCTGAGAGAAAACTGGGGGTTGGGCTTTGAGGCCAAATAGTAGCGAGTGTCCAGAATGGACTGAGGAAGTATTTAGATGAATTCTCCATAAAGAGAAACACCTGAGCACCCATTCATCTGCGTGGAGTGGGGCTTCAAATCTCCCCACCACACAAGGTTGGGTTCCAGTATCCTGAGGGTGGGGTAGTTCCTCCAACTGACATCAGCGTCTTGGTTTGAATAGAATCCCTTTGCTTGTCTTCCCTGATGGTTTGCCTAGGCCAGTGTGTGGTTGAAAGTGGGATTTGGGATCTAAAACTAAGTATTAGCGTGTGCCTCTCCATGGGTAGTGGAGATGTTTAAACTACAACCCACAACTTGGGAATTACTCTGACCCCTGAAAAATGCGTGTGCTATGTTTCCCCACGTCCAGCACACACAGGAAGTAGTGTTCTGGGGTTCTGAGTGTGGGGAGGTTCCTCCAACAGACAGCAGCACCTGGGTTGTAATAGAATCCCTTCGCTTGACTTCCCTAAGTGTTTTCCTAGGCCTAGCAGTAAGCGATGGTGGGGGATGGGCTCTAAAGCCAAGTATTAGCGAGTGTATCTCTTTGGGTAGTGGAGGGTTTTAAACTACTTCCCCAACCTTGGAACACCTGTGCCCCATAAAGATGCGTGGAATCTGTTTCCCCACCTCCAGCACACACACGGAGACGTGCTCAGGTATCCTGATTGTGGGGAGGCTCCTCCAAATGACAGCAGCACCTGGGTTCTAAAAGAATCCCTTAGCTTGTCTTCCCTGATGGCATGCCTAGGGTGGAGAGTGGGGGAAAATGGGGGTTGGGCTCTAAACCAAGGATAAGCGAGAGCCTATCCATGGGATGTGGGTTTTTAACCTACAACCCACAACCATGGAATAAATGTGCCCCCTGAAAGATGCTTTGACTGTTTCCCTACATCCAGCACACACACGAAGATGTGTTCTGGTATTCTGAGTGTGGGGAAGTTCCTCAAACTGACAGCAGCACCTGGATTCTATTAGTATCCCTTAGCTTCTGTTCCCTGAGTGTTCTTTTAGGCCAGGCCATGAGGGAAAGCTGGGGGTTGGGCTTGGAGGCCACGTAGCAGTGAGTGCCCCCTGATCCATTGAGGAAGTACTTAGAGGACTTCTCCCTAAAGGGAACACCTTTTCCTGCATTCATCTGGGTGCAGTGGGGCTGCACATCTCTCCCACACCTAAGAATGTGTTCTGGAATTCTGAGTGCAGGGAAGTTCCTCCAACTGACAGCAGCGCCTGGGTTCTAATTGAATCCCTTTGCTTGTCTTCCCTGATGGAAAGCCTAGGCGGGAGTGCGGGGGAAAGTGTGGTTTGGGCTCCAAAACCAAGTATTGGCGATGACCTCTCTATGGTTTGTGGAGGTGTTTAAACTACATCCCTAACCTGGGAACACCTGTGCCCCCATAAAGATCCGTGGAGTCTGTTTCCACACCTCCAGCACACACACGAACACTTGCACAGTTATCCTGAGAGTGGGCAGCCTCCTCCAACTGAGAGCAGGGCCTTGGTTCTTATAAAATCGCTTAACTTGTCTACCCTGTTTGGTTGCCTGATACGGAGTGCTGGGGAAAGGGTGGGTTGGGCTCTAAATCCAAGTATTAGCGAGTGCTTCTCCATGGGATTTGGAGGTTATTAACCAAAAGCCCACAACATGGGAATACCTGTGCTCCTTGAAAAAAGCGTGGACTCTGTATCCCCACCACCAGAACACACATGAAGAAGTTTTCTGCTATCCTGAGTGTGGGCTGGCAATTTCAGGTGACAGAAGCGGCTGGGTTCTAATAGAATCCCTTAGCTTGTAATCCCTGAGTGTTTCCCTAGGACTGACTCTGAGAGAAACCTGGGGGTTGGGCTTTGAGGCCAAATAGTAGCGAGTGTCCCCGATGGACTGAGGAAGTATTTAGATGAATTCTCCATAAAGGGAAACACCTGAGCACCCATTCATCTGCGTGGAGTGGGGCTTCAAATCTCCCCACCACACAAGGTTGGGTTCCAGTATCCTGAGGGTGGGGTAGTTCCTCCAACTGACATCAGCGTCTTGGTTTGAATAGAATCCATTTGCTTGTCTTCCCTGATTGTTTGCCTAGGCCAGTGTGTGGTTGAAAGTGGGATTTGGGATCTAAAACTAAGTATTAGCGTGTGCCTCTCCATGGGTAGTGGAGATGTTTAAACTACAACCCACAAATTGGGAATTACTGTGACCCCTGAAAAATGCATGTGCTATGTTTCCCCACGTCCAGCACACACAGGAAGAAGTGTTCTGGGGTTGTGAGTGTGGGGAGGTTCCTCCAACAGACAGCAGCACCTGGGTTGTAATAGAATCCCTTAGCTTGACTTCCCTAAGTGTTTTCCTAGGCCTAGCAGTAAGCGATGGTGCGGGATGGGCTCTAAAGCCAAGTATTAGCGAGTGCATCTCTGTGGGTAGTGGAGGGTTTTAAACTACTTCCCCAACCTTGGAACACCTGTGCCCCATAAAGATGCGTGGAATCTGTTTCCCCACCTCCAGCACACACACGGAGACGTGCTCAGGTATCCTGATTGTGGGGAGGCTCCTCCAAATGACAGCAGCGCCTGGGTTCTAAAAGAATCCCTTAGCTTGTCTTCCCTGATGGCATGCCTAGGCTGGAGAGTGGGGGAAAGTGGGGGTTGGGCTCTAAACCAAGGATAAGCGAGAGCCTATCCATGGGATGTGGGTTTTTAACCTACAACCCACAACCATGGAATAAATGTGCCCCCTGAAAGATGCTTTGACTGTTTCCCTACATCCAGCACACACACGAAGAAGTGTTCTGGTATTCTGAGTGTGGGGAAGTTCCTCAAACTGACAGCAGCACCTGGATTCTATTAGTATCCCTTAGCTTCTGTTCCCTGAGTGTTCTTTTAGGCCAGGCCATGAGGGAAAGCTGGGGGTTGGGCTTGGAGGCCACGTAGCAGTGAGTGCCCCCTGATCCATTGAGGAAGTACTTAGAGGACTTCTCCCTAAAGGGAACACCTTTTCCTGCATTCATCTGGGTGCAGTGGGGCTGCACATCTCTCCCACACCTAAGAATGTGTTCTGGAATTCTGAGTGCAGGGAAGTTCCTCCAACTGACAGCAGCGCCTGGGTTCTAATTGAATCCCTTTGCTTGTCTTCCCTGATGGAAAGCCTAGGCGGGAGTGCGGGGGAAAGTGTGGTTTGGGCTCCAAAACCAAGTATTTGCGATGACCTCTCTATGGTTTGTGGAGGTGTTTAAACTACATCCCTAACCTGGGAACACCTGTGCCCCCATAAAGATCCGTGGAGTCTGTTTCCACACCTCCAGCACACACACGAACACTTGCACAGTTATCCTGAGAGTGGGCAGCCTCCTCCAACTGAGAGCAGGGCCTTGGTTCTTATAAAATCGCTTAACTTGTCTACCCTGTTTGGTTGCCTGATACGGAGTGCTGGGGAAAGGGTGGGTTGGGCTCTAAATCCAAGTATTAGCGAGTGCTTCTCCATGGGATTTGGAGGTTATTAACCAAAAGCCCACAACATGGGAATACCTGTGCTCCTTGAAAAAAGCGTGGACTCTGTATCCCCACCACCAGAACACACATGAAGAAGTTTTCTGCTATCCTGAGTGTGGGCTGGCAATTTCAGGTGACAGAAGCGGCTGGGTTCTAATAGAATCCCTTAGCTTGTAATCCCTGAGTGTTTCCCTAGGACTGACTCTGAGAGAAACCTGGGGGTTGGGCTTTGAGGCCAAATACAAGCGAGTGTCCCTGATGGACTGAGGAATTATTTAGATGAATTCTCCGTAAAGGGAAACACCTGAGCACCCATTCATCTGCGTGGAGTGGGGCTTCAAATCTCCCCACCACACAAGGTTGGGTTCCAGTATCCTGAGGGTGGGGTAGTTCCTCCAACTGACATCAGCGTCTTGGTTTGAATAGAATCCCTTTGCTTGTCTTCCCTGATGGTTTGCCTAGGCCAGTGTGTGGTTGAAAGTGGGATTTGGGATCTAAAACTAAGTATTAGCGTGTGCCTCTCCATGGGTAGTGGAGATGTTTAAACTACAACCCACAGCTTGGGAATTACTGTGACCCCTGAAAATGCATGTGCTATTTTTCCCCACGTCCAGCACACACAGGAAGAAGTGTTCTGGGGTTCTGAGTGTGGGGAGGTTCCTCCAACAGACAGCAGCACCTGGGTTGTAATAGAATCCCTTAGCTTGACTTCCCTAAGTGTTTTCCTAGGCCTAGCAGTAAGCGATGGTGGGGGATGGGCTCTAAAGCCAAGTATTAGCGAGTGCATCTCTGTGGGTAGTGGAGGGTATTAAACTACTTCCCCAACCTTGGAACACCTGTGCCCCATAAAGATGCGTGGAATCTGTTTCCCCACCTCCAGCACACACACGGAGACGTGCTCAGGTATCCTGATTGTGGGGAGGCTCCTCCAAATGACAGCAGCGCCTGGGTTCTAAAAGAATCCCTTAGCTTCCCTTCCCTGATGGCATGCCTTGGCTGGAGAGTGGGGGAAAGTGGGGGTTGGGCTCTAAACCAAGTATAAGCGAGAGCCTATCCATGGAATGTGGGATTTTAACCTACAACCCACAACCATGGAATAAATGTGCCCCATGAAAAATGCTTTGACTGTTTCCCTACATCCAGCACACTCACGAAAATGTGTTCTTGTATTCTGAGTGTGGGGATGTTCCTCAAACTGACAGCAGCACCTGGATTCTATTAGTATCCCTTAGCTTCTGTTTCCTGAGTGTTCTCTTAGACCAGGCCATGAGGGAAAGCTGGTGGTTGGGCTTGGAGTCCACGTAGCAGTGAGTGCCCCCTGATTCATTGAGGAAGTACTTAGAGGATTTCTCCCTAAAGGGAACACCTTTTCCTGCATTCATCTGGGTGCAGTGGGGCTGCACATCTCTCCCACACCTAAGAATGTGTTCTGGAATTCTGAGTGCAGGGAAGTTCCTCCAACTGACAGCAGCGCCTGGGTTCTAATTGAATCCCTTTGCTTGTCTTCCCTGATGGAAAGCCTAGGCGGGAGTGCGGGGGAAAGTGTGGTTTGGGCTCCAAAACCAAGTATTGGCGATGACCTCTCTATGGTTTGTGGAGGTGTTTAAACTACATCCCTAACCTGGGAACACCTGTGCCCCCATAAAGATCCGTGGAGTCTGTTTCCACACCTCCAGCACACACACGAACACTTGCACAGTTATCCTGAGAGTGGGCAGCCTCCTCCAACTGAGAGCAGGGCCTTGGTTCTTATAAAATCGCTTAACTTGTCTACCCTGTTTGGTTGCCTGATACGGAGTGCTGGGGAAAGGGTGGGTTGGGCTCTAAATCCAAGTATTAGCGAGTGCTTCTCCATGGGATTTGGAGGTTATTAACCAAAAGCCCACAACATGGGAATACCTGTGCTCCTTGAAAAAAGCGTGGACTCTGTATCCCCACCACCAGAACACACATGAAGAAGTTTTCTGCTATCCTGAGTGTGGGCTGGCAATTTCAGGTGACAGAAGCGGCTGGGTTCTAATAGAATCCCTTAGCTTGTAATCCCTGAGTGTTTCCCTAGGACTGACTCTGAGAGAAACCTGGGGGTTGGGCTTTGAGGACAAATAGTAGCGAGTGTCCCCGATGGACTGAGGAAGTATTTAGATGAATTCTCCATAAAGGGAAACACCTGAGCACCCATTCATCTGCGCGGAGTGGGGCTTCAAATCGCCCCACCACACAAGGTTGGGTTCCAGTATCCTGAGGGTGGGGTAGTTCCTCCAACTGACATCAGCATCTTGGTTTGAATAGAATCCCTTTGCTTGTCTTCCCTGATGGTTTGCCTAGGCCAGTGTGTGGTTGAAAGTGGGATTTGGGATCTAAAACTAAGTATTAGCGTGTGCCTCTCCATGGGTAGTGGAGATGTTTAAACTACAACCCACAACTTGGGAACTACTGTGACCCCTGAAAAATGCGTGTGCTATGTTTCCCCACGTCCAGCACACACAGGAAGAAGTGTTCTGGGGTTCTGAGTGTGGGGAGGTTCCTCCAACAGACAGCAGCACCTGGGTTGTAATAGAATCCCTTAGCTTGACTTCCCTAAGTGTTTTCCTAGGCCTAGCAGTAAGCGATGGTGGGGGATGGGCTCTAAAGCCAAGTATTAGCGAGTGCATCTCTGTGGGTAGTGGAGGGTTTTAAACTACTTCCCCAACCTTGGAACACCTGTGCCCCATAAAGATGCGTGGAATCTGTTTCCCCACCTCCAGCACACACACGGAGACGTGCTCAGGTATCCTGATTGTGGGGAGGCTCCTCCAAATGACAGCAGCGCCTGGGTTCTAAAAGAATCCCTTAGCTTGTCTTCCCTGATGGCATGCCTAGGCTGGAGAGTGGGGGAAAGTGGGGGTTGGGCTCTAAACCAAGTATAAGCGAGAGCCTATCCATGGGATGTGGGTTTTTAACCTACAACCCACAACCATGGAATAAATGTGCCCCCTGAAAGATGCTTTGACTGTTTCCCTACATCCAGCACACACACGAAGATGTGTTCTGGTATTCTGAGTGTGGGGAAGTTCCTCAAACTGACAGCAGCACCTGGATTCTATTAGTATCCCTTAGCTTCTGTTCCCTGAGTGTTCTCTTAGACCAGGCCATGAGGGAAAGCTGGGGGTTGGGCTTGGAGGCCACGTAGCAGTGAGTGCCCCCTGATCCATTGAGGAAGTACTTAGAGGACTTCTCCCTAAACGGAACACCTTTTCCTCCATTCATCTGGGTGCAGTGGGGCTGCACATCTCTCCCACACCTAAGAATGTGTTCTGGAATTCTGAGTGCAGGGAAGTTCCTCCAACTGACAGCAGCGCCTGGGTTCTAATTGAATCCCTTTGCTTGTCTTCCCTGATGGAAAGCCTAGGCGGGAGTGCGGGGGAAAGTGTGGTTTGGGCTCCAAAACCAAGTATTTGCGATGACCTCTCTATGGTTTGTGGAGGTGTTTAAACTACATCCCTAACCTGGGAACACCTGTGCCCCCATAAAGATCCGTGGAGTCTGTTTCCACACCTCCAGCACACACACGAACACTTGCACAGTTATCCTGAGAGTGGGCAGCCTCCTCCAACTGAGAGCAGGCCTTGGTTCTTATAAAATCGCTTAACTTGTCTACCCTGTTTGGTTGCCTGATACGGAGTGCTGGGGAAAGGGTGGGTTGGGCTCTAAATCCAAGTATTAGCGAGTGCTTCTCCATGGGATTTGGAGGTTATTAACCAAAAGCCCACAACATGGGAATACCTGTGCTCCTTGAAAAAAGCGTGGACTCTGTATCCCCACCACCAGAACACACATGAAGAAGTTTTCTGCTATCCTGAGTGTGGGCTGGCAATTTCAGGTGACAGAAGCGGCTGGGTTCTAATAGAATCCCTTAGCTTGTAATCCCTGAGTGTTTCCCTAGGACTGACTCTGAGAGAAACCTGGGGGTTGGGCTTTGAGGCCAAATAGTAGCGAGTATCCCCGATGGACTGAGGAAGTATTTAGATGAATTCTCCATAAAGGGAAACACCTGAGCACCCATTCATCTGCGTGGAGTGGGGCTTCAAATCTCCCCACCACACAAGGTTGGGTTCCAGTATCCTGAGGGTGGGGTAGTTCCTCCAACTGACATCAGCGTCTTGGTTTGAATAGAATCCCTTTGCTTGTCTTCCCTGATGGTTTGCCTAGGCCAGTGTGTGGTTGAAAGTGGGATTTGGGATCTAAAACTAAGTATTAGCGTGTGCCTCTCCATGGGTAGTGGAGATGTTTAAACTACAACCCACAACTTGGGAATTACTGTGACCCCTGAAAAATGCGTGTGCTATGTTTCCCCACGTCCAGCACACACAGGAAGAAGTGTTCTGGGGTTCTGAGTGTGGGGAGGTTCCTCCAACAGACAGCAGCACCTGGGTTGTAATAGAATCCCTTAGCTTGACTTCCCTAAGTGTTTTCCTAGGCCTAGCAGTAAGCGATGGTGGGGGATGGGCTCTAAAGCCAAGTATTAGCGAGTGCATCTCTGTGGGTAGTGGAGGGTTTTAAACTACTTCCCCAACCTTGGAACACCTGTGCCCCATAAAGATGCGTGGAATCTGTTTCCCCACCTCCAGCACACACACGGAGACGTGCTCAGGTATCCTGATTGTGGGGAGGCTCCTCCAAATGACAGCAGCGCCTGGGTTCTAAAGAATCACTTAGCTTGTCTTCCCTGATGGCATGATTAGGCTGGAGAGTGGGGGAAAGTGGGTGTTGGGCTCTAAACCAAGTATAAGCGAGAGCCTATCCATGGGATGTGGGTTTTTAACCTACAACCCACAACCATGGAATAAATGTGCCCCCTGAAAGATGCTTTGACTGTTTCCCTACATCCAGCACACACACGAAGATTTTTTCTGGTATTCTGAGAGTGGGGAAGTTCCTCAAACTGACAGCAGCACCTGGATTCTATTAGTATCCCTTAGCTTCTGTTCCCTGAGTATTCTTTTAGGCCAGGCCATGAGGGAAAGCTGGGGGTTGGGCTTGGAGGCCACGTAGCAGTGAGTGCCCCCTGATCCATTGAGGAAGTACTTAGAGGACTTCTCCCTAAAGTGAACACCTTTTCCTGGATTCCTCTGGGTGCAGTGGGGCTGCACATCTCTCCCACACCTAAGAATGTGTTCTGGAATTCTGAGTGCAGGGAAGTTCCTCCAACTGACAGCAGCGCCTGGGTTCTAATTGAATCCATTTGCTTGTCTTCCCTGATGGAAAGCCTAGGCGGGAGTGCGGGGGAAAGTGTGGTTTGGGCTCCAAAACCAAGTATTTGCGATGACCTCTCTATGGTTTGTGGAGGTGTTTAAACTACATCCCTAACCTGGGAACACCTGTGCCCCCATAAAGATCCGTGGAGTCTGTTTCCACACCTCCAGCACACACACGAACACTTGCACAGTTATCCTGAGAGTGGGCAGCCTCCTCCAACTGAGAGCAGGGCCTTGGTTCTTATAAAATCGCTTAACTTGTCTACCCTGTTTGGTTGCCTGATACGGAGTGCTGGGGAAAGGGTGGGTTGGGCTCTAAATCCAAGTATTAGCGAGTGCTTCTCCATGGGATTTGGAGGTTATTAACCAAAAGCCCACAACATGGGAATACCTGTGCTCCTTGAAAAAAGCGTGGACTCTGTAACCCCACCACCAGAACACACATGAAGAAGTTTTCTGCTATCCTGAGTGTGGGCTGGCAATTTCAGGTGACAGAAGCGGCTGGGTTCTAATAGAATCCCTTAGCTTGTAATCCCTGAGTGTTTCCCTAGGACTGATTCTGAGAGAAACCTGGGGGTTGGGCTTTGAGGCCAAATAGTAGCGAGTGTCCCCGATGGACTGAGGAAGTATTTAGATGAATTCTCCATAAAGGGAAACACCTGAGCACCCATTCATCTGCGTGGAGTGGGGCTTCAAATCTCCCCACCACACAAGGTTGTGTTCCAGTATCCTGAGGGTGGGGTAATTCCTCCAACTGACATCAGCGTCTTGGTTTTAATAGAATCCCTTTGCGTGTCATCCCTGATGGTTTGCCTAGGCCAGTGTGTGGTTGAAAGTGTGATTTGGGATCTAAAACTAAGTATTAGCGTGTGCCTCTCCATGGGTAGTGGAGATGTTTAAACTACAACCCACAACTTGGGAATTACTGTGACCCCTGAAAAATGCGTGTGCTATGTTTCCCCACGTCCAGCACACACAGGAAGAAGTGTTCTGGGGTTCTGAGTGTGGGGAGGTTCCTCCAACAGACAGCAGCACCTGGGTTGTAATAGAATCCCTTAGCTTGACTTCCCTAAGTGTTTTCCTAGGCCTAGCAGTAAGCGATGGTGGGGGATGGGCTCTAAAGCCAAGTATTAGCGAGTGCATCTCTGTGGGTAGTGGAGGGTATTAAACTACTTCCCCAAACTTGGAACACCTGTGCCCCATAAAGATGCGTGGAATCTGTTTCTCCAACTCCAGCACACAAACGGAGACGTGCTCAGGTATCCTGATTGTGGGGAGGCTCCTCCAAATGACAGCAGCGCCTGGGTTCTAAAGAATCACTTAGCTTGTCTTCCCTGATGGCATGCCTAGGCTGGAGAGTGGGGGAAAGTGGGGGTTGGGCTCTAAACCAAGTATAAGCGAGAGCCTATCCATGGGATGTGGGTTTTTAACCTACAACCCACAACCATGGAATAAATGTGCCCCCTGAAAGATGCTTTGACTGTTTCCCTACATCCAGCACACACACGAAGATGTGTTCTGGTATTCTGAGTGTGGGGAAGTTCCTCAAACTGACAGCAGCACCTGGATTCTATTAGTATCCCTTAGCTTCTGTTCCCTGAGTGTTCTCTTAGACCAGGCCATGAGGGAAAGCTGGGGGTTGGGCTTGGAGGCCACGTAGCAGTGAGTGCCCCCTGATCCATTGAGGAAGTACTTAGAGGACTTCTCCCTAAACGGAACACCTTTTCCTGCATTCATCTGGGTGCAGTGGGGCTGCACATCTCTCCCACACCTAAGAATGTGTTCTGGAATTCTGAGTGCAGGGAAGTTCCTCCAACTGACAGCAGCGCCTGGGTTCTAATTGAATCCCTTTGCTTGTCTTCCCTGATGGAAAGCCTAGGCGGGAGTGCGGGGGAAAGTGTGGTTTGGGCTCCAAAACCAAGTATTTGCGATGACCTCTCTATGGTTTGTGGAGGTGTTTAAACTACATCCCTAACCTGGGAACACCTGTGCCCCCATAAAGATCCGTGGAGTCTGTTTCCACACCTCCAGCACACACACGAACACTTGCACAGTTATCCTGAGAGTGGGCAGCCTCCTCCAACTGAGAGCAGGCCTTGGTTGTTATAAAATCGCTTAACTTGTCTACCCTGTTTGGTTGCCTGATACGGAGTGCTGGGGAAAGGGTGGGTTGGGCTCTAAATCCAAGTAATAGCGAGTGCTTCTCCATGGGATTTGGAGGTTATTAACCAAAAGCCCACAACATGGGAATACCTGTGCTCCTTGAAAAAAGCGTGGACTCTGTATCCCCACCACCAGAACACACATGAAGAAGTTTTCTGCTATCCTGAGTGTGGGCTGGCAATTTCAGGTGACAGAAGCGGCTGGGTTCTAATAGAATCCCTTAGCTTGTAATCCCTGAGTGTTTCCCTAGGACTGACTCTGAGAGAATCCTGGGGGTTGGGCTTTGAGGCCAAATTGTAGCGAGTGTCCCCGATGGACTGAGGAAGTATTTAGATGAATTCTCCATAAAGGGAAACACCTGAGCACCCATTCATCTGCGTGGAGTGGGGCTTCAAATCTCCCCACCACACAAGGTTGGGTTACATTATCCTGAGGGTGGGGTTGTTCCTCCAAATGACATCAGCGTCTTGGTTTGAATAGAATCCCTTTGCTTGTTTTCCCTGATGATTTGCCTAGGCCAGTGTGTGGTTGAAAGTGGTATTTGGGATCCAAAACTAAGTATCAGCGTGTGCCTCTCCATGGGGAGTGGAGATGTTTAAACTACAACCCACAACTTGGGAATTACTGTGACCCCTGAAAAATGCGTGTGCTTTGTTTCCCCACGTCCAGCACACACAGGAAGAAGTGTTCTGGGGTTCTGAGTGTGGGGAGGTTCCTCCAACAGACAGCAGCACCTGGGTTGTAATAGAATCCCTTAGCTTGAGTTCCCTAAGTGTTTTCCTAGGCCTAGCAGTAAGCGATGGTGGGGGATGGGCTCTAAAGCCAAGTATTAGCGAGTGCATCTCTGTGGGTAGTGGAGGGTTTTAAACTACTTCCCCAACCTTGGAACACCTGTGCCCCATAAAGATGCGTGGAATCTGTTTCCCCACCTCCAGCACACACACGGAGACGTGCTCAGGTATCCTGATTGTGGGGAGGCTCCTCCAAATGACAGCAGCGCCTGGGTTCTAAAGAATCACTTAGCTTGTCTTCCCTGATGGCATGATTAGGCTGGAGAGTGGGGGAAAGTGGGTGTTGGGCTCTAAACCAAGTATAAGCGAGAGCCTATCCATGGGATGTGGGTTTTTAACCTACAACCCACAACCATGGAATAAATGTGCCCCCTGAAAGATGCTTTGACTGTTTCCCTACATCCAGCACACACACGAAGATTTGTTCTGGTATTCTGAGAGTGGGGAAGTTCCTCAAACTGACAGCAGCACCTGGATTCTATTAGTATCCCTTAGCTTCTGTTCCCTGAGTATTCTTTTAGGCCAGGCCATGAGGGAAAGCTGGGGGTTGGGCTTGGAGGCCACGTAGCAGTGAGTGCCCCCTGATCCATTGAGGAAGTACTTAGAGGACTTCTCCCTAAAGTGAACACCTTTTCCTGGATTCCTCTGGGTGCAGTGGGGCTGCACATCTCTCCCACACCTAAGAATTTGTTCTGGAATTCTGAGTGCAGGGAAGTTCCTCCAACTGACAGCAGCGCCTGGGTTCTAATTGAATCCATTTGCTTGTCTTCCCTGATGGAAAGCCTAGGCGGGAGTGCGGGGGAAAGTGTGGTTTGGGCTCCAAAACCAAGTATTTGCGATGACTTCTCTATGGTTTGTGGAGGTGTTTAAACTACATCCCTAACCTGGGAACACCTGTGCCCCCATAAAGATCCGTGGAGTCTGTTTCCACACCTCCAGCACACACACGAACACTTGCACAGTTATCCTGAGGGTGGGCAGCCTCCTCCAACTGAGAGCAGGGCCTTGGTTCTTATAAAATCGCTTAACTTGTCTACCCTGTTTGGTTGCCTGATACGGAGTGCTGGGGAAAGGGTGGGTTGGGCTCTAAATCCAAGTATTAGCGAGTGCTTCTCCATGGGATTTGGAGGTTATTAACCAAAAGCCCACAACATGGGAATACCTGTGCTCCTTGAAAAAAGCGTGGACTCTGTAACCCCACCACCAGAACACACATGAAGAAGTTTTCTGCTATCCTGAGTGTGGGCTGGCAATTTCAGGTGACAGAAGCGGCTGGGTTCTAATAGAATCCCTTAGCTTGTAATCCCTGAGTGTTTCCCTAGGACTGATTCTGAGAGAAACCTGGGGGTTGGGCTTTGAGGCCAAATAGTAGCGAGTGTCCCCGATGGACTGAGGAAGTATTTAGATGAATTCTCCATAAAGGGAAACACCTGAGCACCCATTCATCTGCGTGGAGTGGGGCTTCAAATCTCCCCACCACACAAGGTTGGGTTCCAGTATCCTGAGGGTGGGGTAATTCCTCCAACTGACATCAGCGTCTTGGTTTTAATAGAATCCCTTTGCGTGTCATCCCTGATGGTTTGCCTAGGCCAGTGTGTGGTTGAAAGTGTGATTTGGGATCTAAAACTAAGTATTAGCGTGTGCCTCTCCATGGGTAGTGGAGATGTTTAAACTACAACCCACAACTTGGGAATTACTGTGACCCCTGAAAAATGCGTGTGCTATGTTTCCCCACGTCCAGCACACACAGGAAGAAGTGTTCTGGGGTTCTGAGTGTGGGGAGGTTCCTCCAACAGACAGCAGCACCTGGGTTGTAATAGAATCCCTTAGCTTGACTTCCCTAAGTGTTTTCCTAGGCCTAGCAGTAAGCGATGGTGGGGGATGGGCTCTAAAGCCAAGTATTAGCGAGTGCATCTCTGTGGGTAGTGGAGGGTATTAAACTACTTCCCCAACCTTGGAACACCTGTGCCCCATAAAGATGCGTGGAATCTGTTTCTCCAACTCCAGCACACAAACGGAGACGTGCTCAGGTATCCTGATTGTGGGGAGGCTCCTCCAAATGACAGCAGCGCCTGGGTTCTAAAGAATCACTTAGCTTGTCTTCCCTGATGGCATGATTAGGCTGGAGAGTGGGGGAAAGTGGGTGTTGGGCTCTAAACCAAGTATTAGCGAGAGCCTATCCATGGGATGTGGGTTTTTAACCTACAACCCACAACCATGGAATAAATGTGCCCCCTGAAAGATGCTTTGACTCTTTCCCTACATCCAGCACACACACGAAGATGTGTTCTGGTATTCTGAGTGTGGGGAAGTTCCTCAAACTGACAGCAGCAAATGGATTCTATTAGTATCCCTTAGGTTCTGTTCCCTGAGTGTTCTTTTAGGCCAGGCCATGAGGGAAAGCTGGGGGTTGGGCTTGGAGGCCACGTAGCAGTGAGTGCCCCCTGATCCATTGAGGAAGTACTTAGAGGACTTCTCCCTAAACGGAACACCTTTTCCTCCATTCATCTGGGTGCAGTGGGGCTGCACATCTCTCCCACACCTAAGAAAGTGTTCTAGAATTCTGAGTGCAGGGAAGTTCCTCCAACTGACAGCAGCGCCTGGGTTCTAATTGAATCCCTTTGCTTGTCTTCCCTGATGGAAAGCCTAGGCGGGAGTGCGGGGGAAACTGTGGTTTGGGCTCCAAAACCAAGTATTTGCGATGACCTCTCTATGATTTGTGGAGGAGTTTAAACTACATCCTTAACCTGGGAACACCTGTGCCCCCATAAAGAACCGTGGAGTCTGTTTCCACACCTCCAGCACACACACGAACACTTGCACAGTTATCCTGAGAGTGGGCATCCTCCTCCAACTGAGAGCAGGGCCTTGGTTCTTATAAAATCACTAAACTTGTCTACCATGTTTTGTTGCCTGATACGGAGTGCTGGGGAAAGGGTGGGTTGGGCTCTAAATCCAAGTATTAGCGAGTGCTTCTCCATGGGATTTGGAGGTTATTAACCAACACTCCACAACATGGGAATACCTGTGCTCCTTGAAAAAAGCGTGGACTCTGTATCCCCACCACCAGAACACACTTGAAGAAATTTTCTGCTATCCTGAGTGTGGGCTGGCAATTTCAGGTGACAGAAGCGGCTGGGTTCTAATAGAATCCCTTAGCTTGTAATCCCTGAGTGTTTCCCTAGGACTGATTCTGAGAGAAACCTGGGGGTTGGGCTTTGAGGCCAAATAGTAGCGAGTGTCCCCGATGGACTGAGGAAGTATTTAGATGAATTCTCCATAAAGGGAAACACCTGAGCACCCATTCATCTGCGTGGAGTGGGGCTTCAAATCTCCCCACCACACAAGGTTGAGTTACAGTATCCTGAGGGTGGGGTAGTTCCTCAAACTGACATCAGCGTCTTGGTTTTAATAGAATCCCTTTGCGTGTCTTCCCTGATGGTTTGCCTAGGCCAGTGTGTGGTTGAAAGTGTGATTTGGGATCTAAAACTAAGTATTAGCGTGTGCCTCTCCATGGGTAGTGGAGATGTTTAAACTACAACCCACAACTTGGGAATTACTGTGACCCCTGAAAAATGCATGTGCTATGTTTCCCCACGTCCAGCACACACAGGAAGAATTGTTCTGGGATTCTGAGTGTGGGGAGGTTCCTCCAACAGACAGCAGCACCTGGGTTGTAATAGAATCCCTTAGCTTGACTTCCCTAAGTGTTTTCCTAGGCCTAGCAGTAAGCGATGGTGGGGGAAAGGCTCTAAAGCCAAGTATTAGCGAGTGCATCTCTGTGGGTAGTGGAGGGTTTTAAACTACTTCCCCACCCTTGGAACACCTGTGCCCCATAAAGATGCGTGGAATCTGTTTCTCCACCTCCAGCACACAAACGGAGACGTGCTCAGGTATCCTGATTGTGGGGAGGCTCCTCCAAATGACAGCAGCGCCTGGGTTCTAAAGAATCACTTAGCTTGTCTTCCCTGATGGCATGATTAGGCTGGAGAGTGGGGGAAAGTGGGTGTTGGGCTCTAAACCAAGTATTAGCGATAGCCTATCCATGGGATGTGGGTTTTTAACCTACAACCCACAACCATGGAATAAATGTGCCCCCTGAAAGATGCTTTGACTGTTTCCCTACATCCAGCACACACACGAAGATGTGTTCTGGTATTCTGAGTGTGGGGAAGTTCCTCAAACTGACAGCAGCACCTGGATTCTATTAGTATCCCTTAGCTTCTGTTCCCTGAGTGTTCTCTAAGACCAGGCCATGAGGGAAAGCTGGGGGTTGGGCTTGGAGGCCACGTAGCAGTGAGTGCCCCCTGATCCATTGAGGAAGTACTTAGAGGACTTCTCCCTAAAGGGAACACCTTTTCCTGCATTCATCTGGGTGCAGTGGGGCTGCACATCTCTCCCACACCTAAGAATGTGTTCTGGAATTCTGAGTGCAGGGAAGTTCCTCCAACTGACAGCAGCGCCTGGGTTCTAATTGAATCCCTTTGCTTGTCTTCCCTGATGGAAAGCCTAGGCGGGAGTGCGGGGGAAAGTGTGGTTTGGGCTCCAAAACCAAGTATTTGCGATGACCTCTCTATGGTTTGTGGAGGTGTTTAAACTACATCCCTAACCTGGGAACACCTGTGCCCCCATAAAGATCCGTGGAGTCTGTTTCCACACCTCCAGCACACACACGAACACTTGCACAGTTATCCTGAGAGTGGGCAGCCTCCTCCAACTGAGAGCAGGGCCTTGGTTCTTATAAAATCGCTTAACTTGTCTACCCTGTTTGGTTGCCTGATACGGAGTGCTGGGGAAAGGGTGGGTTGGGCTCTAAATCCAAGTATTAGCGAGTGCTTCTCCATGGGATTTGGAGGTTATTAACCAAAAGCCCACAACATGGGAATACCTGTGCTCCTTGAAAAAAGCGTGGACTCTGTATCCCCACCACCAGAACACACATGAAGAAGTTTTCTGCTATCCTGAGTGTGGGCTGGCAATTTCAGGTGACAGAAGCGGCTGGGTTCTAATAGAATCCCTTAGCTTGTAATCCCTGAGTGTTTCCCTAGGACTGACTCTGAGAGAAACCTGGGGGTTGGGCTTTGAGGCCAAATAGTACCGAGTGTCCCCGATGGACTGAGGAAGTATTTAGATGAATTCTCCATAAAGGGAAACACCTGAGCACCCATTCATCTGCGTGGAGTGGGGCTTCAAATCTCCCCACCACACAAGGTTGGGTTCCAGTATCCTGAGGGTGGGGTAGTTCCTCCAACTGACATCAGCGTCTTGGTTTGAATAGAATCCCTTTGCTTGTCTTCCCTGATGGTTTGCCTAGGTCAGTGTGTGGTTGAAAGTGGGATTTGGGATCTAAAACTAAGTATTAGCGTGTGCCTCTCCATGGGTAGTGGAGATGTTTAAACTACAACCCACAACTTGGGAATTACTGTGACCCCTGAAAAATGCGTGTGCTATGTTTCCCCACGTCCAGCACACACAGGAAGAAGTGTTCTGGGGTTCTGAGTGTGGGGAGGTTCCTCCAACAGACAGCAGCACCTGGGTTGTAATAGAATCCCTTAGCTTGACTTCCCTAAGTGTTTTCCTACGCCTAGCAGTAAGCGATGGTGGGGGATGGGCTCTAAAGCCAAGTATTAGCGAGTGCATCTCTGTGGGTAGTGGAGGGTTTTAAACTACTTCCCCAATCTTGGAACACCTGTGCCCCATAAAGATGCGTGGAATCTGTTTCCCCACCTCCAGCACACACACGGAGACGTGCTCAGGTATCCTGATTGTGGGGAGGCTCCTCCAAATGACAGCAGCGCCTGGGTTCTAAAAGAATCCCTTAGCTTGTCTTCCCTGATGGCATGCCTAGGCTGGAGAGTGGGGGAAAGTGGGGGTTGGGCTCTAAACCAAGTATAAGCGATAGCCTATCCATGGGATGTGGGTTTTTAACCTACAACCCACAACCATGGAATAAATGTGCCCCCTGAAAGATGCTTTGACTGTTTCCCTACATCCAGCACACACACGAAGATGTGTTCTGGTATTCTGAGTGTGGGGAAGTTCCTCAAACTGACAGCAGCACCTGGATTCTATTAGTATCCCTTAGCTTCTGTTCCCTGAGTGTTCTCTTAGACCAGGCCATGAGGGAAAGCTGGGGGTTGGGCTTGGAGGCCACGTAGCAGTGAGTGCCCCCTGATCCATTGAGGAAGTACTTAGAGGACTTCTCCCTAAACGGAACACCTTTTCCTCCATTCATCTGGGTGCAGTGGGGCTGCACATCTCTCCCACACCTAAGAATGTGTTCTGGAATTCTGAGTGCAGGGAAGTTCCTCCAACTGACAGCAGCGCCTGGGTTCTAATTGAATCCCTTTGCTTGTCTTCCCTGATGGAAAGCCTAGGCGGGAGTGCGGGGGAAAGTGTGGTTTGGGCTCCAAAACCAAGTATTTGCGATGACCTCTCTATGGTTTGTGGAGGTGTTTAAACTACATCCCTAACCTGGGAACACCTGTGCCCCCATAAAGATCCGTGGAGTCTGTTTCCACACCTCCAGCACACACACGAACACTTGCACAGTTATCCTGAGAGTGGGCAGCCTCCTCCAACTGAGAGCAGGCCTTGGTTCTTATAAAATCGCTTAACTTGTCTACCCTGTTTGGTTGCCTGATACGGAGTGCTGGGGAAAGGGTGGGTTGGGCTCTAAATCCAAGTATTAGCGAGTGCTTCTCCATGGGATTTGGAGGTTATTAACCAAAAGCCCACAACATGGGAATACCTGTGCTCCTTGAAAAAAGCGTGGACTCTGTATCCCCACCACCAGAACACACATGAAGAAGTTTTCTGCTATCCTGAGTGTGGGCTGGCAATTTCAGGTGACAGAAGCGGCTGGGTTCTAATAGAATCCCTTAGCTTGTAATCCCTGAGTGTTTCCCTAGGACTGACTCTGAGAGAAACCTGGGGGTTGGGCTTTGAGGCCAAATAGTAGCGAGTATCCCCGATGGACTGAGGAAGTATTTAGATGAATTCTCCATAAAGGGAAACACCTGAGCACCCATTCATCTGCGTGGAGTGGGGCTTCAAATCTCCCCACCACACAAGGTTGGGTTCCAGTATCCTGAGGGTGGGGTAGTTCCTCCAACTGACATCAGCGTCTTGGTTTGAATAGAATCCCTTTGCTTGTCTTCCCTGATGGTTTGCCTAGGCCAGTGTGTGGTTGAAAGTGGGATTTGGGATCTAAAACTAAGTATTAGCGTGTGCCTCTCCATGGGTAGTGGAGATGTTTAAACTACAACCCACAACTTGGGAATTACTGTGACCCCTGAAAAATGCGTGTGCTATGTTTCCCCACGTCCAGCACACACAGGAAGAAGTGTTCTGGGGTTCTGAGTGTGGGGAGGTTCCTCCAACAGACAGCAGCACCTGGGTTGTAATAGAATCCCTTAGCTTGACTTCCCTAAGTGTTTTCCTAGGCCTAGCAGTAAGCGATGGTGGGGGATGGGCTCTAAAGCCAAGTATTAGCGAGTGCATCTCTGTGGGTAGTGGAGGGTTTTAAACTACTTCCCCAACCTTGGAACACCTGTGCCCCATAAAGATGCGTGGAATCTGTTTCCCCACCTCCAGCACACACACGGAGACGTGCTCAGGTATCCTGATTGTGGGGAGGCTCCTCCAAATGACAGCAGCGCCTGGGTTCTAAAGAATCACTTAGCTTGTCTTCCCTGATGGCATGATTAGGCTGGAGAGTGGGGGAAAGTGGGTGTTGGGCTCTAAACCAAGTATAAGCGAGAGCCTATCCATGGGATGTGGGTTTTTAACCTACAACCCACAACCATGGAATAAATGTGCCCCCTGAAAGATGCTTTGACTGTTTCCCTACATCCAGCACACACACGAAGATTTGTTCTGGTATTCTGAGAGTGGGGAAGTTCCTCAAACTGACAGCAGCACCTGGATTCTATTAGTATCCCTTAGCTTCTGTTCCCTGAGTATTCTTTTAGGCCAGGCCATGAGGGAAAGCTGGGGGTTGGGCTTGGAGGCCACGTAGCAGTGAGTGCCCCCTGATCCATTGAGGAAGTACTTAGAGGACTTCTCCCTAAAGTGAACACCTTTTCCTGGATTCCTCTGGGTGCAGTGGGGCTGCACATCTCTCCCACACCTAAGAATTTGTTCTGGAATTCTGAGTGCAGGGAAGTTCCTCCAACTGACAGCAGCGCCTGGGTTCTAATTGAATCCATTTGCTTGTCTTCCCTGATGGAAAGCCTAGGCGGGAGTGCGGGGGAAAGTGTGGTTTGGGCTCCAAAACCAAGTATTTGCGATGACCTCTCTATGGTTTGTGGAGGTGTTTAAACTACATCCCTAACCTGGGAACACCTGTGCCCCCATAAAGATCCGTGGAGTCTGTTTCCACACCTCCAGCACACACACGAACACTTGCACAGTTATCCTGAGAGTGGGCAGCCTCCTCCAACTGAGAGCAGGGCCTTGGTTCTTATAAAATCGCTTAACTTGTCTACCCTGTTTGGTTGCCTGATACGGAGTGCTGGGGAAAGGGTGGGTTGGGCTCTAAATCCAAGTATTAGCGAGTGCTTCTCCATGGGATTTGGAGGTTATTAACCAAAAGCCCACAACATGGGAATACCTGTGCTCCTTGAAAAAAGCGTGGACTCTGTAACCCCACCACCAGAACACACATGAAGAAGTTTTCTGCTATCCTGAGTGTGGGCTGGCAATTTCAGGTGACAGAAGCGGCTGGGTTCTAATAGAATCCCTTAGCTTGTAATCCCTGAGTGTTTCCCTAGGACTGATTCTGAGAGAAACCTGGGGGTTGGGCTTTGAGGCCAAATAGTAGCGAGTGTCCCCGATGGACTGAGGAAGTATTTAGATGAATTCTCCATAAAGGGAAACACCTGAGCACCCATTCATCTGCGTGGAGTGGGGCTTCAAATCTCCCCACCACACAAGGTTGGGTTCCAGTATCCTGAGGGTGGGGTAATTCCTCCAACTGACATCAGCGTCTTGGTTTTAATAGAATCCCTTTGCGTGTCATCCCTGATGGTTTGCCTAGGCCAGTGTGTGGTTGAAAGTGTGATTTGGGATCTAAAACTAAGTATTAGCGTGTGCCTCTCCATGGGTAGTGGAGATGTTTAAACTACAACCCACAACTTGGGAATTACTGTGACCCCTGAAAAATGCGTGTGCTATGTTTCCCCACGTCCAGCACACACAGGAAGAAGTGTTCTGGGGTTCTGAGTGTGGGGAGGTTCCTCCAACAGACAGCAGCACCTGGGTTGTAATAGAATCCCTTAGCTTGACTTCCCTAAGTGTTTTCCTAGGCCTAGCAGTAAGCGATGGTGGGGGATGGGCTCTAAAGCCAAGTATTAGCGAGTGCATCTCTGTGGGTAGTGGAGGGTATTAAACTACTTCCCCAAACTTGGAACACCTGTGCCCCATAAAGATGCGTGGAATCTGTTTCTCCAACTCCAGCACACAAACGGAGACGTGCTCAGGTATCCTGATTGTGGGGAGGCTCCTCCAAATGACAGCAGCGCCTGGGTTCTAAAGAATCACTTAGCTTGTCTTCCCTGATGGCATGCCTAGGCTGGAGAGTGGGGGAAAGTGGGGGTTGGGCTCTAAACCAAGTATAAGCGAGAGCCTATCCATGGGATGTGGGTTTTTAACCTACAACCCACAACCATGGAATAAATGTGCCCCCTGAAAGATGCTTTGACTGTTTCCCTACATCCAGCACACACACGAAGATGTGTTCTGGTATTCTGAGTGTGGGGAAGTTCCTCAAACTGACAGCAGCACCTGGATTCTATTAGTATCCCTTAGCTTCTGTTCCCTGAGTGTTCTCTTAGACCAGGCCATGAGGGAAAGCTGGGGGTTGGGCTTGGAGGCCACGTAGCAGTGAGTGCCCCCTGATCCATTGAGGAAGTACTTAGAGGACTTCTCCCTAAAGGGAACACCTTTTCCTGCATTCATCTGGGTGCAGTGGGGCTGCACATCTCTCCCACACCTAAGAATGTGTTCTGGAATTCTGAGTGCAGGGAAGTTCCTCCAACTGACAGCAGCGCCTGGGTTCTAATTGAATCCCTTTGCTTGTCTTCCCTGATGGAAAGCCTAGGCGGGAGTGCGGGGGAAAGTGTGGTTTGGGCTCCAAAACCAAGTATTTGCGATGACCTCTCTATGGTTTGTGGAGGTGTTTAAACTACATCCCTAACCTGGGAACACCTGTGCCCCCATAAAGATCCGTGGAGTCTGTTTCCACACCTCCAGCACACACACGAACACTTGCACAGTTATCCTGAGAGTGGGCAGCCTCCTCCAACTGAGAGCAGGCCTTGGTTGTTATAAAATCGCTTAACTTGTCTACCCTGTTTGGTTGCCTGATACGGAGTGCTGGGGAAAGGGTGGGTTGGGCTCTAAATCCAAGTAATAGCGAGTGCTTCTCCATGGGATTTGGAGGTTATTAACCAAAAGCCCACAACATGGGAATACCTGTGCTCCTTGAAAAAAGCGTGGACTCTGTATCCCCACCACCAGAACACACATGAAGAAGTTTTCTGCTATCCTGAGTGTGGGCTGGCAATTTCAGGTGACAGAAGCGGCTGGGTTCTAATAGAATCCCTTAGCTTGTAATCCCTGAGTGTTTCCCTAGGACTGACTCTGAGAGAATCCTGGGGGTTGGGCTTTGAGGCCAAATAGTAGCGAGTGTCCCCGATGGACTGAGGAAGTATTTAGATGAATTCTCCATAAAGGGAAACACCTGAGCACCCATTCATCTGCGTGGAGTGGGGCTTCAAATCTCCCCACCACACAAGGTTGGGTTACATTATCCTGAGGGTGGGGTTGTTCCTCCAAATGACATCAGCGTCTTGGTTTGAATAGAATCCCTTTGCTTGTTTTCCCTGATGATTTGCCTAGGCCAGTGTGTGGTTGAAAGTGGTATTTGGGATCCAAAACTAAGTATCAGCGTGTGCCTCTCCATGGGGAGTGGAGATGTTTAAACTACAACCCACAACTTGGGAATTACTGTGACCCCTGAAAAATGCGTGTGCTTTGTTTCCCCACGTCCAGCACACCCAGGAAGAAGTGTTCTGGGGTTCTGAGTGTGGGGAGGTTCCTCCAACAGACAGCAGCACCTGGGTTGTAATAGAATCCCTTAGCTTGAGTTCCCTAAGTGTTTTCCTAGGCCTAGCAGTAAGCGATGGTGGGGGATGGGCTCTAAAGCCAAGTATTAGCGAGTGCATCTCTGTGGGTAGTGGAGGGTTTTAAACTACTTCCCCAACCTTGGAACACCTGTGCCCCATAAAGATGCGTGGAATCTGTTTCCCCACCTCCAGCACACACACGGAGACGTGCTCAGGTATCCTGATTGTGGGGAGGCTCCTCCAAATGACAGCAGCGCCTGGGTTCTAAAGAATCACTTAGCTTGTCTTCCCTGATGGCATGATTAGGCTGGAGAGTGGGGGAAAGTGGGTGTTGGGCTCTAAACCAAGTATAAGCGAGAGCCTATCCATGGGATGTGGGTTTTTAACCTACAACCCACAACCATGGAATAAATGTGCCCCCTGAAAGATGCTTTGACTGTTTCCCTACATCCAGCACACACACGAAGATTTGTTCTGGTATTCTGAGAGTGGGGAAGTTCCTCAAACTGACAGCAGCACCTGGATTCTATTAGTATCCCTTAGCTTCTGTTCCCTGAGTATTCTTTTAGGCCAGGCCATGAGGGAAAGCTGGGGGTTGGGCTTGGAGGCCACGTAGCAGTGAGTGCCCCCTGATCCATTGAGGAAGTACTTAGAGGACTTCTCCCTAAAGTGAACACCTTTTCCTGGATTCCTCTGGGTGCAGTGGGGCTGCACATCTCTCCCACACCTAAGAATTTGTTCTGGAATTCTGAGTGCAGGGAAGTTCCTCCAACTGACAGCAGCGCCTGGGTTCTAATTGAATCCATTTGCTTGTCTTCCCTGATGGAAAGCCTAGGCGGGAGTGCGGGGGAAAGTGTGGTTTGGGCTCCAAAACCAAGTATTTGCGATGACTTCTCTATGGTTTGTGGAGGTGTTTAAACTACATCCCTAACCTGGGAACACCTGTGCCCCCATAAAGATCCGTGGAGTCTGTTTCCACACCTCCAGCACACACACGAACACTTGCACAGTTATCCTGAGGGTGGGCAGCCTCCTCCAACTGAGAGCAGGGCCTTGGTTCTTATAAAATCGCTTAACTTGTCTACCCTGTTTGGTTGCCTGATACGGAGTGCTGGGGAAAGGGTGGGTTGGGCTCTAAATCCAAGTATTAGCGAGTGCTTCTCCATGGGATTTGGAGGTTATTAACCAAAAGCCCACAACATGGGAATACCTGTGCTCCTTGAAAAAAGCGTGGACTCTGTAACCCCACCACCAGAACACACATGAAGAAGTTTTCTGCTATCCTGAGTGTGGGCTGGCAATTTCAGGTGACAGAAGCGGCTGGGTTCTAATAGAATCCCTTAGCTTGTAATCCCTGAGTGTTTCCCTAGGACTGATTCTGAGAGAAACCTGGGGGTTGGGCTTTGAGGCCAAATAGTAGCGAGTGTCCCCGATGGACTGAGGAAGTATTTAGATGAATTCTCCATAAAGGGAAACACCTGAGCACCCATTCATCTGCGTGGAGTGGGGCTTCAAATCTCCCCACCACACAAGGTTGGGTTCCAGTATCCTGAGGGTGGGGTAATTCCTCCAACTGACATCAGCGTCTTGGTTTTAATAGAATCCCTTTGCGTGTCATCCCTGATGGTTTGCCTAGGCCAGTGTGTGGTTGAAAGTGTGATTTGGGATCTAAAACTAAGTATTAGCGTGTGCCTCTCCATGGGTAGTGGAGATGTTTAAACTACAACCCACAACTTGGGAATTACTGTGACCCCTGAAAAATGCGTGTGCTATGTTTCCCCACGTCCAGCACACACAGGAAGAAGTGTTCTGGGGTTCTGAGTGTGGGGAGGTTCCTCCAACAGACAGCAGCACCTGGGTTGTAATAGAATCCCTTAGCTTGACTTCCCTAAGTGTTTTCCTAGGCCTAGCAGTAAGCGATGGTGGGGGATGGGCTCTAAAGCCAAGTATTAGCGAGTGCATCTCTGTGGGTAGTGGAGGGTATTAAACTACTTCCCCAACCTTGGAACACCTGTGCCCCATAAAGATGCGTGGAATCTGTTTCTCCAACTCCAGCACACAAACGGAGACGTGCTCAGGTATCCTGATTGTGGGGAGGCTCCTCCAAATGACAGCAGCGCCTGGGTTCTAAAGAATCACTTAGCTTGTCTTCCCTGATGGCATGATTAGGCTGGAGAGTGGGGGAAAGTGGGTGTTGGGCTCTAAACCAAGTATTAGCGAGAGCCTATCCATGGGATGTGGGTTTTTAACCTACAACCCACAACCATGGAATAAATGTGCCCCCTGAAAGATGCTTTGACTCTTTCCCTACATCCAGCACACACACGAAGATGTGTTCTGGTATTCTGAGTGTGGGGAAGTTCCTCAAACTGACAGCAGCAAATGGATTCTATTAGTATCCCTTAGGTTCTGTTCCCTGAGTGTTCTTTTAGGCCAGGCCATGAGGGAAAGCTGGGGGTTGGGCTTGGAGGCCACGTAGCAGTGAGTGCCCCCTGATCCATTGAGGAAGTACTTAGAGGACTTCTCCCTAAACGGAACACCTTTTCCTCCATTCATCTGGGTGCAGTGGGGCTGCACATCTCTCCCACACCTAAGAAAGTGTTCTAGAATTCTGAGTGCAGGGAAGTTCCTCCAACTGACAGCAGCGCCTGGGTTCTAATTGAATCCCTTTGCTTGTCTTCCCTGATGGAAAGCCTAGGCGGGAGTGCGGGGGAAACTGTGGTTTGGGCTCCAAAACCAAGTATTTGCGATGACCTCTCTATGATTTGTGGAGGAGTTTAAACTACATCCTTAACCTGGGAACACCTGTGCCCCCATAAAGAACCGTGGAGTCTGTTTCCACACCTCCAGCACACACACGAACACTTGCACAGTTATCCTGAGAGTGGGCATCCTCCTCCAACTGAGAGCAGGGCCTTGGTTCTTATAAAATCACTAAACTTGTCTACCATGTTTTGTTGCCTGATACGGAGTGCTGGGGAAAGGGTGGGTTGGGCTCTAAATCCAAGTATTAGCGAGTGCTTCTCCATGGGATTTGGAGGTTATTAACCAACACTCCACAACATGGGAATACCTGTGCTCCTTGAAAAAAGCGTGGACTCTGTATCCCCACCACCAGAACACACTTGAAGAAATTTTCTGCTATCCTGAGTGTGGGCTGGCAATTTCAGGTGACAGAAGCGGCTGGGTTCTAATAGAATCCCTTAGCTTGTAATCCCTGAGTGTTTCCCTAGGACTGATTCTGAGAGAAACCTGGGGGTTGGGCTTTGAGGCCAAATAGTAGCGAGTGTCCCCGATGGACTGAGGAAGTATTTAGATGAATTCTCCATAAAGGGAAACACCTGAGCACCCATTCATCTGCGTGGAGTGGGGCTTCAAATCTCCCCACCACACAAGGTTGAGTTACAGTATCCTGAGGGTGGGGTAGTTCCTCAAACTGACATCAGCGTCTTGGTTTTAATAGAATCCCTTTGCGTGTCTTCCCTGATGGTTTGCCTAGGCCAGTGTGTGGTTGAAAGTGTGATTTGGGATCTAAAACTAAGTATTAGCGTGTGCCTCTCCATGGGTAGTGGAGATGTTTAAACTACAACCCACAACTTGGGAATTACTGTGACCCCTGAAAAATGCATGTGCTATGTTTCCCCACGTCCAGCACACACAGGAAGAATTGTTCTGGGATTCTGAGTGTGGGGAGGTTCCTCCAACAGACAGCAGCACCTGGGTTGTAATAGAATCCCTTAGCTTGACTTCCCTAAGTGTTTTCCTAGGCCTAGCAGTAAGCGATGGTGGGGGAAAGGCTCTAAAGCCAAGTATTAGCGAGTGCATCTCTGTGGGTAGTGGAGGGTTTTAAACTACTTCCCCACCCTTGGAACACCTGTGCCCCATAAAGATGCGTGGAATCTGTTTCTCCACCTCCAGCACACAAACGGAGACGTGCTCAGGTATCCTGATTGTGGGGAGGCTCCTCCAAATGACAGCAGCGCCTGGGTTCTAAAGAATCACTTAGCTTGTCTTCCCTGATGGCATGATTAGGCTGGAGAGTGGGGGAAAGTGGGTGTTGGGCTCTAAACCAAGTATTAGCGATAGCCTAT
Source organism: Vicugna pacos (assembly GCF_048564905.1). NCBI lineage: Eukaryota > Metazoa > Chordata > Mammalia > Artiodactyla > Camelidae > Vicugna > Vicugna pacos. Next base: position 18,336,768 of record NW_027328740.1, read on the forward strand.
CCATGGGATGTGGGTTTTTAACCTACAACCCACAACCATGGAATAAATGTGCCCCCTGAAAGATGCTTTGACTGTTTCCCTACATCCAGCACACACACGAAGATGTGTTCTGGTATTCTGAGTGTGGGGAAGTTCCTCAAACTGACAGCAGCACCTGGATTCTATTAGTATCCCTTAGCTTCTGTTCCCTGAGTGTTCTCTAAGACCAGGCCATGAGGGAAAGCTGGGGGTTGGGCTTGGAGGCCACGTAGCAGTGAGTGCCCCCTGATCCATTGAGGAAGTACTTAGAGGACTTCTCCCTAAAGGGAACACCTTTTCCTGCATTCATCTGGGTGCAGTGGGGCTGCACATCTCTCCCACACCTAAGAATGTGTTCTGGAATTCTGAGTGCAGGGAAGTTCCTCCAACTGACAGCAGCGCCTGGGTTCTAATTGAATCCCTTTGCTTGTCTTCCCTGATGGAAAGCCTAGGCGGGAGTGCGGGGGAAAGTGTGGTTTGGGCTCCAAAACCAAGTATTTGCGATGACCTCTCTATGGTTTGTGGAGGTGTTTAAACTACATCCCTAACCTGGGAACACCTGTGCCCCCATAAAGATCCGTGGAGTCTGTTTCCACACCTCCAGCACACACACGAACACTTGCACAGTTATCCTGAGAGTGGGCAGCCTCCTCCAACTGAGAGCAGGGCCTTGGTTCTTATAAAATCGCTTAACTTGTCTACCCTGTTTGGTTGCCTGATACGGAGTGCTGGGGAAAGGGTGGGTTGGGCTCTAAATCCAAGTATTAGCGAGTGCTTCTCCATGGGATTTGGAGGTTATTAACCAAAAGCCCACAACATGGGAATACCTGTGCTCCTTGAAAAAAGCGTGGACTCTGTATCCCCACCACCAGAACACACATGAAGAAGTTTTCTGCTATCCTGAGTGTGGGCTGGCAATTTCAGGTGACAGAAGCGGCTGGGTTCTAATAGAATCCCTTAGCTTGTAATCCCTGAGTGTTTCCCTAGGACTGACTCTGAGAGAAACCTGGGGGTTGGGCTTTGAGGCCAAATAGTACCGAGTGTCCCCGATGGACTGAGGAAGTATTTAGATGAATTCTCCATAAAGGGAAACACCTGAGCACCCATTCATCTGCGTGGAGTGGGGCTTCAAATCTCCCCACCACACAAGGTTGGGTTCCAGTATCCTGAGGGTGGGGTAGTTCCTCCAACTGACATCAGCGTCTTGGTTTGAATAGAATCCCTTTGCTTGTCTTCCCTGATGGTTTGCCTAGGTCAGTGTGTGGTTGAAAGTGGGATTTGGGATCTAAAACTAAGTATTAGCGTGTGCCTCTCCATGGGTAGTGGAGATGTTTAAACTACAACCCACAACTTGGGAATTACTGTGACCCCTGAAAAATGCGTGTGCTATGTTTCCCCACGTCCAGCACACACAGGAAGAAGTGTTCTGGGGTTCTGAGTGTGGGGAGGTTCCTCCAACAGACAGCAGCACCTGGGTTGTAATAGAATCCCTTAGCTTGACTTCCCTAAGTGTTTTCCTACGCCTAGCAGTAAGCGATGGTGGGGGATGGGCTCTAAAGCCAAGTATTAGCGAGTGCATCTCTGTGGGTAGTGGAGGGTTTTAAACTACTTCCCCAATCTTGGAACACCTGTGCCCCATAAAGATGCGTGGAATCTGTTTCCCCACCTCCAGCACACACACGGAGACGTGCTCAGGTATCCTGATTGTGGGGAGGCTCCTCCAAATGACAGCAGCGCCTGGGTTCTAAAAGAATCCCTTAGCTTGTCTTCCCTGATGGCATGCCTAGGCTGGAGAGTGGGGGAAAGTGGGGGTTGGGCTCTAAACCAAGTATAAGCGATAGCCTATCCATGGGATGTGGGTTTTTAACCTACAACCCACAACCATGGAATAAATGTGCCCCCTGATAGATGCTTTGACTGTTTCCCTACATCCAGCACACACACGAAGATGTGTTCTGGTATTCTGAGTGTGGGGAAGTTCCTCAAACTGACAGCAGCACCTGGATTCTATTAGTATCCCTTAGCTTCTGTTCCCTGAGTGTTCTCTTAGACCAGGCCATGAGGGAAAGCTGGGGGTTGGGCTTGGAGGCCACGTAGCAGTGAGTGCCCCCTGATCCATTGAGGAAGTACTTAGAGGACTTCTCCCTAAACGGAACACCTTTTCCTCCATTCATCTGGGTGCAGTGGGGCTGCACATCTCTCCCACACCTAAGAATGTGTTCTGGAATTCTGAGTGCAGGGAAGTTCCTCCAACTGACAGCAGCGCCTGGGTTCTAATTGAATCCCTTTGCTTGTCTTCCCTGATGGAAAGCCTAGGCGGGAGTGCGGGGGAAAGTGTGGTTTGGGCTCCAAAACCAAGTATTTGCGATGACCTCTCTATGGTTTGTGGAGGTGTTTAAACTACATCCCTAACCTGGGAACACCTGTGCCCCCATAAAGATCCGTGGAGTCTGTTTCCACACCTCCAGCACACACACGAACACTTGCACAGTTATCCTGAGAGTGGGCAGCCTCCTCCAACTGAGAGCAGGCCTTGGTTCTTATAAAATCGCTTAACTTGTCTACCCTGTTTGGTTGCCTGATACGGAGTGCTGGGGAAAGGGTGGGTTGGGCTCTAAATCCAAGTATTAGCGAGTGCTTCTCCATGGGATTTGGAGGTTATTAACCAAAAGCCCACAACATGGGAATACCTGTGCTCCTTGAAAAAAGCGTGGACTCTGTATCCCCACCACCAGAACACACATGAAGAAGTTTTCTGCTATCCTGAGTGTGGGCTGGCAATTTCAGGTGACAGAAGCGGCTGGGTTCTAATAGAATCCCTTAGCTTGTAATCCCTGAGTGTTTCCCTAGGACTGACTCTGAGAGAAACCTGGGGGTTGGGCTTTGAGGCCAAATAGTAGCGAGTATCCCCGATGGACTGAGGAAGTATTTAGATGAATTCTCCATAAAGGGAAACACCTGAGCACCCATTCATCTGCGTGGAGTGGGGCTTCAAATCTCCCCACCACACAAGGTTGGGTTCCAGTATCCTGAGGGTGGGGTAGTTCCTCCAACTGACATCAGCGTCTTGGTTTGAATAGAATCCCTTTGCTTGTCTTCCCTGATGGTTTGCCTAGGCCAGTGTGTGGTTGAAAGTGGGATTTGGGATCTAAAACTAAGTATTAGCGTGTGCCTCTCCATGGGTAGTGGAGATGTTTAAACTACAACCCACAACTTGGGAATTACTGTGACCCCTGAAAAATGCGTGTGCTATGTTTCCCCACGTCCAGCACACACAGGAAGAAGTGTTCTGGGGTTCTGAGTGTGGGGAGGTTCCTCCAACAGACAGCAGCACCTGGGTTGTAATAGAATCCCTTAGCTTGACTTCCCTAAGTGTTTTCCTAGGCCTAGCAGTAAGCGATGGTGGGGGATGGGCTCTAAAGCCAAGTATTAGCGAGTGCATCTCTGTGGGTAGTGGAGGGTTTTAAACTACTTCCCCAACCTTGGAACACCTGTGCCCCATAAAGATGCGTGGAATCTGTTTCCCCACCTCCAGCACACACACGGAGACGTGCTCAGGTATCCTGATTGTGGGGAGGCTCCTCCAAATGACAGCAGCGCCTGGGTTCTAAAGAATCACTTAGCTTGTCTTCCCTGATGGCATGATTAGGCTGGAGAGTGGGGGAAAGTGGGTGTTGGGCTCTAAACCAAGTATAAGCGAGAGCCTATCCATGGGATGTGGGTTTTTAACCTACAACCCACAACCATGGAATAAATGTGCCCCCTGAAAGATGCTTTGACTGTTTCCCTACATCCAGCACACACACGAAGATTTGTTCTGGTATTCTGAGAGTGGGGAAGTTCCTCAAACTGACAGCAGCACCTGGATTCTATTAGTATCCCTTAGCTTCTGTTCCCTGAGTATTCTTTTAGGCCAGGCCATGAGGGAAAGCTGGGGGTTGGGCTTGGAGGCCACGTAGCAGTGAGTGCCCCCTGATCCATTGAGGAAGTACTTAGAGGACTTCTCCCTAAAGTGAACACCTTTTCCTGGATTCCTCTGGGTGCAGTGGGGCTGCACATCTCTCCCACACCTAAGAATTTGTTCTGGAATTCTGAGTGCAGGGAAGTTCCTCCAACTGACAGCAGCGCCTGGGTTCTAATTGAATCCATTTGCTTGTCTTCCCTGATGGAAAGCCTAGGCGGGAGTGCGGGGGAAAGTGTGGTTTGGGCTCCAAAACCAAGTATTTGCGATGACCTCTCTATGGTTTGTGGAGGTGTTTAAACTACATCCCTAACCTGGGAACACCTGTGCCCCCATAAAGATCCGTGGAGTCTGTTTCCACACCTCCAGCACACACACGAACACTTGCACAGTTATCCTGAGAGTGGGCAGCCTCCTCCAACTGAGAGCAGGGCCTTGGTTCTTATAAAATCGCTTAACTTGTCTACCCTGTTTGGTTGCCTGATACGGAGTGCTGGGGAAAGGGTGGGTTGGGCTCTAAATCCAAGTATTAGCGAGTGCTTCTCCATGGGATTTGGAGGTTATTAACCAAAAGCCCACAACATGGGAATACCTGTGCTCCTTGAAAAAAGCGTGGACTCTGTAACCCCACCACCAGAACACACATGAAGAAGTTTTCTGCTATCCTGAGTGTGGGCTGGCAATTTCAGGTGACAGAAGCGGCTGGGTTCTAATAGAATCCCTTAGCTTGTAATCCCTGAGTGTTTCCCTAGGACTGATTCTGAGAGAAACCTGGGGGTTGGGCTTTGAGGCCAAATAGTAGCGAGTGTCCCCGATGGACTGAGGAAGTATTTAGATGAATTCTCCATAAAGGGAAACACCTGAGCACCCATTCATCTGCGTGGAGTGGGGCTTCAAATCTCCCCACCACACAAGGTTGGGTTCCAGTATCCTGAGGGTGGGGTAATTCCTCCAACTGACATCAGCGTCTTGGTTTTAATAGAATCCCTTTGCGTGTCATCCCTGATGGTTTGCCTAGGCCAGTGTGTGGTTGAAAGTGTGATTTGGGATCTAAAACTAAGTATTAGCGTGTGCCTCTCCATGGGTAGTGGAGATGTTTAAACTACAACCCACAACTTGGGAATTACTGTGACCCCTGAAAAATGCGTGTGCTATGTTTCCCCACGTCCAGCACACACAGGAAGAAGTGTTCTGGGGTTCTGAGTGTGGGGAGGTTCCTCCAACAGACAGCAGCACCTGGGTTGTAATAGAATCCCTTAGCTTGACTTCCCTAAGTGTTTTCCTAGGCCTAGCAGTAAGCGATGGTGGGGGATGGGCTCTAAAGCCAAGTATTAGCGAGTGCATCTCTGTGGGTAGTGGAGGGTATTAAACTACTTCCCCAAACTTGGAACACCTGTGCCCCATAAAGATGCGTGGAATCTGTTTCTCCAACTCCAGCACACAAACGGAGACGTGCTCAGGTATCCTGATTGTGGGGAGGCTCCTCCAAATGACAGCAGCGCCTGGGTTCTAAAGAATCACTTAGCTTGTCTTCCCTGATGGCATGCCTAGGCTGGAGAGTGGGGGAAAGTGGGGGTTGGGCTCTAAACCAAGTATAAGCGAGAGCCTATCCATGGGATGTGGGTTTTTAACCTACAACCCACAACCATGGAATAAATGTGCCCCCTGAAAGATGCTTTGACTGTTTCCCTACATCCAGCACACACACGAAGATGTGTTCTGGTATTCTGAGTGTGGGGAAGTTCCTCAAACTGACAGCAGCACCTGGATTCTATTAGTATCCCTTAGCTTCTGTTCCCTGAGTGTTCTCTTAGACCAGGCCATGAGGGAAAGCTGGGGGTTGGGCTTGGAGGCCACGTAGCAGTGAGTGCCCCCTGATCCATTGAGGAAGTACTTAGAGGACTTCTCCCTAAAGGGAACACCTTTTCCTGCATTCATCTGGGTGCAGTGGGGCTGCACATCTCTCCCACACCTAAGAATGTGTTCTGGAATTCTGAGTGCAGGGAAGTTCCTCCAACTGACAGCAGCGCCTGGGTTCTAATTGAATCCCTTTGCTTGTCTTCCCTGATGGAAAGCCTAGGCGGGAGTGCGGGGGAAAGTGTGGTTTGGGCTCCAAAACCAAGTATTTGCGATGACCTCTCTATGGTTTGTGGAGGTGTTTAAACTACATCCCTAACCTGGGAACACCTGTGCCCCCATAAAGATCCGTGGAGTCTGTTTCCACACCTCCAGCACACACACGAACACTTGCACAGTTATCCTGAGAGTGGGCAGCCTCCTCCAACTGAGAGCAGGCCTTGGTTGTTATAAAATCGCTTAACTTGTCTACCCTGTTTGGTTGCCTGATACGGAGTGCTGGGGAAAGGGTGGGTTGGGCTCTAAATCCAAGTAATAGCGAGTGCTTCTCCATGGGATTTGGAGGTTATTAACCAAAAGCCCACAACATGGGAATACCTGTGCTCCTTGAAAAAAGCGTGGACTCTGTATCCCCACCACCAGAACACACATGAAGAAGTTTTCTGCTATCCTGAGTGTGGGCTGGCAATTTCAGGTGACAGAAGCGGCTGGGTTCTAATAGAATCCCTTAGCTTGTAATCCCTGAGTGTTTCCCTAGGACTGACTCTGAGAGAATCCTGGGGGTTGGGCTTTGAGGCCAAATAGTAGCGAGTGTCCCCGATGGACTGAGGAAGTATTTAGATGAATTCTCCATAAAGGGAAACACCTGAGCACCCATTCATCTGCGTGGAGTGGGGCTTCAAATCTCCCCACCACACAAGGTTGGGTTACATTATCCTGAGGGTGGGGTTGTTCCTCCAAATGACATCAGCGTCTTGGTTTGAATAGAATCCCTTTGCTTGTTTTCCCTGATGATTTGCCTAGGCCAGTGTGTGGTTGAAAGTGGTATTTGGGATCCAAAACTAAGTATCAGCGTGTGCCTCTCCATGGGGAGTGGAGATGTTTAAACTACAACCCACAACTTGGGAATTACTGTGACCCCTGAAAAATGCGTGTGCTTTGTTTCCCCACGTCCAGCACACCCAGGAAGAAGTGTTCTGGGGTTCTGAGTGTGGGGAGGTTCCTCCAACAGACAGCAGCACCTGGGTTGTAATAGAATCCCTTAGCTTGAGTTCCCTAAGTGTTTTCCTAGGCCTAGCAGTAAGCGATGGTGGGGGATGGGCTCTAAAGCCAAGTATTAGCGAGTGCATCTCTGTGGGTAGTGGAGGGTTTTAAACTACTTCCCCAACCTTGGAACACCTGTGCCCCATAAAGATGCGTGGAATCTGTTTCCCCACCTCCAGCACACACACGGAGACGTGCTCAGGTATCCTGATTGTGGGGAGGCTCCTCCAAATGACAGCAGCGCCTGGGTTCTAAAGAATCACTTAGCTTGTCTTCCCTGATGGCATGATTAGGCTGGAGAGTGGGGGAAAGTGGGTGTTGGGCTCTAAACCAAGTATAAGCGAGAGCCTATCCATGGGATGTGGGTTTTTAACCTACAACCCACAACCATGGAATAAATGTGCCCCCTGAAAGATGCTTTGACTGTTTCCCTACATCCAGCACACACACGAAGATTTGTTCTGGTATTCTGAGAGTGGGGAAGTTCCTCAAACTGACAGCAGCACCTGGATTCTATTAGTATCCCTTAGCTTCTGTTCCCTGAGTATTCTTTTAGGCCAGGCCATGAGGGAAAGCTGGGGGTTGGGCTTGGAGGCCACGTAGCAGTGAGTGCCCCCTGATCCATTGAGGAAGTACTTAGAGGACTTCTCCCTAAAGTGAACACCTTTTCCTGGATTCCTCTGGGTGCAGTGGGGCTGCACATCTCTCCCACACCTAAGAATTTGTTCTGGAATTCTGAGTGCAGGGAAGTTCCTCCAACTGACAGCAGCGCCTGGGTTCTAATTGAATCCATTTGCTTGTCTTCCCTGATGGAAAGCCTAGGCGGGAGTGCGGGGGAAAGTGTGGTTTGGGCTCCAAAACCAAGTATTTGCGATGACCTCTCTATGGTTTGTGGAGGTGTTTAAACTACATCCCTAACCTGGGAACACCTGTGCCCCCATAAAGATCCGTGGAGTCTGTTTCCACACCTCCAGCACACACACGAACACTTGCACAGTTATCCTGAGGGTGGGCAGCCTCCTCCAACTGAGAGCAGGGCCTTGGTTCTTATAAAATCGCTTAACTTGTCTACCCTGTTTGGTTGCCTGATACGGAGTGCTGGGGAAAGGGTGGGTTGGGCTCTAAATCCAAGTATTAGCGAGTGCTTCTCCATGGGATTTGGAGGTTATTAACCAAAAGCCCACAACATGGGAATACCTGTGCTCCTTGAAAAAAGCGTGGACTCTGTAACCCCACCACCAGAACACACATGAAGAAGTTTTCTGCTATCCTGAGTGTGGGCTGGCAATTTCAGGTGACAGAAGCGGCTGGGTTCTAATAGAATCCCTTAGCTTGTAATCCCTGAGTGTTTCCCTAGGACTGATTCTGAGAGAAACCTGGGGGTTGGGCTTTGAGGCCAAATAGTAGCGAGTGTCCCCGATGGACTGAGGAAGTATTTAGATGAATTCTCCATAAAGGGAAACACCTGAGCACCCATTCATCTGCGTGGAGTGGGGCTTCAAATCTCCCCACCACACAAGGTTGTGTTCCAGTATCCTGAGGGTGGGGTAATTCCTCCAACTGACATCAGCGTCTTGGTTTTAATAGAATCCCTTTGCGTGTCATCCCTGATGGTTTGCCTAGGCCAGTGTGTGGTTGAAAGTGTGATTTGGGATCTAAAACTAAGTATTAGCGTGTGCCTCTCCATGGGTAGTGGAGATGTTTAAACTACAACCCACAACTTGGGAATTACTGTGACCCCTGAAAAATGCGTGTGCTATGTTTCCCCACGTCCAGCACACACAGGAAGAAGTGTTCTGGGGTTCTGAGTGTGGGGAGGTTCCTCCAACAGACAGCAGCACCTGGGTTGTAATAGAATCCCTTAGCTTGACTTCCCTAAGTGTTTTCCTAGGCCTAGCAGTAAGCGATGGTGGGGGAAAGGCTCTAAAGCCAAGTATTAGCGAGTGCATCTCTGTGGGTAGTGGAGGGTTTTAAACTACTTCCCCACCCTTGGAACACCTGTGCCCCATAAAGATGCGTGGAATCTGTTTCTCCACCTCCAGCACACAAACGGAGACGTGCTCAGGTATCCTGATTGTGGGGAGGCTCCTCCAAATGACAGCAGCGCCTGGGTTCTAAAGAATCACTTAGCTTGTCTTCCCTGATGGCATGATTAGGCTGGAGAGTGGGGGAAAGTGGGTGTTGGGCTCTAAACCAAGTATTAGCGATAGCCTATCCATGGGATGTGGGTTTTTAACCTACAACCCACAACCATGGAATAAATGTGAACCCTGAAAGATGCTTTGACTGTTTCCCTACATCCAGCACACACACGAAGATGTGTTCTGGTATTCTGAGTGTGGGGAAGTTCCTCAAACTGACAGCAGCACCTGGATTCTATTAGTATCCCTTAGCTTCTGTTCCCTGAGTGTTCTCTAAGACCAGGCCATGAGGGAAAGCTGGGGGTTGGGCTTGGAGGCCACGTAGCAGTGAGTGCCCCCTGATCCATTGAGGAAGTACTTAGAGGACTTCTCCCTAAAGGGAACACCTTTTCCTGCATTCATCTGGGTGCAGTGGGGCTGCACATCTCTCCCACACCTAAGAATGTGTTCTGGAATTCTGAGTGCAGGGAAGTTCCTCCAACTGACAGCAGCGCCTGGGTTCTAATTGAATCCCTTTGCTTGTCTTCCCTGATGGAAAGCCTAGGCGGGAGTGCGGGGGAAAGTGTGGTTTGGGCTCCAAAACCAAGTATTTGCGATGACCTCTCTATGGTTTGTGGAGGTGTTTAAACTACATCCCTAACCTGGGAACACCTGTGCCCCCATAAAGATCCGTGGAGTCTGTTTCCACACCTCCAGCACACACACGAACACTTGCACAGTTATCCTGAGAGTGGGCAGCCTCCTCCAACTGAGAGCAGGGCCTTGGTTCTTATAAAATCGCTTAACTTGTCTACCCTGTTTGGTTGCCTGATACGGAGTGCTGGGGAAAGGGTGGGTTGGGCTCTAAATCCAAGTATTAGCGAGTGCTTCTCCATGGGATTTGGAGGTTATTAACCAAAAGCCCACAACATGGGAATACCTGTGCTCCTTGAAAAAAGCGTGGACTCTGTATCCCCACCACCAGAACACACATGAAGAAGTTTTCTGCTATCCTGAGTGTGGGCTGGCAATTTCAGGTGACAGAAGCGGCTGGGTTCTAATAGAATCCCTTAGCTTGTAATCCCTGAGTGTTTCCCTAGGACTGACTCTGAGAGAAACCTGGGGGTTGGGCTTTGAGGCCAAATAGTACCGAGTGTCCCCGATGGACTGAGGAAGTATTTAGATGAATTCTCCATAAAGGGAAACACCTGAGCACCCATTCATCTGCGTGGAGTGGGGCTTCAAATCTCCCCACCACACAAGGTTGGGTTCCAGTATCCTGAGGGTGGGGTAGTTCCTCCAACTGACATCAGCGTCTTGGTTTGAATAGAATCCCTTTGCTTGTCTTCCCTGATGGTTTGCCTAGGTCAGTGTGTGGTTGAAAGTGGGATTTGGGATCTAAAACTAAGTATTAGCGTGTGCCTCTCCATGGGTAGTGGAGATGTTTAAACTACAACCCACAACTTGGGAATTACTGTGACCCCTGAAAAATGCGTGTGCTATGTTTCCCCACGTCCAGCACACACAGGAAGAAGTGTTCTGGGGTTCTGAGTGTGGGGAGGTTCCTCCAACAGACAGCAGCACCTGGGTTGTAATAGAATCCCTTAGCTTGACTTCCCTAAGTGTTTTCCTACGCCTAGCAGTAAGCGATGGTGGGGGATGGGCTCTAAAGCCAAGTATTAGCGAGTGCATCTCTGTGGGTAGTGGAGGGTTTTAAACTACTTCCCCAATCTTGGAACACCTGTGCCCCATAAAGATGCGTGGAATCTGTTTCCCCACCTCCAGCACACACACGGAGACGTGCTCAGGTATCCTGATTGTGGGGAGGCTCCTCCAAATGACAGCAGCGCCTGGGTTCTAAAAGAATCCCTTAGCTTGTCTTCCCTGATGGCATGCCTAGGCTGGAGAGTGGGGGAAAGTGGGGGTTGGGCTCTAAACCAAGTATAAGCGAGAGCCTATCCATGGGATGTGGGTTTTTAACCTACAACCCACAACCATGGAATAAATGTGCCCCCTGAAAGATGCTTTGACTGTTTCCCTACATCCAGCACACGCACGAAGATGTGTTCTTGTATTCTGAGTGTGGGGATGTTCCTCAAACTGACAGCAGCACCTGGATTCTATTATTATCCCTTAGCTTCTGTTCCATGAGTGTTCTTTTAGGCCAGGCCATGAGGGAAAGCTGGGGGTTGGGCTTGGAGGCCACGTAGGAGTGAGTGCCCCCTGATTCATGGAGGAAGTACTAAGAGGACTTCTCCCTAAAGTGAACACCTTTTCCTGCATTCATCTGGGTGCAGTGGGGCTGCACATCTCTCCCACACCTAAGAATGTGTTCTGGAATTCTGAGTGCAGGGAAGTTCCTCCAAATGACCGCAGCGCCTGGGTTCTAATTGAATCCCTTTGCTTGTCTTCCCTGATGGAAAGCCTAGGCGGGAGTGCGGGGGAAAGTGTGGTTTGGGCTCCAAAACCAAGTATTTGCGATGACCTCTCTATGGTTTGTGGAGGTGTTTAAACTACATCCCTAACCTGGGAACACCTGTGCCCCCATAAAGATCCGTGGAGTCTGTTTCCACACCTCCAGCACACACACGAACACTTGCACAGTTATCCTGAGAGTGGGCAGCCTCCTCCAACTGAGAGCAGGGCCTTGGTTCTTATAAAATCGCTTAACTTGTCTACCCTGTTTGGTTGCCTGATACGGAGTGCTGGGGAAAGGGTGGGTTGGGCTCTAAATCCAAGTATTAGCGAGTGCTTCTCCATGGGATTTGGAGGTTATTAACCAACACTCCACAACATGGGAATACCTGTGCTCCTTGAAAAAAGCGTGGACTCTGTATCCCCACCACCAGAACACACTTGAAGAAATTTTCTGCTATCCTGAGTGTGGGCTGGCAATTTCAGGTGACAGAAGCGGCTGGGTTCTAATAGAATCCCTTAGCTTGTAATCCCTGAGTGTTTCCCTAGGACTGATTCTGAGAGAAACCTGGGGGTTGGGCTTTGAGGCCAAATAGTAGCGAGTGTCCCCGATGGACTGAGGAAGTATTTAGATGAATTCTCCATAAAGGGAAACACCTGAGCACCCATTCATCTGCGTGGAGTGGGGCTTCAAATCTCCCCACCACACAAGGTTGTGTTCCAGTATCCTGAGGGTGGGGTAATTCCTCCAACTGACATCAGCGTCTTGGTTTTAATAGAATCCCTTTGCGTGTCATCCCTGATGGTTTGCCTAGGCCAGTGTGTGGTTGAAAGTGTGATTTGGGATCTAAAACTAAGTATTAGCGTGTGCCTCTCCATGGGTAGTGGAGATGTTTAAACTACAACCCACAACTTGGGAATTACTGTGACCCCTGAAAAATGCGTGTGCTATGTTTCCCCACGTCCAGCACACACAGGAAGAAGTGTTCTGGGGTTCTGAGTGTGGGGAGGTTCCTCCAACAGACAGCAGCACCTGGGTTGTAATAGAATCCCTTAGCTTGACTTCCCTAAGTGTTTTCCTAGGCCTAGCAGTAAGCGATGGTGGGGGAAAGGCTCTAAAGCCAAGTATTAGCGAGTGCATCTCTGTGGGTAGTGGAGGGTTTTAAACTACTTCCCCACCCTTGGAACACCTGTGCCCCATAAAGATGCGTGGAATCTGTTTCTCCACCTCCAGCACACAAACGGAGACGTGCTCAGGTATCCTGATTGTGGGGAGGCTCCTCCAAATGACAGCAGCGCCTGGGTTCTAAAGAATCACTTAGCTTGTCTTCCCTGATGGCATGATTAGGCTGGAGAGTGGGGGAAAGTGGGTGTTGGGCTCTAAACCAAGTATTAGCGATAGCCTATCCATGGGATGTGGGTTTTTAACCTACAACCCACAACCATGGAATAAATGTGCCCCCTGAAAGATGCTTTGACTGTTTCCCTACATCCAGCACACACACGAAGATGTGTTCTGGTATTCTGAGTGTGGGGAAGTTCCTCAAACTGACAGCAGCACCTGGATTCTATTAGTATCCCTTAGCTTCTGTTCCCTGAGTGTTCTCTAAGACCAGGCCATGAGGGAAAGCTGGGGGTTGGGCTTGGAGGCCACGTAGCAGTGAGTGCCCCCTGATCCATTGAGGAAGTACTTAGAGGACTTCTCCCTAAAGGGAACACCTTTTCCTGCATTCATCTGGGTGCAGTGGGGCTGCACATCTCTCCCACACCTAAGAATGTGTTCTGGAATTCTGAGTGCAGGGAAGTTCCTCCAACTGACAGCAGCGCCTGGGTTCTAATTGAATCCCTTTGCTTGTCTTCCCTGATGGAAAGCCTAGGCGGGAGTGCGGGGGAAAGTGTGGTTTGGGCTCCAAAACCAAGTATTTGCGATGACCTCTCTATGGTTTGTGGAGGTGTTTAAACTACATCCCTAACCTGGGAACACCTGTGCCCCCATAAAGATCCGTGGAGTCTGTTTCCACACCTCCAGCACACACACGAACACTTGCACAGTTATCCTGAGAGTGGGCAGCCTCCTCCAACTGAGAGCAGGGCCTTGGTTCTTATAAAATCGCTTAACTTGTCTACCCTGTTTGGTTGCCTGATACGGAGTGCTGGGGAAAGGGTGGGTTGGGCTCTAAATCCAAGTATTAGCGAGTGCTTCTCCATGGGATTTGGAGGTTATTAACCAAAAGCCCACAACATGGGAATACCTGTGCTCCTTGAAAAAAGCGTGGACTCTGTATCCCCACCACCAGAACACACATGAAGAAGTTTTCTGCTATCCTGAGTGTGGGCTGGCAATTTCAGGTGACAGAAGCGGCTGGGTTCTAATAGAATCCCTTAGCTTGTAATCCCTGAGTGTTTCCCTAGGACTGACTCTGAGAGAAACCTGGGGGTTGGGCTTTGAGGCCAAATAGTACCGAGTGTCCCCGATGGACTGAGGAAGTATTTAGATGAATTCTCCATAAAGGGAAACACCTGAGCACCCATTCATCTGCGTGGAGTGGGGCTTCAAATCTCCCCACCACACAAGGTTGGGTTCCAGTATCCTGAGGGTGGGGTAGTTCCTCCAACTGACATCAGCGTCTTGGTTTGAATAGAATCCCTTTGCTTGTCTTCCCTGATGGTTTGCCTAGGTCAGTGTGTGGTTGAAAGTGGGATTTGGGATCTAAAACTAAGTATTAGCGTGTGCCTCTCCATGGGTAGTGGAGATGTTTAAACTACAACCCACAACTTGGGAATTACTGTGACCCCTGAAAAATGCGTGTGCTATGTTTCCCCACGTCCAGCACACACAGGAAGAAGTGTTCTGGGGTTCTGAGTGTGGGGAGGTTCCTCCAACAGACAGCAGCACCTGGGTTGTAATAGAATCCCTTAGCTTGACTTCCCTAAGTGTTTTCCTACGCCTAGCAGTAAGCGATGGTGGGGGATGGGCTCTAAAGCCAAGTATTAGCGAGTGCATCTCTGTGGGTAGTGGAGGGTTTTAAACTACTTCCCCAATCTTGGAACACCTGTGCCCCATAAAGATGCGTGGAATCTGTTTCCCCACCTCCAGCACACACACGGAGACGTGCTCAGGTATCCTGATTGTGGGGAGGCTCCTCCAAATGACAGCAGCGCCTGGGTTCTAAAAGAATCCCTTAGCTTGTCTTCCCTGATGGCATGCCTAGGCTGGAGAGTGGGGGAAAGTGGGGGTTGGGCTCTAAACCAAGTATAAGCGAGAGCCTATCCATGGGATGTGGGTTTTTAACCTACAACCCACAACCATGGAATAAATGTGCCCCCTGAAAGATGCTTTGACTGTTTCCCTACATCCAGCACACGCACGAAGATGTGTTCTTGTATTCTGAGTGTGGGGATGTTCCTCAAACTGACAGCAGCACCTGGATTCTATTATTATCCCTTAGCTTCTGTTCCATGAGTGTTCTTTTAGGCCAGGCCATGAGGGAAAGCTGGGGGTTGGGCTTGGAGGCCACGTAGGAGTGAGTGCCCCCTGATTCATGGAGGAAGTACTAAGAGGACTTCTCCCTAAAGTGAACACCTTTTCCTGCATTCATCTGGGTGCAGTGGGGCTGCACATCTCTCCCACACCTAAGAATGTGTTCTGGAATTCTGAGTGCAGGGAAGTTCCTCCAAATGACCGCAGCGCCTGGGTTCTAATTGAATCCCTTTGCTTGTCTTCCCTGATGGAAAGCCTAGGCGGGAGTGCGGGGGAAAGTGTGGTTTGGGCTCCAAAACCAAGTATTTGCGATGACCTCTCTATGGTTTGTGGAGGTGTTTAAACTACATCCCTAACCTGGGAACACCTGTGCCCCCATAAAGATCCGTGGAGTCTGTTTCCACACCTCCAGCACACACACGAACACTTGCACAGTTATCCTGAGAGTGGGCAGCCTCCTCCAACTGAGAGCAGGGCCTTGGTTCTTATAAAATCGCTTAACTTGTCTACCCTGTTTGGTTGCCTGATACGGAGTGCTGGGGAAAGGGTGGGTTGGGCTCTAAATCCAAGTATTAGCGAGTGCTTCTCCATGGGATTTGGAGGTTATTAACCAACACTCCACAACATGGGAATACCTGTGCTCCTTGAAAAAAGCGTGGACTCTGTATCCCCACCACCAGAACACACTTGAAGAAATTTTCTGCTATCCTGAGTGTGGGCTGGCAATTTCAGGTGACAGAAGCGGCTGGGTTCTAATAGAATCCCTTAGCTTGTAATCCCTGAGTGTTTCCCTAGGACTGATTCTGAGAGAAACCTGGGGGTTGGGCTTTGAAGCCAAATAGTAGCGAGTGTCCCCGATGGACTGAGGAAGTATTTAGATGAATTCTCCATAAAGGGAAACACCTGAGCACCCATTCATCTGCGTGGAGTGGGGCTTCAAATCTCCCCACCACACAAGGTTGAGTTACAGTATCCTGAGGGTGGGGTAGTTCCTCAAACTGACATCAGCGTCTTGGTTTTAATAGAATCCCTTTGCGTGTCTTCCCTGATGGTTTGCCTAGGCCAGTGTGTGGTTGAAAGTGTGATTTGGGATCTAAAACTAAGTATTAGCGTGTGCCTCTCCATGGGTAGTGGAGATGTTTAAACTACAACCCACAACTTGGGAATTACTGTGACCCCTGAAAAATGCGTGTGCTATGTTTCCCCACGTCCAGCACACACAGGAAGAAGTGTTCTGGGGTTCTGAGTGTGGGGAGGTTCCTCCAACAGACAGCAGCACCTGGGTTGTAATAGAATCCCTTAGCTTGACTTCCCTAAGTGTTTTCCTAGGCCTAGCAGTAAGCGATGGTGGGGGATGGGCTCTAAAGCCAAGTATTAGCGAGTGCATCTCTGTGGGTAGTGGAGGGTATTAAACTACTTCCCCAAACTTGGAACACCTGTGCCCCATAAAGATGCGTGGAATCTGTTTCTCCAACTCCAGCACACAAACGGAGACGTGCTCAGGTATCCTGATTGTGGGGAGGCTCCTCCAAATGACAGCAGCGCCTGGGTTCTAAAGAATCACTTAGCTTGTCTTCCCTGATGGCATGCCTAGGCTGGAGAGTGGGGGAAAGTGGGGGTTGGGCTCTAAACCAAGTATAAGCGAGAGCCTATCCATGGGATGTGGGTTTTTAACCTACAACCCACAACCATGGAATAAATGTGCCCCCTGAAAGATGCTTTGACTGTTTCCCTACATCCAGCACACACACGAAGATGTGTTCTGGTATTCTGAGTGTGGGGAAGTTCCTCAAACTGACAGCAGCACCTGGATTCTATTAGTATCCCTTAGCTTCTGTTCCCTGAGTGTTCTCTTAGACCAGGCCATGAGGGAAAGCTGGGGGTTGGGCTTGGAGGCCACGTAGCAGTGAGTGCCCCCTGATCCATTGAGGAAGTACTTAGAGGACTTCTCCCTAAAGGGAACACCTTTTCCTGCATTCATCTGGGTGCAGTGGGGCTGCACATCTCTCCCACACCTAAGAATGTGTTCTGGAATTCTGAGTGCAGGGAAGTTCCTCCAACTGACAGCAGCGCCTGGGTTCTAATTGAATCCCTTTGCTTGTCTTCCCTGATGGAAAGCCTAGGCGGGAGTGCGGGGGAAAGTGTGGTTTGGGCTCCAAAACCAAGTATTTGCGATGACCTCTCTATGGTTTGTGGAGGTGTTTAAACTACATCCCTAACCTGGGAACACCTGTGCCCCCATAAAGATCCGTGGAGTCTGTTTCCACACCTCCAGCACACACACGAACACTTGCACAGTTATCCTGAGAGTGGGCAGCCTCCTCCAACTGAGAGCAGGCCTTGGTTGTTATAAAATCGCTTAACTTGTCTACCCTGTTTGGTTGCCTGATACGGAGTGCTGGGGAAAGGGTGGGTTGGGCTCTAAATCCAAGTAATAGCGAGTGCTTCTCCATGGGATTTGGAGGTTATTAACCAAAAGCCCACAACATGGGAATACCTGTGCTCCTTGAAAAAAGCGTGGACTCTGTATCCCCACCACCAGAACACACATGAAGAAGTTTTCTGCTATCCTGAGTGTGGGCTGGCAATTTCAGGTGACAGAAGCGGCTGGGTTCTAATAGAATCCCTTAGCTTGTAATCCCTGAGTGTTTCCCTAGGACTGACTCTGAGAGAATCCTGGGGGTTGGGCTTTGAGGCCAAATAGTAGCGAGTGTCCCCGATGGACTGAGGAAGTATTTAGATGAATTCTCCATAAAGGGAAACACCTGAGCACCCATTCATCTGCGTGGAGTGGGGCTTCAAATCTCCCCACCACACAAGGTTGGGTTACATTATCCTGAGGGTGGGGTTGTTCCTCCAAATGACATCAGCGTCTTGGTTTGAATAGAATCCCTTTGCTTGTTTTCCCTGATGATTTGCCTAGGCCAGTGTGTGGTTGAAAGTGGTATTTGGGATCCAAAACTAAGTATCAGCGTGTGCCTCTCCATGGGGAGTGGAGATGTTTAAACTACAACCCACAACTTGGGAATTACTGTGACCCCTGAAAAATGCGTGTGCTTTGTTTCCCCACGTCCAGCACACCCAGGAAGAAGTGTTCTGGGGTTCTGAGTGTGGGGAGGTTCCTCCAACAGACAGCAGCACCTGGGTTGTAATAGAATCCCTTAGCTTGAGTTCCCTAAGTGTTTTCCTAGGCCTAGCAGTAAGCGATGGTGGGGGATGGGCTCTAAAGCCAAGTATTAGCGAGTGCATCTCTGTGGGTAGTGGAGGGTTTTAAACTACTTCCCCAACCTTGGAACACCTGTGCCCCATAAAGATGCGTGGAATCTGTTTCCCCACCTCCAGCACACACACGGAGACGTGCTCAGGTATCCTGATTGTGGGGAGGCTCCTCCAAATGACAGCAGCGCCTGGGTTCTAAAGAATCACTTAGCTTGTCTTCCCTGATGGAATGATTAGGCTGGAGAGTGGGGGAAAGTGGGTGTTGGGCTCTAAACCAAGTATAAGCGAGAGCCTATCCATGGGATGTGGGTTTTTAACCTACAACCCACAACCATGGAATAAATGTGCCCCCTGAAAGATGCTTTGACTGTTTCCCTACATCCAGCACACACACGAAGATTTGTTCTGGTATTCTGAGAGTGGGGAAGTTCCTCAAACTGACAGCAGCACCTGGATTCTATTAGTATCCCTTAGCTTCTGTTCCCTGAGTATTCTTTTAGGCCAGGCCATGAGGGAAAGCTGGGGGTTGGGCTTGGAGGCCACGTAGCAGTGAGTGCCCCCTGATCCATTGAGGAAGTACTTAGAGGACTTCTCCCTAAAGTGAACACCTTTTCCTGGATTCCTCTGGGTGCAGTGGGGCTGCACATCTCTCCCACACCTAAGAATTTGTTCTGGAATTCTGAGTGCAGGGAAGTTCCTCCAACTGACAGCAGCGCCTGGGTTCTAATTGAATCCATTTGCTTGTCTTCCCTGATGGAAAGCCTAGGCGGGAGTGCGGGGGAAAGTGTGGTTTGGGCTCCAAAACCAAGTATTTGCGATGACCTCTCTATGGTTTGTGGAGGTGTTTAAACTACATCCCTAACCTGGGAACACCTGTGCCCCCATAAAGATCCGTGGAGTCTGTTTCCACACCTCCAGCACACACACGAACACTTGCACAGTTATCCTGAGGGTGGGCAGCCTCCTCCAACTGAGAGCAGGGCCTTGGTTCTTATAAAATCGCTTAACTTGTCTACCCTGTTTGGTTGCCTGATACGGAGTGCTGGGGAAAGGGTGGGTTGGGCTCTAAATCCAAGTATTAGCGAGTGCTTCTCCATGGGATTTGGAGGTTATTAACCAAAAGCCCACAACATGGGAATACCTGTGCTCCTTGAAAAAAGCGTGGACTCTGTAACCCCACCACCAGAACACACATGAAGAAGTTTTCTGCTATCCTGAGTGTGGGCTGGCAATTTCAGGTGACAGAAGCGGCTGGGTTCTAATAGAATCCCTTAGCTTGTAATCCCTGAGTGTTTCCCTAGGACTGATTCTGAGAGAAACCTGGGGGTTGGGCTTTGAGGCCAAATAGTAGCGAGTGTCCCCGATGGACTGAGGAAGTATTTAGATGAATTCTCCATAAAGGGAAACACCTGAGCACCCATTCATCTGCGTGGAGTGGGGCTTCAAATCTCCCCACCACACAAGGTTGTGTTCCAGTATCCTGAGGGTGGGGTAATTCCTCCAACTGACATCAGCGTCTTGGTTTTAATAGAATCCCTTTGCGTGTCATCCCTGATGGTTTGCCTAGGCCAGTGTGTGGTTGAAAGTGTGATTTGGGATCTAAAACTAAGTATTAGCGTGTGCCTCTCCATGGGTAGTGGAGATGTTTAAACTACAACCCACAACTTGGGAATTACTGTGACCCCTGAAAAATGCGTGTGCTATGTTTCCCCACGTCCAGCACACACAGGAAGAAGTGTTCTGGGGTTCTGAGTGTGGGGAGGTTCCTCCAACAGACAGCAGCACCTGGGTTGTAATAGAATCCCTTAGCTTGACTTCCCTAAGTGTTTTCCTAGGCCTAGCAGTAAGCGATGGTGGGGGAAAGGCTCTAAAGCCAAGTATTAGCGAGTGCATCTCTGTGGGTAGTGGAGGGTTTTAAACTACTTCCCCACCCTTGGAACACCTGTGCCCCATAAAGATGCGTGGAATCTGTTTCTCCACCTCCAGCACACAAACGGAGACGTGCTCAGGTATCCTGATTGTGGGGAGGCTCCTCCAAATGACAGCAGCGCCTGGGTTCTAAAGAATCACTTAGCTTGTCTTCCCTGATGGCATGATTAGGCTGGAGAGTGGGGGAAAGTGGGTGTTGGGCTCTAAACCAAGTATTAGCGATAGCCTATCCATGGGATGTGGGTTTTTAACCTACAACCCACAACCATGGAATAAATGTGCCCCCTGAAAGATGCTTTGACTGTTTCCCTACATCCAGCACACACACGAAGATGTGTTCTGGTATTCTGAGTGTGGGGAAGTTCCTCAAACTGACAGCAGCACCTGGATTCTATTAGTATCCCTTAGCTTCTGTTCCCTGAGTGTTCTCTAAGACCAGGCCATGAGGGAAAGCTGGGGGTTGGGCTTGGAGGCCACGTAGCAGTGAGTGCCCCCTGATCCATTGAGGAAGTACTTAGAGGACTTCTCCCTAAAGGGAACACCTTTTCCTGCATTCATCTGGGTGCAGTGGGGCTGCACATCTCTCCCACACCTAAGAATGTGTTCTGGAATTCTGAGTGCAGGGAAGTTCCTCCAACTGACAGCAGCGCCTGGGTTCTAATTGAATCCCTTTGCTTGTCTTCCCTGATGGAAAGCCTAGGCGGGAGTGCGGGGGAAAGTGTGGTTTGGGCTCCAAAACCAAGTATTTGCGATGACCTCTCTATGGTTTGTGGAGGTGTTTAAACTACATCCCTAACCTGGGAACACCTGTGCCCCCATAAAGATCCGTGGAGTCTGTTTCCACACCTCCAGCACACACACGAACACTTGCACAGTTATCCTGAGAGTGGGCAGCCTCCTCCAACTGAGAGCAGGGCCTTGGTTCTTATAAAATCGCTTAACTTGTCTACCCTGTTTGGTTGCCTGATACGGAGTGCTGGGGAAAGGGTGGGTTGGGCTCTAAATCCAAGTATTAGCGAGTGCTTCTCCATGGGATTTGGAGGTTATTAACCAAAAGCCCACAACATGGGAATACCTGTGCTCCTTGAAAAAAGCGTGGACTCTGTATCCCCACCACCAGAACACACATGAAGAAGTTTTCTGCTATCCTGAGTGTGGGCTGGCAATTTCAGGTGACAGAAGCGGCTGGGTTCTAATAGAATCCCTTAGCTTGTAATCCCTGAGTGTTTCCCTAGGACTGACTCTGAGAGAAACCTGGGGGTTGGGCTTTGAGGCCAAATAGTACCGAGTGTCCCCGATGGACTGAGGAAGTATTTAGATGAATTCTCCATAAAGGGAAACACCTGAGCACCCATTCATCTGCGTGGAGTGGGGCTTCAAATCTCCCCACCACACAAGGTTGGGTTCCAGTATCCTGAGGGTGGGGTAGTTCCTCCAACTGACATCAGCGTCTTGGTTTGAATAGAATCCCTTTGCTTGTCTTCCCTGATGGTTTGCCTAGGTCAGTGTGTGGTTGAAAGTGGGATTTGGGATCTAAAACTAAGTATTAGCGTGTGCCTCTCCATGGGTAGTGGAGATGTTTAAACTACAACCCACAACTTGGGAATTACTGTGACCCCTGAAAAATGCGTGTGCTATGTTTCCCCACGTCCAGCACACACAGGAAGAAGTGTTCTGGGGTTCTGAGTGTGGGGAGGTTCCTCCAACAGACAGCAGCACCTGGGTTGTAATAGAATCCCTTAGCTTGACTTCCCTAAGTGTTTTCCTACGCCTAGCAGTAAGCGATGGTGGGGGATGGGCTCTAAAGCCAAGTATTAGCGAGTGCATCTCTGTGGGTAGTGGAGGGTTTTAAACTACTTCCCCAATCTTGGAACACCTGTGCCCCATAAAGATGCGTGGAATCTGTTTCCCCACCTCCAGCACACACACGGAGACGTGCTCAGGTATCCTGATTGTGGGGAGGCTCCTCCAAATGACAGCAGCGCCTGGGTTCTAAAAGAATCCCTTAGCTTGTCTTCCCTGATGGCATGCCTAGGCTGGAGAGTGGGGGAAAGTGGGGGTTGGGCTCTAAACCAAGTATAAGCGAGAGCCTATCCATGGGATGTGGGTTTTTAACCTACAACCCACAACCATGGAATAAATGTGCCCCCTGAAAGATGCTTTGACTGTTTCCCTACATCCAGCACACGCACGAAGATGTGTTCTTGTATTCTGAGTGTGGGGATGTTCCTCAAACTGACAGCAGCACCTGGATTCTATTATTATCCCTTAGCTTCTGTTCCATGAGTGTTCTTTTAGGCCAGGCCATGAGGGAAAGCTGGGGGTTGGGCTTGGAGGCCACGTAGGAGTGAGTGCCCCCTGATTCATGGAGGAAGTACTAAGAGGACTTCTCCCTAAAGTGAACACCTTTTCCTGCATTCATCTGGGTGCAGTGGGGCTGCACATCTCTCCCACACCTAAGAATGTGTTCTGGAATTCTGAGTGCAGGGAAGTTCCTCCAAATGACCGCAGCGCCTGGGTTCTAATTGAATCCCTTTGCTTGTCTTCCCTGATGGAAAGCCTAGGCGGGAGTGCGGGGGAAAGTGTGGTTTGGGCTCCAAAACCAAGTATTTGCGATGACCTCTCTATGGTTTGTGGAGGTGTTTAAACTACATCCCTAACCTGGGAACACCTGTGCCCCCATAAAGATCCGTGGAGTCTGTTTCCACACCTCCAGCACACACACGAACACTTGCACAGTTATCCTGAGAGTGGGCAGCCTCCTCCAACTGAGAGCAGGGCCTTGGTTCTTATAAAATCGCTTAACTTGTCTACCCTGTTTGGTTGCCTGATACGGAGTGCTGGGGAAAGGGTGGGTTGGGCTCTAAATCCAAGTATTAGCGAGTGCTTCTCCATGGGATTTGGAGGTTATTAACCAACACTCCACAACATGGGAATACCTGTGCTCCTTGAAAAAAGCGTGGACTCTGTATCCCCACCACCAGAACACACTTGAAGAAATTTTCTGCTATCCTGAGTGTGGGCTGGCAATTTCAGGTGACAGAAGCGGCTGGGTTCTAATAGAATCCCTTAGCTTGTAATCCCTGAGTGTTTCCCTAGGACTGATTCTGAGAGAAACCTGGGGGTTGGGCTTTGAAGCCAAATAGTAGCGAGTGTCCCCGATGGACTGAGGAAGTATTTAGATGAATTCTCCATAAAGGGAAACACCTGAGCACCCATTCATCTGCGTGGAGTGGGGCTTCAAATCTCCCCACCACACAAGGTTGAGTTACAGTATCCTGAGGGTGGGGTAGTTCCTCAAACTGACATCAGCGTCTTGGTTTTAATAGAATCCCTTTGCGTGTCTTCCCTGATGGTTTGCCTAGGCCAGTGTGTGGTTGAAAGTGGGATTTGGGATCTAAAACTAAGTATTAGCGTGTGCCTCTCCATGGGTAGTGGAGATGTTTAAACTACAACCCACAACTTGGGAATTACTGTGACCCCTGAAAAATGCATGTGCTATGTTTCCCCACGTCCAGCACACACAGGAAGAATTGTTCTGGGATTCTGAGTGTGGGGAGGTTCCTCCAACAGACAGCAGCACCTGGGTTGTAATAGAATCCCTTAGCTTGACTTCCCTAAGTGTTTTCCTAGGCCTAGCAGTAAGCGATGGTGGGGGAAAGGCTCTAAAGCCAAGTATTAGCGAGTGCATCTCTGTGGGTAGTGGAGGGTTTTAAACTACTTCCCCACCCTTGGAACACCTGTGCCCCATAAAGATGCGTGGAATCTGTTTCTCCACCTCCAGCACACAAACGGAGACGTGCTCAGGTATCCTGATTTTGGGGAGGCTCCTCCAAATGACAGCAGCGCCTGGGTTCTAAAGAATCACTTAGCTTGTCTTCCCTGATGGCATGATTAGGCTGGAGAGTGGGGGAAAGTGGGTGTTGGGCTCTAAACCAAGTATTAGCGAGAGCCTATCCATGGGATGTGGGTTTTTAACCTACAACCCACAACCATGGAATAAATGTGCCCCCTGAAAGATGCTTTGACTGTTTCCCTACATCCAGCACACACACGAAGATGTGTTCTGGTATTCTGAGTGTGGGGAAGTTCCTCAAACTGACAGCAGCACCTGGATTCTATTAGTATCCCTTAGCTTCTGTTCCCTGAGTGTTCTCTAAGACCAGGCCATGAGGGAAAGCTGGGGGTTGGGCTTGGAGGCCACGTAGCAGTGAGTGCCCCCTGATCCATTGAGGAAGTACTTAGAGGACTTCTCCCTAAAGGGAACACCTTTTCCTGCATTCATCTGGGTGCAGTGGGGCTGCACATCTCTCCCACACCTAAGAATGTGTTCTGGAATTCTGAGTGCAGGGAAGTTCCTCCAACTGACAGCAGCGCCTGGGTTCTAATTGAATCCCTTTGCTTGTCTTCCCTGATGGAAAGCCTAGGCGGGAGTGCGGGGGAAAGTGTGGTTTGGGCTCCAAAACCAAGTATTTGCGATGACCTCTCTATGGTTTGTGGAGGTGTTTAAACTACATCCCTAACCTGGGAACACCTGTGCCCCCATAAAGATCCGTGGAGTCTGTTTCCACACCTCCAGCACACACACGAACACTTGCACAGTTATCCTGAGAGTGGGCAGCCTCCTCCAACTGAGAGCAGGCCTTGGTTCTTATAAAATCGCTTAACTTGTCTACCCTGTTTGGTTGCCTGATACGGAGTGCTGGGGAAAGGGTGGGTTGGGCTCTAAATCCAAGTATTAGCGAGTGCTTCTCCATGGGATTTGGAGGTTATTAACCAAAAGCCCACAACATGGGAATACCTGTGCTCCTTGAAAAAAGCGTGGACTCTGTATCCCCACCACCAGAACACACATGAAGAAGTTTTCTGCTATCCTGAGTGTGGGCTGGCAATTTCAGGTGACAGAAGCGGCTGGGTTCTAATAGAATCCCTTAGCTTGTAATCCCTGAGTGTTTCCCTAGGACTGACTCTGAGAGAAACCTGGGGGTTGGGCTTTGAGGCCAAATAGTAGCGAGTATCCCCGATGGACTGTGGAAGTATTTAGATGAATTCTTCATAAAGGGAAACACCTGAGCACCCATTCATCTGCGTGGAGTGGGGCTTCAAATCTCCCCACCACACAAGGTTGGGTTCCAGTATCCTGAGGGTGGGGTAGTTCCTCCAACTGACATCAGCGTCTTGGTTTGAATAGAATCCCTTTGCTTGTCTTCCCTGATGGTTTGCCTAGGCCAGTGTGTGGTTGAAAGTGGGATTTGGGATCTAAAACTAAGTATTAGCGTGTGCCTCTCCATGGGTAGTGGAGATGTTTAAACTACAACCCACAACTTGGGAATTACTGTGACCCCTGAAAAATGCGTGTGCTATGTTTCCCCACGTCCAGCACACACAGGAAGAAGTGTTCTGGGGTTCTGAGTGTGGGGAGGTTCCTCCAACAGACAGCAGCACCTGGGTTGTAATAGAATCCCTTAGCTTGACTTCCCTAAGTGTTTTCCTAGGCCTAGCAGTAAGCGATGGTGGGGGATGGGCTCTAAAGCCAAGTATTAGCGAGTGCATCTCTGTGGTTAGTGGAGGGTTTTAAACTACTTCCCCAATCTTGGAACACCTGTGCCCCATAAAGATGCGTGGAATCTGTTTCCCCACCTCCAGCACACACACGGAGACGTGCTCAGGTATCCTGATTGTGGGGAGGCTCCTCCAAATGACAGCAGCGCCTGGGTTCTAAAAGAATCCCTTAGCTTGTCTTCCCTGATGGCATGCCTAGGCTGGAGAGTGGGGGAAAGTGGGGGTTGGGCTCTAAACCAAGTATAAGCGAGAGCCTATCCATGGGATGTGGGTTTATAACCTACAACCCACAACCATGGAATAAATGTGCCCCCTGAAAGATGCTTTGACTGTTTCCCTACATCCAGCACACACACGAAGATGTGTTCTTGTATTCTGAGTGTGGGGATGTTCCTCAAACTGACAGCAGCACCTGGATTCTATTAGTATCCCTTAGCTTCTGTTCCCTGAGTGTTCTTTTAGGCCAGGCCATGAGGGAAAGCTGGGGGTTGGGCTTGGAGGCCACGTAGCAGTGAGTGCCCCCTGATCCATGGAGGAAGTACTAAGAGGACTTCTCCCTAAAGTGAACACCTTTTCCTGCATTCATCTGGGTGCAGTGGGGCTGCACATCTCTCCCACACCTAAGAATGTGTTCTGGAATTCTGAGTGCAGGGAAGTTCCTCCAACTGACCGCAGCGCCTGGGTTCTAATTGAATCCCTTTGCTTGTCTTCCCTGATGGAAAGCCTAGGCGGGAGTGCGGGGGAAAGTGTGGTTTGGGCTCCAAAACAAAGTATTTGCGATGACCTCTCTATGGTTTGTGGAGGTGTTTAAACTACATCCCTAACCTGGGAACACCTGTGCCCCCATAAAGATCCGTGGAGTCTGTTTCCACACCTCCAGCACACACACGAACACTTGCACAGTTATCCTGAGAGTGGGCAGCCTCCTCCAACTGAGAGCAGGGCCTTGGTTCTTATAAAATCGCTTAACTTGTCTACCCTGTTTGGTTGCCTGATACGGAGTGCTGGGGAAAGTGTGGGTTGGGCTCTAAATCCAAGTATTAGCGAGTGCTTCTCCATGGGATTTGGAGGTTATTAACCAAAAGCCCACAACATGGGAATACCTGTGCTCCTTGAAAAAAGCGTGGACTCTGTATCCCCACCACCAGAACACACATGAAGAAGTTTTCTGCTATCCTGAGTGTGGGCTGGCAATTTCAGGTGACAGAAGCGGCTGGGTTCTAATAGAATCCCTTAGCTTGTAATCCCTGAGTGTTTCCCTAGGACTGACTCTGAGAGAATCCTGGGGGTTGGGCTTTGAGCCAAATAGTAGCGAGTGTCCCCGATGGACTGAGGAAGTATTTAGATGAATTCTCCATAAAGGGAAACACCTGAGCACCCATTCATCTGCGTGGAGTGGGGCTTCAAATCTCCCCACCACACAAGGTTGGGTTACAGTATCCTGAGGGTTGGGTAGTTCCTCCAAATGACATCAGCGTCTTGGTTTGAATAGAATCCCTTTGCTTGTTTTCCCTGATGATTTGCCTAGGCCAGTGTGTGGTTGAAAGTGGTATTTGGGATCCAAAACTAAGTATCAGCGTGTGCCTCTCCATGGGGAGTGGAGATGTTTAAACTACAACCCACAACTTGGGAATTACTGTGACCCCTGAAAAATGCGTGTGCTTTGTTTCCCCACGTCCAGCACACCCAGGAAGAAGTGTTCTGGGGTTCTGAGTGTGGGGAGGTTCCTCCAACAGACAGCAGCACCTGGGTTGTAATAGAATCCCTTAGCTTGACTTCCCTAAGTGTTTTCCTAGGCCTAGCAGTAAACGATGGTGGGGGATGGGCTCTAAAGCCAAGTATTAGCGAGTGCATCTCTGTGGGTAGTGGAGGGTTTTAAACTACTTCCCCAACCTTGGAACACCTGTGCCCCATAAAGATGCGTGGAATCTGTTTCCCCACCTCCAGCACACACACGGAGACGTGCTCAGGTATCCTGATTGTGGGGAGGCTCCTCCAAATGACAGCAGCGCCTGGGTTCTAAAGAATCACTTAGCTTGTCTTCCCTGATGGCATGATTAGGCTGGAGAGTGGGGGAAAGTGGGTGTTGGGCTCTAAACCAAGTATAAGCGAGAGCCTATCCATGGGATGTGGGTTTTTAACCTACAACCCACAACCATGGAATAAATGTGCCCCCTGAAAGACGCTTTGACAGTTTCCCTACATCCAGCACACACACGAAGATGTGTTCTGGTATTCTGAGTGTGGGGATGTTCCTCAAACTGACAGCAGCACCTGGATTCTATTAGTATCCCTTAGCTTCTGTTCCCTGAGTGTTCTTTTAGGCCAGGCCATGAGGGAAAGCTGGGGGTTGGGCTTGGAGGCCACGTAGCAGTGAGTGCCCCCTGATCCATGGAGGAAGTACTAAGAGGACTTCTCCCTAAAGTGAACACCTTTTCCTGCATTCATCTGGGTGCAGTGGGGCTGCACATCTCTCCCACACCTAAGAATGTGTTCTGGAATTCTGAGTGCAGGGAAGTTCCTCCAACTGACCGCAGCGCCTGGGTTCTAATTGAATCCCTTTGCTTGTCTTCCCTGATGGAAAGCCTAGGCGGGAGTGCGGGGGAAAGTGTGGTTTGGGCTCCAAAACCAAGTATTTGCGATGACCTCTCTATGGTTTGTGGAGGTGTTTAAACTACATCCCTAACCTGGGAACACCTGTGCCCCCATAAAGATCCGTGGAGTCTGTTTCCACACCTCCAGCACACACACGAACACTTGCACAGTTATCCTGAGAGTGGGCAGCCTCCTCCAACTGAGAGCAGGGCCTTGGTTCTTATAAAATCGCTTAACTTGTCTACCCTGTTTGGTTGCCTGATATGGAGTGCTGGGGAAAGGGTGGGTTGGGCTCTAAATCCAAGTATTAGCGAGTGCTTCTCCATGGGATTTGGAGGTTATTAACCAAAAGCCCACAACATGGGAATACCTGTGCTCCTTGAAAAAAGCGTGGACTCTGTATCCCCACCACCAGAACACACATGAAGAAGTTTTCTGCTATCCTGAGTGTGGGCTGGCAATTTCAGGTGACAGAAGCGGCTGGGTTCTAATAGAATCCCTTAGCTTGTAATCCCTGAGTGTTTCCCTAGGACTGACTCTGAGAGAATCCTGGGGGTTGGGCTTTGAGGCCAAATAGTAGCGAGTGTCCCCGATGGACTGAGGAAGTATTTAGATGAATTCTCCATAAAGGGAAACACCTGAGCACCCATTCATCTGCGTGGAGTGGGGCTTCAAATCTCCCCACCACACAAGGTTGGGTTCCAGTATCCTGAGGGTGGGGTAGTTCCTCCAAATGACATCAGCGTCTTGGTTTGAATAGAATCCCTTTGCTTGTTTTCCCTGATGATTTGCCTAGGCCAATGTGTGGTTGAAAGTGGTATTTGGGATCCAAAACTAAGTATCAGCGTGTGCCTCTCCATGGGGTGTGGAGATGTTTAAACTACAACCCACAACTTGGGAATTACTGTGACCCCTGAAAAATGCGTGTGCTTTGTTTCCCCACGTCCAGCACACCCAGGAAGAAGTGTTCTGGGGTTCTGAGTGTGGGGAGGTTCCTCCAACAGACAGCAGCACCTGGGTTGTAATAGAATCCCTTAGCTTGAGTTCCCTAAGTGTTTTCCTAGGCCTAGCAGTAAGCGATGGTGGGGGATGGGCTCTAAAGCCAAGTATTAGCGAGTGCATCTCTGTGGGTAGTGGAGGGTTTTAAACTACTTCCCCAACCTTGGAACACCTGTGCCCCATAAAGATGCGTGGAATCTGTTTCCCCACCTCCAGCACACACACGGAGACGTGCTCAGGTATCCTGATTGTGGGGAGGCTCCTCCAAATGACAGCAGCGCCTGGGTTCTAAAGAATCACTTAGCTTGTCTTCCCTGATGGCATGATTAGGCTGGAGAGTGGGGGAAAGTGGGTGTTGGGCTCTAAACCAAGTATAAGCGAGAGCCTATCCATGGGATGTGGGTTTTTAACCTACAACCCACAACCATGGAATAAATGTGCCCCCTGAAAGATGCTTTGACTGTTTCCCTACATCCAGCACACACACGAAGATTTGTTCTGGTATTCTGAGAGTGGGGAAGTTCCTCAAACTGACAGCAGCACCTGGATTCTATTAGTATCCCTTAGCTTCTGTTCCCTGAGTATTCTTTTAGGCCAGGCCATGAGGGAAAGCTGGGGTTTGGGCTTGGAGGCCACGTAGCAGTGAGTGCCCCCTGATCCATTGAGGAAGTACTTAGAGGACTTCTCCCTAAACGGAACACCTTTTCCTCCATTCATCTGGGTGCAGTGGGGCTGCACATCTCTCCCACACCTAAGAAAGTGTTCTGGAATTCTGAGTGCAGGGAAGTTCCTCCAACTGACAGCAGCGCCTGGGTTCTAATTGAATCCATTTGCTTGTCTTCCCTGATGGAAAGCCTAGGCGGGAGTGCGGGGGAAAGTGTGGTTTGGGCTCCAAAACCAAGTATTTGCGATGACCTCTCTATGGTTTGTGGAGGTGTTTAAACTACATCCCTAACCTGGGAACACCTGTGCCCCCATAAAGATCCGTGGAGTCTGTTTCCACACCTCCAGCACACACACGAACACTTGCACAGTTATCCTGAGAGTGGGCAGCCTCCTCCAACTGAGAGCAGGGCCTTGGTTCTTATAAAATCGCTTAACTTGTCTACCCTGTTTGGTTGCCTGATACGGAGTGCTGGGGAAAGGGTGGGTTGGGCTCTAAATCCAAGTATTAGCGAGTGCTTCTCCATGGGATTTGGAGGTTATTAACCAAAAGCCCACAACATGGGAATACCTGTGCTCCTTGAAAAAAGCGTGGACTCTGTAACCCCACCACCAGAACACACATGAAGAAGTTTTCTGCTATCCTGAGTGTGGGCTGGCAATTTCAGGTGACAGAAGCGGCTGGGTTCTAATAGAATCCCTTAGCTTGTAATCCCTGAGTGTTTCCCTAGGACTGATTCTGAGAGAAACCTGGGGGTTGGGCTTTGAGGCCAAATAGTAGCGAGTGTCCCCGATGGACTGAGGAAGTATTTAGATGAATTCTCCATAAAGGGAGACACCTGAGCACCCATTCATCTGCGTGGAGTGGGGCTTCAAATCTCCCCACCACACAAGGTTGGGTTCCAGTATCCTGAGGGTGGGGTAATTCCTCCAACTGACATCAGCGTCTTGGTTTTAATAGAATCCCTTTGCGTGTCATCCCTGACGGTTTGCCTAGGCCAGTGTGTGGTTGAAAGTGTGATTTGGGATCTAAAACTAAGTATTAGCGTGTGCCTCTCCATGGGTAGTGGAGATGTTTAAACTACAACCCACAACTTGGGAATTACTGTGACCCCTGAAAAATGCGTGTGCTATGTTTCCCCACGTCCAGCACACACAGGAAGAAGTGTTCTGGGGTTCTGAGTGTGGGGAGGTTCCTCCAACAGACAGCAGCACCTGGGTTGTAATAGAATCCCTTAGCTTGACTTCCCTAAGTGTTTTCCTAGGCCTAGCAGTAAGCGATGGTGGGGGATGGGCTCTAAAGCCAAGTATTAGCGAGTGCATCTCTGTGGGTAGTGGAGGGTATTAAACTACTTCCCCAAACTTGGAACACCTGTGCCCAATAAAGATGCGTGGAATCTGTTTCTCCAACTCCAGCACACAAACGGAGACGTGCTCAGGTATCCTGATTGTGGGGAGGCTCCTCCAAATGACAGCAGCGCCTGGGTTCTAAAGAATCACTTAGCTTGTCTTCCCTGATGGCATGATTAGGCTGGAGAGTGGGGGAAAGTGGGTGTTGGGCTCTAAACCAAGTATTAGCGAGAGCCTATCCATGGGATGTGGGTTTTTAACCTACAACCCACAACCATGGAATAAATGTGCCCCCTGAAAGATGCTTTGACTCTTTCCCTACATCCAGCACACACACGAAGATGTGTTCTGGTATTCTGAGTGTGGGGAAGTTCCTCAAACTGACAGCATCAAATGGATTCTATTAGTATCCCTTAGGTTCTGTTCCCTGAGTGTTCTTTTAGGCCAGGCCATGAGGGAAAGCTGGGGGTTGGGCTTGGAGGCCACGTAGCAGTGAGTGCCCCCTGATCCATTGAGGAAGTACTTAGAGGACTTCTCCCTAAACGGAACACCTTTTCCTCCATTCATCTGGGTGCAGTGGGGCTGCACATCTCTCCCACACCTAAGAAAGTGTTCTGGAATTCTGAGTGCAGGGAAGTTCCTCCAACTGACAGCAGCGCCTGGGTTCTAATTGAATCCCTTTGCTTGTCTTCCCTGATGGACAGCCTAGGCGGGAGTGCGGGGGAAAGTGTGGTTTGGGCTCCAAAACCAAGTATTTGCGATGACCTCTCTATGATTTGTGGAGGAGTTTAAACTACATCCTTAACCTGGGAACACCTGTGCCCCCATAAAGAACCGTGGAGTCTGTTTCCACACCTCCAGCACACACACGAACACTTGCACAGTTATCCTGAGAGTGGGCAGCCTCCTCCAACTGAGAGCAGGGCCTTGGTTCTTATAAAATCACTAAACTTGTCTACCATGTTTTGTTGCCTGATACGGAGTGCTGGGGAAAGGGTGGGTTGGGCTCTAAATCCAAGTATTAGCGAGTGCTTCTCCATGGGATTTGTAGGTTATTAACCAACACTCCACAACATGGGAATACCTGTGCTCCTTGAAAAAAGCGTGGACTCTGTATCCCCACCACCAGAACACACTTGAAGAAATTTTCTGCTATCCTGAGTGTGGGCTGGCAATTTCAGGTGACAGAAGCGGCTGGGTTCTAATAGAATCCCTTAGCTTGTAATCCCTGAGTGTTTCCCTAGGACTGATTCTGAGAGAAACCTGGGGGTTGGGCTTTGAGGCCAAATAGTAGTGAGTGTCCCCGATGGACTGAGGAAGTATTTAGATGAATTCTCCATAAAGGGAAACACCTGAGCACCCATTCATCTGCGTGGAGTGGGGCTTCAAATCTCCCCACCACACAAGGTTGGGTTACAGTATCCTGAGGGTGGGGTAGTTCCTCAAACTGACATCAGCGTCTTGGTTTTAATAGAATCCCTTTGCGTGTCTTCCCTGATGGTTTGCCTAGGCCAGTGTGTGGTTGAAAGTGGGATTTGGGATCTAAAACTAAGTATTAGCGTGTGCCTCTCCATGGGTAGTGGAGATGTTTAAACTACAACCCACAACTTGGGAATTACTGTGACCCCTGAAAAATGCATGCGCTATGTTTCCCCACGTCCAGCACACACAGGAAGAATTGTTCTGGGATTCTGAGTGTGGGGAGGTTCCTCCAACAGACAGCAGCACCTGGGTTGTAATAGAATCCCTTAGCTTGACTTCCCTAAGTGTTTTCCTAGGCCTAGCAGTAAGCGATGGTGGGGGAAAGGCTCTAAAGCCAAGTATTAGCGAGTGCATCTCTGTGGGTAGTGGAGGGTTTTAAACTACTTCCCCAACCTTGGAACACCTGTGCCCCATAAAGATGCGTGGAATCTGTTTCCCCACCTGCAGCACACACACGGAGACGTGCTCAGGTATCCTGATTGTGGGGAGGCTCCTCCAAATGACAGCAGCGCCTGGGTTCTAAAAGAATCCCTTAGCTTGTCTTCCCTGATGGCATGGCTAGGCTGGAGAGTGGGGGAAAGTGGGGGTTGGGCTCTAAACCAAGTATAAGCGAGAGCCTATCCATGGGATGTGGGTTTTTAACCTACAACCCACAACCATGGAATAAATGTGCCCCCTGAAAGATGCTTTGACTGTTTCCCTACATCCAGCACACACACGAAGATGTGTTCTTGTATTCTGAGTGTGGGGATGTTCCTCAAACTGACAGCATCACCTGGATTCTATTAGTATCCCTTAGCTTCTGTTCCCTGAGTGTTCTTTTAGGCCAGGCCATGAGGGAAAGCTGGGGGTTGGGCTTGGAGGCCACGTAGCAGTGAGTGCCCCCTGATTCATGGAGGAAGTACTTAGAGGACTTCTCCCTAAAGGGAACACCTTTTCCTGCATTCA
This sequence comes from Vicugna pacos, assembly GCF_048564905.1. Taxonomy (NCBI): domain Eukaryota; kingdom Metazoa; phylum Chordata; class Mammalia; order Artiodactyla; family Camelidae; genus Vicugna; species Vicugna pacos. The sequence continues at coordinate 18,370,630 of NW_027328740.1, forward strand.
TCTGGGTGCAGTGGGGCTGCACATCTCTCCCACAGCTAAGAATGTGTTCTGGAATTCTGAGTGCAGGGAAGTTCCTCCAACTGACAGCAGCGCCTGGGTTCTAATTGAATCCCTTTGCTTGTCTTCCCTGATGGAAAGCCTAGGCGGGAGTGCGGGGGAAAGTGTGGTTTGGGCTCCAAAACCAAGTATTTGCGATGACCTCTCTATGGTTTGTGGAGGTGTTTAAACTACATCCCTAACCTGGGAACACCTGTGCCCCCATAAATATCCGTGGAGTCTGTTTCCACACCTCCAGCACACACACGAACACTTGCACAGTTATCCTGAGAGTGGGCAGCCTCCTCCAACTGAGAGCAGGGCCTTGGTTCTTATAAAATCGCTTAACTTGTCTACCCTGTTTGGTTGCCTGATACGGAGTGCTGGGGAAAGGGTGGGTTGGGCTCTAAATCCAAGTATTAGCGAGTGCTTCTCCATGGGATTTGGAGGTTATTAACCAACACTCCACAACATGGGAATACCTGTGCTCCTTGAAAAAAGCGTGGACTCTGTATCCCCACCACCAGAACACACTTGAAGAAATTTTCTGCTATCCTGAGTGTGGGCTGGCAATTTCAGGTGACAGAAGCGGCTGGGTTCTAATAGAATCCCTTAGCTTGTAATCCCTGAGTGTTTCCCTAGGACTGACTCTGAGAGAAACCTGGGGGTTGGGCTTTGAGGCCAAATAGTAGCGAGTGTCCCCGATGGACTGAGGAAGTATTTAGATGAATTCTCCATAAAGGGAAACACCTGAGCACCCATTCATCTGCGTGGAGTGGGGCTTCAAATCTCCCCACCACACAAGGTTGAGTTACAGTATCCTGAGGGTGGGGTAGTTCCTCAAACTGACATCAGCGTCTTGGTTTTAATAGAATCCCTTTGCGTGTCTTCCCTGATGGTTTGCCTAGGCCAGTGTGTGGTTGAAAGTGGGATTTGGGATCTAAAACTAAGTATTAGCGTGTGCCTCTCCATGGGTAGTGGAGATGTTTAAACTACAACCCACAACTTGGGAATTACTGTGACCCCTGAAAAATGCGTGTGCTATGTTTCCCCACGTCCAGCACACACAGGAAGAAGTGTTCTGGGGTTCTGAGTGTGGGGAGGTTCCTCCAACAGACAGCAGCACCTGGGTTGTAATAGAATCCCTTAGCTTGAGTTCCCTAAGTGTTTTCCTAGGCCTAGCAGTAAGCGATGGTGGGGGATGGGCTCTAAAGCCAAGTATTAGCGAGTGCATCTCTGTGGGTAGTGGAGGGTTTTAAACTACTTCCCCAACCTTGGAACACCTGTGCCCCATAAAGATGCGTGGAATCTGTTTCCCCACCTCCAGCACACACACGGAGACGTGCTCAGGTATCCTGATTGTGGGGAGGCTCCTCCAAATGACAGCAGCGCCTGGGTTCTAAAGAATCACTTAGCTTGTCTTCCCTGATGGCATGATTAGGCTGGAGAGTGGGGGAAAGTGGGTGTTGGGCTCTAAACCAAGTATAAGCGAGAGCCTATCCATGGGATGTGGGTTTTTAACCTACAACCCACAACCATGGAATAAATGTGCCCACTGAAAGATGCTTTGACTGTTTCCCTACATCCAGCACACACACGAAGATTTGTTCTGGTATTCTGAGAGTGGGGAAGTTCCTCAAACTGACAGCAGCACCTGGATTCTATTAGTATCCCTTAGCTTCTGTTCCCTGAGTATTCTTTTAGGCCAGGCCATGAGGGAAAGCTGGGGGTTGGGCTTGGAGGCCACGTAGCAGTGAGTGCCCCCTGATCCATTGAGGAAGTACTTAGAGGACTTCTCCCTAAACGGAACACCTTTTCCTCCATTCATCTGGGTGCAGTGGGGCTGCACATCTCTCCCACACCTAAGAATTTGTTCTGGAATTCTGAGTGCAGGGAAGTTCCTCCAACTGACAGCAGCGCCTGGGTTCTAATTGAATCCATTTGCTTGTCTTCCCTGATGGAAAGCCTAGGCGGGAGTGCGGGGGAAAGTGTGGTTTGGGCTCCAAAACCAAGTATTTGCGATGACCTCTCTATGGTTTGTGGAGGTGTTTAAACTACATCCCTAACCTGGGAACACCTGTGCCCCCATAAAGATCCGTGGAGTCTGTTTCCACACCTCCAGCACACACACGAACACTTGCACAGTTATCCTGAGAGTGGGCAGCCTCCTCCAACTGAGAGCAGGGCCTTGGTTCTTATAAAATCGCTTAACTTGTCTACCCTGTTTGGTTGCCTGATACGGAGTGCTGGGGAAAGGGTGGGTTGGGCTCTAAATCCAAGTATTAGCGAGTGCTTCTCCATGGGATTTGGAGGTTATTAACCAAAAGCCCACAACATGGGAATACCTGTGCTCCTTGAAAGAAGCGTGGACTCTGTAACCCCACCACCAGAACACACATGAAGAAGTTTTCTGCTATCCTGAGTGTGGGCTGGCAATTTCAGGTGACAGAAGCGGCTGGGTTCTAATAGAATCCCTTAGCTTGTAATCCCTGAGTGTTTCCCTAGGACTGATTCTGAGAGAAACCTGGGGGTTGGGCTTTGAGGCCAAATAGTAGCGAGTGTCCCCGATGGACTGAGGAAGTATTTAGATGAATTCTCCATAAAGGGAAACACCTGAGCACCCATTCATCTGCGTGGAGTGGGGCTTCAAATCTCCCCACCACACAAGGTTGGGTTCCAGTATCCTGAGGGTGGGGTAATTCCTCCAACTGACATCAGCGTCTTGGTTTTAATAGAATCCCTTTGCGTGTCATCCCTGATGGTTTGCCTAGGCCAGTGTGTGGTTGAAAGTGTGATTTGGGATCTAAAACTAAGTATTAGCGTGTGCCTCTCCATGGGTAGTGGAGATGTTTAAACTACAACCCACAACTTGGGAATTACTGTGACCCCTGAAAAATGCGTGTGCTATGTTTCCCCACGTCCAGCACACACAGGAAGAAGTGTTCTGGGGTTCTGAGTGTGGGGAGGTTCCTCCAACAGACAGCAGCACCTGGGTTGTAATAGAATCCCTTAGCTTGACTTCCCTAAGTGTTTTCCTAGGCCTAGCAGTAAGCGATGGTGGGGGATGGGCTCTAAAGCCAAGTATTAGCGAGTGCATCTCTGTGGGTAGTGGAGGGTATTAAAATACTTCCCCAAACTTGGAACACCTGTGCCCAATAAAGATGCGTGGAATCTGTTTCTCCAACTCCAGCACACAAACGGAGACGTGCTCAGGTATCCTGATTGTGGGGAGGCTCCTCCAAATGACAGCAGCGCCTGGGTTCTAAAGAATCACTTAGCTTGTCTTCCCTGATGGCATGATTAGGCTGGAGAGTGGGGGAAAGTGGGTGTTGGGCTCTAAACCAAGTATTAGCGAGAGCCTATCCATGGGATGTGGGTTTTTAACCTACAACCCACAACCATGGAATAAATGTGCCCCCTGAAAGATGCTTTGACTCTTTCCCTACATCCAGCACACACACGAAGATGTGTTCTGGTATTCTGAGTGTGGGGAAGTTCCTCAAACTGACAGCAGCACCTGGATTCTATTAGTATCCCTTAGCTTCTGTTCCCTGAGTGTTCTTTTAGGCCAGGCCATGAGGGAAAGCTGGGGGTTGGGCTTGGAGGCCACGTAGCAGTGAGTGCCCCCTGATTCATGGAGGAAGTACTTAGAGGACTTCTCCCTAAAGGGAACACCTTTTCCTGCATTCATCTGGGTGCAGTGGGGCTGCACATCTCTCCCACAGCTAAGAATGTGTTCTGGAATTCTGAGTGCAGGGAAGTTCCTCCAACTGACAGCAGCGCCTGGGTTCTAATTGAATCCCTTTGCTTGTCTTCCCTGATGGAAAGCCTAGGCGGGAGTGCGGGGGAAAGTGTGGTTTGGGCTCCAAAACCAAGTATTTGCGATGACCTCTCTATGGTTTGTGGAGGTGTTTAAACTACATCCCTAACCTGGGAACACCTGTGCCCCCATAAAGATCCGTGGAGTCTGTTTCCACACCTCCAGCACACACACGAACACTTGCACAGTTATCCTGAGAGTGGGCAGCCTCCTCCAACTGAGAGCAGGGCCTTGGTTCTTATAAAATCGCTTAACTTGTCTACCCTGTTTGGTTGCCTGATACGGAGTGCTGGGGAAAGGGTGGGTTGGGCTCTAAATCCAAGTATTAGCGAGTGCTTCTCCATGGGATTTGGAGGTTATTAACCAAAAGCCCACAACATGGGAATACCTGTGCTCCTTGAAAGAAGCGTGGACTCTGTAACCCCACCACCAGAACACACATGAAGAAGTTTTCTGCTATCCTGAGTGTGGGCTGGCAATTTCAGGTGACAGAAGCGGCTGGGTTCTAATAGAATCCCTTAGCTTGTAATCCCTGAGTGTTTCCCTAGGACTGATTCTGAGAGAAACCTGGGGGTTGGGCTTTGAGGCCAAATAGTAGCGAGTGTCCCCGATGGACTGAGGAAGTATTTAGATGAATTCTCCATAAAGGGAAACACCTGAGCACCCATTCATCTGCGTGGAGTGGGGCTTCAAATCTCCCCACCACACAAGGTTGGGTTCCAGTATCCTGAGGGTGGGGTAATTCCTCCAACTGACATCAGCGTCTTGGTTTTAATAGAATCCCTTTGCGTGTCATCCCTGATGGTTTGCCTAGGCCAGTGTGTGGTTGAAAGTGTGATTTGGGATCTAAAACTAAGTATTAGCGTGTGCCTCTCCATGGGTAGTGGAGATGTTTAAACTACAACCCACAACTTGGGAATTACTGTGACCCCTGAAAAATGCGTGTGCTATGTTTCCCCACGTCCAGCACACACAGGAAGAAGTGTTCTGGGGTTCTGAGTGTGGGGAGGTTCCTCCAACAGACAGCAGCACCTGGGTTGTAATAGAATCCCTTAGCTTGACTTCCCTAAGTGTTTTCCTAGGCCTAGCAGTAAGCGATGGTGGGGGATGGGCTCTAAAGCCAAGTATTAGCGAGTGCATCTCTGTGGGTAGTGGAGGGTATTAAACTACTTCCCCAAACTTGGAACACCTGTGCCCAATAAAGATGCGTGGAATCTGTTTCTCCAACTCCAGCACACAAACGGAGACGTGCTCAGGTATCCTGATTGTGGGGAGGCTCCTCCAAATGACAGCAGCGCCTGGGTTCTAAAGAATCACTTAGCTTGTCTTCCCTGATGGCATGATTAGGCTGGAGAGTGGGGGAAAGTGGGTGTTGGGCTCTAAACCAAGTATTAGCGAGAGCCTATCCATGGGATGTGGGTTTTTAACCTACAACCCACAACCATGGAATAAATGTGCCCCCTGAAAGATGCTTTGACTCTTTCCCTACATCCAGCACACACACGAAGATGTGTTCTGGTATTCTGAGTGTGGGGAAGTTCCTCAAACTGACAGCAGCACCTGGATTCTATTAGTATCCCTTAGCTTCTGTTCCCTGAGTGTTCTTTTAGGCCAGGCCATGAGGGAAAGCTGGGGGTTGGGCTTGGAGGCCACGTAGCAGTGAGTGCCCCCTGATTCATGGAGGAAGTACTTAGAGGACTTCTCCCTAAAGGGAACACCTTTTCCTGCATTCATCTGGGTGCAGTGGGGCTGCACATCTCTCCCACAGCTAAGAATGTGTTCTGGAATTCTGAGTGCAGGGAAGTTCCTCCAACTGACAGCAGCGCCTGGGTTCTAATTGAATCCCTTTGCTTGTCTTCCCTGATGGAAAGCCTAGGCGGGAGTGCGGGGGAAAGTGTGGTTTGGGCTCCAAAACCAAGTATTTGCGATGACCTCTCTATGGTTTGTGGAGGTGTTTAAACTACATCCCTAACCTGGGAACACCTGTGCCCCCATAAATATCCGTGGAGTCTGTTTCCACACCTCCAGCACACACACGAACACTTGCACAGTTATCCTGAGAGTGGGCAGCCTCCTCCAACTGAGAGCAGGGCCTTGGTTCTTATAAAATCGCTTAACTTGTCTACCCTGTTTGGTTGCCTGATACGGAGTGCTGGGGAAAGGGTGGGTTGGGCTCTAAATCCAAGTATTAGCGAGTGCTTCTCCATGGGATTTGGAGGTTATTAACCAACACTCCACAACATGGGAATACCTGTGCTCCTTGAAAAAAGCGTGGACTCTGTATCCCCACCACCAGAACACACTTGAAGAAATTTTCTGCTATCCTGAGTGTGGGCTGGCAATTTCAGGTGACAGAAGCGGCTGGGTTCTAATAGAATCCCTTAGCTTGTAATCCCTGAGTGTTTCCCTAGGACTGACTCTGAGAGAAACCTGGGGGTTGGGCTTTGAGGCCAAATAGTAGCGAGTGTCCCCGATGGACTGAGGAAGTATTTAGATGAATTCTCCATAAAGGGAAACACCTGAGCACCCATTCATCTGCGTGGAGTGGGGCTTCAAATCTCCCCACCACACAAGGTTGAGTTACAGTATCCTGAGGGTGGGGTAGTTCCTCAAACTGACATCAGCGTCTTGGTTTTAATAGAATCCCTTTGCGTGTCTTCCCTGATGGTTTGCCTAGGCCAGTGTGTGGTTGAAAGTGGGATTTGGGATCTAAAACTAAGTATTAGCGTGTGCCTCTCCATGGGTAGTGGAGATGTTTAAACTACAACCCACAACTTGGGAATTACTGTGACCCCTGAAAAATGCGTGTGCTATGTTTCCCCACGTCCAGCACACACAGGAAGAATTGTTCTGGGATTCTGAGTGTGGGGAGGTTCCTCCAACAGACAGCAGCACCTGGGTTGTAATAGAATCCCTTAGCTTGACTTCCCTAAGTGTTTTCCTAGGCCTAGCAGTAAGCGATGGTGGGGGAAAGGCTCTAAAGCCAAGTATTAGCGAGTGCATCTCTGTGTGTAGTGGAGGGTTTTAAACTACTTCCCCACCCTTGGAACACCTGTGCCCCATAAAGATGCGTGGAATCTGTTTCTCCACCTCCAGCACACAAACGGAGACGTGCTCAGGTATCCTGATTGTGGGGAGGCTCCTCCAAATGACAGCAGCGCCTGGGTTCTAAAGAATCACTTAGCTTGTCTTCCCTGATGGCATGATTAGGCTGGAGAGTGGGGGAAAGTGGGTGTTGGGCTCTAAACCAAGTATTAGCGAGAGCCTATCCATGGGATGTGGGTTTTTAACGTACAACCCACAACCATGGAATAAATGTGCCCCCTGAAAGATGCTTTGACTGTTTCCCTACATCCAGCACACACACGAAGATGTGTTCTGGTATTCTGAGTGTGGGGAAGTTCCTCAAACTGACAGCAGCACCTGGATTCTATTAGTATCCCTTAGCTTCTGTTCCCTGAGTGTTCTCTAAGACCAGGCCATGAGGGAAAGCTGGGGGTTGGGCTTGGAGGCCACGTAGCAGTGAGTGCCCCCTGATCCATTGAGGAAGTACTTAGAGGACTTCTCCCTAAAGGGAACACCTTTTCCTGCATTCATCTGGGTGCAGTGGGGCTGCACATCTCTCCCACACCTAAGAATGTGTTCTGGAATTCTGAGTGCAGGGAAGTTCCTCCAACTGACAGCAGCGCCTGGGTTCTAATTGAATCCCTTTGCTTGTCTTCCCTGATGGAAAGCCTAGGCGGGAGTGCGGGGGAAAGTGTGGTTTGGGCTCCAAAACCAAGTATTTGCGATGACCTCTCTATGGTTTGTGGAGGTGTTTAAACTACATCCCTAACCTGGGAACACCTGTGCCCCCATAAAGATCCGTGGAGTCTGTTTCCACACCTCCAGCACACACACGAACACTTGCACAGTTATCCTGAGAGTGGGCAGCCTCCTCCAACTGAGAGCAGGGCCTTGGTTCTTATAAAATCGCTTAACTTGTCTACCCTGTTTGGTTGCCTGATACGGAGTGCTGGGGAAAGGGTGGGTTGGGCTCTAAATCCAAGTATTAGCGAGTGCTTCTCCATGGGATTTGGAGGTTATTAACCAAAAGCCCACAACATGGGAATACCTGTGCTCTTTGGAAAAAGCGTGGACTCTGTATCCCCACCACCAGAACACACATGAAGAAGTTTTCTGCTATCCTGAGTGTGGGCTGGCAATTTCAGGTGACAGAAGCGGCTGGGTTCTAATAGAATCCCTTAGCTTGTAATCCCTGAGTGTTTCCCTAGGACTGACTCTGAGAGAAACCTGGGGGTTGGGCTTTGAGGCCAAATAGTAGCGAGTGTCCCCGATGGACTGAGGAAGTATTTAGATGAATTCTCCATAAAGAGAAACACCTGAGCACCCATTCATCTGCGTGGAGTGGGGCTTCAAATCTCCCCACCACACAAGGTTGGGTTGCAGTATCCTGAGGGTGGGGTAGTTCCTCCAACTGACATCAGCGTCTTGGTTTGAATAGAATCCCTTTGCTTGTCTTCCCTGATGGTTTGCCTAGGCCAGTGTGTGGTTGAAAGTGGGATTTGGGATCTAAAACTAAGTATTAGCGTGTGCCTCTCCATGGGTAGTGGAGATGTTTAAACTACAACCCACAACTTGGGAATTACTGTGACCCCTGAAAAATGCGTGTGCTATGTTTCCCCACGTCCAGCACACAGAGGAAGAAGTGTTCTGGGGTTCTGAGTGTGGGGAGGTTCCTCCAACAGACAGCAGCACCTGGGTTGTAATAGAATCCCTTAGCTTGACTTCCCTAAGTGTTTTCCTAGGCCTAGCAGTAAGCGATGGTGGGGGATGGGCTCTAAAGCCAAGTATTAGCGAGTGCATCTCTGTGGGTAGTGGAGGGTTTTAAACTACTTCCCCAACCTTGGAACACCTGTGCCCCATAAAGATGCGTGGAATCTGTTTCCCCACCTCCAGCACACACACGGAGACGTGCTCAGGTATCCTGATTGTGGGGAGGCTCCTCCAAATGACAGCAGCGCCTGGGTTCTAAAAGAATCCCTTAGCTTGTCTTAACTGATGGCATGGCTAGGCTGGAGAGTGGGGGAAAGTGGGGGTTGGGCTCTAAACCAAGTATAAGCGAGAGCCTATCCATGGGATGTGGGTTTTTAACCTACAACCCACAACCATGGAATAAATGTGCCCCCTGAAAGATGCTTTGACTGTTTCCCTACATCCAGCACACACACGAAGATGTGTTCTTGTATTCTGAGTGTGGGGATGTTCCTCAAACTGACAGCATCACCTGGATTCTATTAGTATCCCTTAGCTTCTGTTCCCTGAGTGTTCTTTTAGGCCAGGCCATGAGGGAAAGCTGGGGGTTGGGCTTGGAGGCCACGTAGCAGTGAGTGCCCCCTGATTCATGGAGGAAGTACTTAGAGGACTTCTCCCAAAAGGGAACATCTTTTCCTGCATTCATCTGGGTGCAGTGGGGCTGCACATCTCTCCCACAGCTAAGAATGTGTTCTGGAATTCTGAGTGCAGGGAAGTTCCTCCAACTGACAGCAGCGCCTGGGTTCTAATTGAATCCCTTTGCTTGTCTTCCCTGATGGAAAGCCTAGGCGGGAGTGCGGGGGAAAGTGTGGTTTGGGCTCCAAAACCAAGTATTTGCGATGACCTCTCTATGGTTTGTGGAGGTGTTTAAACTACATCCCTAACCTGGGAACACCTGTGCCCCCATAAAGATCCGTGGAGTCTGTTTCCACACCTCCAGCACACACACGAACACTTGCACAGTTATCCTGAGAGTGGGCAGCCTCCTCCAACTGAGAGCAGGGCCTTGGTTCTTATAAAATCGCTTAACTTGTCTACCCTGTTTGGTTGCCTGATACGGAGTGCTGGGGAAAGGGTGGGTTGGGCTCTAAATCCAAGTATTAGCGAGTGCTTCTCCATGGGATTTGGAGGTTATTAACCAAAAGCCCACAACATGGGAATACCTGTGCTCTTTGGAAAAAGCGTGGACTCTGTATCCCCACCACCAGAACACACATGAAGAAGTTTTCTGCTATCCTGAGTGTGGGCTGGCAATTTCAGGTGACAGAAGCGGCTGGGTTCTAATAGAATCCCTTAGCTTGTAATCCCTGAGTGTTTCCCTAGGACTGACTCTGAGAGAAACCTGGGGGTTGGGCTTTGAGGCCAAATAGTAGCGAGTGTCCCCAATGGACTGAGGAAGTATTTAGATGAATTCTCCATAAAGGGAAACACCTGAGCACCCATTCATCTGCGTGGAGTGGGGCTTCAAATCTCCCCACCACACAAGGTTGGGTTACAGTATCCTGAGGGTGGGGTAGTTCCTCCAAATGACATCAGCGTCTTGGTTTGAATAGAATCCATATGCTTGTTTTCCCTGATGATTTGCCAAGGCCAGTGTGTGGTTGAAAGTGGTATTTGGGATCCAAAACTAAGTATTAGCGTGTGCCTCTCCATGGGGATTGGAGATGTTTAAACTACAACCCACAACTTGGGAATTACTGTGACCCCTGAAAAATGCGTGTGCTATGTTTCCCCACGTCCAGCACACACAGGAAGAAGTGTTCTGGGGTTCTGAGTGTGGGCAGGTTCCTCCAACAGACAGCAGCACCTGGGTTGTAATAGAATCCCTTAGCTTGACTTCCCTAAGTGTATACCTAGGCCTAGCAGTAAGCGATGATGGGGGATGGGCTCTAAAGCCAAGTATTAGCGAGTGCATCTCTGTGGGTAGTGGAGGGTTTTAAACTACTTCCCCAACCTTGGAACACCTGTGCCCCATAAAGATGCGTGGAATCTGTTTCCCCACCTCCAGCACACACACGGAGACGTGCTCAGGTATCCTGATTGTGGGGAGGCTCCTCCAAATGACAGCAGCGCCTGGGTTCTAAAAGAATCCCTTAGCTTGCCTTCCCTGATGGCATGCCTAGGCTGGAGAGTGGGGGAAAGTGGGGGTTGGGCTCTAAACCAAGTATAAGCGAGAGCCTATCCATGGGATGTGGGATTTTAACCTACAACCCACAACCATGGAATAAATGTGCCCCCTGAAAGATGCTTTGATTGTTTCCCTACATCCAGCACACACACAAAGATGTGTTCTTGTATTCTGAGTGTGGGGATGTTCCTCAAACTGACAGCAGCACCTGGATTCTATTAGTATCCCTTAGCTTCTGTTCCCTGAGTGTTATTTTAGGCCAGGCCATGAGGGAAAGCTGGGGGTTGGGCTTGGAGGCCACGTAGCAGTGAGTGCCCCCTGATCCATTGAGGAATTACTTAGAGGACTTCTCCCTAAACGGAACACCTTTTCCTGCATTCATCTGGGTGCAGTGGGGCTGCACATCTCTCCCACACCTAAGAATGTGTTCTGGAATTCTGAGTGCAGGGAAGTTCCTCCAACTGACAGCAGCGCCTGGGTTCTAATTGAATCCCTTTGCTTGTCTTCCCTGATGGAAAGCCTAGGCGGGAGTGCGGGGGAAAGTGTGGTTTGGGCTCCAAAACCAAGTATTTGCGATGACCTCTCTATGGTTTGTGGAGTTGTTTAAACTACATCCCTAACCTGGGAACACCTGTGCCCCCATAAAGATCCGTGGAGTCTGTTTCCACACCTCCAGCACACACACGAACACTTGCACAGTTATCCTGAGAGTGGGCAGCCTCCTCCAACTGAGAGCAGGGCCTTGGTTCTTATAAAATCGCTTAACTTGTCTACCCTGTTTGGTTGCCTGATACGGAGTGCTGAGGAAAGGGTGGGTTGGGCTCTAAATCCAAGTATTAGCGAGTGCTTCTCCATGGGATTTGGAGGTTATTAACCAAAAGCCCACAACATGGGAATACCTGTGCTCTTTGAAAAAAGCGTGGACTCTGTATCCCCACCACCAGAACACACATGAAGAAGTTTTCTGCTATCCTGAGTGTGGGCTGGCAATTTCAGGTGACAGAAGCGGCTGGGTTCTAATAGAATCCCTTAGCTTGTAATCCCTGAGTGTTTCCCTAGGACTGACTCTGAGAGAAACCTGGGGGTTGGGCTTTGAGGCCAAATAGTAGCGAGTGTCCCCGATGGACTGAGGAAGTATTTAGATGAATTCTCCATAAAGGGAAACACCTGAGCACCCATTCATCTGCGTGGAGTGGGGCTTCAAATCTCCCCACCACACAAGGTTGGGTTCCAGTATCCTGAGGGTGGGGTAGTTCCTCCAAATGACATCAGCGTCTTGGTTTGAATAGAATCCATATGCTTGTTTTCCCTGATGATTTGCCAAGGCCAGTGTGTGGTTGAAAGTGGTATTTGGGATCCAAAACTAAGTATTAGCGTGTGCCTCTCCATGGGGAGTGGAGATGTTTAAACTACAACCCACAACTTGGGAATTACTGTGACCCCTGAAAAATGCGTGTGCTATGTTTCCCCACGTCCAGCACACACAGGAAGAAGTGTTCTGGGGTTCTGAGTGTGGGGAGGTTCCTCCAACAGACAGCAGCACCTGGGTTGTAATAGAATCCCTTAGCTTGACTTCCCTAAGTGTATACCTAGGCCTAGCAGTAAGCGATGGTGGGGGATGGGCTCTAAAGCCAAGTATTAGCGAGTACATCTCTGTGGGTAGTGGAGGGTTTTAAACTACTTCCCCAACCTTGGAACACCTGTGCCCCATAAAGATGCGTGGAATCTATTTCCCCACCTCCAGCACACACACGGAGACGTGCTCAGGTATCCTGATTGTGGGGAGGCTCCTCCAAATGACAGCAGCGCCTGGGTTCTAAAAGAATCCCTTAGCTTGCCTTCCCTGATGGCATGCCTAGGCTGGAGAGTGGGGGAAAGTGGGGGTTGGGCTCTAAACCAAGTATAAGCGAGAGCCTATCCATGGGATGTGGGTTTTTAACCTACAACCCACAACCATGGAATAAATGTGCCCCCTGAAAGATGCTTTGATTGTTTCCCTACATCCAGCACACACACAAAGATGTGTTCTTGTATTCTGAGTGTGGGGATGTTCCTCAAACTGACAGCAGCACCTGGATTCTATTAGTATCCCTTAGCTTCTGTTCCCTGAGTGTTCTTTTAGGCCAGGCCATGAGGGAAAGCTGGGGGTTGGGCTTGGAGGCCACGTAGCAGTGAGTGCCCCCTGATCCATTGAGGAAGTACTTAGAGGACTTCTCCCTAAACGGAACACCTTTTCCTGCATTCATCTGGGTGCAGTGGGGCTGCACATCTCTCCCACACCTAAGAATGTGTTCTGGAATTCTGAGTGCAGGGAAGTTCCTCCAACTGACAGCAGCGCCTGGGTTCTAATTGAATCCCTTTGCTTGTCTTCCCTGATGGAAAGCCTAGGCGGGAGTGCGGGGGAAAGTGTGGTTTGGGCTCCAAAACCAAGTATTTGCGATGACCTCTCTATGGTTTGTGGAGTTGTTTAAACTACATCCCTAACCTGGGAACACCTGTGCCCCCATAAAGATCCGTGGAGTCTGTTTCCACACCTCCAGCACACACACGAACACTTGCACAGTTATCCTGAGAGTGGGCAGCCTCCTCCAACTGAGAGCAGGGCCTTGGTTCTTATAAAATCGCTTAACTTGTCTACCCTGTTTGGTTGCCTGATACGGAGTGCTGGGGAAAGGGTGGGTTGGGCTCTAAATCCAAGTATTAGCGAGTGCTTCTCCATGGGATTTGGAGGTTATTAACCAAAAGCCCACAACATGGGAATACCTGTGCTCTTTGAAAAAAGCGTGGACTCTGTATCCCCACCACCAGAACACACATGAAGAAGTTTTCTGCTATCCTGAGTGTGGGCTGGCAATTTCAGGTGACAGAAGCGGCTGGGTTCTAATAGAATCCCTTAGCTTGTAATCCCTGAGTGTTTCCCTAGGACTGACTCTGAGAGAAACCTGGGGGTTGGGCTTTGAGGCCAAATAGTAGCGAGTGTCCCCGATGGACTGAGGAAGTATTTAGATGAATTCTCCATAAAGGGAAACACCTGAGCACCCATTCATCTGCGTGGAGTGGGGCTTCAAATCTCCCCACCACACAAGGTTGGGTTACAGTATCCTGAGGGTGGGGTAGTTCCTCCAAATGACATCAGCGTCTTGGTTTGAATAGAATCCATATGCTTGTTTTCCCTGATGATTTGCCAAGGCCAGTGTGTGGTTGAAAGTGGTATTTGGGATCCAAAACTAAGTATTAGCGTGTGCCTTTCCATGGGGAGTGGAGATGTTTAAACTACAACCCACAACTTGGGAATTACTGTGACCCCTGAAAAATGCGTGTGCTATGTTTCCCCACGTCCAGCACACACAGGAAGAAGTGTTCTGGGGTTGTGAGTGTGGGGAGGTTCCTCCAACAGACAGCAGCACCTGGGTTGTAATAGAATCCCTTAGCTTGACTTCCCTAAGTGTATACCTAGGCCTAGCAGTAAGCGATGGTGGGGGATGGGCTCTAAAGCCAAGTATTAGCGAGTGCATCTCTGTGGGTAGTGGAGGGTTTTAAACTACTTCCCCAACCTTGGAACACCTGTGCCCCATTAAGATGCGTGGAATCTGTTTCCCCACCTCCAGCACACACACGGAGACGTGCTCAGGTATCCTGATTGTGGGGAGGCTCCTCCAAATGACAGCAGCGCCTGGGTTCTAAAAGAATCCCTTAGCTTGCCTTCCCTGATGGCATGCCTAGGCTGGAGAGTGGGGGAAAGTGGGGGTTGGGCTCTAAACCAAGTATAAGCGAGAGCCTATCCATGGGATGTGGGTTTTTAACCTACAACCCACAACCATGGAATAAATGTGCCCCCTGAAAGATGCTTTGATTGTTTCCCTACATCCAGCACACACACAAAGATGTGTTCTTGTATTCTGAGTGTGGGGATGTTCCTCAAACTGACAGCAGCACCTGGATTCTATTAGTATCCCTTAGCTTCTGTTCCCTGAGTGTTCTTTTAGGCCAGGCCATGAGGGAAAGCTGGGGGTTGGTCTTGGAGGCCACATAGCAGTGAGTGCCCCCTGATCCATTGAGGAAGTACTTAGAGGACTTCTCCCTAAAGGGAACACCTTTTCCTGCATTCATCTGGGTGCAGTGGGGCTGCACATCTCTCCCACACCTAAGAAAGTGTTCTGGAATTCTGAGTGCAGGGAAGTTCCTCCAACTGACAGCAGCGCCTGGGTTCTAATTGAATCCCTTTGCTTGTCTTCCCTGATGGAAAGCCTAGGCGGGAGTGCGGGGGAAACTGTGGTTTGGGCTCCAAAACCAAGTATTTGCGATGACCTCTCTATGATTTGTGGAGGAGTTTAAACTACATCCTTAACCTGGGAACACCTGTGCCCCCATAAAGAACCGTGGAGTCTGTTTCCACACCTCCAGCACACACACGAACACTTGCACAGTTATCCTGAGAGTGGGCAGCCTCCTCCAACTGAGAGCAGGGCCTTGGTTCTTATAAAATCGCTCAACTTGTCTACCCTGTTTTGTTGCCTGATACGGAGTGCTGGGGAAAGGGTGGGTTGGGCTCTAAATCCAAGTATTAGCGAGTGCTTCTCCATGGGATTTGGAGGTTATTAACCAACACTCCACAACATGGGAATACCTGTGCTCCTTGAAAAAAGCGTGGACTCTGTATCCCCACCACCAGAACACACTTGAAGAAATTTTCTGCTATCCTGAGTGTGGGCTGGCAATTTCAGGTGACAGAAGCGGCTGGGTTCTAATAGAATCCCTTAGCTTGTAATCCCTGAGTGTTTCCCTAGGACTGATTCTGAGAGAAACCTGGGGGTTGGGCTTTGAGGCCAAATAGTAGCGAGTGTCCCCGATGGACTGAGGAAGTATTTAGATGAATTCTCCATAAAGGGGAACACCTGAGCACCCATTCATCTGAGTGGAGTGGGGCTTCAAATCTCCCCACCACACAAGGTTGAGTTACAGTATCCTGAGGGTGGGGTAGTTCCTCAAACTGACATCAGCGTCTTGGTTTTAATAGAATCCCTTTGCGTGTCTTCCCTGATGGTTTGCCTAGGCCAGTGTGTGGTTGAAAGTGGGATTTGGGATCTAAAACTAAGTATTAGCGTGTGCCTCTCCATGGGTAGTGGAGATGTTTAAACTACAACCCACAACTTGGGAATTACTGTGACCCCTGAAAAATGCATGTGCTATGTTTCCCCACGTCCAGCACACACAGGAAGAATTGTTCTGGGATTCTGAGTGTGGGGATGTTCCTACAACAGGTAACAGCACCTGGGTTGTAATAGAATCCCTTAGCTTGACTTCCCTAAGTGTTTTCCTAGGCCTAGCAGTAAGCGATGGTGGGGGAAAGGCTCTAAAGCCAAGTATTAGCGAGTGCATCTCTGTGGGTAGTGGAGGGTTTTAAACTACTTCCCCAACCTTGGAACACCTGTGCCCCATAAAGATGCGTGGAATCTGTTTCTCCACCTCCAGCACACAAACGGAGACGTGCTCAGGTATCCTGATTGTGGGGAGGCTCCTCCAAATGACAGCAGCGCCTGGGTTCTAAAGAATCACTTAGCTTGTCTTCCCTGATGGCATGATTAGGCTGGAGAGTGGGGGAAAGTGGGTGTTGGGCTCTAAACCAAGTATTAGCGATAGCCTATCCATGGGATGTGGGTTTTTAATCTACAACCCACAACCATGGAATAAATGTGCCCCCTGAAAGATGCTTTGACTGTTTCCCTACATCCAGCACACACACGAAGATGTGTTCTGGTAGTCTGAGTGTGGGGAAGTTCCTCAAACTGACAGCAGCACCTGGATTCTATTAGTATCCCTTAGCTTCTGTTCCCTGAGTATTCTTTTAGGCCAGGCCATGAGGGAAAGCTGGGGGTTGGGCTTGGAGGCCACGTAGCAGTGAGTGCCCCCTGATCCATTGAGGAAGTACTTAGAGGACTTCTCCCTAAAGTGAACACCTTTTCCTGCATTCGTCTGGGTGCAGTGGGGCTGCACATCTCTCCCACACCTAAGAATTTGTTCTGGAATTCTGAGTGCAGGGAAGTTCCTCCACCTGACAGCAGCGCCTGGGTTCTAATTGAATCCCTTTGCTTGTCTTCCCTGATGGAAAGCCTAGGCGGGAGTGCGGGGGAAAGTGTGGTTTGGGCTCCAAAACCAAGTATTTGCGATGACCTCTCTATGGTTTGTGGAGTTGTTTAAACTACATCCCTAACCTGGGAACACCTGTGCCCCCATAAAGATCCATGGAGTCTGTTTCCACACCTCCAGCACACACACGAACACTTGCACAGTTATCCTGAGGGTGGGCAGCCTCCTCCAACTGAGAGCAGGGCCTTGGTTCTTATAAAATCGCTTAACTTGTCTACCCTGTTTGGTTGCCTGATACGGAGTGCTGGGGAAAGGGTGGGTTGGGCTCTAAATCCAAGTATTAGCGAGTGCTTCTCCATGGGATTTGGAGGTTATTAACCAAAAGCCCACAACATGGGAATACCTGTGCTCCTTGAAAAAAGCGTGGACTCTGTAACCCCACCACCAGAACACACATGAAGAAGTTTTCTGCTATCCTGAGTGTGGGCTGGCAATTTCAGGTGACAGAAGCGGCTGGGTTCTAATAGAATCCCTTAGCTTGTAATCCCTGAGTGTTTCCCTAGGACTGACTCTGAGAGAAACCTGGGGGTTGGGCTTTGAGGCCAAATAGTAGCGAGTGTCCCCGATGGACTGAGGAAGTATTTAGATGAATTCTCCATAAAGGGAAACACCTGAGCACCAATTCATCTGCGTGGAGTGGGGCTTCAAATCTCCCCACCACACAAGGTTGGGTTCCAGTATCCTGAGGGTGGGGTAATTCCTCCAACTGACATCAGCGTCTTGGTTTTAATAGAATCCCTTTGCGTGTCATTCCTGATGGTTTGCCTAGGCCAGTGTGTGGTTGAAAGTGTGATTTGGGATCTAAAACTAAGTATTAGCGTGTGCCTCTCCATGGGTAGTGGAGATGTTTAAACTACAACCCACAACTTGGGAATTACTGTGACCCCTGAAAAATGCATGTGCTATGTTTCCCCACGTCCAGCACACACAGGAAGAAGTGTTCTGGGGTTCTGAGTGTGGGGAGGTTCCTCCAACAGACAGCAGCACCTGGGTTGTAATAGAATCCCTTAGCTTGACTTCCCTAAGTGTTTTCCTAGGCCTAGCAGTAAGCGATGGTGGGGGATGGGCTCTAAAGCCAAGTATTAGCGAGTGCATCTCTGTGGGTAGTGGAGGGTTTTAAACTACTTCCCCAACCTTGGAACACCTGTGCCCCATAAAGATGCGTGGAATCTGTTTCTCCAACTCCAGCACACAAACGGAGACGTGCTCAGGTATCCTGATTGTGGGGAGGCTCCTCCAAATGACAGCAGCGCCTGGGTTCTAAAGAATCACTTAGCTTGTCTTCCCTGATGCCATGATTAGGCTGGAGAGTGGGGTAAAGTGGGTGTTGGGCTCTAAACCAAGTATTAGCGAGAGCCTATCCATGGGATGTGGGTTTTTAACCTACAACCCACAACCATGGAATAAATGTGCCCCCTGAAAGATGCTTTGACTGTTTCCCTACATCCAGCACACACACGAAGATGTGTTCTGGTATTCTGAGTGTGGGGAAGTTCCTCAAACTGACAGCAGCACCTGGATTCTATTAGTATCCCTTAGGTTCTGTTCCCTGAGTGTTCTTTTAGGCCAGGCCATGAGGGAAAGCTGGGGGTTGGGCTTGGAGGCCACGTAGCAGTGAGTGCCCCCTGATCCATTGAGGAAGTACTTAGAGGACTTCTCCCTAAGGGGAACACCTTTTCCTGCATTCCTCTGGGTGCAGTGGGGCTGCACATCTCTCCCACACCTAAGAATGTGTTCTGGATTTCTGAGTGCAGGGAAGTTCCTCCAACTGACAGCAGCGCCTGGGTTCTAATTGAATCCCTTTGCTTGTCTTCCCTGATGGAAAGCCTAGGCGGGAGTGCGGGGGAAAGTGTGGTTTGGGCTTCAAAACCAAGTATTTATGATGAACTCTCTATGGTTTGTGGAGGTGTTTAAACTACATCCCTAACCTGGGAACACCTGTGCCCCCATAAAGTTCCGTGGAGTCTGTTTCCACACCTCCAGCACACACACGAACACTTGCACAGTTATCCTGAGAGTGGGCAGCCTCCTCCAACTGAGAGCAGGGCCTTGGTTCTTATAAAATCGCTTAACTTGTCTACCCTGTTTGGTTGCCTGATACGGAGTGCTGGGGAAAGGGTGGGTTGGGCTCTAAATCCAAGTATTAGCGAGTGCTTCTCCATGGGATTTGGAGGTTATTAACCAAAAGCCCACAACATGGGAAAACCTGTGCTCCTTGAAAAAAGCGTGGACTCTGTATCCCCACCACCAGAACACACATGAAGAAGTTTTCTGCTATCCTGAGTGTGGGCTGGCAATTTCAGGTGACAGAAGCGGCTGGGTTCTAATAGAATCCCTTAGATTGTAATCCCTGAGTGTTTCCCTAGGACTGACTCTGAGAGAAACCTGGGGGTTGGGCTTTGAGGCCAAATAGTAGCGAGTGTCCCCGATGGACTGAGGAAGTATTTAGATGAATTCTCCATAAAGCGAAACACCTGAGAACCCATTCATCTGCGTGGAGTGGGGCTTCAAATCTCCCCACCACACAAGGTTGGGTTGCAGTATCCTGAGGGTGGGGTAGTTCCTCCAACTGACATCAGCGTCTTGGTTTGAATAGAATCCCTTTGCGTGTCTTCCCTGATGGTTTGCCTAGGCCAGTGTGTGGTTGAAAGTGGGATTTGGGATCTAAAACTAAGTATTAGCGTGTGCCTCTCCATGGGTAGTGGAGATGTTTAAACTACAACCCACAACTTGGGAATTACTGTGACCCCTGAAAAGTGCGTGTGCTATGTTTCCCCAGGTCCAGCACACACAGGAAGAAGTGTTCTGGGATTCTGAGTGTGGGGAGGTTCTTCCAACAGACAGCAGCACCTGGGTTGTAATAGAATCCCTTCGCTTGACTTCCCTAAGTGTTTCCCTAGGCCTAGCAGTAAGCGATGGTGGGGGATGGGCTCTAAAGCCAAGTATTAGCGAGTGCATCTCTGTGGGTAGTGGAGGGTTTGAAACTACTTCCCCAACCTTGGAACACCTGTGCCCCATAAAGATGCGTGGAATCTGTTTCCCCACCTGTAGCACACACACGGAGACGTGCTCAGGTATCCTGATTGTGGGGAGGCTCCTCCAAATGACAGCAGCGCCTGGGTTCTAAAAGAATCCCTTTGCTTGAATTCCCTGATGGCATGGCTAGGCTGGAGAGTGGGGGAAAGTGGGGGTTGGGCTCTAAACCAAGTATAAGCGAGAGCCTATCCATGGGATGTGGGTTTTTAACCTACAACCCACATCCATGGAATAAATGTGCCCCCTGAAAGATGCTTTGACTGTTTCCCTACATCCAGCACACACACGAAGATGTGTTCTGGTATTCTGAATGTGGGGAAGTTCCTCAAACTGACAGCAGCACCTGGATTCTATTAGTATCCCTTAGCTTCTGTTCCCTGAGTGTTCTTTTAGGCCAGGCCATGAGGGAAAGCTGGGGGTTGGGCTTGGAGGCCACGTAGCAGTGAGTGCCCCCTGATCCATTGAGGAAGTACTTAGAGGACTTTTCCCTAAAGGGAACACCTTTTCCTGCATTCATCTGGGTGCAGTGGGGCTGCACATCTCTCCCACACCTAAGAATGTGTGCTGAAATTCTGAGTGCAGGGAAGTTCCTCCAACTGACAGCAGCGCCTGGGTTCTAATTGAATCCCTTTGCTTGTCTTCCCTGATGGAAAGCCTAGGCGGGAGTGCGGGGGAAAGTGTGGTTTGGGCTCCAAAATCAAGTATTTACGATGACCTCTCTATGGTTTGTGGAGGTGTTTAAACTACATCCCTAACCTGGGAACACCTGTGCCCCCATAAAGATCCGTGGAGTCTGTTTCCACACCTCCAGCACACACACGAATACTTGCACAGTTATCCTGAGAGTGGGCAGCCTCCTCCAACTGAGAGCAGGGCCTTGGTTCTTATAAAATCGCTTAACTTGTCTACCCTGTTTGGTTGCCTGATACGGAGTGCTGGGGAAAGGGTGGGTTGGGCTCTAAATCCAAGTATTAGCGAGTGCTTCTCCATGGGATTTGGAGTTTATTAACCAAAAGCCCACAACATGGGAATACCTGTGCTCCTTGAAAAAAGCGTGGACTCTGTAACCCCACCACCAGAACACACATGAAGAAGTTTTCTGCTATCCTGAGTGTGGGCTGGCAATTTCAGGTGACAGAAGCGGCTGGGTTCTAATAGAATCCCTTAGCTTGTAATCCCTGAGTGTTTCCCTAGGACTGACTCTGAGAGAAACCTGGGGGTTGGGCTTTGAGGCCAAATAATAGCGAGTGTCCCCGAAGGACTGAGGAAGTATTTAGATGAATTCTCCATAAAGGGAAACACCTGAGCACCCATTCATCTGCGTGGAGTGGGGCTTCAAATCTCCCCACCACACAAGGTTGGGTTCCAGTATCCTGAGGGTGGGGTAGTTCCTCCAACTGACATCAGCGTCTTGGTTTGAATAGAATCCCTTTGCTTGTCTTCCCTGATGGTTTGCCTAGGCCAGTGTGTGGTTGAAAGTGGGATTTGGGATCTAAAACTAAGTATTAGCGTGTGCCTCTCCATGGGTAGTGGAGATGTTTAAACTACAACCCACAACTTGGGAATTACTGTGACCACTGAAAAGTTCGTGTGCTATGTTTCCCCACGTCCAGCACACACAGGAAGAAGTGTTCTGGGGTTCTGAGAGTGGGGAGGTTCCTCCAACAGACAGCAGCACCTGGGTTGTAATAGAATCCCTTAGCTTGACTTCCCTAAGTGATTTCCTAGGCCTAGCAGTAAGCGATGGTGGGGGATGGGCTCTAAAGCCAAGTATTAGCGAGTGCATCTCTGTGGGTAGTGGAGGGTCTAAAAATACTTCCCCAACCTTGGAACACCTGTGCCCCATAAAGATGCGTGGAATCTGTTTCCCCACCTCCAGCACACACACGGAGACGTGCTCAGGTATCCTGATTGTGGGGAGGCTCCTCCAAATGACAGCAGCGCCTGGGTTCTAAAAGAATCCCTTAGCTTGTCTTCCCTGATGGCATGCCTAGGCTGGAGAGTGGGGGAAAGTGGGGGTTGGGCTCTAAACCAAGTATAAGCGAGAGCCTATCCATGGGATGTGGGTTTTTAACATACAACCCACAACCATGGAATAAATGTGCCCCCTGAAAGATGCTTTGACTGTTTCCCTACATCCAGCACACACACGAAGATGTGTTCTGGTATTCTGAGTGTGGGGATGTTCCTCAAACTGACAGCAGCACCAAGATTCCATTAGTATCCCTTAGCTTCTGTTCCCTGAGTGTTCTCTTAGACCAGGCCATGAGGGAAAGCTGGGGGTTGGGCTTGGAGGCCACGTAGCAGTGAGTGCCCCCTGATCCATTGAGGAAGTACTTAGAGGACTTCTCCCTAAACGGAACACCTTTTCCTCCATTCATCTGGGTGCAGTGGGGCTGCACATCTCTCCCACAGCTAAGAATGTGTTCTGGAATTCTGAGTGCAGGGAAGTTCCTCCAACTGACAGCAGCGCCTGGGTTCTAATTGAATCCCTTTGCTTGTCTTCCCTGATGGAAAGCCTAGGCGGGAGTGCGGGGGAAAGTGTGGTTTGGGCTCCAAAACCAAGTATTTGCGATGACCTTTCTATGGTTTGTGGAGGTGTTTAAACTACATCCCTAACCTGGGAACACCTGTGCCCCCATAAAGATCCGTGGAGTCTGTTTCCACACCTCCAGCACACACACGAACACTTGCACAGTTATCCTGAGAGTGGGCAGCCTCCTCCAACTGAGAGCAGGGCCTTGGTTCTTATAAAATCGCTTAACTTGTCTACCCTGTTTGGTTGCCTGATACGGAGTGCTGGGGAAAGGGTGGGTTGGGCTCTAAATCCAAGTATTAGCGAGTGCTTTTCCATGGGATTTGGAGGTTATTAACCAAAACCCACAACATGGGAATACCTGTGCTCCTTGAAAAAAGCGTGGACTCTGTATCCCCACCACCAGAACACACATGAAGAAGTTTTCTGCTATCCTGAGTGTGGGCTGGCAATTTCAGGTGACAGAAGCAGCTGGGTTCTAATAGAATCCCTTAGCTTGTAATCCCTGAGTGTTTCCCTAGGACTGACTCTGAGAGAAACCTGGGGGTTGGGCTTTGAGGCCAAATAGTAGCGAGTGTCCCCGATGGACTGAGGAAGTATTTAGATGAATTCTCCATAAAGGGAAACACCTGAGCACCCATTCATCTGCGTGGAGTGGGGCTTCAAATCTCCCCACCACACAAGGTTGGGTTCCAGTATCCTGAGGGTGGGGTATTTCCTCCAACTGACATCAGCGTCTTGGTTTGAATAGAATCCCTTTGCTTGTCTTCCCTGATGGTTTGCCTAGGCCAGTGTGTGGTTGAAAGTGGGATTTGGGATCTAAAACTAAGTATTAGCGTGTGCCTCTCCATGGGTAGTGGAGATGTTTAAACTACAACCCACAACTTGGGAATTACTGTGACCCCTGAAAAGTGCGTGTGCTATGTTTCCCCAGGTCAAGCACACACAGGAAGAAGTGTTCTGGGATTCTGAGTGTGGGGAGGTTCCTCCAACAGACAGCAGCACCTGGGTTGTAATAGAATCCCTTAGCTTGACTTCCCTAAGTGTTTTCCTAGGCCTAGCAGTAAGCGATGGTGGGGGATGGGCTCTAAAGCCAAGTATTAGCGAGTGCATCTCTGTGGGTAGTGGAGGGTCTAAAAATACTTCCCCAACCTTGGAACACCTGTGCCCCATAAAGATGCGTGGAATCTGTTTCCCCACCTCCAGCACACACACGGAGACGTGCTCAGGTATCCTGATTGTGGGGAGGCTCCTCCAAATGACAGCAGCGCCTGGGTTCTAAAAGAATCCCTTAGCTTGTCTTCCCTGATGGCATGCCTAGGCTGGAGAGTGGGGGAAAGTGGGGGTTGGGCTCTAAACCAAGTATAAGCGAGAGCCTATCCATGGGATGTGGGTTTTTAACCTACAACCCACAACCATGGAATAAATGTGCCCCCTGAAAGATGCTTTGACTGTTTCCCTACATCCAGCACACACACGAAGATGTGTTCTGGTATTCTGAGTGTGGGGATGTTCCTCAAACTGACAGCAGCACCAAGATTCCATTAGTATCCCTTAGCTTCTGTTCCCTGAGTGTTCTCTTAGACCAGGCCATGAGGGAAAGCTGGGGGTTGGGCTTGGAGGCCACGTAGCAGTGAGTGCCCCCTGATCCATTGAGGAAGTACTTAGAGGACTTCTCCCTAATCGGAACACCTTTTCCTCCATTCATCTGGGTGCAGTGGGGCTGCACATCTCTCCCACAGCTAAGAATGTGTTCTGGAATTCTGAGTGCAGGGAAGTTCCTCCAACTGACAGCAGCGCCTGGGTTCTAATTGAATCCCTTTGCTTGTCTTCCCTGATGGAAAGCCTAGGCGGGAGTACGGGGGAAAGTGTGGTTTGGGCTCCAAAACCAAGTATTTGCGATGACCTCTCTATGGTTTGTGGAGGTTTTTAAACTACATCCCTAACCTGGGAACACCTGTGCCCCCATAAAGATCCGTGGAGTCTGTTTCCACACCTCCAGCACACACACGAACACTTGCACAGTTATCCTGAGAGTGGGCAGCCTCCTCCAACTGAGAGCAGGGCCTTGGTTCTTATAAAATCGCTTAACTTGTCTACCCTGTTTGATTGCCTGATACGGAGTGCTGGGGAAAGGGTGGGTTGGGCTCTAAATCCAAGTATTAGCGAGTGCTTCTCCATGGGATTTGGAGGTTATTAACCAAAAGCCCACAACATGGGAATACCTGTGCTCCTTGAAAAAAGCGTGGACTCTGTATCCCCACCACCAGAACACACATGAAGAAGTTTTCTGCTATCCTGAGTGTGGGCTGGCAATTTCAGGTGACAGAAGCGGCTGGGTTCTAATAGAATCCCTTAGCTTGTAATCCCTGAGTGTTTCCCTAGGACTGACTCTGAGAGAAACCTGGGGGTTGGGCTTTGAGGCCAAATAGTAGCGAGTGTCCCCGATGGACTGAGGAAGTATTTAGATGAATTCTCCATAAAGGGAAACACCTGAGCACCCATTCATCTGCGTGGAGTGGGGCTTCAAATCTCCCCACCACACAAGGTTGGGTTCCAGTATCCTGAGGGTGGGGTAGTTCCTCCAACTGACATCAGCGTCTTGGTTTGAATAGAATCCCTTTGCTTGTCTTCCCTGATGGTTTGCCTAGGCCAGTGTGTGGTTGAAAGTGGGATTTGGGATCTAAAACTAAGTATTAGCGTGTGCCTCTCCATGGGTAGTGGAGATGTTTAAACTACAACCCACAACTTGGGAATTACTGTGACCACTGAAAAGTTCGTGTGCTATGTTTCCCCACGTCCAGCACACACAGGAAGAAGTGTTCTGGGGTTCTGAGAGTGGGGAGGTTCCTCCAACAGACAGCAGCACCTGGGTTGTAATAGAATCCCTTAGCTTGACTTCCCTAAGTGAATTCCTAGGCCTAGCAGTAAGCGATGGTGGGGGATGGGCTCTAAAGCCAAGTATTAGCGAGTGCATCTCTGTGGGTAGTGGAGGGTTTTAAACTACTTCCCCAACCTTGGAACACCTGTGCCCCATAAAGATGCGTGGAATCTTTTTCCCCACCTGTAGCACACACACGGAGACGTGCTCAGGTATCCTGATTGTGGGGAGGCTCCTCCAAATGACAGCAGCGCCTGGGTTCTAAAAGAATCCCTTTGCTTGTATTCCCTGATGGCATGGCTAGGCTGGAGAGTGGGGGAAAGTGGGGGTTGGGCTCTAAACCAAGTATAAGCGAGAGCCTATCCATGGGATGTGGGTTTTTAACCTACAACCCACAACCATGGAATAAATGTGCCCCCTGAAAGATGCTTTGACTGTTTCCCTACATCCAGCACACACACGAAGATGTGTTCTGGTATTCTGAATGTGGGGAAGTTCCTCAAACTGACAGCAGCACCTGGATTCTATTAGTATCCCTTAGCTTCTGTTCCCTGAGTGTTCTTTTAGGCCAGGCCATGAGGGAAAGCTGGGGGTTGGGCTTGGAGTCCACGTAGCAGTGAGTGCCCCCTGATCCATTGAGGAAGTACTTAGAGGACTTCTCCCTAAAGGGAACACCTTTTCCTGCATTCATCTGGGTGCATTGGGGCTGCACATCTCTCCCACACCTAAGAATGTGTTCTGGAATTCTGAGTGCAGGGAAGTTCCTCCAACTGACAGCAGCGCCTGGGTTCTAATTGAATTCCTTTGCTTGTCTTCCCTGATGGAAAGCCTAGGCGGGAGTACGGGAAAAATGTGGTTTGGGCTTCAAAACCAAGTATTTGCGATGACCTCTCTATGGTTTGTGGAGTTGTTTAAACTACATACCTAACCTGGGAACACCTGTGCCCCCATAAAGATCCGTGGAGTCTGTTTCCACACCTCCAGCACACACACGAACACTTGCACAGTTATCCTGAGAGTGGGCAGCCTCCTCCATCTGAGAGCAGGGCCTTGGTTCTTATAAAATCGCTTAACTTGTCTACCCTGTTTGGTTGCCTGATACGGAGTGCTGGGGAAAGGGTGGGTTGGGCTCTAAATCCAAGTATTAGCGAGTGCTTCTCCATGGGATTTGGAGGTTATTAACAAAAACCCACAACATGGGAATACCTGTGCTCCTTGAAAAAAGCGTGGACTCTGTATCCCCACCACCAGAACACACATGAAGAAGTTTTCTGCTATCCTGAGTGTGGGCTGGCAATTTCAGGTGACAGAAGCGGCTGGGTTCTAATAGAATCCCTTAGCTTGTAATCCCTGAGTGTTTCCCTAGGACTGACTCTGAGAGAAACCTGGGGGTTGGGCTTTGAGGCCAAATAGTAGCGAGTGTCCCCGATGGACTGAGGAAGTATTTAGATGAATTCTCCATAAAGGGAAACACCTGAGCACCCATTCATCTGCGTGGAGTGGGGCTTCAAATCTCCCCACCACACAAGGTTGGGTTCCAGTATCCTGAGGGTGGGGTAGTTCCTCCAACTGACATCAGCGTCTTGGTTTGAATAGAATCCCTTTGCTTGTCTTCCCTGATGGTTTGCCTAGGCCAGTGTGTGGTTGAAAGTGGGATTTGGGATCTAAAACTAAGTATTAGCGTGTGCCTCTCCATGGGTAGTGGAGATGTTTAAACTACAACCCACAACTTGGGATTTACTGTGACCCCTGAAAAGTGCGTGTGCTATGTTTCCCCACGTCCAGCACACACAGGAAGAAGTGTTCTGGGGTTGTGAGTGTGGGGAGGTTCCTCCAACAGACAGCAGCACCTGGGTTGTAATAGAATCCCTTAGCTTGACTTCCCTAAGTGTTTTCCTAGGCCTAGCAGTAAGCGATGGTGGGGGATGGGCTCTAAAGCCAAGTATTAGCGAGTGCATCTCTGTGGGTAGTGGAGGGTTTGAAACTACTTCCCCAACCTTGGAACACCTATGCCCCATAAAGATGCGTGGAATCTGTTTCCCCACCTCCAGCACACACACGGAGACGTGCTCAGGTATCCTGATTGTGGGGAGGCTCCTCCAAATGACAGCAGCGCCTGGGTTCTAAAAGAATCCCTTAGCTTGTCTTCCCTGATGGCATGGCTAGGCTGGAGAGTGTGGGAAAGTGGGGGTTGGGCTCTAAACCAAGTATAAGCGAGAGCCTATCCATGGGATGTGGGTTTTTAATCTACAACCCACAACCATGGAATAAATGTGCCCCCTGAAAGATGCTTTGACTGTTTCCCTACATCCAGCACACACACGAAGATGTGTTCTGGTATTCTGAGTGTGGGGAAGTTCCTCAAACTGACAGCAGCACCAAGATTCCATTAGTATCCCTTAGCTTCTGTTCCCTGAGTGTTCTCTTAGACCAGGCCATGAGGGAAAGCTGGGGGTTGGGCTTGGAGGCCACGTAGCAGTGAGTGCCCCCTGATCCATTGAGGAAGTACTTAGAGGACTTCTCCCTAAACGGAACACCTTTTCCTCCATTCATCTGGGTGCAGTGGGGCTGCACATCTCTCCCACACCTAAGAATGTGTTCTGGAATTCTGAGTGCAGGGAAGTTCCTCCAACTGACAGCAGCGCCTGGGTTCTAATTGAATTCCTTTGCTTGTCTTCCCTGATGGAAAGCCTAGGCGGGAGTACGGGGGAAAATGTGGTTTGGGCTTCAAAACCAAGTATTTGCGATGACCTCTCTATGGTTTGTGGAGTTGTTTAAACTACATACCTAACCTGGGAACACCTGTGCCCCCATAAAGATCCGTGGAGTCTGTTTCCACACCTCCAGCACACACACGAACACTTGCACAGTTATCCTGAGAGTGGGCAGCCTCCTCCATCTGAGAGCAGGGCCTTGGTTCTTATAAAATCGCTTAACTTGTCTACCCTGTTTGGTTGCCTGATACGGAGTGCTGGGGAAAGGGTGGGTTGGGCTCTAAATCCAAGTATTAGCGAGTGCTTCTCCATGGGATTTGGAGGTTATTAACCAAAACCCACAACATGGGAATACCTGTGCTCCTTGAAAAAAGCGTGGACTCTGTATCCCCACCACCAGAACACACATGAAGAAGTTTTCTGCTATCCTGAGTGTGGGCTGGCAATTTCAGGTGACAGAAGCGGCTGGGTTCTAATAGAATCCCTTAGCTTGTAATCCCTGAGTGTTTCCCTAGGACTGACTCTGAGAGAAACCTGGGGGTTGGGCTTTGAGGCCAAATAGTAGCGAGTGTCCCCGATGGACTGAGGAAGTATTTAGATGAATTCTCCATAAAGGGAAACACCTGAGCACCCATTCATCTGCGTGGAGTGGGGCTTCAAATCTCCCCACCACACAAGGTTGGGTTCCAGTATCCTGAGGGTGGGGTAGTTCCTCCAACTGACATCAGCGTCTTGGTTTGAATAGAATCCCTTTGCTTGTCTTCCCTGATGGTTTGCCTAGGCCAGTGTGTGGTTGAAAGTGGGATTTGGGATCTAAAACTAAGTATTAGCGTGTGCCTCTCCATGGGTAGTGGAGATGTTTAAACTACAACCCACAACTTGGGAATTACTGTGACCCCTGAAAAGTGCGTGTGCTATGTTTCCCCACGTCCAGCACACACAGGAAGAAGTGTTCTGGGGTTGTGAGTGTGGGGAGGTTCCTCCAACAGACAGCAGCACCTGGGTTGTAATAGAATCCCTTAGCTTGACTTCCCTAAGTGTTTTCCTAGGCCTAGCAGTAAGCGATGGTGGGGGATGGGCTCTAAAGCCAAGTATTAGCGAGTGCATCTCTGTGGGTAGTGGAGGGTTTGAAACTACTTCCCCAACCTTGGAACACCTATGCCCCATAAAGATGCGTGGAATCTGTTTCCCCACCTCCAGCACACACACGGAGACGTGCTCAGGTATCCTGATTGTGGGGAGGCTCCTCCAAATGACAGCAGCGCCTGGGTTCTAAAAGAATCCCTTAGCTTGTCTTCCCTGATGGCATGGCTAGGCTGGAGAGTGTGGGAAAGTGGGGGTTGGGCTCTAAACCAAGTATAAGCGAGAGCCTATCCATGGGATGTGGGTTTTTAATCTACAACCCACAACCATGGAATAAATGTGCCCCCTGAAAGATGCTTTGACTGTTTCCCTACATCCAGCACACACACGAAGATGTGTTCTGGTATTCTGAGTGTGGGGAAGTTCCTCAAACTGACAGCAGCACCAAGATTCCATTAGTATCCCTTAGCTTCTGTTCCCTGAGTGTTCTCTTAGACCAGGCCATGAGGGAAAGCTGGGGGTTGGGCTTGGAGGCCACGTAGCAGTGAGTGCCCCCTGATCCATTGAGGAAGTACTTAGAGGACTTCTCCCTAAACGGAACACCTTTTCCTCCATTCATCTGGGTGCAGTGGGGCTGCACATCTCTCCCACACCTAAGAATGTGTTCTGGAATTCTGAGTGCAGGGAAGTTCCTCCAACTGACAGCAGCGCCTGGGTTCTAATTGAATTCCTTTGCTTGTCTTCCCTGATGGAAAGCCTAGGCGGGAGTACGGGGGAAAATGTGGTTTGGGCTTCAAAACCAAGTATTTGCGATGACCTCTCTATGGTTTGTGGAGTTGTTTAAACTACATACCTAACCTGGGAACACCTGTGCCCCCATAAAGATCCGTGGAGTCTGTTTCCACACCTCCAGCACACACACGAACACTTGCACAGTTATCCTGAGAGTGGGCAGCCTCCTCCATCTGAGAGCAGGGCCTTGGTTCTTATAAAATCGCTTAACTTGTCTACCCTGTTTGGTTGCCTGATACGGAGTGCTGGGGAAAGGGTGGGTTGGGCTCTAAATCCAAGTATTAGCGAGTGCTTCTCCATGGGATTTGGAGGTTATTAACCAAAACCCACAACATGGGAATACCTGTGCTCCTTGAAAAAAGCGTGGACTCTGTATCCCCACCACCAGAACACACATGAAGAAGTTTTCTGCTATCCTGAGTGTGGGCTGGCAATTTCAGGTGACAGAAGCGGCTGGGTTCTAATAGAATCCCTTAGCTTGTAATCCCTGAGTGTTTCCCTAGGACTGACTCTGAGAGAAACCTGGGGGTTGGGCTTTGAGGCCAAATAGTAGCGAGTGTCCCCGATGGACTGAGGAAGTATTTAGATGAATTCTCCATAAAGGGAAACACCTGAGCACCCATTCATCTGCGTGGAGTGGGGCTTCAAATCTCCCCACCACACAAGGTTGGGTTCCAGTATCCTGAGGGTGGGGTAGTTCCTCCAACTGACATCAGCGTCTTGGTTTGAATAGAATCCCTTTGCTTGTCTTCCCTGATGGTTTGCCTAGGCCAGTGTGTGGTTGAAAGTGGGATTTGGGATCTAAAACTAAGTATTAGCGTGTGCCTCTCCATGGGTAGTGGAGATGTTTAAACTACAACCCACAACTTGGGAATTACTGTGACCACTGAAAAGTTCGTGTGCTATGTTTCCCCACGTCCAGCACACACAGGAAGAAGTGTTCTGGGGTTCTGAGAGTGGGGAGGTTCCTCCAACAGACAGCAGCACCTGGGTTGTAATAGAATCCCTTAGCTTGACTTCCCTAAGTGATTTCCTAGGCCTAGCAGTAAGCGATGGTGGGGGATGGGCTCTAAAGCCAAGTATTAGCGAGTGCATCTCTGTGGGTAGTGGAGGGTTTTAAACTACTTCCCCAACCTTGGAACACCTGTGCCCCATAAAGATGCGTGGAATCTTTTTCCCCACCTGTAGCACACACACGGAGACGTGCTCAGGTATCCTGATTGTGGGGAGGCTCCTCCAAATGACAGCAGCGCCTGGGTTCTAAAAGAATCCCTTTGCTTGTATTCCCTGATGGCATGCCTAGGCTGGAGAGTGGGGGAAAGTGGGGGTTGGGCTCTAAACCAAGTATAAGCGAGAGCCTATCCATGGGATGTGGGTTTTTAACCTACAACCCACAACCATGGAATAAATGTGCCCCCTGAAAGATGCTTTGACTGTTTCCCTACATCCAGCACACACACGAAGATGTGTTCTGGTATTCTGAATGTGGGGAAGTTCCTCAAACTGACAGCAGCACCTGGATTCTATTAGTATCCCTTAGGTTCTGTTCCCTGAGTGTTCTTTTAGGCCAGGCCATGAGGGAAAGCTGGGGGTTGGGCTTGGAGTCCACGTAGAAGTGAGTGCCCCCTGATCCATTGAGGAAGTACTTAGAGGACTTCTCCCTAAAGGGAACACCTTTTCCTGCATTCATCTGGGTGCAGTGGGGCTGCACATCTCTCCCACACCTAAGAATGTGTTCTGGAATTCTGAGTGCAGGGAAGTTCCTCCAACTGACAGCAGCGCCTGGGTTCTAATTGAATCCCTTTGCTTGTCTTCCCTGATGGAAAGCCTAGGCGGGAGTGCGGGGGAAAGTGTGGTTTGGGC
Source organism: Vicugna pacos (assembly GCF_048564905.1). Classification (NCBI taxonomy): domain Eukaryota; kingdom Metazoa; phylum Chordata; class Mammalia; order Artiodactyla; family Camelidae; genus Vicugna; species Vicugna pacos. Next base: position 18,402,481 of record NW_027328740.1, read on the forward strand.
TCCAAAACCAAGTATTTGCGATGACCTCTCTATGGTTTGTGGAGGTGTTTAAACTACATCCCTAACCTGGGAACACCTGTGCCCCCATAAAGATCCGTGGAGTCTGTTTCCACACCTCCAGCACACACACGAACACTTGCACAGTTATCCTGAGAGTGGGCAGCCTCCTCCAACTGAGAGCAGGGCCTTGGTTCTTATAAAATCGCTTAACTTGTCTACCCTGTTTGGTTGCCTGATACGGAGTGCTGGGGAAAGGGTGGGTTGGGCTCTAAATCCAAGTATTAGCGAGTGCTTCTCCATGGGATTTGGAGGTTATTAACCAAAAGCCCACAACATGGGAATACCTGTGCTCCTTGAAAAAAGCGTGGACTCTGTATCCCCACCACCAGAACAAACATGAAGAAGTTTTCTGCTATCCTGAGTGTGGGCTGGCAATTTCAGGTGACAGAAGCGGCTGGGTTCTAATAGAATCCCTTAGCTTGTAATCCCTGAGTGTTTCCCTAGGACTGACTCTGAGAGAAACCTGGGGGTTGGGCTTTGAGGCCAAATAGTAGCGAGTGTCCCCGATGGACTGAGGAAGTATTTAGATGAATTCTCCATAAAGGGAAACACCTGAGCACCCATTCATCTGCATGGAGTGGGGCTTCAAATCTCCCCACCACACAAGGTTGGGTTCCAGTATCCTGAGGGTGGGGTAGTTCCTCCAACTGACATCAGCGTCTTGGTTTGAATAGAATCCCTTTGCTTGTCTTCCCTGATGGTTTGACAAGGCCTGTGTGTGGCTGAAAGTGGGATTTGGGATCTAGAACTAAGTATTAGTGTGTGCCTCTCCATGGGTAGTGGAGATGTTTAAACTACATCCCACAACTTGGGAATTACTGTGACCCCTGAAAAGTGCGTGTGCTATGTTTCCCCACGTCCAGCACACACAGGAAGAAGTGTTCTGGGGTTCTGAGTGTGGGGAGGTTCCTCCAACAGACAGCAGCACCTGGGTTGTAATAGAATCCCTTAGCTTGACTTCCCTAAGTGTTTTCCTAGGCCTAGCAGTAAGCGATGGTGGGGGATGGGCTTTAAAGCCAAGTATTAGCGAGTGCATCTCTGTGGGTAGTGGAGGGTTTGAAACTACTTCCCCAACCTTGGAACACCTATGCCCCATAAAGATGCGTGGAATCTGTTTCCCCACCTCCAGCACACACACGGAGACGTGCTCAGGTATCCTGATTGTGGGGAGGCTCCTCCAAATGACAGCAGCGCCTGGGTTCTAAAAGAATCCCTTAGCTTGTCTTCCCTGATGGCATGGCTAGGCTGGAGAGTGTGGGAAAGTGGGGGTTGGGCTCTAAACCAAGTATAAGCGAGAGCCTATCCATGGGATGTGGGTTTTTAACCTACAACCCACAACCATGGAATAAATGTGCCCCCTGAAAGATGCTTTGACTGTTTCCCTACATCCAGCACACACACGAAGATGTGTTCTGGTATTCTGAGTGTGGGGAAGTTCCTCAAACTGACAGCAGCACCAAGATTCCATTAGTATCCCTTAGCTTCTGTTCCCTGACTGTTCTCTTAGACCAGGCCATGAGGGAAAGCTGGGGGTTGGGCTTGGAGGCCACGTAGCAGTGAGTGCCCCCTGATCCATTGAGGAAGTACTTAGAGGACTTCTCCCTAAACGGAACACCTTTTCCTCCATTCATCTGGGTGCAGTGGGGCTGCACATCTCTCCCACAGCTAAGAATGTGTTCTGGAATTCTGAGTGCAGGGAAGTTCCTCCAACTGACAGCAGCGCCTGGGTTCTAATTGAATTCCGTTGCTTGTCTTCCCTGATGGAAAGCCTAGGCGGGAGTACGGGGGAAAATGTGGTTTGGGCTTCAAAACCAAGTATTTGCGATGACCTCTCTATGGTGTGTGGAGTTGTTTAAACTACATACCTAACCTGGGAACACCTGTGCCCCCATAAAGATCCGTGGAGTCTGTTTCCACACCTCCAGCACACACACGAACACTTGCACAGTTATCCTGAGAGTGGGCAGCCTCCTCCATCTGAGAGCAGGGCCTTGGTTCTTATAAAATCGCTTAACTTGTCTACCCTGTTTGGTTGCCTGATACGGAGTGCTGGGGAAAGGGTGGGTTGGGCTCTAAATCCAAGTATTAGCGAGTGCTTCTCCATGGGATTTGGAGGTTATTAACCAAAACCCACAATATGGGAATACCTGTGCTCCTTGAAAAAAGCGTGGACTCTGTATCCCCACCACCAGAACACACATGAAGAAGTTTTCTGCTATCCTGAGTGTGGGCTGGCAATTTCAGGTGACAGAAGCGGCTGGGTTCTAATAGAATCCCTTAGCTTGTAATCCCTGAGTGTTTCCCTAGGACTGACTCTGAGAGAAACCTGGGGGTTGGGCTTTGAGTCCAAATAGTAGCGAGTGTCCCCGATGGACTGAGGAAGTATTTAGATGAATTCTCCATAAAGGGAAACACCTGAGCACCCATTCATCTGCGTGGAGTGGGGCTTCAAATCTCCCCACCACACAAGGTTGGGTTCCAGTATCCTGAGGGTGGGGTAGTTCCTCCAACTGACATCAGCGTCTTGGTTTGAATAGAATCCCTTTGCTTGTCTTCCCTGATGGTTTGCCTAGGCCAGTGTGTGGTTGAAAGTGGGATTTGGGATCTAAAACTAAGTATTAGCGTGTGCCTCTCCATGGGTAGTGGAGATGTTTAAACTACAACCCATAACCTGGGAATTACTGTGACCCCTGAAAAGTGCGTGTGCTATGTTTCCCCACGTCCAGCACACACAGGAAGAAGTGTTCTGGGGTTCTGGGTGTGGGGAGGTTCCTCCAACAGACAGCAGCACCTGGGTTGTAATAGAATCCCTTAGCTTGACTTCCCTAAGTGTTTTCCTAGGCCTAGCAGTAAGCGATGGTGGGGGATGGGCTCTAAAGCCAAGTATTAGCGAGTGCATCTCTGTGGGTAGTGGAGGGTTTTAAACTACTTCCCCACCCTTGGAACACCTGTGCCCCATAAAGATGCGTGGAATCTGTTTCCCCACCTGTAGCACACACACGGAGGCGTGCTCAGGTATCCTGATTGTGGGGAGGCTCCTCCAAATGACAGCAGCGCCTGGGTTCTTAAAGAATCCCTTTGCTTGTATTCCCTGATGGCATGGCTAGGCTGGAGAGTGGGGGAAAGTGGGGGTTGGGCTCTAAACCAAGTATAAGCGAGAGCCTATCCATGGGATGTGGGTTTTTAACATACAACCCACAACCATGGAATAAATGTGCCCCCTGAAAGATGCTTTGACTGTTTCCCTACATCCAGCACACACACGAAGATGTGTTCTGGTATTCTGAATGTGGGGAAGTTCCTCAAACTGACAGCAGCACCTGGATTCTATTAGTATCCCTTAGCTTCTGTTCCCTGCGTGTTCTTTTAGGCCAGGCCATGATGGAAAGCTGGGGGTTGTGCTTGGAGGCCACGTAGCAGTGAGTGCCCCCTGATCCATTGAGGAAGTACTTAGAGGACTTCTCCCTAAAGGGAACACCTTTTCCTGCATTCATCTGGGTGCAGTGGGGCTGCACATCTCTCCCACACCTAAGAATGTGTTCTGGAATTCTGAGTGCAGGGAAGTTCCTCCAACTGACAGCAGCGCCTGGGTTCTAATTGAATCCCTTTGCTTGTCTTCCCTGATGGAAAGCCTAGGCGGGAGTGCGGGGGAAAGTGTGGTTTGGGCTCCAAAACCAAGTATTTACGATGACCTCTCTATGGTTTGTGGAGGTGTTTAAACTACATCCCTAACCTGGGAACGCCTGTGCCCCCATAAAGATCCGTGGAGTCTGTTTCCACACCTCCAGCACACACACGAACACTTGCACAGTTATCCTGAGAGTGGGCAGCCTCCTCCAACTGAGAGCAGGGCCTTGGTTCTTATAAAATCGCTTAACTTGTCTACCCTGTTTGGTTGCCTGATACGGAGTGCTGGGGAAAGGGTGGGTTGGGCTCTAAATCCAAGTATTAGCGAGTGCTTCTCCATGGGATTTGGAGGTTATTAACCAAAAGCCCACAACATGGGAATACCTGTGCTCCTTGAAAAAAGTGTGGACTCTGTATCCCCACCACCAGAACACACATGAAGAAGTTTTCTGCTATCCTGAGTGTGGGCTGGCAATTTCAGGTGACAGAAGCGGCTGGGTTCTAATAGAATCCCTTAGCTTGTAATCCCTGAGTGTTTCCCTAGGACTGACTCTGAGAGAAACCTGGGGGTTGGGCTTTGAGGCCAAATAGTAGCGAGTGTCCCCGATGGACTGAGGAAGTATTTAGATGAATTCTCCATAAAGGGAAACACCTGAGCACCCATTCATCTGCGTGGAGTGGGGCTTCAAATCTCCCCACCACACAAGGTTGGGTTCCAGTGTCCTGAGGGTGGGGTAGTTCCTCCAACTGACATCAGCGTCTTGGTTTGAATAGAATCCCTTTGCTTGTCTTCCCTGATGGTTTGCCTAGGCCAGTGTGTGGTTGAAAGTGGGATTTGGGATCTAAAACTAAGTATTAGCGTGTGCCTCTCCATGGGTAGTGGAGATGTTTAAACTACAACCCACAACTTGGGAATTACTGTGACCCCTGAAAAGTGCGTGTGCTATGTTTCCCCACGTCCAGCACACACAGGAAGAAGTGTTCTGGGGTTCTGAGTGTGGGGAGGTTCCTCCAACCGACAGCAGTACCTGGGTTGTAATAGAATCCCTTAGCTTGACTTCCCTAAGTGTTTTCCTAGGCCTAGCAGTAAGCGATGGTGGGGGATGGGCTCTAAAGCCAAGTATTAGCGAGTGCATCTCTGTGGGTAGTGGAGGGTTTTAAACTACTTCCCCAACCTTGGAACACCTGTGCCCCATAAAGATGCGTGGAATCTGTTTCCCCACCTCCAGCACACACACGGAGACGTGCTCAGGTATCCTGATTGTGGGGAGGCTCCTCCAAATGACAGCAGCGCCTGGGATCTAAAAGAATCCCTTAGCTTGTCTTCCCTGATGGCATGCCTAGGCTGGAGAGTGGGGGAAAGTGGGGGTTGGGCTCTAAACCAAGTATAAGCGAGAGCCTATCCATGGGATGTGGGTTTTTAACCTACAACCCAAAACCATGGAATAAATGTGCCCCCTGAAAGATGCTTTGACTGTTTCCCTACATCCAGCACACACACGAAGATGTGTTCTGGTATTCTGAGTGTGGGGAAGTTCCTCAAACTGACAGCAGCACCAAGATTCCATTAGTATCCCTTAGCTTCTGTTCCCTGAGTGTTCTCTTAGACCAGGCCATGAGGGAAAGCTGGGGGTTGGGCTTGGAGGCCACGTAGCAGTGAGTGCCCCCTGATCCATTGAGGAAGTACTTAGAGGACTTCTCCCTAAACGGAACACCTTTTCCTCCATTCATCTGGGTGCAGTGGGGCTGCACATCTCTCCCACTCCTAAGAATGTGTTCTGGAATTCTGAGTGCAGGGAAGTTCCTCCAACTGACAGCAGCGCCTGGGTTCTAATTGAATTCCTTTGCTTGTCTTCCCTGATGGAAAGCCTAGGCGGGAGTACGGGGGAAAGTGTGGTTTGGGCTTCAAAACCAAGTATTTGCGATAACCTCTCTATGGTTTGTGGAGTTGTTTAAACTACATCCCTATCCTGGGAACACCTGTGCCCCCATAAAGATCCGTGGAGTCTGTTTCCACACCTCCAGCACACACACGAACACTTGCACAGTTATCCTGAGAGTGGGCAGCCTCCTCCAACTGAGAGCAGGGCCTTGGTTCTTATAAAATCGCTTAACTTGTCTACCCTGTTTGGTTGCCTGATACGGAGTGCTGGGGAAAGGGTGGGTTGGGCTCTAAATCCAAGTATTAGCGAGTGCTTCTCCATGGGTTTTGGAGGTTATTAACCAAAACCCACAACATGGGAATACCTGTGCTCCTTGAAAAAAGCGTGGACTCTGTATCCCCACCACCAGAACACACATGAAGAAGTTTTCTGCTATCCTGAGTGTGGGCTGGCAATTTCAGGTGACAGAAGCGGCTGGGTTCTAATAGAATCCCTTAGCTTGTAATCCCTGAGTGTTTCCCTAGGACTGACTCTGAGAGAAACCTGGGGGTTGGGCTTTGAGGCCAAATAGTAGCGAGTGTCCCCGATGGACTGAGGAAGTATTTAGATGAATTCTCCATAAAGGGAAACACCTGAGCACCCATTCATCTGCGTGGAGTGGGGCTTCAAATCTCCCCACCACACAAGGTTGGGTTCCAGTATCCTGAGGGTGGGGTAGTTCCTCCAACTGACATCAGCGTCTTGGTTTAAATAGAATCCCTTTGCTTGTCTTACCTGATGGTTTGCCTAGGCCAGTGTGTGGTTGAAAGTGGGATTTGGGATCTAAAACTAAGTATTAGCGTGTGCCTCTCCATGGGTAGTGGAGATGTTTAAACTACAACCCACAACTTGGGAATTACTGTGACCCCTGAAAAATGCGTGTGCTCTGTTTCCCCACGTCCAGCACACACAGGAAGAAGTGTTCTGGGGTTCTGAGTGTGGGGAGGTTCCTCCAACAGACAGCAGCACCTGGGTTGTAATAGAATCCCTTAGCTTGACTTCCCTAAGTGTTTTCCTAGGCCTAGCAGTAAGCGATGGTGGGGGATGGGCTCTAAAGCCAAGTATTAGCGAGTGCATCTCTGTGGGTAGTGGAGGGTTTTAAACTACTTCCCCACCCTTGGAACACCTGTGCCTCATAAAGATGCGTGGAATCTGTTTCCCCACCTGTAGCACACACACGGAGACGTGCTCAGGTATCCTGATTGTGGGGAGGCTCCTCCAAATGACAGCAGCGCCTGGGTTCTAAAAGAATCCCTTTGCTTGTATTCCCTGATGGCATGGCTAGGCTGGAGAGTGGGGGAAAGTGGGGGTTGGGCTCTAAACCAAGTATAAGCGAGAGCCTATCCATGGGATGTGGGTTTTTAACCTACAACCCACAACCATGGAATAAATGTGTCCCCTGAAAGATGCTTTGACTGTTTCCCTACATCCAGCACACACACGAAGATGTGTTCTGGTATTCTGAATGTGGGGAAGTTCCTCAAACTGACAGCAGCACCTGGATTCTATTAGTATCCCTTAGCTTCTGTTCCCTGAGTGTTCTATTAGGCCAGGCCATGAGGGAAAGCTGGGGGTTGGGCTTGGAGGCCACGTAGCAGTGAGTGCCCCCTGATCCATGGAGGAAGTACTTAGAGGACTTCTCCCAAAAGGGAACACCTTTTCTGCATTCCTCTGGGTGCAGTGGGGCTGCACATCTCACCCACACCTAAGAATGTGTTCTGGAATTCTGAGTGCAGGGAAGTTCCTCCAACTGACAGCAGCGCCTGGGTTCTAATTGAATCCCTTTGCTTGTCTTCCCTGATGGAAAGCCTAGGCGGGAGTGCGGGGGAAAGTGTGGTTTGGGCTCCAAAACCAAGTATTGGCGATGACCTCTCTATGGTTTGTGGAGGTGTTTAAACTACATCCCTAACCTGGGAACACCTGTGCCCCCATAAAGATCCGTGGAGTCTGTTTCCACACCTCCAGCACACACACGAACACTTGCACAGTTATCCTGAGAGTGGGCAGCCTCCTCCAACTGAGAGCAGGGCCTTGGTTCTTATAAAATCGCTTAACTTGTCTACCCTGTTTGGTTGCCTGATACGGAGTGCTGGGGAAAGGGTGGGTTGGGCTCTAAATCCAAGTATTAGCGAGTGCTTCTCCATGGGATTTGGAGGTTATTAACCAAAAGCCCACAACATGGGAATACCTGTGCTCCTTGAAAAAAGCGTGGACTCTGTATCCCCACCACCAGAACACACATGAAGAAGTTTTCTGCTATCCTGAGTGTGGGCTGGCAATTTCAGGTGACAGAAGCGGCTGGGTTCTAATAGAATCCCTTAGCTTGTAATCCCTGAGTGTTTCCCTAGGACTGACTCTGAGAGAAACCTGGGGGTTGGGATTTGAGGCCAAATAGTAGCGAGTGTCCCCGATGGACTGAGGAAGTATTTAGATGAATTCTCCATAAAGGGAAACACCTGAGCACCCATTCATCTGCGTGGTGTGGGGCTTCAAATCTCCCCACCACACAAGGTTGGGTTCCAGTATCCTGAGGGTGGGGTAGTTCCTCCAACTGACATCAGCGTCTTGGTTTGAATAGAATCCCTTTGCTTGTCTTCCCTGATGGTTTGCCTAGGCCAGTGTGTGGTTGAAAGTGGGATTTGGGATCTAAAACTAAGTATTAGCGTGTGCCTCTCCATGGGTAGTGGAGATGTTTAAACTACAACCCACAACTTGGGAATTACTGTGACCCCTGAAAAGTGCGTGTGCTATGTTTCCCCACGTCCAGCACACACAGGAAGAAGTGTTCTGGGGTTCTGAGTGTGGGGAGGTTCCTCCAACAGACAGCAGTACCTGGGTTGTAATAGAATCCCTTAGCTTGACTTCCCTAAGTGTTTTCCTAGGCCTAGCAGTAAGCGATGGTGGGGGATGGGCTCTAAAGCCAAGTATTAGCGAGTGCATCTCTGTGGGTAGTGGAGGGTTTTAAACTACTTCCCCAACCTTGGAACACCTGTGCCCCATAAAGATGCGTGGAATCTGTTTCCCCACCTCCAGCACACACACGGAGACGTGCTCAGGTATCCTGATTGTGGGGAGGCTCCTCCAAATGACAGCAGCGCCTGGGTTCTAAAAGAATCCCTTAGCTTGTCTTCCCTGATGGCATGCCTAGGCTGGAGAGTGGGGGAAAGTGGGGGTTGGGCTCTAAACCAAGTATAAGCGAGAGCCTATCCATGGGATGTGGGTTTTTAACCTACAACCCACAACCATGGAATAAATGTGCCCCCTGAAAGATGCTTTGACTGTTTCCCTACATCCAGCACACACACGAAGATGTGTTCTGGTATTCTGAGTGTGGGGAAGTTCCTCAAACTGACAGCAGCACCAAGATTCCATTAGTATCCCTTAGCATCTGTTCCCTGAGTGTTCTCTTAGACCAGGCCATGAGGGAAAGCTGGGGGTTGGGCTTGGAGGCCACGTAGCAGTGAGTGCCCCCTGATCCATTGAGGAAGTACTTAGAGGACTTCTCCCTAAACGGAACACCTTTTCCTCCATTCATCTGGGTGCAGTGGGGCTGCACATCTCTCCCACAGCTAAGAATGTGTTCTGGAATTCTGAGTGCAGGGAAGTTCCTCCAACTGACAGCAGCGCCTGATTTCTAATTGAATTCCTTTGCTTGTCTTCCCTGATGGAAAGCCTAGGCGGGAGTACGGGGGAAAGTGTGGTTTTGGCTTCAAAACCAAGTATTTGCGATGACCTCTCTATGGTTTGTGGAGTTGTTTAAACTACATCCCTAACCTGGGAACACCTGTGCCCCCATAAAGATCCGTGGAGTCTGTTTCCACACCTCCAGCACACACACGAACACTTGCACAGTTATCCTGAGAGTGGGCAGCCTCCTCCAACTGAGAGCAGGGCCTTGGTTCTTATAAAATCGCTTAACTTGTCTACCCTGTTTGGTTGCCTGATACGGAGTGCTGGGGAAAGGGTGGGTTGGGCTCTAAATCCAAGTATTAGCGAGTGCTTCTCCATGGGATTTGGAGGTTATTAACCAAAAGCCCACAACATGGGAATACCTGTGCTCCTTGAAAAAAGCGTGGACTCTGTATCCCCACCACCAGAACACACATGAAGAAGTTTTCTGCTATCCTGAGTGTGGGCTGGCAATTTCAGGTGACAGAAGCGGCTGGGTTCTAATAGAATCCCTTAGCTTGTAATTCCTGAGTGTTTCCCTAGGACTGACTCTGAGAGAAACCTGGGGGTTGGGCTTTGAGGCCAAATAGTAGCGAGTGTCCCCGATGGACTGAGGAAGTATTTAGATGAATTCTCCATAAAGGGAAACACCTGAGCACCCATTCATCTGCGTGGAGTGGGGCTTCAAATCTCCCCACCACACAAGGTTGGGTTCCAGTATCCTGAGGGTGGGGTAGTTCCTCCAACTGACATCAGCGTCTTGGTTTGAATAGAATCCCTTTGCTTGTCTTCCCTGATGGTTTGCCTAGGCCAGTGTGTGGTTGAAAGTGGGATTTGGGATCTAAAACTAAGTATTAGCGTGTGCCTCTCCATGGGTAGTGGAGATGTTTAAACTACAACCCACAACTTGGGAATTACTGTGACCCCTGAAAAATGCGTGTGCTATGTTTCCCCACGTCCAGCACACACAGGAAGAAGTGTTCTGGGGTTCTGAGTGTGGGGAGGTTCCTCCAACAGACAGCAGCACCTGGGTTGTAATAGAATCCCTTAGCTTGACTTCCCTAAGTGTTTTCCTAGGCCTAGCAGTAAGCGATGGTGGGGGATGGGCTCTAAAGCCAAGTATTAGCGAGTGCATCTCTGTGGGTAGTGGAGGGTTTTAAACTACTTCCCCACCCTTGGAACACCTGTGCCTCATAAAGATGCGTGGAATCTGTTTCCCCACCTGTAGCACACACACGGAGACGTGCTCAGGTATCCTGATTGTGGGGAGGCTCCTCCAAATGACAGCAGCGCCTGGGTTCTAAAAGAATCCCTTAGCTTGTCTTCCCTGATGGCATGGCTAGGCTGGAGAGTGGGGGAAAGTGGGGGTTGGGCTCTAAACCAAGTATAAGCGAGAGCCTATCCATGGGATGTGGGTTTTTAACCTACAACCCACAACCATGGAATAAATGTGTCCCCTGAAATATGCTTTGACTGTTTCCCTACATCCAGCACACACACGAAGATGTGTTCTGGTATTCTGAATGTGGGGAAGTTCCTCAAACTGACAGCAGCACCTGGATTCTATTAGTATCCCTTAGCTTCTGTTCCCTGAGTGTTCTTTTAGGCCAGGCCATGAGGGAAAGCTGGGGGTTGGGCTTGGAGGCCACGTAGCAGTGAGTGCCCCCTGATCCATTGAGGAAGTACTTAGAGGACTTCTCCCAAAAGGGAACACCTTTTCCTGCATTCCTCTGGGTGCAGTGGGGCTGCACATCTCTCCCACTCCTAAGAATGTGTTCTGGAATTCTGAGTGCAGGGAAGTTCCTCCAACTGACAGCAGCGCCTGGGTTCTAATTGAATCCCTTTGCTTGTCTTCCCTGATGGAAAGCCTAGGCGGGAGTGCGGGGGAAAGTGTGGTTTGGGCTCCAAAACCAAGTATTTGCGATGACCTCTCTATGGTTTGTGGAGGTGTTTAAACTACATCCCTAACCTGGGAACACCTGTGCCCCCATAAAGATCCGTGGAGTCTGTTTCCACACCTCCAGCACACACACGAACACTTGCACAGTTATCCTGAGAGTGGGCAGCCTCCTCCAACTGAGAGCAGGGCCTTGGTTCTTATAAAATCGCTTAACTTGTCTACCCTGTTTGGTTGCCTGATACGGAGTGCTGGGGAAAGGGTGGGTTGGGCTCTAAATCCAAGTATTAGCGAGTGCTTCTCCATGGGATTTGGAGGGTATTAACCAAAAGCCCACAACATGGGAATACCTGTGCTCCTTGAAAAAAGCGTGGACTCTGTATCCCCACCACCAGAACACACATGAAGAAGTTTTCTGCTATCCTGAGTGTGGGCTGGCAATTTCAGGTGACAGAAGCGGCTGGGTTCTAATAGAATCCCTTAGCTTGTAATCCCTGAGTGTTTCCCTAGGACTGACTCTGAGAGAAACCTGGGGGTTGGGCTTTGAGGCCAAATAGAAGCGAGTGTCCCCGATGGAGTGAGGAAGTGTTTAGATGAATTCTCCATAAAGGGAAACACCTGAGCACCCATTCATCTGCGTGGAGTGGGGCTTCAAATCTCCCCACCACACAAGGTTGGGTTCCAGTATCCTGAGGGTGGGGTAGTTCCTCCAACTGACATCAGCGTCTTGGTTTGAATAGAATCCCTTTGCTTGTCTTCCCTGATGGTTTGCCTAGGCCAGTGTGTGGTTGAAAGTGGGATTTGGGATCTAAAACTAAGTATTAGCGTGTGCCTCTCCATGGGTAGTGGAGATGTTTAAACTACAACCCACAACTTGGGAATTACTGTGACCCCTGAAAAGTGCGTGTGCTATGTTTCCCCACGTCCAGCACACACAGGAAGAAGTGTTCTGGGGTTCTGAGTGTGGGGAGGTTCCTCCAACAGACAGCAGTACCTGGGTTGTAATAGAATCCCTTAGCGTGACTTCCTTAAGTGTTTTCCTAGGCCTAGCAGTAAGCGATGGTGGGGGATGGGCTCTAAAGCCAAGTATAAGCGAGTGCATCTCTGTGGGTAGTGGAGGGTTTGAAACTACTTCCCCAACCTTGGAACACCTGTGCCCCATAAAGATGCGTGGAATCTGTTTCCCCACCTCCAGCACACACACGGAGACGTGCTCAGGTATCCTGATTGTGGGGAGGCTCCTCCAAATGACAGCAGCGCCTGGGTTCTAAAAGAATCCCTTAGCTTGTCTTCCCTGATGGCATGGCTAGGCTGGAGAGTGGGGGAAAGTGGGGGTTGGGCTCTAAACCAAGTATAAGCGAGAGCCTATCCATGGGATGTGGGTTTTTAACCTACAACCCACAACCATGGAATAAATGTGTCCCCTGAAAGATGCTTTGACTGTTTCCATACATCCAGCACACACACGAAGATGTGTTCTGGTATTCTGAATGTGGGGAAGTTCCTCAAACTGACAGTAGCACCTGAATTCTATTAGTATCCCTTAGCTTCTGTTCGCTGAGTGTTCTTTTAGGCCAGGCCATGAGGGAAAGCTGGGGGTTGGGCTTGGAGGCCACGTAGCAGTGAGTGCCCCCTGATCCATTGAGGAAGTACTTAGAGGACTTCTCCCTAAACGGAACACCTTTTCCTGCATTCATCTGGGTGCAGTGGGGCTGCACATCTCTCCCACACCTAAGAATGTGTTCTGGAATTCTGAGTGCAGGGAAGTTCCTCCAACTGACAGCAGCGCCTGGGTTCTAATTGAATTCCTTTGCTTGTCTTCCCTGATGGAAAGCCTAGGCGGGAGTGCGGGGGAAAGTGTGGTTTGGGCTCCAAAACCAAGTATTTGCGATGACCTCTCTATGGTTTGTGGAGTTGTTTAAACTACATCCCTAACCTGGGAACACCTGTGCCCCCATAAAGATCCGTGGAGTCTGTTTCCACACCTCCAGCACACACACGAACACTTGCACAGTTATCCTGAGAGTGGGCAGCCTCCTCCAACTGAGAGCAGGGCCTTGGTTCTTATAAAATCGCTTAACTTGTCTACCCTGTTTGGTTGCCTGATACGGAGTGCTGGGGAAAGGGTGGGTTGGGCTCTAAATCCAAGTATTAGCGAGTGCTTCTCCATGGGATTTGGAGGGTATTAACCAAAAGCCCACAACATGGGAATACCTGTGCTCCTTGAAAAAAGCGTGGACTCTGTATCCCCACCACCAGAACACACATGAAGAAGTTTTCTGCTATCCTGAGTGTGGGCTGGCAATTTCAGGTGACAGAAGCGGCTGGGTTCTAATAGAATCCCTTAGCTTGTAATCCCTGAGTGTTTCCCTAGGACTGACTCTGAGAGAAACCTGGGGGTTGGGCTTTGAGGCCAAATACTAGCGAGTGTCCCCGATGGAGTGAGGAAGTGTTTAGATGAATTCTCCATAAAGGGAAACACCTGAGCACCCATTCATCTGCGTGGAGTGGGGCTTCAAATCTCCCCACCACACAAGGTTGGGTTCCAGTATCCTGAGGGTGGGGTAGTTCCTCCAACTGACATCAGCGTCTTGGTTTGAATAGAATCCCTTTGCTTGTCTTCCCTGATGGTTTGCCTAGGCCAGTGTGTGGTTGAAAGTGGGATTTGGGATCTAAAACTAAGTATTAGCGTGTGCCTCTCCATGGGTAGTGGAGATGTTTAAACTACAACCCACAACTTGGGAATTACTGTGACCCCTGAAAAGTGCGTGTGCTATGTTTCCCCACGTCCAGCACACACAGGAAGAAGTGTTCTGGGGTTCTGAGTGTGGGGAGGTTCCTCCAACAGACAGCAGTACCTGGGTTGTAATAGAATCCCTTAGCGTGACTTCCCTAAGTGTTTTCCTAGGCCTAGCAGTAAGCGATGGTGGGGGATGGGCTCTAAAGCCAAGTATAAGCGAGTGCATCTCTGTGGGTAGTGGAGGGTTTGAAACTACTTCCCCAACCTTGGAACACCTGTGCCCCATAAAGATGCGTGGAATCTGTTTCCCCACCTCCAGCACACACACGGAGACGTGCTCAGGTATCCTGATTGTGGGGAGGCTCCTCCAAATGACAGCAGCGCCTGGGTTCTAAAAGAATCCCTTAGCTTGTCTTCCCTGATGGCATGGCTAGGCTGGAGAGTGGGGGAAAGTGGGGGTTGGGCTCTAAACCAAGTATAAGCGAGAGCCTATCCATGGGATGTGGGTTTTTAACCTACAACCCACAACCATGGAATAAATGTGTCCCCTGAAAAATGCTTTGACTGTTTCCATACATCCAGCACACACACGAAGATGTGTTCTGGTATTCTGAATGTGGGGAAGTTCCTCAAACTGACAGTAGCACCTGAATTCTATTAGTATCCCTTAGCTTCTGTTCGCTGAGTGTTCTTTTAGGCCAGGCCATGAGGGAAAGCTGGGGGTTGGGCTTGGAGGCCACGTAGCAGTGAGTGCCCCCTGATCCATTGAGGAAGTACTTAGAGGACTTCTCCCTAAACGGAACACCTTTTCCTGCATTCCTCTGGGTGCAGTGGGGCTGCACATCTCTCCCACACCTAAGAATGTGTTCTGGAATTCTGAGTGCAGGGAAGTTCCTCCAACTGACAGCAGCGCCTGGGTTCTAATTGAATTCCTTTGCTTGTCTTCCCTGATGGAAAGCCTAGGCGGGAGTACGGGGGAAAGTGTGGTTTGGGCTTCAAAACCAAGTATTTGCGATGACCTCTCTATGGTTTGTGGAGTTGTTTAAACTACATCCCTAACCTGGGAACACCTGTGCCCCCATAAAGATCCGTGGAGTCTGTTTCCACACCTCCAGCACACACACGAACACTTGCACAGTTATCCTGAGAGTGGGCAGCCTCCTCCAACTGAGAGCAGGGCCTTGGTTCTTATAAAATCGCTTAACTTGTCTACCCTGTTTGGTTGCCTGATACGGAGTGCTGGGGAAAGGGTGGGTTGGGCTCTAAATCCAAGTATTAGCGAGTGCTTCTCCATGGGATTTGGAGGTTATTAACCAAAAGCCCACAACATGGGAATACCTGTGCTCCTTGAAAAAAGCGTGGACTCTGTATCCCCACCACCAGAACACACATGAAGAAGTTTTCTGCTATCCTGAGTGTGGGCTGGCAATTTCAGGTGACAGAAGCGGCTGGGTTCTAATAGAATCCCTTAGCTTGTAATCCCTGAGTGTTTCCCTAGGACTGACTCTGAGAGAAACCTGGGGGTTGGGCTTTGAGGCCAAATAGTAGCGAGTGTCCCCGATGGAGTGAGGAAGTGTTTAGATGAATTCTCCATAAAGGGAAACACCTGAGCACCCATTCATCTGCGTGGAGTGGGGCTTCAAATCTCCCCACCACACAAGGTTGGGTTCCAGTATCCTGAGGGTGGGGTAGTTCCTCCAACTGACATCAGCGTCTTGGTTTGAATAGAATCCCTTTGCGTGTCTTCCCTGATGGTTTGCCTAGGCCAGTGTGTGGTTGAAAGTGGGATTTGGGATCTAAAACTAAGTATTAGCGTGTGCCTCTCCATGGGTAGTGGAGATGTTTAAACTACAACCCACAACTTGGGAATTACTGTGACCCCTGAAAAATGCGTGTGCTATGTTTCCCCACGTCCAGCACACACAGGAAGAAGTGTTCTGGGGTTCTGAGTGTGGGGAGGTTCCTCCAACAGACAGCAGCACCTGGGTTGTAATAGAATCCCTTAGCTTGACTTCCCTAAGTGTTTTCCTAGGCCTAGCAGTAAGCGATGGTGGGGGATGGGCTCTAAAGCCAAGTATTAGCGAGTGCATCTCTGTGGGTAGTGGAGGGTTTTAAACTACTTCCCCAGCCTTGGAACACCTGTGCCTCATAAAGATGCGTGGAATCTGTTTCCCCACCTGTAGCACACACACGGAGACGTGCTCAGGTATCCTGATTGTGGGGAGGCTCCTCCAAATGACAGCAGCGCCTGGGTTCTAAAAGAATCCCTTAGCTTGTCTTCCCTGATGGCATGGCTAGGCTGGAGAGTGGGGGAAAGTGGGGGTTGGGCTCTAAACCAAGTATAAGCGAGAGCCTATCCATGGGATGTGGGTTTTTAACCTACAACCCACAACCATGGAATAAATGTGTCCCCTGAAAGATGCATTGACTGTTTCCCTACATCCAGCACACACACGAAGAAGTGTTCTGGTATTCTGAATGTGGGGAAGTTCCTCAAACTTACAGCAGCACCTGAATTCTATTAGTATCCCTTAGCTTCTGTTCCCTGAGTGTTCTTTTAGGCCAGGCCATGAGGGAAAGCTGGGGGTTGGGCTTGGAGGCCACGTAGCAGTGAGTGCCCCCTGATCCATTGAGGAAGTACTTAGAGGACTTCTCCCAAAAGGGAACACCTTTTCCTGCATTCCTCTGGGTGCAGTGGGGCTGCACATCTCTCCCACACCTAAGAATGTGTTCTGGAATTCTGAGTGCAGGGAAGTTCCTCCAACTGACAGCAGCGCCTGGGTTCTAATTGAATCCCTTTGCTTGTCTTCCCTGATGGAAAGCCTAGGCGGGAGTGCGGGGGAAAGTGTGGTTTGGGCTCCAAAACCAAGTATTTGCGATGACCTCTCTATGGTTTGTGGAGGTGTTTAAACTACATCCCTAACCTGGGAACACCTGTGCCCATATAAAGATCCGTGGAGTCTGTTTCCACACCTCCAGCACACACACGAACACTTGCACAGTTATCCTGAGAGTGGGCAGCCTCCTCCAACTGAGAGCAGGGCCTTGGTTCTTATAAAATCGCTTAACTTGTCTACCCTGTTTGGTTGCCTGATACGGAGTGCTGGGGAAAGGGTGGGTTGGGCTCTAAATCCAAGTATTAGCGAGTGCTTCTCCATGGGATTTGGAGGTTATTAACCAAAAGCCCACAACATGGGAATACCTGTGCTCCTTGAAAAAAGCGTGGACTCTGTATCCCCACCACCAGAACACACATGAAGAAGTTTTCTGCTATCCTGAGTGTGGGCTGGCAATTTCAGGTGACAGAAGCGGCTGGGTTCTAATAGAATCCCTTAGCTTGTAATCCCTGAGTGTTTCCCTAGGACTGACTCTGAGAGAAACCTGGGGGTTGGGCTTTGAGGCCAAATAGTAGCGAGTGTCCCCGATGGAGTGAGGAAGTATTTAGATGAATTCTCCATAAAGGGAAACACCTGAGCACCCATTCATCTGCGTGGAGTGGGGCTTCAAATCTCCCCACCACACAAGGTTGGGTTCCAGTATCCTGAGGGTGGGGTAGTTCCTCCAACTGACATCAGCGTCTTGGTTTGAATAGAATCCCTTTGCTTGTCTTCCCTGATGGTTTGCCTAGGCCAGTGTGTGGTTGAAAGTGGGATTTGGGATCTAAAACTAAGTATTAGCGTGTGCCTCTCCATGGGTAGTGGAGATGTTTAAACTACAACCCACAACTTGGGAATTACTGTGATACCTGAAAAGTGCGTGTGCTATGTTTCCCCACGTCCAGCACACACAGGAAGAAGTGTTCTGGGGTTGTGAGTGTGGGGAGGTTCCTCCAACAGACAGCAGCACCTGGGTTGTAATAGAATCCCTAAGCTTGACTTCCCTAAGTGTTTTCCTAGGCCTAGCAGTAAGCGATGGTGGGGGATGGGCTCTAAAGCCAAGTATTAGCGACTGCATCTCTGTGGGTAGTGGAAGGTTTGAAACTACTTCCCCAACCTTGGAACACCTGTGCCCCATAAAGATGCGTGGAATCTGTTTCCCCACCTCCAGCACACACACGGAGACGTGCTCAGGTATCCTGATTGTGGGGAGGCTCCTCCAAATGACAGCAGCACCTGGGTTCTAAAAGAATCCCTTAGCTTGTCTTCCCTGATGGCATGGCTAGGCTGGAGAGTGGGGGAAAGTGGGGGTTGGGCTCTAAACCAAGTATAAGCGAGAGCCTATCCATGGGACGTGGGTTTTTAACCTACAACCCACAACCATGGAATAAATGTGTCCCCTGAAATATGCTTTGACTGTTTCCCTACATCCAGCACACACACGAAGATGTGTTCTGGTATTCTGAATGTGGGGAAGTTCCTCAAACTGACAGCAGCACCTGGATTCTATTAGTATCCCTTAGCTTCTGTTCCCTGAGTGTTCTTTTAGGCCAGGCCATGAGGGAAAGCTGGGGGTTGGGCTTGGAGGCCACGTAGCAGTGAGTGCCCCCTGATCCATTGAGGAAGTACTTAGAGGACTTCTCCCAAAAGGGAACACTTTTCATGCATTCCTCTGGGTGCAGTGGGGCTGCACAACTCTCCCACACCTAAGAATGTGTTCTGGAATTCTGAGTGCAGGGAAGTTCCTCCAACTGACAGCAGCGCCTGGGTTCTAATTGAATCCCTTTGCTTGTCTTCCCTGATGGAAAGCCTAGGCGGGAGTGCGGGGGAAAGTGTGGTTTGGGCTCCAAAACCAAGTATTTGCGATGACCTCTCTATGGTTTGTGGAGGTGTTTAAACTACATCCCTAACCTGGGAACACCTGTGCCCCCATAAAGATCCGTGGAGTCTGTTTCCACACCTCCAGCACACACACGAACACTTGCACAGTTATCCTGAGAGTGGGCAGCCTCCTCCAACTGAGAGCAGGGCCTTGGTTCTTATAAAATCGCTTAACTTGTCTACCCTGTTTGGTTGCCTGATACGGAGTGCTGGGGAAAGGGTGGGTTGGGCTCTAAATCCAAGTATTAGCGAGTGCTTCTCCATGGGATTTGGAGGTTATTAACCAAAAGCCCACAACATGGGAATACCTGTGCTCCTTGAAAAAAGCGTGGACTCTGTATCCCCACCACCAGAACACACATGAAGAAGTTTTCTGCTATCCTGAGTGTGGGCTGGCAATTTCAGGTGACAGAAGCGGCTGGGTTCTAATAGAATCCCTTAGCTTGTAATCCCTGAGTGTTTCCCTAGGACTGACTCTGAGAGAAACCTGGGGGTTGGGCTTTGAGGCCAAATAGTAGCGAGTGTCCCCGATGGACTGAGGAAGTATTTAGATGAATTCTCCATAAAGGGAAACACCTGAGCACCCATTCATCTGCGTGGAGTGGGGCTTCAAATCTCCCCACCACACAAGGTTGGGTTCCAGTATCCTGAGGGTGGGGTAGTTCCTCCAACTGACATCAGCGTCTTGGTTTGAATAGAATCCCTTTGCTTGTCTTCCCTGATGGTTTGCCTAGGCCAGTGTGTGGTTGAAAGTGGGATTTGGGATCTAAAACTAAGTATTAGCGTGTGCCTCTCCATGGGTAGTGGAGATGTTTAAACTACAACCCACAACTTGGGAATTACTGTGACCCCTGAAAAGTGCGTGTGCTATGTTTCCCCACGTCCAGCACACACAGGAAGAAGTGTTCTGGGGTTCTGAGTGTGGGGAGGTTCCTCCAACAGACAGCAGTACCTGGGTTGTAATAGAATCCCTTAGCTTGACTTCCCTAAGTGTTTTCCTAGGCCTAGCAGTAAGCGATGGTGGGGGATGGGCTCTAAAGCCAAGTATTAGCGAGTGCATCTCTGTGGGTAGTGGAGGGTTTTAAACTACTTCCCCAACCTTGGAACACCTGTGCCCCATAAAGATGCGTGGAATCTGTTTCCCCACCTCCAGCACACACACGGAGACGTGCTCAGGTATCCTGATTGTGGGGAGGCTCCTCCAAATGACAGCAGCGCCTGGGTTCTAAAAGAATCCCTTAGCTTGTCTTCCCTGATGGCATGCCTAGGCTGGAGAGTGGGGGAAAGTGGGGGTTGGGCTCTAAACCAAGTATAAGCGAGAGCCTATCCATGGGATGTGGGTTTTTAACCTACAACCCACAACCATGGAATAAATGTGCCCCCTGAAAGATGCTTTGACTGTTTCCCTACATCCAGCACACACACGAAGATGTGTTCTGGTATTCTGAGTGTGGGGAAGTTCCTCAAACTGACAGCAGCACCAAGATTCCATTAGTATCCCTTAGCATCTGTTCCCTGAGTGTTCTCTTAGACCAGGCCATGAGGGAAAGCTGGGGGTTGGGCTTGGAGGCCACGTAGCAGTGAGTGCCCCCTGATCCATTGAGGAAGTACTTAGAGGACTTCTCCCTAAACGGAACACCTTTTCCTCCATTCATCTGGGTGCAGTGGGGCTGCACATCTCTCCCACAGCTAAGAATGTGTTCTGGAATTCTGAGTGCAGGGAAGTTCCTCCAACTGACAGCAGCGCCTGATTTCTAATTGAATTCCTTTGCTTGTCTTCCCTGATGGAAAGCCTAGGCGGGAGTACGGGGGAAAGTGTGGTTTTGGCTTCAAAACCAAGTATTTGCGATGACCTCTCTATGGTTTGTGGAGTTGTTTAAACTACATCCCTAACCTGGGAACACCTGTGCCCCCATAAAGATCCGTGGAGTCTGTTTCCACACCTCCAGCACACACACGAACACTTGCACAGTTATCCTGAGAGTGGGCAGCCTCCTCCAACTGAGAGCAGGGCCTTGGTTCTTATAAAATCGCTTAACTTGTCTACCCTGTTTGGTTGCCTGATACGGAGTGCTGGGGAAAGGGTGGGTTGGGCTCTAAATCCAAGTATTAGCGAGTGCTTCTCCATGGGATTTGGAGGTTATTAACCAAAAGCCCACAACATGGGAATACCTGTGCTCCTTGAAAAAAGCGTGGACTCTGTATCCCCACCACCAGAACACACATGAAGAAGTTTTCTGCTATCCTGAGTGTGGGCTGGCAATTTCAGGTGACAGAAGCGGCTGGGTTCTAATAGAATCCCTTAGCTTGTAATCCCTGAGTGTTTCCCTAGGACTGACTCTGAGAGAAACCTGGGGGTTGGGCTTTGAGGCCAAATAGTAGCGAGTGTCCCCGATGGACTGAGGAAGTATTTAGATGAATTCTCCATAAAGGGAAACACCTGAGCACCCATTCATCTGCGTGGAGTGGGGCTTCAAATCTCCCCACCACACAAGGTTGGGTTCCAGTATCCTGAGGGTGGGGTAGTTCCTCCAACTGACATCAGCGTCTTGGTTTGAATAGAATCCCTTTGCTTGTCTTCCCTGATGGTTTGCCTAGGCCAGTGTGTGGTTGAAAGTGGGATTTGGGATCTAAAACTAAGTATTAGCGTGTGCCTCTCCATGGGTAGTGGAGATGTTTAAACTACAACCCACAACTTGGGAATTACTGTGACCCCTGAAAAGTGCGTGTGCTATGTTTCCCCACGTCCAGCACACACAGGAAGAAGTGTTCTGGGGTTCTGAGTGTGGGGAGGTTCCTCCAACAGACAGCAGTACCTGGGTTGTAATAGAATCCCTTAGCTTGACTTCCCTAAGTGTTTTCCTAGGCCTAGCAGTAAGCGATGGTGGGGGATGGGCTCTAAAGCCAAGTATTAGCGAGTGCATCTCTGTGGGTAGTGGAGGGTTTTAAACTACTTCCCCAACCTTGGAACACCTGTGCCCCATAAAGATGCGTGGAATCTGTTTCCCCACCTCCAGCACACACACGGAGACGTGCTCAGGTATCCTGATTGTGGGGAGGCTCCTCCAAATGACAGCAGCGCCTGGGTTCTAAAAGAATCCCTTAGCTTGTCTTCCCTGATGGCATGCCTAGGCTGGAGAGTGGGGGAAAGTGGGGGTTGGGCTCTAAACCAAGTATAAGCGAGAGCCTATCCATGGGATGTGGGTTTTTAACCTACAACCCACAACCATGGAATAAATGTGCCCCCTGAAAGATGCTTTGACTGTTTCCCTACATCCAGCACACACACGAAGATGTGTTCTGGTATTCTGAGTGTGGGGAAGTTCCTCAAACTGACAGCAGCACCAAGATTCCATTAGTATCCCTTAGCATCTGTTCCCTGAGTGTTCTCTTAGACCAGGCCATGAGGGAAAGCTGGGGGTTGGGCTTGGAGGCCACGTAGCAGTGAGTGCCCCCTGATCCATTGAGGAAGTACTTAGAGGACTTCTCCCTAAACGGAACACCTTTTCCTCCATTCATCTGGGTGCAGTGGGGCTGCACATCTCTCCCACAGCTAAGAATGTGTTCTGGAATTCTGAGTGCAGGGAAGTTCCTCCAACTGACAGCAGCGCCTGATTTCTAATTGAATTCCTTTGCTTGTCTTCCCTGATGGAAAGCCTAGGCGGGAGTACGGGGGAAAGTGTGGTTTTGGCTTCAAAACCAAGTATTTGCGATGACCTCTCTATGGTTTGTGGAGTTGTTTAAACTACATCCCTAACCTGGGAACACCTGTGCCCCCATAAAGATCCGTGGAGTCTGTTTCCACACCTCCAGCACACACACGAACACTTGCACAGTTATCCTGAGAGTGGGCAGCCTCCTCCAACTGAGAGCAGGGCCTTGGTTCTTATAAAATCGCTTAACTTGTCTACCCTGTTTGGTTGCCTGATACGGAGTGCTGGGGAAAGGGTGGGTTGGGCTCTAAATCCAAGTATTAGCGAGTGCTTCTCCATGGGATTTGGAGGGTATTAACCAAAAGCCCACAACATGGGAATACCTGTGCTCCTTGAAAAAAGCGTGGACTCTGTATCCCCACCACCAGAACACACATGAAGAAGTTTTCTGCTATCCTGAGTGTGGGCTGGCAATTTCAGGTGACAGAAGCGGCTGGGTTCTAATAGAATCCCTTAGCTTGTAATCCCTGAGTGTTTCCCTAGGACTGACTCTGAGAGAAACCTGGGGGTTGGGCTTTGAGGCCAAATAGTAGCGAGTGTCCCCGATGGAGTGAGGAAGTGTTTAGATGAATTCTCCATAAAGGGAAACACCTGAGCACCCATTCATCTGCGTGGAGTGGGGCTTCAAATCTCCCCACCACACAAGGTTGGGTTCCAGTATCCTGAGGGTGGGGTAGTTCCTCCAACTGACATCAGCGTCTTGGTTTGAATAGAATCCCTTTGCTTGTCTTCCCTGATGGTTTGCCTAGGCCAGTGTGTGGTTGAAAGTGGGATTTGGGATCTAAAACTAAGTATTAGCGTGTGCCTCTCCATGGGTAGTGGAGATGTTTAAACTACAACCCACAACTTGGGAATTACTGTGACCCCTGAAAAGTGCGTGTGCTATGTTTCTCCACGTCCAGCACACACAGGAAAAAGTGTTCTGGGGTTCTGAGTGTGGGGAGGTTCCTCCAACAGACAGCAGTACCTGGGTTGTAATAGAATCCCTTAGCGTGACTTCCCTAAGTGTTTTCCTAGGCCTAGCAGTAAGCGATGGTGGGGGATGGGCTCTAAAGCCAAGTATTAGCGAGTGCATCTCTGTGGGTAGTGGAGGGTTTTAAACTACTTCCCCACCCTTGGAACACCTGTGCCTCATAATGATGCGTGGAATCTGTTTCCCCACCTGTAGCACACACACGGAGACGTGCTCAGGTATCCTGATTGTGGGGAGGCTCCTCCAAATGACAGCAGCGCCTGGGTTCTAAAAGAATCCCTTAGCTTGTCTTCCCTGATGGCATGGCTAGGCTGGAGAGTGGGGGAAAGTGGGGGTTGGGCTCTAAACCAAGTATAAGCGAGAGCCTATCCATGGGATGTGGGTTTTTAACCTACAACCCACAACCATGGAATAAATGTGTCCCCTGAAATATGCTTTGACTGTTTCCCTACATCCAGCACACACACGAAGATGTGTTCTGGTATTCTGAGTGTGGGGAAGTTCCTCAAACTGACAGCAGCACCAAGATTCCATTAGTATCCCTTAGCTTCTGTTCCCTGAGTGTTCTCTTAGACCAGGCTTGAGGGAAAGCTGGGGGTTGGGCTTGGAGGCCACGTAGCAGTGAGTGCCCCCTGATCCATTGAGGAAGTACTTAGAGGACTTCTCCCTAAACGGAACACCTTTTCCTGCATTCATCTGGGTGCAGTGGGGCTGCACATCTCTCCCACACCTAAGAATGTGTTCTGGAATTCTGAGTGCAGGGAAGTTCCTCCAACTGACAGCAGCGCCTGGGTTCTAATTGAATTCCTTTGCTTGTCTTCCCTGATGGAAAGCCTAGGCGGGAGTGCGGGGGAAAGTGTGGTTTGGGCTCCAAAACCAAGTATTTGCGATGACCTCTCTATGGTTTGTGGAGTTGTTTAAACTACATCCCTAACCTGGGAACACCTGTGCCCCCATAAAGATCCGTGGAGTCTGTTTCCACACCTCCAGCACACACACGAACACTTGCACAGTTATCCTGAGAGTGGGCAGCCTCCTCCAACTGAGAGCAGGGCCTTGGTTCTTATAAAATCGCTTAACTTGTCTACCCTGTTTGGTTGCCTGATACGGAGTGCTGGGGAAAGGGTGGGTTGGGCTCTAAATCCAAGTATTAGCGAGTGCTTCTCCATGGGATTTGGAGGGTATTAACCAAAAGCCCACAACATGGGAATGCCTGTGCTCCTTGAAAAAAGCGTGGACTCTGTATCCCCACCACCAGAACACACATGAAGAAGTTTTCTGCTATCCTGAGTGTGGGC
Source organism: Vicugna pacos (assembly GCF_048564905.1). Taxonomy (NCBI): domain Eukaryota; kingdom Metazoa; phylum Chordata; class Mammalia; order Artiodactyla; family Camelidae; genus Vicugna; species Vicugna pacos. The sequence continues at coordinate 18,427,137 of NW_027328740.1, forward strand.
TGGCAATTTCAGGTGACAGAAGCGGCTGGGTTCTAATAGAATCCCTTAGCTTGTAATCCCTGAGTGTTTCCCTAGGACTGACTCTGAGAGAAACCTGGGGGTTGGGCTTTGAGGCCAAATAGTAGCGAGTGTCCCCGATGGAGTGAGGAAGTGTTTAGATGAATTCTCCATAAAGGGAAACACCTGAGCACCCATTCATCTGCGTGGAGTGGGGCTTCAAATCTCCCCACCACACAAGGTTGGGTTCCAGTATCCTGAGGGTGGGGTAGTTCCTCCAACTGACATCAGCGTCTTGGTTTGAATAGAATCCCTTTGCTTGTCTTCCCTGATGGTTTGCCTAGGCCAGTGTGTGGTTGAAAGTGGGATTTGGGATCTAAAACTAAGTATTAGCGTGTGCCTCTCCATGGGTAGTGGAGATGTTTAAACTACAACCCACAACTTGGGAATTACTGTGACCCCTGAAAAGTGCGTGTGCTATGTTTCCCCACGTCCAGCACACACAGGAAGAAGTGTTCTGGGGTTCTGAGTGTGGGGAGGTTCCTCCAACAGACAGCAGTACCTGGGTTGTAATAGAATCCCTTAGCGTGACTTCCCTAAGTGTTTTCCTAGGCCTAGCAGTAAGCGATGGTGGGGGATGGGCTCTAAAGCCAAGTATTAGCGAGTGCATCTCTGTGGGTAGTGGAGGGTTTGAAACTACTTCCCCAACCTTGGAACACCTGTGCCCCATAAAGATGCGTGGAATCTGTTTCCCCACCTCCAGCACACACACGGAGACGTGCTCAGGTATCCTGATTGTGGGGAGGCTCCTCCAAATGACAGCAGCGCCTGGGTTCTAAAAGAATCCCTTAGCTTGTCTTCCCTGATGGCATGGCTAGGCTGGAGAGTGGGGGAAAGTGGGGGTTGGGCTCTAAACCAAGTATAAGCGAGAGCCTATCCATGGGATGTGGGTTTTTAACCTACAACCCACAACCATGGAATAAATGTGTCCCCTGAAAGATGCTTTGACTGTTTCCATACATCCAGCACACACACGAAGATGTGTTCTGGTATTCTGAATGTGGGGAAGTTCCTCAAACTGACAGTAGCACCTGAATTCTATTAGTATCCCTTAGCTTCTGTTCGCTGAGTGTTCTTTTAGGCCAGGCCATGAGGGAAAGCTGGGGGTTGGGCTTGGAGGCCACGTAGCAGTGAGTGCCCCCTGATCCATTGAGGAAGTACTTAGAGGACTTCTCCCTAAACGGAACACCTTTTCCTGCATTCCTCTGGGTGCAGTGGGGCTGCACATCTCTCCCACACCTAAGAATGTGTTCTGGAATTCTGAGTGCAGGGAAGTTCCTCCAACTGACAGCAGCGCCTGGGTTCTAATTGAATTCCTTTGCTTGTCTTCCCTGATGGAAAGCCTAGGCGGGAGTACGGGGGAAAGTGTGGTTTGGGCTTCAAAACCAAGTATTTGCGATGACCTCTCTATGGTTTGTGGAGTTGTTTAAACTACATCCCTAACCTGGGAACACCTGTGCCCCCATAAAGATCCGTGGAGTCTGTTTCCACACCTCCAGCACACACACGAACACTTGCACAGTTATCCTGAGAGTGGGCAGCCTCCTCCAACTGAGAGCAGGGCCTTGGTTCTTATAAAATCGCTTAACTTGTCTACCCTGTTTGGTTGCCTGATACGGAGTGCTGGGGAAAGGGTGGGTTGGGCTCTAAATCCAAGTATTAGCGAGTGCTTCTCCATGGGATTTGGAGGTTATTAACCAAAAGCCCACAACATGGGAATACCTGTGCTCCTTGAAAAAAGCGTGGACTCTGTATCCCCACCACCAGAACACACATGAAGAAGTTTTCTGCTATCCTGAGTGTGGGCTGGCAATTTCAGGTGACAGAAGCGGCTGGGTTCTAATAGAATCCCTTAGCTTGTAATCCCTGAGTGTTTCCCTAGGACTGACTCTGAGAGAAACCTGGGGGTTGGGCTTTGAGGCCAAATAGTAGCGAGTGTCCCCGATGGAGTGAGGAAGTGTTTAGATGAATTCTCCATAAAGGGAAACACCTGAGCACCCATTCATCTGCGTGGAGTGGGGCTTCAAATCTCCCCACCACACAAGGTTGGGTTCCAGTATCCTGAGGGTGGGGTAGTTCCTCCAACTGACATCAGCGTCTTGGTTTGAATAGAATCCCTTTGCGTGTCTTCCCTGATGGTTTGCCTAGGCCAGTGTGTGGTTGAAAGTGGGATTTGGGATCTAAAACTAAGTATTAGCGTGTGCCTCTCCATGGGTAGTGGAGATGTTTAAACTACAACCCACAACTTGGGAATTACTGTGACCCCTGAAAAATGCGTGTGCTATGTTTCCCCACGTCCAGCACACACAGGAAGAAGTGTTCTGGGGTTCTGAGTGTGGGGAGGTTCCTCCAACAGACAGCAGCACCTGGGTTGTAATAGAATCCCTTAGCTTGACTTCCCTAAGTGTTTTCCTAGGCCTAGCAGTAAGCGATGGTGGGGGATGGGCTCTAAAGCCAAGTATTAGCGAGTGCATCTCTGTGGGTAGTGGAGGGTTTTAAACTACTTCCCCAGCCTTGGAACACCTGTGCCTCATAAAGATGCGTGGAATCTGTTTCCCCACCTGTAGCACACACACGGAGACGTGCTCAGGTATCCTGATTGTGGGGAGGCTCCTCCAAATGACAGCAGCGCCTGGGTTCTAAAAGAATCCCTTAGCTTGTCTTCCCTGATGGCATGGCTAGGCTGGAGAGTGGGGGAAAGTGGGGGTTGGGCTCTAAACCAAGTATAAGCGAGAGCCTATCCATGGGATGTGGGTTTTTAACCTACAACCCACAACCATGGAATAAATGTGTCCCCTGAAAGATGCATTGACTGTTTCCCTACATCCAGCACACACACGAAGAAGTGTTCTGGTATTCTGAATGTGGGGAAGTTCCTCAAACTTACAGCAGCACCTGGATTCTATTAGTATCCCTTAGCTTCTGTTCCCTGAGTGTTCTTTTAGGCCAGGCCATGAGGGAAAGCTGGGGGTTGGGCTTGGAGGCCACGTAGCAGTGAGTGCCCCCTGATCCATTGAGGAAGTACTTAGAGGACTTCTCCCAAAAGGGAACACCTTTTCCTGCATTCCTCTGGGTGCAGTGGGGCTGCACATCTCTCCCACACCTAAGAATGTGTTCTGGAATTCTGAGTGCAGGGAAGTTCCTCCAACTGACAGCAGCGCCTGGGTTCTAATTGAATCCCTTTGCTTGTCTTCCCTGATGGAAAGCCTAGGCGGGAGTGCGGGGGAAAGTGTGGTTTGGGCTCCAAAACCAAGTATTTGCGATGACCTCTCTATGGTTTGTGGAGGTGTTTAAACTACATCCCTAACCTGGGAACACCTGTGCCCCCATAAAGATCCGTGGAGTCTGTTTCCACACCTCCAGCACACACACGAACACTTGCACAGTTATCCTGAGAGTGGGCAGCCTCCTCCAACTGAGAGCAGGGCCTTGGTTCTTATAAAATCGCTTAACTTGTCTACCCTGTTTGGTTGCCTGATACGGAGTGCTGGGGAAAGGGTGGGTTGGGCTCTAAATCCAAGTATTAGCGAGTGCTTCTCCATGGGATTTGGAGGTTATTAACCAAAAGCCCACAACATGGGAATACCTGTGCTCCTTGAAAAAAGCGTGGACTCTGTATCCCCACCACCAGAACACACATGAAGAAGTTTTCTGCTATCCTGAGTGTGGGCTGGCAATTTCAGGTGACAGAAGCGGCTGGGTTCTAATAGAATCCCTTAGCTTGTAATCCCTGAGTGTTTCCCTAGGACTGACTCTGAGAGAAACCTGGGGGTTGGGCTTTGAGGCCAAATAGTAGCGAGTGTCCCCGATGGACTGAGGAAGTATTTAGATGAATTCTCCATAAAGGGAAACACCTGAGCACCCATTCATCTGCGTGGAGTGGGGCTTCAAATCTCCCCACCACACAAGGTTGGGTTCCAGTATCCTGAGGGTGGGGTAGTTCCTCCAACTGACATCAGCGTCTTGGTTTGAATAGAATCCCTTTGCTTGTCTTCCCTGATGGTTTGCCTAGGCCAGTGTGTGGTTGAAAGTGGGATTTGGGATCTAAAACTAAGTATTAGCGTGTGCCTCTCCATGGGTAGTGGAGATGTTTAAACTACAACCCACAACTTGGGAATTACTGTGACCCCTGAAAAGTGCGTGTGCTATGTTTCCCCACGTCCAGCACACACAGGAAGAAGTGTTCTGGGGTTCTGAGTGTGGGGAGGTTCCTCCAACAGACAGCAGTACCTGGGTTGTAATAGAATCCCTTAGCTTGACTTCCCTAAGTGTTTTCCTAGGCCTAGCAGTAAGCGATGGTGGGGGATGGGCTCTAAAGCCAAGTATTAGCGAGTGCATCTCTGTGGGTAGTGGAGGGTTTTAAACTACTTCCCCAACCTTGGAACACCTGTGCCCCATAAAGATGCGTGGAATCTGTTTCCCCACCTCCAGCACACACACGGAGACGTGCTCAGGTATCCTGATTGTGGGGAGGCTCCTCCAAATGACAGCAGCGCCTGGGTTCTAAAAGAATCCCTTAGCTTGTCTTCCCTGATGGCATGCCTAGGCTGGAGAGTGGGGGAAAGTGGGGGTTGGGCTCTAAACCAAGTATAAGCGAGAGCCTATCCATGGGATGTGGGTTTTTAACCTACAACCCACAACCATGGAATAAATGTGCCCCCTGAAAGATGCTTTGACTGTTTCCCTACATCCAGCACACACACGAAGATGTGTTCTGGTATTCTGAGTGTGGGGAAGTTCCTCAAACTGACAGCAGCACCAAGATTCCATTAGTATCCCTTAGCATCTGTTCCCTGAGTGTTCTCTTAGACCAGGCCATGAGGGAAAGCTGGGGGTTGGGCTTGGAGGCCACGTAGCAGTGAGTGCCCCCTGATCCATTGAGGAAGTACTTAGAGGACTTCTCCCTAAACGGAACACCTTTTCCTCCATTCATCTGGGTGCAGTGGGGCTGCACATCTCTCCCACAGCTAAGAATGTGTTCTGGAATTCTGAGTGCAGGGAAGTTCCTCCAACTGACAGCAGCGCCTGATTTCTAATTGAATTCCTTTGCTTGTCTTCCCTGATGGAAAGCCTAGGCGGGAGTACGGGGGAAAGTGTGGTTTTGGCTTCAAAACCAAGTATTTGCGATGACCTCTCTATGGTTTGTGGAGTTGTTTAAACTACATCCCTAACCTGGGAACACCTGTGCCCCCATAAAGATCCGTGGAGTCTGTTTCCACACCTCCAGCACACACACGAACACTTGCACAGTTATCCTGAGAGTGGGCAGCCTCCTCCAACTGAGAGCAGGGCCTTGGTTCTTATAAAATCGCTTAACTTGTCTACCCTGTTTGGTTGCCTGATACGGAGTGCTGGGGAAAGGGTGGGTTGGGCTCTAAATCCAAGTATTAGCGAGTGCTTCTCCATGGGATTTGGAGGGTATTAACCAAAAGCCCACAACATGGGAATACCTGTGCTCCTTGAAAAAAGCGTGGACTCTGTATCCCCACCACCAGAACACACATGAAGAAGTTTTCTGCTATCCTGAGTGTGGGCTGGCAATTTCAGGTGACAGAAGCGGCTGGGTTCTAATAGAATCCCTTAGCTTGTAATCCCTGAGTGTTTCCCTAGGACTGACTCTGAGAGAAACCTGGGGGTTGGGCTTTGAGGCCAAATAGTAGCGAGTGTCCCCGATGGACTGAGGAAGTATTTAGATGAATTCTCCATAAAGGGAAACACCTGAGCACCCATTCATCTGCGTGGAGTGGGGCTTCAAATCTCCCCACCACACAAGGTTGGGTTCCAGTATCCTGAGGGTGGGGTAGTTCCTCCAACTGACATCAGCGTCTTGGTTTGAATAGAATCCCTTTGCTTGTCTTCCCTGATGGTTTGCCTAGGCCAGTGTGTGGTTGAAAGTGGGATTTGGGATCTAAAACTAAGTATTAGCGTGTGCCTCTCCATGGGTAGTGGAGATGTTTAAACTACAACCCACAACTTGGGAATTACTGTGACCCCTGAAAAGTGCGTGTGCTATGTTTCCCCACGTCCAGCACACACAGGAAGAAGTGTTCTGGGGTTCTGAGTGTGGGGAGGTTCCTCCAACAGACAGCAGTACCTGGGTTGTAATAGAATCCCTTAGCTTGACTTCCCTAAGTGTTTTCCTAGGCCTAGCAGTAAGCGATGGTGGGGGATGGGCTCTAAAGCCAAGTATTAGCGAGTGCATCTCTGTGGGTAGTGGAGGGTTTTAAACTACTTCCCCAACCTTGGAACACCTGTGCCCCATAAAGATGCGTGGAATCTGTTTCCCCACCTCCAGCACACACACGGAGACGTGCTCAGGTATCCTGATTGTGGGGAGGCTCCTCCAAATGACAGCAGCGCCTGGGTTCTAAAAGAATCCCTTAGCTTGTCTTCCCTGATGGCATGCCTAGGCTGGAGAGTGGGGGAAAGTGGGGGTTGGGCTCTAAACCAAGTATAAGCGAGAGCCTATCCATGGGATGTGGGTTTTTAACCTACAACCCACAACCATGGAATAAATGTGCCCCCTGAAAGATGCTTTGACTGTTTCCCTACATCCAGCACACACACGAAGATGTGTTCTGGTATTCTGAGTGTGGGGAAGTTCCTCAAACTGACAGCAGCACCAAGATTCCATTAGTATCCCTTAGCATCTGTTCCCTGAGTGTTCTCTTAGACCAGGCCATGAGGGAAAGCTGGGGGTTGGGCTTGGAGGCCACGTAGCAGTGAGTGCCCCCTGATCCATTGAGGAAGTACTTAGAGGACTTCTCCCTAAACGGAACACCTTTTCCTCCATTCATCTGGGTGCAGTGGGGCTGCACATCTCTCCCACAGCTAAGAATGTGTTCTGGAATTCTGAGTGCAGGGAAGTTCCTCCAACTGACAGCAGCGCCTGATTTCTAATTGAATTCCTTTGCTTGTCTTCCCTGATGGAAAGCCTAGGCGGGAGTACGGGGGAAAGTGTGGTTTTGGCTTCAAAACCAAGTATTTGCGATGACCTCTCTATGGTTTGTGGAGTTGTTTAAACTACATCCCTAACCTGGGAACACCTGTGCCCCCATAAAGATCCGTGGAGTCTGTTTCCACACCTCCAGCACACACACGAACACTTGCACAGTTATCCTGAGAGTGGGCAGCCTCCTCCAACTGAGAGCAGGGCCTTGGTTCTTATAAAATCGCTTAACTTGTCTACCCTGTTTGGTTGCCTGATACGGAGTGCTGGGGAAAGGGTGGGTTGGGCTCTAAATCCAAGTATTAGCGAGTGCTTCTCCATGGGATTTGGAGGGTATTAACCAAAAGCCCACAACATGGGAATACCTGTGCTCCTTGAAAAAAGCGTGGACTCTGTATCCCCACCACCAGAACACACATGAAGAAGTTTTCTGCTATCCTGAGTGTGGGCTGGCAATTTCAGGTGACAGAAGCGGCTGGGTTCTAATAGAATCCCTTAGCTTGTAATCCCTGAGTGTTTCCCTAGGACTGACTCTGAGAGAAACCTGGGGGTTGGGCTTTGAGGCCAAATAGTAGCGAGTGTCCCCGATGGAGTGAGGAAGTGTTTAGATGAATTCTCCATAAAGGGAAACACCTGAGCACCCATTCATCTGCGTGGAGTGGGGCTTCAAATCTCCCCACCACACAAGGTTGGGTTCCAGTATCCTGAGGGTGGGGTAGTTCCTCCAACTGACATCAGCGTCTTGGTTTGAATAGAATCCCTTTGCTTGTCTTCCCTGATGGTTTGCCTAGGCCAGTGTGTGGTTGAAAGTGGGATTTGGGATCTAAAACTAAGTATTAGCGTGTGCCTCTCCATGGGTAGTGGAGATGTTTAAACTACAACCCACAACTTGGGAATTACTGTGACCCCTGAAAAGTGCGTGTGCTATGTTTCTCCACGTCCAGCACACACAGGAAAAAGTGTTCTGGGGTTCTGAGTGTGGGGAGGTTCCTCCAACAGACAGCAGTACCTGGGTTGTAATAGAATCCCTTAGCGTGACTTCCCTAAGTGTTTTCCTAGGCCTAGCAGTAAGCGATGGTGGGGGATGGGCTCTAAAGCCAAGTATTAGCGAGTGCATCTCTGTGGGTAGTGGAGGGTTTTAAACTACTTCCCCACCCTTGGAACACCTGTGCCTCATAATGATGCGTGGAATCTGTTTCCCCACCTGTAGCACACACACGGAGACGTGCTCAGGTATCCTGATTGTGGGGAGGCTCCTCCAAATGACAGCAGCGCCTGGGTTCTAAAAGAATCCCTTAGCTTGTCTTCCCTGATGGCATGGCTAGGCTGGAGAGTGGGGGAAAGTGGGGGTTGGGCTCTAAACCAAGTATAAGCGAGAGCCTATCCATGGGATGTGGGTTTTTAACCTACAACCCACAACCATGGAATAAATGTGTCCCCTGAAATATGCTTTGACTGTTTCCCTACATCCAGCACACACACGAAGATGTGTTCTGGTATTCTGAGTGTGGGGAAGTTCCTCAAACTGACAGCAGCACCAAGATTCCATTAGTATCCCTTAGCTTCTGTTCCCTGAGTGTTCTCTTAGACCAGGCTTGAGGGAAAGCTGGGGGTTGGGCTTGGAGGCCACGTAGCAGTGAGTGCCCCCTGATCCATTGAGGAAGTACTTAGAGGACTTCTCCCTAAACGGAACACCTTTTCCTGCATTCATCTGGGTGCAGTGGGGCTGCACATCTCTCCCACACCTAAGAATGTGTTCTGGAATTCTGAGTGCAGGGAAGTTCCTCCAACTGACAGCAGCGCCTGGGTTCTAATTGAATTCCTTTGCTTGTCTTCCCTGATGGAAAGCCTAGGCGGGAGTGCGGGGGAAAGTGTGGTTTGGGCTCCAAAACCAAGTATTTGCGATGACCTCTCTATGGTTTGTGGAGTTGTTTAAACTACATCCCTAACCTGGGAACACCTGTGCCCCCATAAAGATCCGTGGAGTCTGTTTCCACACCTCCAGCACACACACGAACACTTGCACAGTTATCCTGAGAGTGGGCAGCCTCCTCCAACTGAGAGCAGGGCCTTGGTTCTTATAAAATCGCTTAACTTGTCTACCCTGTTTGGTTGCCTGATACGGAGTGCTGGGGAAAGGGTGGGTTGGGCTCTAAATCCAAGTATTAGCGAGTGCTTCTCCATGGGATTTGGAGGGTATTAACCAAAAGCCCACAACATGGGAATGCCTGTGCTCCTTGAAAAAAGCGTGGACTCTGTATCCCCACCACCAGAACACACATGAAGAAGTTTTCTGCTATCCTGAGTGTGGGCTGGCAATTTCAGGTGACAGAAGCGGCTGGGTTCTAATAGAATCCCTTAGCTTGTAATCCCTGAGTGTTTCCCTAGGACTGACTCTGAGAGAAACCTGGGGGTTGGGCTTTGAGGCCAAATAGTAGCGAGTGTCCCCGATGGAGTGAGGAAGTGTTTAGATGAATTCTCCATAAAGGGAAACACCTGAGCACCCATTCATCTGCGTGGAGTGGGGCTTCAAATCTCCCCACCACACAAGGTTGGGTTCCAGTATCCTGAGGGTGGGGTAGTTCCTCCAACTGACATCAGCGTCTTGGTTTGAATAGAATCCCTTTGCTTGTCTTCCCTGATGGTTTGCCTAGGCCAGTGTGTGGTTGAAAGTGGGATTTGGGATCTAAAACTAAGTATTAGCGTGTGCCTCTCCATGGGTAGTGGAGATGTTTAAACTACAACCCACAACTTGGGAATTACTGTGACCCCTGAAAAGTGCGTGTGCTATGTTTCCCCACGTCCAGCACACACAGGAAGAAGTGTTCTGGGGTTCTGAGTGTGGGGAGGTTCCTCCAACAGACAGCAGTACCTGGGTTGTAATAGAATCCCTTAGCGTGACTTCCCTAAGTGTTTTCCTAGGCCTAGCAGTAAGCGATGGTGGGGGATGGGCTCTAAAGCCAAGTATTAGCGAGTGCATCTCTGTGGGTAGTGGAGGGTTTGAAACTACTTCCCCAACCTTGGAACACCTGTGCCCCATAAAGATGCGTGGAATCTGTTTCCCCACCTCCAGCACACACACGGAGACGTGCTCAGGTATCCTGATTGTGGGGAGGCTCCTCCAAATGACAGCAGCGCCTGGGTTCTAAAAGAATCCCTTAGCTTGTCTTCCCTGATGGCATGGCTAGGCTGGAGAGTGGGGGAAAGTGGGGGTTGGGCTCTAAACCAAGTATAAGCGAGAGCCTATCCATGGGATGTGGGTTTTTAACCTACAACCCACAACCATGGAATAAATGTGTCCCCTGAAAGATGCTTTGACTGTTTCCATACATCCAGCACACACACGAAGATGTGTTCTGGTATTCTGAATGTGGGGAAGTTCCTCAAACTGACAGTAGCACCTGAATTCTATTAGTATCCCTTAGCTTCTGTTCGCTGAGTGTTCTTTTAGGCCAGGCCATGAGGGAAAGCTGGGGGTTGGGCTTGGAGGCCACGTAGCAGTGAGTGCCCCCTGATCCATTGAGGAAGTACTTAGAGGACTTCTCCCTAAACGGAACACCTTTTCCTGCATTCCTCTGGGTGCAGTGGGGCTGCACATCTCTCCCACACCTAAGAATGTGTTCTGGAATTCTGAGTGCAGGGAAGTTCCTCCAACTGACAGCAGCGCCTGGGTTCTAATTGAATTCCTTTGCTTGTCTTCCCTGATGGAAAGCCTAGGCGGGAGTACGGGGGAAAGTGTGGTTTGGGCTTCAAAACCAAGTATTTGCGATGACCTCTCTATGGTTTGTGGAGTTGTTTAAACTACATCCCTAACCTGGGAACACCTGTGCCCCCATAAAGATCCGTGGAGTCTGTTTCCACACCTCCAGCACACACACGAACACTTGCACAGTTATCCTGAGAGTGGGCAGCCTCCTCCAACTGAGAGCAGGGCCTTGGTTCTTATAAAATCGCTTAACTTGTCTACCCTGTTTGGTTGCCTGATACGGAGTGCTGGGGAAAGGGTGGGTTGGGCTCTAAATCCAAGTATTAGCGAGTGCTTCTCCATGGGATTTGGAGGTTATTAACCAAAAGCCCACAACATGGGAATACCTGTGCTCCTTGAAAAAAGCGTGGACTCTGTATCCCCACCACCAGAACACACATGAAGAAGTTTTCTGCTATCCTGAGTGTGGGCTGGCAATTTCAGGTGACAGAAGCGGCTGGGTTCTAATAGAATCCCTTAGCTTGTAATCCCTGAGTGTTTCCCTAGGACTGACTCTGAGAGAAACCTGGGGGTTGGGCTTTGAGGCCAAATAGTAGCGAGTGTCCCCGATGGAGTGAGGAAGTGTTTAGATGAATTCTCCATAAAGGGAAACACCTGAGCACCCATTCATCTGCGTGGAGTGGGGCTTCAAATCTCCCCACCACACAAGGTTGGGTTCCAGTATCCTGAGGGTGGGGTAGTTCCTCCAACTGACATCAGCGTCTTGGTTTGAATAGAATCCCTTTGCGTGTCTTCCCTGATGGTTTGCCTAGGCCAGTGTGTGGTTGAAAGTGGGATTTGGGATCTAAAACTAAGTATTAGCGTGTGCCTCTCCATGGGTAGTGGAGATGTTTAAACTACAACCCACAACTTGGGAATTACTGTGACCCCTGAAAAATGCGTGTGCTATGTTTCCCCACGTCCAGCACACACAGGAAGAAGTGTTCTGGGGTTCTGAGTGTGGGGAGGTTCCTCCAACAGACAGCAGCACCTGGGTTGTAATAGAATCCCTTAGCTTGACTTCCCTAAGTGTTTTCCTAGGCCTAGCAGTAAGCGATGGTGGGGGATGGGCTCTAAAGCCAAGTATTAGCGAGTGCATCTCTGTGGGTAGTGGAGGGTTTTAAACTACTTCCCCAGCCTTGGAACACCTGTGCCTCATAAAGATGCGTGGAATCTGTTTCCCCACCTGTAGCACACACACGGAGACGTGCTCAGGTATCCTGATTGTGGGGAGGCTCCTCCAAATGACAGCAGCGCCTGGGTTCTAAAAGAATCCCTTAGCTTGTCTTCCCTGATGGCATGGCTAGGCTGGAGAGTGGGGGAAAGTGGGGGTTGGGCTCTAAACCAAGTATAAGCGAGAGCCTATCCATGGGATGTGGGTTTTTAACCTACAACCCACAACCATGGAATAAATGTGTCCCCTGAAAGATGCATTGACTGTTTCCCTACATCCAGCACACACACGAAGAAGTGTTCTGGTATTCTGAGTGTGGGGAAGTTCCTCAAACTTACAGCAGCACCTGGATTCTATTAGTATCCCTTAGCTTCTGTTCCCTGAGTGTTCTTTTAGGCCAGGCCATGAGGGAAAGCTGGGGGTTGGGCTTGGAGGCCACGTAGCAGTGAGTGCCCCCTGATCCATTGAGGAAGTACTTAGAGGACTTCTCCCAAAAGGGAACACCTTTTCCTGCATTCCTCTGGGTGCAGTGGGGCTGCACATCTCTCCCACACCTAAGAATGTGTTCTGGAATTCTGAGTGCAGGGAAGTTCCTCCAACTGACAGCAGCGCCTGGGTTCTAATTGAATTCCTTTGCTTGTCTTCCCTGATGGAAAGCCTAGGCGGGAGTACGGGGGAAAGTGTGGTTTGGGCTTCAAAACCAAGTATTTGCGATGACCTCTCTATGGTTTGTGGAGTTGTTTAAACTACATCCCTAACCTGGGAACACCTGTGCCCCCATAAAGATCCGTGGAGTCTGTTTCCACACCTCCAGCACACACACGAACACTTGCACAGTTATCCTGAGAGTGGGCAGCCTCCTCCAACTGAGAGCAGGGCCTTGGTTCTTATAAAATCGCTTAACTTGTCTACCCTGTTTGGTTGCCTGATACGGAGTGCTGGGGAAAGGGTGGGTTGGGCTCTAAATCCAAGTATTAGCGAGTGCTTCTCCATGGGATTTGGAGGTTATTAACCAAAAGCCCACAACATGGGAATACCTGTGCTCCTTGAAAAAAGCGTGGACTCTGTATCCCCACCACCAGAACACACATGAAGAAGTTTTCTGCTATCCTGAGTGTGGGCTGGCAATTTCAGGTGACAGAAGCGGCTGGGTTCTAATAGAATCCCTTAGCTTGTAATCCCTGAGTGTTTCCCTAGGACTGACTCTGAGAGAAACCTGGGGGTTGGGCTTTGAGGCCAAATAGTAGCGAGTGTCCCCGATGGAGTGAGGAAGTGTTTAGATGAATTCTCCATAAAGGGAAACACCTGAGCACCCATTCATCTGCGTGGAGTGGGGCTTCAAATCTCCCCACCACACAAGGTTGGGTTCCAGTATCCTGAGGGTGGGGTAGTTCCTCCAACTGACATCAGCGTCTTGGTTTGAATAGAATCCCTTTGCGTGTCTTCCCTGATGGTTTGCCTAGGCCAGTGTGTGGTTGAAAGTGGGATTTGGGATCTAAAACTAAGTATTAGCGTGTGCCTCTCCATGGGTAGTGGAGATGTTTAAACTACAACCCACAACTTGGGAATTACTGTGACCCCTGAAAAATGCGTGTGCTATGTTTCCCCACGTCCAGCACACACAGGAAGAAGTGTTCTGGGGTTCTGAGTGTGGGGAGGTTCCTCCAACAGACAGCAGCACCTGGGTTGTAATAGAATCCCTTAGCTTGACTTCCCTAAGTGTTTTCCTAGGCCTAGCAGTAAGCGATGGTGGGGGATGGGCTCTAAAGCCAAGTATTAGCGAGTGCATCTCTGTGGGTAGTGGAGGGTTTTAAACTACTTCCCCAGCCTTGGAACACCTGTGCCTCATAAAGATGCGTGGAATCTGTTTCCCCACCTCCAGCACACACACGGAGACGTGCTCAGGTATCCTGATTGTGGGGAGGCTCCTCCAAATGACAGCAGCGCCTGGGTTCTAAAAGAATCCCTTAGCTTGTCTTCCCTGATGGCATGGCTAGGCTGGAGAGTGGGGGAAAGTGGGGGTTGGGCTCTAAACCAAGTATAAGCGAGAGCCTATCCATGGGATGTGGGTTTTTAACCTACAACCCACAACCATGGAATAAATGTGTCCCCTGAAAGATGCATTGACTGTTTCCCTACATCCAGCACACACACGAAGAAGTGTTCTGGTATTCTGAATGTGGGGAAGTTCCTCAACCTTACAGCAGCACCTGAATTCTATTAGTATCCCTTAGCTTCTGTTCCCTGAGTGTTCTTTTAGGCCAGGCCATGAGGGAAAGCTGGGGGTTGGGCTTGGAGGCCACGTAGCAGTGAGTGCCCCCTGATCCATTGAGGAAGTACTTAGAGGACTTCTCCCAAAAGGGAACACCTTTTCCTGCATTCCTCTGGGTGCAGTGGGGCTGCACATCTCTCCCACACCTAAGAATGTGTTCTGGAATTCTGAGTGCAGGGAAGTTCCTCCAACTGACAGCAGCGCCTGGGTTCTAATTGAATCCCTTTGCTTGTCTTCCCTGATGGAAAGCCTAGGCGGGAGTGCGGGGGAAAGTGTGGTTTGGGCTCCAAAACCAAGTATTTGCGATGACCTCTCTATGGTTTGTGTAGGTGTTTAAACTACATCCCTAACCTGGGAACACCTGTGCCCCCATAAAGATCCGTGGAGTCTGTTTCCACACCTCCAGCACACACACGAACACTTGCACAGTTATCCTGAGAGTGGGCAGCCTCCTCCAACTGAGAGCAGGGCCTTGGTTCTTTTTAAATCGCTTAACTTGTCTACCCTGTTTGGTTGCCTGATACGGAGTGCTGGGGAAAGGGTGGGTTGGGCTCTAAATCCAAGTATTAGCGAGTGCTTCTCCATGGGATTTGTAGGGTATTAACCAAAAGCCCACAACATGGGAATACCTGTGCTCCTTGAAAAAAGCGTGGACTCTGTATCCCCACCACCAGAACACACATGAAGAAGTTTTCTGCTATCCTGAGTGTGGGCTGGCAATTTCAGGTGACAGAAGCGGCTGGGTTCTAATAGAATCCCTTAGCTTGTAATCCCTGAGTGTTTCCCTAGGACTGACTCTGAGAGAAACCTGGGGGTTGGGCTTTGAGGCCAAATAGTAGCGAGTGTCCCCGATGGATTGAGGAAGTATTTAGATGAATTCTCCATAAAGGGAAACACCTGAGCACCCATTCATCTGCGTGGAGTGGGGCTTCAAATCTCCCCACCACACAAGGTTGGGTTCCAGTATCCTGAGGGTGGGGTAGTTCCTCCAACTGACATCAGCGTCTTGGTTTGAATAGAATCCCTTTGCGTGTCTTCCCTGATGGTTTGCCTAGGCCAGTGTGTGGTTGAAAGTGGGATTTGGGATCTAAAACTAAGTATTAGCGTGTGCCTCTCCATGGGTAGTGGAGATGTTTAAACTACAACCCACAACTTGGGAATTACTGTGACCCCTGAAAAATGCGTGTGCTATGTTTCCCCACGTCCAGCACACACAGGAAGAAGTGTTCTGGGGTTCTGAGTGTGGGGAGGTTCCTCCAACAGACAGCAGCACCTGGGTTGTAATAGAATCCCTTAGCTTGACTTCCCTAAGTGTTTTCCTAGGCCTAGTAGTAAGCGATGGTGGGGGATGGGCTCTAAAGCCAAGTATTAGCGAGTGCATCTCTGTGGGTAGTGGAGGGTTTGAAACTACTTCCCCAACCTTGGAACACCTGTGCCCCATAAAGATGCGTGGAATCTGTTTCCCCACCTCCAGCACACACACGGAGACGTGCTCAGGTATCCTGATTGTGGGGAGGCTCCTCCAAATGACAGCAGCGCCTGGGTTCTAAAAGAATCCCTTAGCTTGTCTTCCATGATGACATGCCTAGGCTGGAGAGTGGGGGAAAGTGGGGGTTGGGCTCTAAACCAAGTATAAGCGAGAGCCTATCCATGGGATGTGGGTTTTTAACCTACAACCCACAACCATGGAATAAATGTGTCCCCTGAAAGATGCTTTGACCGTTTCCCTACATCCAGCACACACACGAAGATGTGTTCTTGTATTCTGAGTGTGGGGAAGTTCCTCAAACTGACAGCAGCACCTGGATTCTATTAGTATCCCTTAGCTTCTGTTCCCTGAGTGTTCTTTTAGGCCAGGCCATCAGGGAAAGCTGGGGGTTGGGCTTGGAGGCCACGTAGCAGTGAGTGCCCCCTGATCCATTGAGGAAGTACTTAGAGGACTTCTCCCAAAAGGGAACACCTTTTCCTGCATTCCTCTGGGTGCAGTGGGTCTCCACATCTCTCCCACACCTAAGAATGTGTTCTGGAATTCTGAGTGCAGGGAAGTTCCTCCAACTGACAGCAGCGCCTGGGTTCTAATTGAATCCCTTTGCTTGTCTTCCCTGATGGAAAGCCTAGGCGGGAGTGCGGGGGAAAGTGTGGTTTGGGCTCCAAAACCAAGTATTTGCGATGACCTCTCTATGGTTTGTGGAGGTGTTTAAACTACATCCCTAACCTGGGAACACCTGTGCCCCCATAAAGATCCGTGGAGTCTGTTTCCACACCTCCAGCACACACACGAACACTTGCACAGTTATCCTGAGAGTGGGCAGCCTCCTCCAACTGAGAGCAGGGCCTTGGTTCTTATAAAATCGCTTAACTTGTCTACCCTGTTTGGTTGCCTGATACGGAGTGCTGGGGAAAGGGTGGGTTGGGCTCTAAATCCAAGTATTAGCGAGTGCTTCTCCATGGGATTTGGAGGTTATTAACCAAAAGCCCACAACATGGGAATACCTGTGCTCCTTGAAAAAAGCGTGGACTCTGTATCCCCACCACCAGAACACACATGAAGAAGTTTTCTGCTATCCTGAGTGTGGGCTGGCAATTTCAGGTGACAGAAGCGGCTGGGTTCTAATAGAATCCCTTAGCTTGTAATCCCTGAGTGTTTCCCTAGGACTGACTCTGAGAGAAACCTGGGGGTTGGGCTTTGAGGCCAAATAGTAGCGAGTGTCCCCGATGGAGTGAGGAAGTATTTAGATGAATTCTCCATAAAGGGAAACACCTGAGCACCCATTCATCTGCGTGGAGTGGGGCTTCAAATCTCCCCACCACACAAGGTTGGGTTCCAGTATCCTGAGGGTGGGGTAGTTCCTCCAACTGACATCAGCGTCTTGGTTTGAATAGAATCCCTTTGCTTGTCTTCCCTGATGGTTTGCCTAGGCCAGTGTGTGGTTGAAAGTGGGATTTGGGATCTAAAACTAAGTATTAGCGTGTGCCTCTCCATGGGTAGTGGAGATGTTTAAACTACAACCCACAACTTGGGAATTACTGTGATACCTGAAAAGTGCGTGTGCTATGTTTCTCCACGTCCAGCACACACAGGAAGAAGTGTTCTGGGGTTGTGAGTGTGGGGAGGTTCCTCCAACAGACAGCAGCACCTGGGTTGTAATAGAATCCCTAAGCTTGACTTCCCTAAGTGTTTTCCTAGGCCTAGCAGTAAGCGATGGTGGGGGATGGGCTCTAAAGCCAAGTATTAGCGACTGCATCTCTGTGGGTAGTGGAAGGTTTGAAACTACTTCCCCAACCTTGGAACACCTGTGCCCCATAAAGATGCGTGGAATCTGTTTCCCCACCTCCAGCACACACACGGAGACGTGCTCAGGTATCCTGATTGTGGGGAGGCTCCTCCAAATGACAGCAGCGCCTGGGTTCTAAAAGAATCCCTTAGCTTGTCTTCCCTGATGGCATGGCTAGGCTGGAGAGTGGGGGAAAGTGGGGGTTGGGCTCTAAACCAAGTATAAGCGAGAGCCTATCCATGGGACGTGGGTTTTTAACCTACAACCCACAACCATGGAATAAATGTGTCCCCTGAAATATGCTTTGACTGTTTCCCTACATCCAGCACACACACGAAGATGTGTTCTGGTATTCTGAATGTGGGGAAGTTCCTCAAACTGACAGCAGCACCTGGATTCTATTAGTATCCCTTAGCTTCTGTTCCCTGAGTGTTCTTTTAGGCCAGGCCATGAGGGAAAGCTGGGGGTTGGGCTTGGAGGCCACGTAGCAGTGAGTGCCCCCTGATCCATTGAGGAAGTACTTAGAGGACTTCTCCCAAAAGGGAACACTTTTCATGCATTCCTCTGGGAGCAGTGGGGCTGCACAACTCTCCCACACCTAAGAATGTGTTCTGGAATTCTGAGTGCAGGGAAGTTCCTCCAACTGACAGCAGCGCCTGGGTTCTAATTGAATCCCTTTGCTTGTCTTCCCTGATGGAAAGCCTAGGCGGGAGTGCGGGGGAAAGTGTGGTTTGGGCTCCAAAACCAAGTATTTGCGATGACCTCTCTATGGTTTGTGGAGGTGTTTAAACTACATCCCTAACCTGGGAACACCTGTGCCCCCATAAAGATCCGTGGAGTCTGTTTCCACACCTCCAGCACACACACGAACACTTGCACAGTTATCCTGAGAGTGGGCAGCCTCCTCCAACTGAGAGCAGGGCCTTGGTTCTTATAAAATCGCTTAACTTGTCTACCCTGTTTGGTTGCCTGATACGGAGTGCTGGGGAAAGGGTGGGTTGGGCTCTAAATCCAAGTATTAGCGAGTGCTTCTCCATGGGATTTGGAGGTTATTAACCAAAAGCCCACAACATGGGAATACCTGTGCTCCTTGAAAAAAGCGTGGACTCTGTATCCCCACCACCAGAACACACATGAAGAAGTTTTCTGCTATCCTGAGTGTGGGCTGGCAATTTCAGGTGACAGAAGCGGCTGGGTTCTAATAGAATCCCTTAGCTTGTAATCCCTGAGTGTTTCCCTAGGACTGACTCTGAGAGAAACCTGGGGGTTGGGCTTTGAGGCCAAATAGTAGCGAGTGTCCCCGATGGAGTGAGGAAGTGTTTAGATGAATTCTCCATAAAGGGAAACACCTGAGCACCCATTCATCTGCGTGGAGTGGGGCTTCAAATCTCCCCACCACACAAGGTTGGGTTCCAGTATCCTGAGGGTGGGGTAGTTCCTCCAACTGACATCAGCGTCTTGGTTTGAATAGAATCCCTTTGCGTGTCTTCCCTGATGGTTTGCCTAGGCCAGTGTGTGGTTGAAAGTGGGATTTGGGATCTAAAACTAAGTATTAGCGTGTGCCTCTCCATGGGTAGTGGAGATGTTTAAACTACAACCCACAACTTGGGAATTACTGTGACCCCTGAAAAATGCGTGTGCTATGTTTCCCCACGTCCAGCACACACAGGAAGAAGTGTTCTGGGGTTCTGAGTGTGGGGAGGTTCCTCCAACAGACAGCAGCACCTGGGTTGTAATAGAATCCCTTAGCTTGACTTCCCTAAGTGTTTTCCTAGGCCTAGTAGTAAGCGATGGTGGGGGATGGGCTCTAAAGCCAAGTATTAGCGAGTGCATCTCTGTGGGTAGTGGAGGGTTTGAAACTACTTCCCCAACCTTGGAAAACCTGTGCCCCATAAAGATGCGTGGAATCTGTTTCCCCACCTCCAGCACACACACGGAGACGTGCTCAGGTATCCTGATTGTGGGGAGGCTCCTCCAAATGACAGCAGCGCCTGGGTTCTAAAAGAATCCCTTAGCTTGTCTTCCATGATGATATGCCTAGGCTGGAGAGTGGGGGAAAGTGGGGGTTGGGCTCTAAACCAAGTATAAGCGAGAGCCTATCCATGGGATGTGGGTTTTTAACCTACAACCCACAACCATGGAATAAATGTGTCCCCTGAAAGATGCTTTGACCGTTTCCCTACATCCAGCACACACACGAAGATGTGTTCTGGTATTCTGAATGTGGGGAAGTTCCTCAAACTGACAGCAGCACCTGGATTCTATTAGTATCCCTTAGCTTCTGTTCCCTGAGTGTTCTTTTAGGCCAGGCCATCAGGGAAAGCTGGGGGTTGGGCTTGGAGGCCACGTAGCAGTGAGTGCCCCCTGATCCATTGAGGAAGTACTTAGAGGACTTCTCCCAAAAGGGAACACCTTTTCCTGCATTCCTCTGGGTGCAGTGGGGCTGCACATCTCTCCCACACCTAAGAATGTGTTCTTGAATTCTGAGTGCAGGGAAGTTCCTCCAACTGACAGCAGCGCCTGGGTTCTAATTGAATCCCTTTGCTTGTCTTCCCTGATGGAAAGCCTAGGCGGGAGTGCGGGGGAAAGTGTGGTTTGGGCTCCAAAACCAAGTATTTGCGATGACCTCTCTATGGTTTGTGGAGGTGTTTAAACTACATCCCTAACCTGGGAACACCTGTGCCCCCATAAAGATCCGTGGAGTCTGTTTCCACACCTCCAGCACACACACGAACACTTGCACAGTTATCCTGAGAGTGGGCAGCCTCCTCCAACTGAGAGCAGGGCCTTGGTTCTTATAAAATCGCTTAACTTGTCTACCCTGTTTGGTTGCCTGATACGGAGTGCTGGGGAAAGGGTGGGTTGGGCTCTAAATCCAAGTATTAGCGAGTGCTTCTCCATGGGATTTGGAGGTTATTAACCAAAAGCCCACAACATGGGAATACCTGTGCTCCTTGAAAAAAGCGTGGACTCTGTATCCCCACCACCAGAACACACATGAAGAAGTTTTCTGCTATCCTGAGTGTGGGCTGGCAATTTCAGGTGACAGAAGCGGCTGGGTTCTAATAGAATCCCTTAGCTTGTAATCCCTGAGTGTTTCCCTAGGACTGACTCTGAGAGAAACCTGGGGGTTGGGCTTTGAGGCCAAATAGTAGCGAGTGTCCCCGATGGAGTGAGGAAGTGTTTAGATGAATTCTCCATAAAGGGAAACACCTGAGCACCCATTCATCTGCGTGGAGTGGGGCTTCAAATCTCCCCACCACACAAGGTTGGGTTCCAGTATCCTGAGGGTGGGGTAGTTCCTCCAACTGACATCAGCGTCTTGGTTTGAATAGAATCCCTTTGCTTGTCTTACCTGATGGTTTGCCTAGGCCAGTGTGTGGTTGAAAGTGGGATTTGGGATCTAAAACTAAGTATTAGCGTGTGCCTCTCCATGGGTAGTGGAGATGTTTAAACTACAACCCACAACTTGGGAATTACTGTGATACCTGAAAAGTGCGTGTGCTATGTTTCCCCACGTCCAGCACACACAGGAAGAAGTGTTCTGGGGTTGTGAGTGTGGGGAGGTTCCTCCAACAGACAGCAGCACCTGGGTTGTAATAGAATCCCTTAGCTTGACTTCCCTAAGTGTTTTCCTAGGCCTAGCAGTAAGCGATGGTGGGGGATGGGCTCTAAAGCCAAGTATTAGCGACTGCATCTCTGTGGGTAGTGGAAGGTTTGAAACTACTTCCCCAACCTTGGAACACCTGTGCCCCATAAAGATGCGTGGAATCTGTTTCCCCACCTCCAGCACACACACGGAGACGTGCTCAGGTATCCTGATTGTGGGGAGGCTCCTCCAAATGACAGCAGCGCCTGGGTTCTAAAAGAATCCCTTAGCTTGTCTTCCCTGATGGCATGGCTAGGCTGGAGAGTGGGGGAAAGTGGGGGTTGGGCTCTAAACCAAGTATAAGCGAGAGCCTATCCATGGGATGTGGGTTTTTAACCTACAACCCACAACCATGGAATAAATGTGTCCCCTGAAATATGCTTTGACTGTTTCCCTACATCCAGCACACACACGAAGAAGTGTTCTGGTATTCTGAATGTGGGGAAGTTCCTCAAACTGACAGCAGCACCTGGATTCTATTAGTATCCCTTAGCTTCTGTTCCCTGAGTGTTCTTTTAGGCCAGGCCATGAGGGAAAGCTGGGGGTTGGGCTTGGAGGCCACGTAGCAGTGAGTGCCCCCTGATCCATTGAGGAAGTACTTAGAGGACTTCTCCCAAAAGGGAACACCTTTTCATGCATTCCTCTGGGTGCAGTGGGGCTGCACAACTCTCCCACACCTAAGAATGTGTTCTGGAATTCTGAGTGCAGGGAAGTTCCTCCAACTGACAGCAGCGCCTGGGTTCTAATTGAATCCCTTTGCTTGTCTTCCCTGATGGAAAGCCTAGGCGGGAGTGCGGGGGAAAGTGTGGTTTGGGCTCCAAAACCAAGTATTTGCGATGACCTCTCTATGGTTTGTGGAGGTGTTTAAACTACATCCCTAACCTGGGAACACCTGTGCCCCCATAAAGATCCGTGGAGTCTGTTTCCACACCTCCAGCACACACACGAACACTTGCACAGTTATCCTGAGAGTGGGCAGCCTCCTCCAACTGAGAGCAGGGCCTTGGTTCTTATAAAATCGCTTAACTTGTCTACCCTGTTTGGTTGCCTGATACGGAGTGCTGGGGAAAGGGTGGGTTGGGCTCTAAATCCAAGTATTAGCGAGTGCTTCTCCATGGGATTTGGAGGGTATTAACCAAAAGCCCACAACTTGGGAATACCTGTGCTCCTTGAAAAAAGCGTGGACTCTTTATCCCCACCACCAGAACACACATGAAGAAGTTTTCTGCTATCCTGAGTGTGGGCTGGCAATTTCAGGTGACAGAAGCGGCTGGGTTCTAATAGAATCCCTTAGCTTGTAATCCCTGAGTGTTTCCCTAGGACTGACTCTGAGAGAAACCTGGGGGTTGGGCTTTGAGGCCAAATAGTAGCGAGTGTCCCCGATGGATTGAGGAAGTATTTAAATGAATTCTCCATAAAGGGAAACACCTGAGCACCCATTCATCTGCGTGGAGTGGGGCTTCAAATCTCCCCACCACACAAGGTTGGGTTCCAGTATCCTGAGTGTGGGGTAGTTCCTCCAACTGACATCAGCGTCTTGGTTTGAATAGAAACCATTTGCGTGTCTTCCCTGATGGTTTGCCTAGGCCAGTGTGTGGTTGAAAGTGGGATTTGGGATCTAAAACTAAGTATTAGCGTGTGCCTCTCCAAGGGTAGTTCAGATGTTTAAACTACAACCCACAACTTGGGAATTACTGTGACCCCTGAAAAATGCGTGTGCTATGTTTCCCCACGTCCAGCACACACAGGAAGAAGTGTTCTGGGGTTCTGAGTGTGGGGAGGTTCCTCCAACAGACAGCAGCACCTGGGTTGTAATAGAATCCCTTCGCTTGACTTCCCTAAGTGTTTTCCTAGGCCTAGCAGTAAGCGATGGTGGGGGATGGGCTCTAAAGCCAAGTATTAGCGAGTGCATCTCTGTGGGTAGTGGAGGGTTTGAAACTACTTCCCCAACCTTGGAACACCTGTGCCCCATAAAGATGCGTGGAATCTGTTTCCCCACCTCCAGCACACACACGGAGACGTGCTCAGGTATCCTGATTGTGGGGAGGCTCCTCCAAATGACAGCAGCGCCTGGGTTCTAAAAGAATCCCTTAGCTTGTCTTCCCTGATGGCATGCCTAGGCTGGAGAGTGGGGGAAAGTGGGGGTTGGGCTCTAAACCAAGTATAAGCGAGATCCTATCCATGGGATGTGGGTTTTTAACCTACAACCCACAACCATGGAATAAATGTGCCCCCTGAAAGATGCTTTGACTGTTTCCCTACATCCAGCACACACACGAAGATGTGTTCTGGTATTCTGCGTGTGGGGAAGTTCCTCAAACTGACAGCAGCACCTGAATTCCATTAGTATCCCTTAGCTTCTGTTCCCTGAGTGTTCTTTGAGGCCAGGCCATGAGGGAAAGCTGGGGGTTGGGCTTGGAGGCCACGTAGCAGTGAGTGCCCCCTGATCCATTGAGGAAGTACTTAGAGGACTTCTCCCTAAAGGGAACCCCTTTTCCTGCATTCATCTGGGTGCAGTGGGGCTGCACATCTCTCCCACACCTAAGAATGTGTTCTGGAATTCTGAGTGCAGGGAAGTTCCTCCAACTGACAGCAGCGCCTGGGTTCTAATTGAATCCCTTTGCTTGTCTTCCCTGATGGAAAGCCTAGGCGGGAGTGCGGGGGAAAGTGTGGTTTGGGCTCCAAAACCAAGTATTTACGATGACCTCTCTATGGTTTGTGGAGGTGTTTAAACTACATCCCTAACCTGGGAACACCTGTGCCCCCATAAAGATCCGTGGAGTCTGTTTCCACACCTCCAGCACACACACGAACACTTGCACAGTTATCCTTAGAGTGGGCAGCCTCCTCCAACTGAGAGCAGGGCCTTGGTTCTTATAAAATCGCTTAACTTGTCTACCCTGTTGGGTTGCCTGATACGGAGTGCTGGGGAAAGGGTGGGTTGGGCTCTAAATCCAAGTATTAGCGAGTGCTTCTCCATGGGATTTGGAGGTTATTAACCAAAAGCCCACAACATGGGAATACCTGTGCTCCTTGAAAAAAGCGTGGACTCTGTATCCCCACCACCAGAACACACATGAAGAAGTTTTCTGCTATCCTGAGTGTGGGCTGGCAATTTCAGGTGACAGAAGCGGCTGGGTTCTAATAGAATCCCTTAGCTTGTAATCCCTGAGTGTTTCCCTAGGACTGACTCTGAGAGAAACCTGGGGGTTGGGCTTTGAGGCCAAATAGTAACGAGTGTCCCCGATGGACTGAGGAAGTATTTAGATGAATTCTCCATAAAGGGAAACACCTGAGCACCCATTCATCTGCGTGGAGTGGGGCTTCAAATCTCCCCACCACACAAGGTTGGGTTCCAGTATCCTGAGGGTGGGGTAGTTCCTCCAACTGACATCAGCGTCTTGGTTTGAATAGAATCCCTTTGCTTGTCTTCCCTGATGGTTTGCCTAGGCCAGTGTGTGGTTGAAAGTGGGATTTGGGATCTAAAACTAAGTATTAGCGTGTGCCTCTTCATGGGTAGTGGAGATGTTTAAACTACAACCCACAACTTGGGAATTACTGTGACCCCTGAAAAGTGCGTGTGCTATGTTTCCCCACGTCCATCAAACACAGGAAGAAGTGTTCTGGGGTTCTGAGTGTGGGGAGGTTCCTCCAACAGACAGCAGCACCTGGGTTGTAATAGAATCCCTTAGCTTGACTTCCCTAAGTGTTTTCCTAGGCCTAGCAGTAAGCGATGGTGGGGGATGGGCTCTAAAGCCAAGTATTAGCGAGTGCATCTCTGTGGGTAGTGGAGGGTTTTAAACTACTTCCCCAACCTTGGAACACCTGTGCCCCATAAAGATGCGTGGAATCTGTTTCCCCACCTCCAGCACACACACGGAGACGTGCTCAGGTATCCTGATTGTGGGGAGGCTCCTCCAAATGACAGCAGCGCCTGGGTTCTAAAAGAATCCCTTAGCTTGTCTTCCCTGATGGCATGCCTAGGCTGGAGAGTGGGGGAAAGTGGGGGTTGGGCTCTAAAACAAGTATAAGCGAGAGCCTATCCATGGGATGTGGGTTTTTAACCTACAACCCACAACCATGGAATAAATGTGCCCCATGAAAGATGCTTTGACTGTTTTCCTACATCCAGCACACACACGAAGATGTGTTCTGGTATTCTGAGTGTGGGGAAGTTCCTCAAACTGACAGCAGCACCAAGATTCCATTAGTATCCCTTAGCTTCTGTTCCCTGAGTGTTCTCTTAGACCAGGACATGAGGGAAAGCTGGGGGTTGGGCTTGGAGGCCACGTAGCAGTGAGTGCCCCCTGATCCATTGAGGAAGTACTTAGAGGACTTCTCCCTAAACGGAACACCTTTTCCTCCATTCATCTGGGTGCAGTGGGGCTGCACATCTCTCCCACACCTAAGTATGTGTTCTGGAATTCTGAGTGCAGGGAAGTTCCTCCAACTGACAGCAGCGCCTGGGTTCTAATTGAATTCCTTTGCTTGTCTTCCCTGATGGAAAGCCTAGGCGGGAGTGTGGGGGAAAGTGTGGTTTGGGCTCCAAAACCAAGTATTTGCGATGACCTCTCTATGGTTTGTGGAGGTGTTTAAACTACATCCCTAACCTGGGAACACCTGTGCCCCCATAAAGATCCGTGGAGTCTGTTTCCACACCTCCAGCACACACACGAACACTTGCACAGTTATCCTGAGAGTGGGCAGCCTCCTCCAACTGAGAGCAGGGCCTTGGTTCTTATAAAATCGCTTAACTTGTCTACCCTGTTTGGTTGCCTGATACGGAGTGCTGGGGAAAGGGTGGGTTGGGCTCTAAATCCAAGTATTAGCGAGTGCTTCTCCATGGGATTTGGAGGTTATTAACCAAAACCCACAACATGGGAATACCTGTGCTCCTTGAAAAAAGCGTGGACTCTGTATCCCCACCACCAGAACACACATGAAGAAGTTTTCTGCTATCCTGAGTGTGGGCTGGCAATTTCAGGTGACAGAAGCGGCTGGGTTCTAATAGAATCCCTTAGTTTGTAATCCCTGAGTGTTTCCCTAGGACTGACTCTGAGAGAAACCTGGGGGTTGGGCTTTGAGGCCAAATAGTAGCGAGTGTCCCCGATGGATTGAGGAAGTATTTAGATGAATTCTCCATAAAGGGAAACACCTGAGCACCCATTCATCTGCGTGGAGTGGGGCTTCAAATCTCCCCACCACACAAGGTTGGGTTCCAGTATCCTGAGGGTGGGGTAGTTCCTCCAACTGACATCAGCGTCTTGGTTTGAATAGAATCCCTTTGCGTGTCTTCCCTGATGGTTTGCCTAGGCCAGTGTGTGGTTGAAAGTGGGATTTGGGATATAAACTAAGTATTAGCGTGTGCCTCTCCATGGGTAGTGGAGATGTTTAAACTACAACCCACAACTTGGGAATTACTGTGACCCCTGAAAAATGTGTGTGCTATGTTTCCCCACGTCCAGCACACACAGGAAGAAGTGTTCTGGGGTTCTGAGTGTGGGGAGGTTCCTCCAACAGACAGCAGCACCTGGGTTGTAATAGAATCCCTTAGCTTGACTTCCCTAAGTGTTTCCCTAGGCCTAGCAGTAAGCGATGGTGGGGGATGGGCTCTAAAGCAAGTATTAGCGAGTGCATCTCTGTGGGTAGTGGAGGGTTTGAAACTACTTCCCCAACCTTGGAACACCTGTGCCCCATAAAGATGCGTGGAATCTGTTTCCCCACCTCCAGCACACACACGGAGACGTGCTCAGGTATCCTGATTGTGGGGAGGCTCCTCCAAATGACAGCAGCGCCTGGGTTCTAAAAGAATCCCTTAGCTTGTCTTCCCTGATGGCATGCCTAGGCTGGAGAGTGGGGGAAAGTGGGGGTTGGGCTCTAAACCAAGTATAAGCGAGAGCCTATCCATGGGATGTGGGTTTTTAACCTACAACCCACAACCATGGAATAAATGTGCCCCCTGAAAGATGCTTTGACTGTTTCCCTACATCCAGCACACACACGAAGATGTGTTCTGGTATTCTGCGTGTGGGGAAGTTCCTCAAACTGACAGCAGCACCTGAATTCCATTAGTATCCCTTAGCTTCTGTTCCCTGAGTGTTCTTTGAGGCCAGGCCATGAGGGAAAGCTGGGGGTTGGGCTTGGAGGCCACGTAGCAGTGAGTGCCCCCTGATCCATTGAGGAAGTACTTAGAGGACTTCTCCCTAAAGGGAACACCTTTTCCTGCATTCATCTGGGTGCAGTGGGGCTGCACAACTCTCCCACACCTAAGAATGTGTTCTGGAATTCTGAGTGCAGGGAAGTTCCTCCAACTGACAGCAGCGCCTGGGTTCTAATTGAATCCCTTTGCTTGTCTTCCCTGATGGAAAGCCTAGGCGGGAGTGCGGGGGAAAGTGTGGTTTGGGCTCCAAAACCAAGTATTTACGATGACCTCTCTATGTTTTGTGGAGGTGTTTAAACTACATCCCTAACCTGGGAACACCTGTGCCCCCATAAAGATCCGTGGAGTCTGTTTCCACACCTCCAGCACACACACGAACACTTGCACAGTTATCCTGAGAGTGGGCAGCCTCCTCCAACTGAGAGCAGAGCCTTGGTTCTTATAAAATCGCTTAACTTGTCTACCCTGTTTGGTTGCCTGATACGGAGTGCTGGGGAAAGGGTGGGTTGGGCTCTAAATCCAAGTATTAGCGAGTGCTTCTCCATGGGATTTGGAGGTTATTAACCAAAAGCCCACAACATGGGAATACCTGTGCTCCTTGAAAAAAGCGTGGACTCTGTATCCCCACCACCAGAACACACATGAAGAAGTTTTCTGCTATCCTGAGTGTGGGCTGGCAATTTCAGGTGACAGAAGCGGCTGGGTTCTAATAGAATCCCTTAGCTTGTAATCCCTGAGTGTTTCCCTAGGACTGACTCTGAGAGAAACCTGGGGGTTGGGCTTTGAGGCCAAATAGTAGCGAGTGTCCCCGATGGACTGAGGAAGTATTTAGATGAATTCTCCATAAAGGGAAACACCTGAGCACCCATTCATCTGCGTGGAGTGGGGCTTCAAATCTCCCCACCACACAAGGTTGGGTTCCAGTATCCTGAGGGTGGGGTAGTTCCTCCAACTGACATCAGCGTCTTGGTTTGAATAGAATCCCTTTGCTTGTCTTCCCTGATGGTTTGCCTAGGCCAGTGTGTGGTTGAAAGTGGGATTTGGGATCTAAAGCTAAGTATTAGCGTGTGCCTCTCCATGGGTAGTGGAGATGTTTAAACTACAACCCACAACTTGGGAATTACTGTGACCCCTGAAAAATGCGTGTGCTATGTTTCCCCACGTCCAGCACACACAGGAAGAAGTGTTCTGGGGTTCTGAGTGTGGGGAGGTTCCTCCAACAGACAGCAGCACCTGGGTTGTAATAGAATCCCTTACCTTGACTTCCCTAAGTGTTTTCCTAGGCGTAGCAGTAAGCGATGGTGGGGGATGGGCTCTAAAGCCAAGTATTAGCGAGTGCATCTCTGTGGGTAGTGGAGGGTTTGAAACTACTTCCCCAACTTGGAACACCTGTGCCCCATAAAGATGCGTGGAATCTGTTTCCCCACCTCCAGCACACACAGGGAGACGTGCTCAGGTATCCTGATGGTGGGGAGGCTCCTCCAAATGACAGCAGCGCCTGGGTTGTAAAAGAATCCCTTAGCTTGTCTTCCCTGATGGCATGCCTAGGCTGGAGAGTGGGGGAAAGTGGGGGTTGGGCTCTAAACCAAGTATAAGCGAGAGCCTATCCATGGGATGTGGGTTTTTAACCTACAACCCACAACCATGGAATAAATGTGCCCCATGAAAGATGCTTTGACTGTTTCCCTACATCCAGCACACACACGAAGATGTGTTCTGGTATTCTGAGTGTGGGGAAGTTCCTCAAACTGACAGCAGCACCAAGATTCCATTAGTATCCCTTAGCTTCTGTTCCCTGAGTGTTCTCTTAGACCAGGACATGAGGGAAAGCTGGGGGTTGGGCTTGGAGGCCACGTAGCAGTGAGTGCCCCCTGATCCATTGAGGAAGTACTTAGAGGACTTCTCCCTAAACGGAACACCTTTTCCTCCATTCATCTGGGTGCAGTGGGGCTGCACATCTCTCCCACAGCTAAGAATGTGTTCTGAAATTCTGAGTGCAGGGAAGTTCCTCCAACTGACAGCAGCGCCTGGGTTCTAATTGAATTCCTTTGCTTGTCTTCCCTGATGGAAAGCCTAGGCGGGAGTACGGGGGAAAGTGTGGTTTGGGCTCCAAAACCAAGTATTTGCGATGACCTCTCTATGGTTTGTGGAGGTGTTTAAACTACATCCCTAACCTGGGAACACCTGTGCCCCCATAAAGATCCGTGGAGTCTGTTTCCACACCTCCAGCACACACTCGAACACTTGCACAGTTATCCTGAGAGTGGGCAGCCTCCTCCAACTGAGAGCAGGGCCTTGGTTCTTATAAAATCGCTTAACTTGTCTACCCTGTTTGGTTGCCTGATACGGAGTGCTGGGGAAAGGGTGGGTTGGGCTCTAAATCCAAGTATTAGCGAGTGCTTCTCCATGGGATTTGGAGGTTATTAACCAAAAGCCCACAACATGGGAATACCTGTGCTCCTTGAAAAAAGCGTGGACTCTGTATCCCCACCACCAGAACACACATGAAGAAGTTTTCTGCTATCCTGAGTGTGGGCTGGCAATTTCAGGTGACAGAAGCGGCTGGGTTCTAATAGAATCCCTTAGCTTGTAATCCCTGAGTGTTTCCCTAGGACTGACTCTGAGAGAAACCTGGGGGTTGGGCTTTGAGGCCAAATAGTAGCGAGTGTCCCCGATGGACTGAGGAAGTATTTAGATGAATTCTCCATAAAGGGAAACACCTGAGCACCCATTCATCTGCGTGGAGTGGGGCTTCAAATCTCCCCACCACACAAGGTTGGGTTCCAGTATCCTGAGGGTGGGGTAGTTCCTCCAACTGACATCAGCGTCTTGGTTTGAATAGAATCCCTTTGCTTGCCTTCCCTGATGGTTTGCCTAGGCCAGTGTGTGGTTGAAAGTGGGATTTGGGATCTAAAACTAAGTATTAGCGTGTGCCTCTCCATGGGTAGTGGAGATGTTTAAACTACAACCCAGAACTTGGGAATTACTGTGACCCCTGAAAAATGCGTGTGCTATGTTTCCCCACGTCCAGCACACACAGGAAGAAGTGTTCTGGGGTTGTGAGTGTGGGGAGGTTCCTCCAACAGACAGCAGCACCTGGGTTGCAATAGAATCCCTTAGGTTGACTTTCCTAAGTGTTTTCCTAGGCCTAACAGTAAGCGATGGTGGGGGATGGGCTCTAAAGCCAAGTATTAGCGAGTGCATCTCTGTGGGTAGTGGAGGGTTTTAAACTACTTCCCCAACCTTGGAACACCTGTGCCCCATAAAGATGCGTGGAATCTGTTTCCCCACCTGTAGCACACACACGGAGACGTGCTCAGGTATCCTGATTGTGGGGAGGCTCCTCCAAATGACAGCAGCGCCTGGGTTCTAAAAGAATCCCTTTGCTTGTATTCCCTGATGGCATGGCAAGGCTGGAGAGTGTGGGAAAGTGGGGGTTGGGCTCTAAACCAAGTATAAGCGAGAGCCTATCCATGGGATGTGGGTTTTTAACCTACAACCCACAACCATGGAATAAATGTGCCCCCTGAAAGATGCTTTGACTGTTTCCCTACATCCAGCACACACACGAAGATGTGTTCTGGTATTCTGATTGTGGGGAAGTTCCTCAAACTGACAGCAGCACTTGGATTCTATTAGTATCCCTTAGCTTCTGTTCCCTGAGTGTTCTTTTAGGCCAGGCCATGAGGGAAAGCTGGGGTTTGGGCTTGGAGGCCACGTAGCAGTGAGTGCCCCCTGATCCATTGAGGAAGTACTTAGAGGACTTCTCCCTAAAGGGAACACCTTTTCCTGCATTCATCTGGGTGCAGTGGGGCTGCACATCTCTCCCACACCTAAGAATGTGTTCTGGAATTCTGAGTGCAGGGAAGTTCCTCCAACTGACAGCAGCGCCTGGGTTCTAATTGAATCCCTTTGCTTGTCTTCCCTGATGGAAAGCCTAGGCGGGAGTGCAGGGGAAAGTGTGGTTTGGGCTCCAAAACCAAGTATTTACGATGACCTCTCTATGGTTTGTGGAGGTGTTTAAACTACATCCCTAACCTGGGAACACCTGTGCCCCCATAAAGATCCGTGGAGTCTGTTTCCACACCTCCAGCACACACACGAACACTTGCACAGTTATCCTGAGAGTGGGCAGCCTCCTCCAACTGAGAGCAGGGCCTTGGTTCTTATAAAATCGCTTAACTTGTCTACCCTGTTTGGTTGCCTGATACGGAGTGCTGGGGAAAGGGTGGGTTGGGCTCTAAATCCAAGTATTAGCGAGTGCTTCTCCATGGGATTTGGAGGTTATTAACCAAAAGCCCACAACATGGGAATACCTGTGCTCCTTGAAAAAAGCGTGGACTCTGTATCCCCACCACCAGAACACACATGAAGAAGTTTTCTGCTATCCTGAGTGTGGGCTGGCAATTTCAGGTGACAGAAGCGGCTGGGTTCTAATAGAATCCCTTAGCTTGTAATCCCTGAGTGTTTCCCTAGGACTGACTCTGAGAGAAACCTGGGGGTTGGGCTTTGAGGCCAAATAGTAGCGAGTGTCCCCGATGGACTGAGGAAGTATTTAGATGAATTCTCCATAAAGGGAAACACCTGAGCACCCATTCATCTGCGTGGAGTGGGGCTTCAAATCTCCCCACCACACAAGGTTGGGTTCCAGTATCCTGAGGGTGGGGTAGTTCCTCCAACTGACATCAGCGTCTTGGTTTGAATAGAATCCCTTTGCTTGTCTTCCCTGATGGTTTGCCTAGGCCAGTGTGTGGTTGAAAGTGGGATTTGGGATCTAAAACTAAGTATTAGCGTGTGCCTCTCCATGGGTAGTGGAGATGTTTAAACTACAACCCACAACTTGGGAATTACTGTGACCCCTGAAAAGTGCGTGTGCTATGTTTCCCCACGTGCAGCACACACAGGAAGAAGTGTTCTGGGGTTCTGAGTGTGGGGAGGTTCCTCCAACAGACAGCAGCACCTGGGTTGTAATAGAATCCCTTAGCTTGACTTCCCTAAGTGTTTTCCTAGGCCTAGCAGTAAGCGATGGTGGGGGATGGGCTCTAAAGCCAAGTATTAGCGAGTGCATCTCTGTGGGTAGTGGAGGGTTTGAAACTACTTCCCCAACCTTGGAACACCTGTGCCCCATAAAGATGCGTGGAATCTGTTTCCCCACCTCCAGCACACACACGGAGACGTGCTCAGGTATCCTGATGGTGGGGAGGCTCCTCCAAATGACAGCAGCGCCTGGGTTCTAAAAGAATCCCTTAGCTTGTCTTCCCTGATGGCATGGCTAGGCTGGAGAGTGGGGGAACGTGGGGGTTGGGCTCTAAACCAAGTATAAGCGAGAGCCTATCCATGGGATGTGGGTTTTTAACCTACAACCCACAACCATGGAATAAATGTGCCCCATGAAAGATGCTTTGACTCTTTCCCTACATCCAGCACACACACGAAGATGTGTTCTGGTATTCTGCGTGTGGGGAATTTCCTCAAACTGACAGCAGCACCTGAATTCCATTAGTATCCCTTAGCTTCTGTTCCCTGAGTGTTCTTTGAGGCCAGGCCATGAGGGAAAGCTGGGGGTTGGGCTTGGAGGCCACGTAGCAGTGTGTGCCCCCTGATCCATTGAGGAAGTACTTAGAGGACTTCTCCCTAAAGGGAACACCTTTTCCTGCATTCATCTGGGTGCAGTGGGGCTGCACACCTCTCCCACACCTAAAAATGTGTTCTGGAATTCTGAGTGCAGGGAAGTTCCTCCAACTGACAGCAGCGCCTGGGTTCTAATTCAATCCCTTTGCTTGTCTTCCCTG
Source organism: Vicugna pacos (assembly GCF_048564905.1). Classification (NCBI taxonomy): domain Eukaryota; kingdom Metazoa; phylum Chordata; class Mammalia; order Artiodactyla; family Camelidae; genus Vicugna; species Vicugna pacos. Next base: position 18,460,210 of record NW_027328740.1, read on the forward strand.
ATGGAAAGCCTAGGCGGGAGTGCGGGGGAAAGTGTGGTTTGGGCTCCAAAACCAAGTATTTACGATGACCTCTCTATGTTTTGTGGAGGTGTTTAAACTACATCCCTAACCTGGGAACACCTGTGCCCCCATAAAGATCCGTGGAGTCTGTTTCCACACCTCCAGCACACACACGAACACTTGCACAGTTATCCTGAGAGTGGGCAGCCTCCTCCAACTGAGAGCAGGGCCTTGGTTCTTATAAAATCGCTTAACTTGTCTACCCTGTTTGGTTGCCTGATACGGAGTGCTGGGGAAAGGGTGGGTTGGGCTCTAAATCCAAGTATTAGCGAGTGCTTCTCCATGGGATTTGGAGGTTATTAACCAAAAGCCCACAACATGGGAATACCTGTGCTCCTTGAAAAAAGCGTGGACTCTGTATCCCCACCACCAGAACACACATGAAGAAGTTTTCTGCTATCCTGAGTGTGGGCTGGCAATTTCAGGTGACAGAAGCGGCTGGGTTCTAATAGAATCCCTTAGCTTGTAATCCCTGAGTGTTTCCCTAGGACTGACTCTGAGAGAAACCTGGGGGTTGGGCTTTGAGGCCAAATATTAGCGAGTGTCCCCGATGGACTGAGGAAGTGTTTAGATGAATTCTCCATAAAGGGAAACACCTGAGCACCCATTCATCTGCGTGGAGTGGGGCTTCAAATCTCCCCACCACACAAGGTTGGGTTCCAGTATCCTGAGGGTGGGGTAGTTCCTCCAACTGACATCAGCGTCTTGGTTTTAATAGAATCCCTTTGCGTGTCTTCCCTGATGGTTTGCCTAGGCCAGTGTGTGGTTGAAAGTGGGATTTGGGATCTAAAACTAAGTATTAGCGTGTGCCTCTCCATGGGTAGTGGAGATGTTTAAACTACAACCCACAACTTGGGAATTACTGTGACCCCTGAAAAATGCGTGTGCTATGTTTCCCCACGACCAGCACACACAGGAAGAAGTGTTCTGGGTTTCTGAGTGTGGGGAGGTTCCTCCAACAGACAGCAGCACCTGGGTTGTAATAGAATCCCTTAGCTTGACTTCCCTAAGTGTTTTCCTAGGCCTAGCAGTAAGCGATGGTGGGGGATGGGCTCTAAAGCCAAGTATTAGCGAGTGCAACTCTGTGGGTAGTGGAGGGTTTGAAACTACTTCCCCAACCTTGGAACACCTGTGCCCCATAAAGATGCGTGGAATCTGTTTCCCCACCTCCAGCACACACACGGAGACGTGCTCAGGTATCCTGATTGTGGGGAGGCTCCTCCAAATGACAGCAGCGCCTGGGTTCTAAAAGAATCCCTTAGCTTGTCTTCCCTGATGGCATGCCTAGGCTGGAGAGTGGGGGAAAGTGGGGGTTGGGCTCTAAACCAAGTATAAGCGAGAGCCTATGCATGGGATGTGGGTTTTTAACCTACAACCCACAACCATGGAATAAATGTGCCCCCTGAAAGATGCTTTGACTCTTTCCCTACATCCAGCACACACACGAAGATGTGTTCTGGTATTCTGCGTGTGGGGAAGTTCCTCAAACTGACAGCAGCACCTGAATTCCATTAGTATCCCTTAGCTTCTGTTCCCTGAGTGTTCTTTGAGGCCAGGCCATGAGGGAAAGCTGGGGGTTGGGCTTGGAGGCCACGTAGCAGTGTGTGCCCCCTGATCCATTGAGGAAGTACTTAGAGGACTTCTCCCTAAAGGGAACACCTTTTCCTGCATTCATCTGGGTGCAGTGGGGCTGCACACCTCTCCCACACCTAAAAATGTGTTCTGGAATTCTGAGTGCAGGGAAGTTCCTCCAACTGACAGCAGCGCCTGGGTTCTAATTCAATCCCTTTGCTTGTCTTCCCTGATGGAAAGCCTAGGCGGGAGTGCGGGGGAAAGTGTGGTTTGGGCTCCAAAACCAAGTATTTACGATGACCTCTCTATGTTTTGTGGAGGTGTTTAAACTACATCCCTAACCTGGGAACACCTGTGCCCCCATAAAGATCCGTGGAGTCTGTTTCCACACCTCCAGCACACACACGAACACTTGCACAGTTATCCTGAGAGTGGGCAGCCTCCTCCAACTGAGAGCAGGGCCTTGGTTCTTATAAAATCGCTTAACTTGTCTACCCTGTTTGGTTGCCTGATACGGAGTGCTGGGGAAAGGGTGGGTTGGGCTCTAAATCCAAGTATTAGCGAGTGCTTCTCCATGGGATTTGGAGGTTATTAACCAAAAGCCCACAACATGGGAATACCTGTGCTCCTTGAAAAAAGCGTGGACTCTGTATCCCCACCACCAGAACACACATGAAGAAGTTTTCTGCTATCCTGAGTGTGGGCTGGCAATTTCAGGTGACAGAAGCGGCTGGGTTCTAATAGAATCCCTTAGCTTGTAATCCCTGAGTGTTTCCCTAGGACTGACTCTGAGAGAAACCTGGGGGTTGGGCTTTGAGGCCAAATATTAGCGAGTGTCCCCGATGGACTGAGGAAGTATTTAGATGAATTCTCCATAAAGGGAAACACCTGAGCACCCATTCATCTGCGTGGAGTGGGGCTTCAAATCTCCCCACCACACAAGGTTGGGTTCCAGTATCCTGAGGGTGGGGTAGTTCCTCCAACTGACATCAGCGTCTTGGTTTTAATAGAATCCCTTTGCGTGTCTTCCCTGATGGTTTGCCTAGGCCAGTGTGTGGTTGAAAGTGGGATTTGGGATCTAAAACTAAGTATTAGCGTGTGCCTCTCCATGGGTAGTGGAGATGTTTAAACTACAACCCACAACTTGGGAATTACTGTGACCCCTGAAAAATGCGTGTGCTATGTTTCCCCACGACCAGCACACACAGGAAGAAGTGTTCTGGGTTTCTGAGTGTGGGGAGGTTCCTCCAACAGACAGCAGCACCTGGGTTGTAATAGAATCCCTTAGCTTGACTTCCCTAAGTGTTTTCCTAGGCCTAGCAGTAAGCGATGGTGGGGGATGGGCTCTAAAGCCAAGTATTAGCGAGTGCAACTCTGTGGGTAGTGGAGGGTTTGAAACTACTTCCCCAACCTTGGAACACCTGTGCCCCATAAAGATGCGTGGAATCTGTTTCCCCACCTCCAGCACACACACGGAGACGTGCTCAGGTATCCTGATTGTGGGGAGGCTCCTCCAAATGACAGCAGCGCCTGGGTTCTAAAAGAATCCCTTAGCTTGTCTTCCCTGATGGCATGCCTAGGCTGGAGAGTGGGGGAAAGTGGGGGTTGGGCTCTAAACCAAGTATAAGCGAGAGCCTATGCATGGGATGTGGGTTTTTAACCTACAACCCACAACCATGGAATAAATGTGCCCCCTGAAAGATGCTTTGACTCTTTCCCTACATCCAGCACACACACGAAGATGTGTTCTGGTATTCTGCGTGTGGGGAAGTTCCTCAAACTGACAGCAGCACCTGAATTCCATTAGTATCCCTTAGCTTCTGTTCCCTGAGTGTTCTTTGAGGCCAGGCCATGAGGGAAAGCTGGGGGTTGGGCTTGGAGGCCACGTAGCAGTGTGTGCCCCCTGATCCATTGAGGAAGTACTTAGAGGACTTCTCCCTAAAGGGAACACCTTTTCCTGCATTCATCTGGGTGCAGTGGGGCTGCACACCTCTCCCACACCTAAAAATGTGTTCTGGAATTCTGAGTGCAGGGAAGTTCCTCCAACTGACAGCAGCGCCTGGGTTCTAATTCAATCCCTTTGCTTGTCTTCCCTGATGGAAAGCCTAGGCGGGAGTGCGGGGGAAAGTGTGGTTTGGGCTCCAAAACCAAGTATTTACGATGACCTCTCTATGTTTTGTGGAGGTGTTTAAACTACATCCCTAACCTGGGAACACCTGTGCCCCCATAAAGATCCGTGGAGTCTGTTTCCACACCTCCAGCACACACACGAACACTTGCACAGTTATCCTGAGAGTGGGCAGCCTCCTCCAACTGAGAGCAGGGCCTTGGTTCTTATAAAATCGCTTAACTTGTCTACCCTGTTTGGTTGCCTGATACGGAGTGCTGGGGAAAGGGTGGGTTGGGCTCTAAATCCAAGTATTAGCGAGTGCTTCTCCATGGGATTTGGAGGTTATTAACCAAAAGCCCACAACATGGGAATACCTGTGCTCCTTGAAAAAAGCGTGGACTCTGTATCCCCACCACCAGAACACACATGAAGAAGTTTTCTGCTATCCTGAGTGTGGGCTGGCAATTTCAGGTGACAGAAGCGGCTGGGTTCTAATAGAATCCCTTAGCTTGTAATCCCTGAGTGTTTCCCTAGGACTGACTCTGAGAGAAACCTGGGGGTTGGGCTTTGAGGCCAAATATTAGCGAGTGTCCCCGATGGACTGAGGAAGTATTTAGATGAATTCTCCATAAAGGGAAACACCTGAGCACCCATTCATCTGCGTGGAGTGGGGCTTCAAATCTCCCCACCACACAAGGTTGGGTTCCAGTATCCTGAGGGTGGGGTAGTTCCTCCAACTGACATCAGCGTCTTGGTTTTAATAGAATCCCTTTGCGTGTCTTCCCTGATGGTTTGCCTAGGCCAGTGTGTGGTTGAAAGTGGGATTTGGGATCTAAAACTAAGTATTAGCGTGTGCCTCTCCATGGGTAGTGGAGATGTTTAAACTACAACCCACAACTTGGGAATTACTGTGACCCCTGAAAAATGCGTGTGCTATGTTTCCCCACGACCAGCACACACAGGAAGAAGTGTTCTGGGTTTCTGAGTGTGGGGAGGTTCCTCCAACAGACAGCAGCACCTGGGTTGTAATAGAATCCCTTAGCTTGACTTCCCTAAGTGTTTTCCTAGGCCTAGCAGTAAGCGATGGTGGGGGATGGGCTCTAAAGCCAAGTATTAGCGAGTGCAACTCTGTGGGTAGTGGAGGGTTTGAAACTACTTCCCCAACCTTGGAACACCTGTGCCCCATAAAGATGCGTGGAATCTGTTTCCCCACCTCCAGCACACACACGGAGACGTGCTCAGGTATCCTGATTGTGGGGAGGCTCCTCCAAATGACAGCAGCGCCTGGGTTCTAAAAGAATCCCTTAGCTTGTCTTCCCTGATGGCATGCCTAGGCTGGAGAGTGGGGGAAAGTGGGGGTTGGGCTCTAAACCAAGTATAAGCGAGAGCCTATGCATGGGATGTGGGTTTTTAACCTACAACCCACAACCATGGAATAAATGTGCCCCCTGAAAGATGCTTTGACTCTTTCCCTACATCCAGCACACACACGAAGATGTGTTCTGGTATTCTGCGTGTGGGGAAGTTCCTCAAACTGACAGCAGCACCTGAATTCCATTAGTATCCCTTAGCTTCTGTTCCCTGAGTGTTCTTTGAGGCCAGGCCATGAGGGAAAGCTGGGGGTTGGGCTTGGAGGCCACGTAGCAGTGTGTGCCCCCTGATCCATTGAGGAAGTACTTAGAGGACTTCTCCCTAAAGGGAACACCTTTTCCTGCATTCATCTGGGTGCAGTGGGGCTGCACACCTCTCCCACACCTAAAAATGTGTTCTGGAATTCTGAGTGCAGGGAAGTTCCTCCAACTGACAGCAGCGCCTGGGTTCTAATTCAATCCCTTTGCTTGTCTTCCCTGATGGAAAGCCTAGGCGGGAGTGCGGGGGAAAGTGTGGTTTGGGCTCCAAAACCAAGTATTTACGATGACCTCTCTATGTTTTGTGGAGGTGTTTAAACTACATCCCTAACCTGGGAACACCTGTGCCCCCATAAAGATCCGTGGAGTCTGTTTCCACACCTCCAGCACACACACGAACACTTGCACAGTTATCCTGAGAGTGGGCAGCCTCCTCCAACTGAGAGCAGGGCCTTGGTTCTTATAAAATCGCTTAACTTGTCTACCCTGTTTGGTTGCCTGATACGGAGTGCTGGGGAAAGGGTGGGTTGGGCTCTAAATCCAAGTATTAGCGAGTGCTTCTCCATGGGATTTGGAGGTTATTAACCAAAAGCCCACAACATGGGAATACCTGTGCTCCTTGAAAAAAGCGTGGACTCTGTATCCCCACCACCAGAACACACATGAAGAAGTTTTCTGCTATCCTGAGTGTGGGCTGGCAATTTCAGGTGACAGAAGCGGCTGGGTTCTAATAGAATCCCTTAGCTTGTAATCCCTGAGTGTTTCCCTAGGACTGACTCTGAGAGAAACCTGGGGGTTGGGCTTTGAGGCCAAATATTAGCGAGTGTCCCCGATGGACTGAGGAAGTATTTAGATGAATTCTCCATAAAGGGAAACACCTGAGCACCCATTCATCTGCGTGGAGTGGGGCTTCAAATCTCCCCACCACACAAGGTTGGGTTCCAGTATCCTGAGGGTGGGGTAGTTCCTCCAACTGACATCAGCGTCTTGGTTTTAATAGAATCCCTTTGCGTGTCTTCCCTGATGGTTTGCCTAGGCCAGTGTGTGGTTGAAAGTGGGATTTGGGATCTAAAACTAAGTATTAGCGTGTGCCTCTCCATGGGTAGTGGAGATGTTTAAACTACAACCCACAACTTGGGAATTACTGTGACCCCTGAAAAATGCGTGTGCTATGTTTCCCCACGACCAGCACACACAGGAAGAAGTGTTCTGGGTTTCTGAGTGTGGGGAGGTTCCTCCAACAGACAGCAGCACCTGGGTTGTAATAGAATCCCTTAGCTTGACTTCCCTAAGTGTTTTCCTAGGCCTAGCAGTAAGCGATGGTGGGGGATGGGCTCTAAAGCCAAGTATTAGCGAGTGCAACTCTGTGGGTAGTGGAGGGTTTGAAACTACTTCCCCAACCTTGGAACACCTGTGCCCCATAAAGATGCGTGGAATCTGTTTCCCCACCTCCAGCACACACACGGAGACGTGCTCAGGTATCCTGATTGTGGGGAGGCTCCTCCAAATGACAGCAGCGCCTGGGTTCTAAAAGAATCCCTTAGCTTGTCTTCCCTGATGGCATGCCTAGGCTGGAGAGTGGGGGAAAGTGGGGGTTGGGCTCTAAACCAAGTATAAGCGAGAGCCTATGCATGGGATGTGGGTTTTTAACCTACAACCCACAACCATGGAATAAATGTGCCCCCTGAAAGATGCTTTGACTCTTTCCCTACATCCAGCACACACACGAAGATGTGTTCTGGTATTCTGCGTGTGGGGAAGTTCCTCAAACTGACAGCAGCACCTGAATTCCATTAGTATCCCTTAGCTTCTGTTCCCTGAGTGTTCTTTGAGGCCAGGCCATGAGGGAAAGCTGGGGGTTGGGCTTGGAGGCCACGTAGCAGTGTGTGCCCCCTGATCCATTGAGGAAGTACTTAGAGGACTTCTCCCTAAAGGGAACACCTTTTCCTGCATTCATCTGGGTGCAGTGGGGCTGCACACCTCTCCCACACCTAAAAATGTGTTCTGGAATTCTGAGTGCAGGGAAGTTCCTCCAACTGACAGCAGCGCCTGGGTTCTAATTCAATCCCTTTGCTTGTCTTCCCTGATGGAAAGCCTAGGCGGGAGTGCGGGGGAAAGTGTGGTTTGGGCTCCAAAACCAAGTATTTACGATGACCTCTCTATGTTTTGTGGAGGTGTTTAAACTACATCCCTAACCTGGGAACACCTGTGCCCCCATAAAGATCCGTGGAGTCTGTTTCCACACCTCCAGCACACACACGAACACTTGCACAGTTATCCTGAGAGTGGGCAGCCTCCTCCAACTGAGAGCAGGGCCTTGGTTCTTATAAAATCGCTTAACTTGTCTACCCTGTTTGGTTGCCTGATACGGAGTGCTGGGGAAAGGGTGGGTTGGGCTCTAAATCCAAGTATTAGCGAGTGCTTCTCCATGGGATTTGGAGGTTATTAACCAAAAGCCCACAACATGGGAATACCTGTGCTCCTTGAAAAAAGCGTGGACTCTGTATCCCCACCACCAGAACACACATGAAGAAGTTTTCTGCTATCCTGAGTGTGGGCTGGCAATTTCAGGTGACAGAAGCGGCTGGGTTCTAATAGAATCCCTTAGCTTGTAATCCCTGAGTGTTTCCCTAGGACTGACTCTGAGAGAAACCTGGGGGTTGGGCTTTGAGGCCAAATATTAGCGAGTGTCCCCGATGGACTGAGGAAGTATTTAGATGAATTCTCCATAAAGGGAAACACCTGAGCACCCATTCATCTGCGTGGAGTGGGGCTTCAAATCTCCCCACCACACAAGGTTGGGTTCCAGTATCCTGAGGGTGGGGTAGTTCCTCCAACTGACATCAGCGTCTTGGTTTTAATAGAATCCCTTTGCGTGTCTTCCCTGATGGTTTGCCTAGGCCAGTGTGTGGTTGAAAGTGGGATTTGGGATCTAAAACTAAGTATTAGCGTGTGCCTCTCCATGGGTAGTGGAGATGTTTAAACTACAACCCACAACTTGGGAATTACTGTGACCCCTGAAAAATGCGTGTGCTATGTTTCCCCACGACCAGCACACACAGGAAGAAGTGTTCTGGGTTTCTGAGTGTGGGGAGGTTCCTCCAACAGACAGCAGCACCTGGGTTGTAATAGAATCCCTTAGCTTGACTTCCCTAAGTGTTTTCCTAGGCCTAGCAGTAAGCGATGGTGGGGGATGGGCTCTAAAGCCAAGTATTAGCGAGTGCAACTCTGTGGGTAGTGGAGGGTTTGAAACTACTTCCCCAACCTTGGAACACCTGTGCCCCATAAAGATGCGTGGAATCTGTTTCCCCACCTCCAGCACACACACGGAGACGTGCTCAGGTATCCTGATTGTGGGGAGGCTCCTCCAAATGACAGCAGCGCCTGGGTTCTAAAAGAATCCCTTAGCTTGTCTTCCCTGATGGCATGCCTAGGCTGGAGAGTGGGGGAAAGTGGGGGTTGGGCTCTAAACCAAGTATAAGCGAGAGCCTATGCATGGGATGTGGGTTTTTAACCTACAACCCACAACCATGGAATAAATGTGCCCCCTGAAAGATGCTTTGACTCTTTCCCTACATCCAGCACACACACGAAGATGTGTTCTGGTATTCTGCGTGTGGGGAAGTTCCTCAAACTGACAGCAGCACCTGAATTCCATTAGTATCCCTTAGCTTCTGTTCCCTGAGTGTTCTTTGAGGCCAGGCCATGAGGGAAAGCTGGGGGTTGGGCTTGGAGGCCACGTAGCAGTGTGTGCCCCCTGATCCATTGAGGAAGTACTTAGAGGACTTCTCCCTAAAGGGAACACCTTTTCCTGCATTCATCTGGGTGCAGTGGGGCTGCACACCTCTCCCACACCTAAAAATGTGTTCTGGAATTCTGAGTGCAGGGAAGTTCCTCCAACTGACAGCAGCGCCTGGGTTCTAATTCAATCCCTTTGCTTGTCTTCCCTGATGGAAAGCCTAGGCGGGAGTGCGGGGGAAAGTGTGGTTTGGGCTCCAAAACCAAGTATTTACGATGACCTCTCTATGGTTTGTGGAGGTGTTTAAACTACATCCCTAACCTGGGAACACCTGTGCCCCCATAAAGATCCGTGGAGTCTGTTTCCACACCTCCAGCACACACACGAACACTTGCACAGTTATCCTGAGAGTGGGCAGCCTCCTCCAACTGAGAGCAGGGCCTTGGTTCTTATAAAATCGCTTAACTTGTCTACCCTGTTTGGTTGCCTGATACGGAGTGCTGGGGAAAGGGTGGGTTGGGCTCTAAATCCAAGTAATAGCGAGTGCTTCTCCATGGGATTTGGAGGTTATTAACCAAAAGCCCACAACATGGGAATACCTGTGCTCCTTGAAAAAAGCGTGGACTCTGTATCCCCACCACCAGAACACACATGAAGAAGTTTTCTGCTATCCTGAGTGTGGGCTGGCAATTTCAGGTGACAGAAGCGGCTGGGTTCTAATAGAATCCCTTAGCTTGTAATCCCTGAGTGTTTCCCTAGGACTGACTCTGAGAGAAACCTGGGGGTTGGGCTTTGAGGCCAAATAGTAGCGAGTGTCCCCGATGGACTGAGGAAGTATTTAGATGAATTCTCCATAAAGGGAAACACCTGAGCACCCATTCATCTGCGTGGAGTGGGGCTTCAAATCTCCCCACCACACAAGGTTGGGTTCCAGTATCCTGAGGGTGGGGTAGTTCCTCCAACTGACATCAGCGTCTTGGTTTGAATAGAATCCCTTTGCTTGTCTTCCCTGATGGTTTGCCTAGGCCAGTGTGTGGTTGAAAGTGGGATTTGGGATCTAAAACTAAGTATTAGCGTGTGCCTCTCCATGGGTAGTGGAGATGTTTAAACTACAACCCACAACTTGGGAATTACTGTGACCCCTGAAAAATGCGTGTGCTATGTTTCCCCACGTCCAGCACACACAGGAAGAAGTGTTCTGGGGTTCTGAGTGTGGGGAGGTTCCTCCAACAGACAGCAGCACCTGGGTTGTAATAGAATCCCTTAGCTTGCCTTCCCTAAGTGTATTCCTAGGCGTAGCAGTAAGCGATGGTGGGGGATGGGCTCTAAAGCCAAGTATTAGCGAGTGCATCTCTGTGGGTAGTGGAGGGTTTGAAACTACTTCCCCAACCTTGGAACACCTGTGCCCCATAAAGGTGCGTGGAATCTGTTTCCCCACCTCCAGCACACACACGGAGACGTGCTCAGGTATCCTGATGGTGGGGAGGCTCCTCCAAATGACAGCAGCGCCTGGGTTATAAAAGAATCCCTTAGCTTGTCTTCCCTGATGGCATGCCTAGGCTGGAGAGTGGGGGAAAGTGGGGGTTGGGCTCTAAACCAAGTATAAGCGAGAGCCTATCCATGGGATGTGGGTTTTTAACCTACAACCCACAACCATGGAATAAATGTGCCCCATGAAAGATGCTTTGACTGTTTCCCTACATCCAGCACACACACGAATATGTGTTCTGGTATTCTGAGTGTGGGGAAGTTCCTCAAACTGACAGCAGCACCAAGATTCCATTAGTATCCCTTAGCTTCTGTTCCCTGAGTGTTCTCTTAGACCAGGACATGAGGGAAAGCTGGGGGTTGGGCTTGGAGGCCACGTAGCAGTGAGTGCCCCCTGATCCATTGAGGAAGTACTTAGAGGACTTCTCCCTAAACGGAACAACTTTTCCTGCATTCCTCTGGGTGCAGTGGGGCTGCACATCTCTCCCACAGCTAAGAATGTGTTCTGGAATTCTGAGTGCAGGGAAGTTCCTCCAACTGACAGCAGCGCCTGGGTTCTAATTGAATTCCTTTGCTTGTCTTCCCTGATGGAAAGCCTAGGCGGGAGTACGGGGGAAAGTGTGGTTTGGGCTCCAAAACCAAGTATTTGCGATGACCTCTCTATGGTTTGTGGAGGTGTTTAAACTACATCCCTAACCTGGGAACACCTGTGCCCACATAAAGATCCGTGGAGTCTGTTTCCACACCTCCAGCACACACTCGAACACTTGCACAGTTATCCTGAGAGTGGGCAGCCTCCTCCAACTGAGAGCAGGGCCTTGGTTCTTATAAAATCGCTTAACTTGTCTACCCTGTTTGGTTGCCTGATACGGAGTGCTGGGGAAAGGGTGGGTTGGGCTCTAAATCCAAGTATTAGCGAGTGCTTCTCCATGGGATTTGGAGGTTATTAACCAAAAGCCCACAACATGGGAATACCTGTGCTCCTTGAAAAAAGCGTGGACTCTGTATCCCCACCACCAGAACACACATGAAGAAGTTTTCTGCTATCCTGAGTGTGGGCTGGCAATTTCAGGTGACAGAAGCGGCTGGGTTCTGATAGAATCCCTTAGCTTGTAATCCCTGAGTGTTTCCCTAGGACTGACTCTGAGAGAAACCTGGGGGTTGGGCTTTGAGGACAAATAGTAGCGAGTGTCCCCGATGGACTGAGGAAGTATTTAGATGAACTCTCCATAAAGGGAAACACCTGAGCACCCATTCATCTGCGTGGAGTGGGGCTTCAAATCTCCCCACCACACAAGGTTGGGTTCCAGTATCCTGAGTGTGGGGTAGTTCCTCCAACTGACATCAGCGTCTTGGTTTGAATAGAATCCCTTTGCTTGCCTTCCCTGATGGTTTGCCTAGGCCAGTGTGTGGTTGAAAGTGGGATTTGGGATCTAAAACTAAGTATTAGCGTGTGCCTCTCCATGGGTAGTGGAGATGTTTAAACTACAACCCACAACTTGGGAATTACTGTGACCCCTGAAAAGTGCGTGTGCTATGTTTCCCCACGTCCAGCACACACAGGAAGAAGTGTTCTGGGGTTCTGAGTGTGGGGAGGTTCCTCCAACAGACAGCAGCACCTGGGTTGCAATAGAATCCCTTAGGTTGACTTCCCTAAGTGTTTTCCTAGGCCTAGCAGTAAGCGATGGTGGGGGATGGGCTCTAAAGCCAAGTATTAGCGAGTGCATCTCTGTGGGTAGTGGAGGGTTTTAAACTACTTCCCCAACCTTGGAACACCTGTGCCCCATAAAGATGCGTGGAATCTGCTTCCCCACCTGTAGCACACACACGGAGACGTGCTCAGGTATCCTGATTGTGGGGAGGCTCCTCCAAATGAGAGCAGCGCCTGGGTTCTAAAAGAATCCCTTAGCTTGTCTTCCCTGATGGCATGGCTAGGCTGGAGATTGGGGGAACGTGGGGGTTGGGCTCTAAACCAAGTATAAGCGAGAGCCTATCCATGGGATGTGGGTTTTTAACCTACAACCCACAACCATGGAATAAATGTGCCCCATGAAAGATGCTTTGACTGTTTCCCTACATCCAGCACACACACGAAGATGTGTTCTGGTATTCTGAGTGTGGGGAAGTTCCTCAAACTGACAGCAGCACCAAGATTCCATTAGTATCCCTTAGCTTCTGTTCCCTGAGTGTTCTCTTAGACCAGGACATGAGGGAAAGCTGGGGGTTGGGCTTGGAGGCCACGTAGCAGTGAGTGCCCCCTGATCCATTGAGGAAGTACTTAGAGGACTTCTCCCTAAACGGAACACCTTTTCCTCCATTCACCTGGGTGCAGTGGGGCTGCACTTCTCTCCCACACCTAAGAATGTGTTCTGGAATTCTGAGTGCAGGGAAGTTCCTCCAACTGACAGCAGCGCCTGGGTTCTAATTGAATCCCTTTGCTTGTCTTCCCTGATGGAAAGCCTAGGCGGGAGTGCGGGGGAAAGTGTGGTTTGGGCTCCAAAACCAAGTATTTACGATGACCTCTCTATGGTTTGTGGAGGTGTTTAAACTACATCCCTAACCTGGGAACACCTGTGCCCCCATAAAGATCCGTGGAGTCTGTTTCCACACCTCCAGCACACACACGAACACTTGCACAGTTATCCTGAGAGTGGGCAGCCTCCTCCAACTGAGAGCAGGGCCTTGGTTCTTATAAAATCGCTTAACTTGTCTACCCTGTTTGGTTGCCTGATACGGAGTGCTGGGGAAAGGGTGGGTTGGGCTCTAAATCCAAGTATTAGCGAGTGCTTCTCCATGGGATTTGGAGATTATTAACCAAAAGCCCACAACATGGGAATACCTGTGCTCCTTGAAAAAAGCGTGGACTCTGTATCCCCACCACCAGAACACACATGAAGAAGTTTTCTGCTATCCTGAGTGTGGGCTGGCAATTTCAGGTGACAGAAGCGGCTGGGTTCTAATAGAATCCCTTAGCTTGTAATCCCTGAGTGTTTCCCTAGGACTGACTCTGAGAGAAACCTGGGGGTTGGGCTTTGAGGCCAAATAGTAGCGAGTGTCCCCGATGGACTGAGGAAGTATTTAGATGAATTCTCCATAAAGGGAAACACCTGAGCACCCATTCATCTGCGTGGAGTGGGGCTTCAAATCTCCCCACCACACAAGGTTGGGTTCCAGTATCCTGAGGGTGGGGTAGTTCCTCCAACTGACATCAGCGTCTTGGTTTGAATAGAATCCCTTTGCTTGTCTTCCCTGATGGTTTGCCTAGGCCAGTGTGTGGTTGAAAGTGGGATTTGGGATCTAAAACTAAGTATTAGCGTGTGCCTCTCCATGGGTAGTGGAGATGTTTAAACTACAACCCACAACTTGGGAATTACTGTGACCCTTGAAAAGTGCGTGTGCTATGTTTCCCCACGTCCAGCACACACAGGAAGAAGTGTTCTGGGGTTCTGAGTGTGGGGAGGTTCCTCCAACAGACAGCAGCACCTGGGTTGTAATAGAATCCCTTAGCTTGACTTCCCTAAGTGTTTTCCTAGGCCTAGCAGTAAGCGATGGTGGGGGATGGGCTCTAAAGCCAAGTATTAGCGAGTGCATCTCTGTGGGTAGTGGAGGGTTTGAAACTACTTCCCCAACCTTGGAACACCTGTGCCCCATAAAGATGCGTGGAATCTGTTTCCCCACCTCCAGCACACACACGGAGACGTGCTCAGGTATCCTGATGGTGGGGAGGCTCCTCCAAATGACAGCAGCGCCTGGGTTCTAAAAGAATCCCTTTGCTTGTATTCCCTGATGGCATGGCTAGGCTGGAGAGTGGGGGAAAGTGGGGGTTGGGCTCTAAACCAAGTATAAGCGAGAGCCTATCCATGGGATGTGGGTTTTTAACCTACAACCCACAACCATGGAATAAATGTGCCCCCTGAAAGATGCTTTGACTGTTTCCCTACATCCAGCACACACACGAAGATGTGTTCTGGTATTCTGAATGTGGGGAAGTTCCTCAAACTGACAGCAGCACCTGGATTCTATTATTATCCCTTAGCTTCTGTTCCCTGAGTGTTCTTTTAGGCCAGGCCATGAGGGAAAGCTGGGGGTTGGGCTTGGAGGCCACGTAGCAGTGAGTGCCCCCTGATCCATTGAGGAAGTTCTTAGAGGACTTCTCCCTAAAGGGAACACCTTTTCCTCCATTCATCTGGGTGCAGTGGGGCTGCACATCTCTCCCACACCTAAGAATGTGTTCTGGAATTCTGAGTGCAGGGAAGTTCCTCCAACTGACAGCAGCGCCTGGGTTCTAATTGAATCCCTTTGCTTGTCTTCCCTGATGGAAAGCCTAGGCGGGAGTGCGGGGGAAAGTGTGGTTTGGGCTCCAAAACCAAGTATTTGCGATGACCTCTCTATGGTTTGTGGAGGTGTTTAAACTACATCCCTAACCTGGGAACACCTGTGCCCCCATAAAGATCCGTGGAGTCTGTTTCCACACCTCCAGCACACACACGAACACTTGCACAGTTATCCTGAGAGTGGGCAGCCTCCTCCAACTGAGAGCAGGGCCTTGGTTCTTATAAAATCGCTTAACTTGTCTACCCTGTTTGGTTGCCTGATACGGAGTGCTGGGGAAAGGGTGGGTTGGGCTCTAAATCCAAGTATTAGCGAGTGCTTCTCCATGGGATTTGGAGGTTATTAACCAAAAGCCCACAACATGGGAATACCTGTGCTCCTTGAAAAAAGCGTGGACTCTGTATCCCCACCACCAGAACACACATGAAGAAGTTTTCTGCTATCCTGAGTGTGGGCTGGCAATTTCAGGTGACAGAAGCGGCTGGGTTCTAATAGAATCCCTTAGCTTGTAATCCCTGAGTGTTTCCCTAGGACTGACTCTGAGAGAAACCTGGGGGTTGGGCTTTGAGGACAAATAGTAGCGAGTGTCCCCGATGGACTGAGGAAGTATTTAGATGAATTCTCCATAAAGCGAAACACCTGAGCACCCATTCATCTGCGCGGAGTGGGGCTTCAAATCGCCCCACCACACAAGGTTGGGTTCTAGTATCCTGAGGGTGGGGTAGTTCCTCCAACTGACATCAGCGTCTTGGTTTGAATAGAATCCCTTTGCTTGTCTTCCCTGATGGTTTGCTTAGGCCAGTGTGTGGTTGAAAGTGGGATTTGGGATCTAAAACTAAGTATTAGCGTGTGCCTCTCCATGGGTAGTGGAGATGTTTAAACTACAACCCACAACTTGGGAATTACTGTGACCCCTGAAAAGTGCGTGTGCTATGTTTCCCCACGTCCAGCACACACAGGAAGAAGTGTTCTGGGGTTCTGAGTGTGGGGAGGTTCCTCCAACAGACAGCAGCACCTGGGTTGTAATAGAATCCCTTAGCTTGACTTCCCTAAGTGTTTTCCTAGGCCTAGCAGTAAGGGATGGTGGGGGATGGGCTCTAAAGCCAAGTATTAGCGAGTGCATCTCTGTGGGTAGTGGAGGGTTTTAAACTACTTCCCCAACCTTGGAAGACCTGTGCCCCATAAAGATGCGTGGAATCTGTTTCCCCACCTCCAGCACACACACGGAGACATGCTCAGGTATCCTGATTGTGAGGAGGCTCCTCCAAATGACAGCAGCGCCTGGGTTCTAAAAGAATCCCTTTGCTTGTATTCCCTGATGGCATGCCTAGGCTGGAGAGTGGGGGAAAGTGGGGGTTGGGCTCTAAACCAAGCATAAGCGAGAGCCTATCCATGGGATGTGGGTTTTTAACCTACAACCCACAACCATGGAATAAATGTGTCCCCTGAAAGATGCTTTGACTGTTTCCCTACATCCAGCACACACACGAAGATGTGTTCTGGTATTCTGAATGTGGGGAAGTTCCTCAAACTGACAGCAGCACCCGGATTCTATTAGTATCCCTTAGCTTCTGTTCCCTGAGTGTTCTTTTAGGCCAGGCCATGAGGGAAAGCTGGGGGTTGGGCTTGGAGGCCACGTAGCAGTGAGTGCCCCCTGATCCATTGAGGAAGTACTTAGAGGACTTCTCCCAAAAGGGAATACCTTTTCCTGCATTCCTCTGGGTGCAGTGGGGCTGCACATCTCTCCCACACCTAAGAATGTGTTCTGGAATTCTGAGTGCAGGGAAGTTCCTCCAACTGACAGCAGCGCCTGGGTTCTAATTGAATCCCTTTGCTTGTCTTCCCTGATGGAAAGCCTAGGCGGGAGTGCGGGGGAAAGTGTGGTTTGGGCTCCAAAACCAAGTATTTGCGATGACCTCTCTATGGTTTGTGGAGGTGTTTAAACTACATCCCTAACCTGGGAACACCTGTGCCCCCATAAAGATCCGTGGAGTCTGTTTCCACACCTCCAGCACACACACGAACACTTGCACAGTTATCCTGAGAGTGGGCAGCCTCCTCCAACTGAGAGCAGGGCCTTGGTTCTTATAAAATCGCTTAACTTGTCTACCCTGTTTGGTTGCCTGATACGGAGTGCTGGGGAAAGGGTGGGTTGGGCTCTAAATCCAAGTATTAGCGAGTGCTTCTCCATGGGATTTGGAGGTTATTAACCAAAAGCCCACAACATGGGAATACCTGTGCTCCTTGAAAAAAGCGTGGACTCTGTATCCCCACCACCAGAACACACATGAAGAAGTTTTCTGCTATCCTGAGTGTGGGCTGGCAATTTCAGGTGACAGAAGCGGCTGGGTTCTAATAGAATCCCTTAGCTTGTAATCCCTGAGTGTTTCCCTAGGACTGACTCTGAGAGAAACCTGGGGGTTGGGCTTTGAGGCCAAATAGTAGCGAGTGTCCCCGAAGGATTGAGGAAGTATTTAGATGAATTCTCCATAAAGGGAAACACCTGAGCACCCATTCATCTGCGTGGAGTGGGGCTTCAAATCTCCCCACCACACAAGGTTGGGTTCCAGTATCCTGAGGGTGGGGTAGTTCCTCCAACTGACATCTGCGTCTTGGTTTGAATAGAATCCCTTTGCGTGTCTTCCCTGATGGTTTGCCTAGGCCAGTGTGTGGTTGAAAGTGGGATTTGGGATCTAAAACTAAGTATTAGCGTGTGCCTCTCCATGGGTATTGGAGATGTTTAAACTACAACCCACAACTTGGGAATTACTGTGACCCCTGAAAAATGCGTGTGCTATGTTTCCCCACGTCAAGCACACACAGGAAGAAGTGTTCTGGGGTTCTGAGTGTGGGGAGGTTCCTCCAACAGACAGCAGCACCTGGGTTGTAATAGAATCCCTTAGCTTGACTTCCCTAAGTGTTTTCCTAGGCCTAGCAGTAAGCGATGGTGGGGGATGGGCTCTAAAGCCAAGTATTAGCGAGTGCATCTCTGTGGGTAGTGGAGGGTTTTAAACTACTTCCCCAACCTTGGAACACCTGTGCCCCATAAAGATGCGTGGAATCTGTTTCCCCACCTCCAGCACACACACGGAGACGTGCTCAGGTATCCTGATTGTGGGGAGGCTCCTCCAAATGACAGCAGCGCCTGGGTTCTAAAAGAATCCCTTAGCTTGTCTTCCCTGATGGCATGCCTAGGCTGGAGAGTGGGGGAAAGTGGGGGTTGGGCTCTAAACCAAGTATAAGCGAGAGCCTATCCATGGGATGTGGGTTTTTAACCTACAACCCACAACCATGGAATAAATGTGCCCCCTGAAAGATGCTTTGACTGTTTCCCTACATCCAGCACACACACGAAGATGTGTTCTGGTATTCTGCGTGTGGGGAAGTTACTCAAACTGACAGCAGCACCTGAATTCCATTAGTATCCCTTAGCTTCTGTTCCCTGAGTGTTCTTTGAGGCCAGGCCATGAGGGAAAGCTGGGGGTTGGGCTTGGAGGCCAGGTAGCAGTGAGTGCCCCCTGATTCATTGAGGAAGTACTTAGAGGACTTCTCCCTAAACGGAACACCTTTTCCTGCATTCATCTGGGTGCAGTGGGGCTGCACATCTCTCCCATACCTAAGAATGTGTTCTGGAATTCTGAGTGCAGGGAAGTTCCTCCAACTGACAGCAGCGCCTGGGTTCTAATTGAATCCCTTTGCTTGTCTTCCCTGATGGAAAGCCTAGGCGGGAGTGCGGGGGAAAGTGTGGTTTGGGCTCCAAAACCAAGTATTTGCGATGACCTCTCTATGGTTTGTGGAGGTGTTTAAACTACATCCCTAACCTGGGAACACCTGTGCCCCCATAAAGATCCGTGGAGTCTGTTTCCACACCTCCAGCACACACACGAACACTTGCACAGTTATCCTGAGAGTGGGCAGCCTCCTCCAACTGAGAGCAGGGCCTTGGTTCTTATAAAATCGCTTAACTTGTCTACCCTGTTTGGTTGCCTGATACGGAGTGCTGGGGAAAGGGTGGGTTGGGCTCTAAATCCAAGTATTAGCGAGTGCTTCTCCATGGGATTTGGAGGTTATTAACCAAAAGCCCACAACATGGGAATACCTGTGCTCCTTGAAAAAAGCGTGGACTCTGTATCCCCACCACCAGAACACACATGAAGAAGTTTTCTGCTATCCTGAGTGTGGGCTGGCAATTTCAGGTGACAGAAGCGGCTGGGTTCTAATAGAATCCCTTAGCTTGTAATCCCTGAGTGTTTCCCTAGGACTGACTCTGAGAGAAACCTGGGGGTTGGGCTTTGAGGCCAAATAGTAGCGAGTGTCCCCGATGGACTGAGGAAGTATTTAGATGAATTCTCCATAAAGGGAAACACCTGAGCACCCATTCATCTGCGTGGAGTGGGGCTTCAAATCTCCCCACCACACAAGGTTGGGTTCCAGTATCCTGAGGGTGGGGTAGTTCCTCCAACTGACATCAGCGTCTTGGTTTGAATAGAATCCGTTTGCTTGTCTTCCCTGATGGTTTGCCTAGGCCAGTGTGTGGTTGAAAGTGGGATTTGGGATCTAAAACTAAGTATTAGCGTGTGCCTCTCCATGGGTAGTGGAGATGTTTAAACTACAACCCACAACTTGGGAATTACTGTGACCCCTGAAAAATGCGTGTGCTATGTTTCCCCACGTCCAGCACACACAGGAAGAAGTGTTCTGGGGTTCTGAGAGTGGGGAGGTTCCTCCAACAGACAGCAGCACCTGGGTTGTAATAGAATCCCTTAGCTTGACTTCCCTAAGTGTTTTCCTAGGCCTAGCAGTAAGCGATGGTGGGGGATGGGCTCTAAAGCCAAGTATTAGCGAGTGCATCTCTGTGGGTAGTGGAGGGTTTGAAATTACTTCCCCAACCTTGGAACACCTGTGCCCCATAAAGATGCGTGGAATCTGTTTCCCCACCTCCAGCACACACACAGAGACGTGCTCAGGTATCCTGATTGTGGGGAGGCTCCTCCAAATGACAGCAGCGCCTGGGTTCTAAAAGAATCCCTTAGCTTGTCTTCCCTAATGGCATGCCTAGGCTGGAGAGTGGGGGAAAGTGGGGGTTGGGCTCTAAACCAAGTATAAGCGAGAGCCTATCCATGGGATGTGGGTTTTTAACCTACAACCCACAACCATGGAATAAATGTGCCCCCTGAAAGATGCTTTGACTGTTTCCCTACATCCAGCACACACACGAAGATGTGTTCTGGTATTCTGAGTGTGGGGAAGTTCCTCAAACTGACAGCAGCACCAAGATTCCATTAGAATCCCTTAGCTTCTGTTCCCTGAGTGTTCTCTTAGACCAGGCCATGAGGGAAAGCTGGGGGTTGGGCTTGGAGGCCACGTAGCAGTGAGTGCCCCCTGATCCATTGAGGAAGTACTTAGAGGACTTCTGCCTAAACGGAACAACTTTTACTCCATTAATCTGGGTGGAGTGGGGCTGCACATCTCTCCCACAGCTTAGAATGTGTTCTGGAATTCTGAGTGCAGGGAAGTTACTCCAACTGACAGCAGTGCCTGGGCTCTAATTGAATCCCTTTGCTTGTCTTCCCTGATGGAAAGCCTAGGCGGGAGTGCGGGGGAAATTCTGATTTGGGCTCCAAAACCAAGTAATTGCGATGACCTCTCTATGGTTTGTGGAGTTGTTTAAACTACATCCCTAACCTGGGAACACCTGTGCCCCCATAAAGATCCGTGGAGTCTGTTTCCACACCTCCAGCACACACACGAACACTTGCACAGTTATCCTGAGAGTGGGCAGCCTCCTCCAACTGAGAGCAGGGCCTTGGTTCTTATAAAATCGCTTAACTTGTCTACCCTGTTTGGTTGCCTGATACGGAGTGCTGGGGAAAGGGTGGGTTGGGCTCTAAATCCAAGTATTAGCGAGTGCTTCTCCATGGTATTTGGAGGTTATTAACCAAAAGCCCACAACATGGGAATACCTGTGCTCCTTGAAAAAAGCGTGGACTCTGTATCCCCACCACCAGAACACACATGAAGAAGTTTTCTGCTATCCTGAGTGTGGGCTGGCAATTTCAGGTGACAGAAGCGGCTGGGTTCTAATAGAATCCCTTAGCTTGTAATCCCTGAGTGTTTCCCTAGGACTGACTCTGAGAGAAACCTGGGGGTTGGGCTTTGAGGCCAAATAGTAGCGAGTGTCCCCGATGGACTGAGGAAGTATTTAGATGAATTCTCCATAAAGGGAAACACCTGAGCACCCATTCATCTGCGTGGAGTGGGGCTTCAAATCTCCCCACCACACAAGGTTGGGTTCCAGTATCCTGAGGGTGGGGTAGTTCCTCCAACTGACATCAGCGTCTTGGTTTGAATAGAATCCGTTTGCTTGTCTTCCCTGATGGTTTGCCTAGGCCAGTGTGTGGTTGAAAGTGGGATTTGGGATCTAAAACTAAGTATTAGCGTGTGCCTCTCCATGGGTAGTGGAGATGTTTAAACTACAACCCACAACTTGGGAATTACTGTGACCCCTGAAAAATGCGTGTGCTATGTTTCCCCACG
Source organism: Vicugna pacos (assembly GCF_048564905.1). NCBI lineage: Eukaryota > Metazoa > Chordata > Mammalia > Artiodactyla > Camelidae > Vicugna > Vicugna pacos. Next base: position 18,481,676 of record NW_027328740.1, read on the forward strand.
TCCAGCACACACAGGAAGAAGTGTTCTGGGGTTCTGAGAGTGGGGAGGTTCCTCCAACAGACAGCAGCACCTGGGTTGTAATAGAATCCCTTAGCTTGACTTCCCTAAGTGTTTTCCTAGGCCTAGCAGTAAGCGATGGTGGGGGATGGGCTCTAAAGCCAAGTATTAGCGAGTGCATCTCTGTGGGTAGTGGAGGGTTTGAAATTACTTCCCCAACCTTGGAACACCTGTGCCCCATAAAGATGCGTGGAATCTGTTTCCCCACCTCCAGCACACACACAGAGACGTGCTCAGGTATCCTGATTGTGGGGAGGCTCCTCCAAATGACAGCAGCGCCTGGGTTCTAAAAGAATCCCTTAGCTTGTCTTCCCTAATGGCATGCCTAGGCTGGAGAGTGGGGGAAAGTGGGGGTTGGGCTCTAAACCAAGTATAAGCGAGAGCCTATCCATGGGATGTGGGTTTTTAACCTACAACCCACAACCATGGAATAAATGTGCCCCCTGAAAGATGCTTTGACTGTTTCCCTACATCCAGCACACACACGAAGATGTGTTCTGGTATTCTGAGTGTGGGGAAGTTCCTCAAACTGACAGCAGCACCAAGATTCCATTAGAATCCCTTAGCTTCTGTTCCCTGAGTGTTCTCTTAGACCAGGCCATGAGGGAAAGCTGGGGGTTGGGCTTGGAGGCCACGTAGCAGTGAGTGCCCCCTGATCCATTGAGGAAGTACTTAGAGGACTTCTGCCTAAACGGAACAACTTTTACTCCATTAATCTGGGTGGAGTGGGGCTGCACATCTCTCCCACAGCTTAGAATGTGTTCTGGAATTCTGAGTGCAGGGAAGTTACTCCAACTGACAGCAGTGCCTGGGCTCTAATTGAATCCCTTTGCTTGTCTTCCCTGATGGAAAGCCTAGGCGGGAGTGCGGGGGAAAGTCTGATTTGGGCTCCAAAACCAAGTAATTGCGATGACCTCTCTATGGTTTGTGGAGTTGTTTAAACTACATCCCTAACCTGGGAACACCTGTGCCCCCATAAAGATCCGTGGAGTCTGTTTCCACACCTCCAGCACACACACGAACACTTGCACAGTTATCCTGAGAGTGGGCAGCCTCCTCCAACTGAGAGCAGGGCCTTGGTTCTTATAAAATCGCTTAACTTGTCTACCCTGTTTGGTTGCCTGATACGGAGTGCTGGGGAAAGGGTGGGTTGGGCTCTAAATCCAAGTATTAGCGAGTGCTTCTCCATGGGATTTGGAGGTTATTAACCAAAAGCCCACAACATGGGAATACCTGTGCTCCTTGAAAAAAGCGTGGACTCTGTATCCCCACCACCAGAACACACATGAAGAAGTTTTCTGCTATCCTGAGTGTGGGCTGGCAATTTCAGGTGACAGAAGCGGCTGGGTTCTAATAGAATCCCTTAGCTTGTAATCCCTGAGTGTTTCCCTAGGACTGACTCTGAGAGAAACCTGGGGGTTGGGCTTTGAGGACAAATAGTAGCGAGTGTCCCCGATGGACTGAGGAAGTATTTAGATGAATTCTCCATAAAGGTAAACACCTGAGCACCCATTCATCTGCGTGGATTGGGGCTTCAAATCTCCCCACCACACAAGCTTGGGTTCCAGTATCCTGAGGGTGGGGTAGTTCCTCCAACTGACATCAGCGTCTTGGTTTTAATAGAATCCATTTGCGTGTCTTCCCTGATGGTTTCCCTAGGCCAGTGTGTGGTTGAAAGTGGGATTTGGGATCTAAAACTAAGTATTAGCGTGTGCCTCTCCATGGGTAGTGGAGATGTTTAAACTACAAACCACAACTTGGGAATTACTGTGACCCTTGAAAAATGCGTGTGCTATGTTTCCCCACGTCCAGCACACACAGGAAGAAGTGTTCTGGGGTTCTGAGAGTGGGGAGGTTCCTCCAACAGACAGCAGCACCTGGGTTGTAATAGAATCCCTTAGCTTGACTTCCCTAAGTGTTTTCCTAGGCCTAGCAGTAAGCGATGGTGGGGGATGGGCTCTAAAGCCAAGTATTAGCGAGTGCATCTCTGTGGGTCATGGAGGGTTTAAAACTACTTCCCCAACCTTGGAAAACCTGTGCCCCATAAAGATGCGTGGAATCTGTTTCCCCACCTCCAGCACACACACGGAGACGTGCTCAGGTATCCTGATTGTGGGGAGGCTCCTCCAAATGACAGCAGCGCCTGGGTTCTAAAAGAATCCCTTAGCTTGTCTTCCCTGATGGCATGCCTAGGCTGGAGAGTGGGGGAAAGTGGGGGTTGGGCTCTAAACCAAGTATAAGCGAGAGCCTACCCATGGGATGTGGGTTTTTAACCTACAACCCACAACCATGGAATAAATGTGCCCCCTGAAAGATGCTTTGTATGTTTCCCTACATCCAGCACACACACGAAGATGTGTTCTGGTATTCTGAGTGTGGGGAAGTTCCTCAAACGGACAGCAGCACCTGGATTCTATTAGTATCCCTCAGCTTCTGTTCCCTGAGTGTTCTCTTAGACCAGGCCATGAGGGAAAGCTGGGGGTTGGGCTTGGAGGCCACGTAGCAGTGAGTGCCCCCTGATCCATTGAGGAAGTACTTAGAGGAATTCTCCCTAAACGGAACAACTTTTACTCCATTCATCTGGGTGCAGTGGGGCTGCACATCTCTCCCACAGCTTAGAATGTGTTCTGGAATTCTGAGTGCAGGGAAGTTCCTCCAACTGACAGCAGTGCCTGGGTTCTAATTGAATCACTTTGCTTGTCTTCCCTGATGGAAAGCCTAGGCGGGAGTGCGGGGGAAAGTCTGGTTTGTGCTCCAAAACCAAGTAATTGCGATGACATCTCTATGGTTTGTGGAGGTGTTTAAACTACATCCCTAACCTTGGAACACCTGTGCCCCCATAAAGATCCGTGGAGTCTGTTTCCACACCTCCAGCACACACACGAACACTTGCACAGTTATCCTGAGAGTGGGCAGCCTCCTCCAACTGAGAGCAGGGCCTTGGTTCTTATAAAATCGCTTAACTTGTCTACCCTGTTTGGTTGCCTGATAAGGAGTGCTGGGGAAAGGGTGGGTTGGGCTCTAAATCCAAGTATTAGCGAGTACTTCTCCATGGGATTTGGAGGTTATTAACCAAAAGCCCACAACATGGGAATACCTGTGCTCCTTGAAAAAAGCGTGGACTCTGTATCCCCACCACCAGAACACACATGAAGAAGTTTTCTGCTATCCTGAGTGTGGGCTGGCAATTTCAGGTGACAGAAGCGGCTGGGTTCTAATAGAATCCCTTAGCTTGTAATCCCTGAGTGTTTCCCTAGGACTGACTCTGAGAGAAACCTGGGGGTTGGGCTTTGAGGCCAAATAGTAGCGAGTGTCCCCGATGGACTGAGGAAGTATTTAGATGAATTCTCCATAAAGGGAAACACCTGAGCACCCATTCATCTGCGTGGAGTGGGGCTTCAAATCTCCCCACCACACAAGGTTGGGTTCCAGTATCCTGAGGGTGGGGTAGTTCCTCCAACTGACATCAGCGTCTTGGTTTGAATAGAATCCCTTTGCTTGTCTTCCCTGATGGTTTGCCTAGGCCAGTGTGTGGTTGAAAGTGGGATTTGGGATCTAAAACTAAGTATTAGCGTGTGCCTCTCCATGGGTAGTGGAGATATTTAAACTACAACCCACAACTTGGGAATTACTGTGACCCCTGAAAAGTGCGTGTGCTATGTTTCCCCACGCCCAGCACACACAGGAAGAAGTGTTCTGGGGTTCTGAGTGTGGGGAGGTTCCTCCAACAGACAGCAGCACCTGGGTTGTAATAGAATCCCTTAGCTTGACTTCCCTAAGTGTTTTCCTAGGCCTAGCAGTAAGCGATGGTGGGGGATGGGCTCTAAAGCCAAGTATTAGCGAGTGCATCTCTGTGGGTAGTGGAGGGTTTGAAACTACTTCCCCAACCTTGGAACACCTGTGCCCCATAAAGATTCGTGGAATCTGTTTCCCCACCTCCAGCACACACACGGAGACGTGCTCAGGTATCCTGATGGTGGGGAGGCTCCTCCAAATGACAGCAGCGCCTGGGTTCTAAAAGAATCCCTTAGCTTGTCTTCCCTGATGGCATGGCTAGGCTGGAGAGTGGGGGAAAGTGGGGGTTGGGCTCTAAACCAAGTATAAGCGAGAGCCTATCCATGGTATGTGGGTTTTTAAACTACAACCCACAACCATGGAATAAATGTGCCCCCTGAAAGATGCTTTGACTGTTTCCCTACATCCAGCACACACACGAAGATGTGTTCTGGTATTCTGAGTGTGGGGAAGTTCCTCAAACTGACAGCAGCACCAAGATTCCATTAGTATCCCTTAGCTTCTGTTCCCTGAGTGTTCTCTTAGACCAGGACATGAGGGAAAGCTGGGGGTTGGGCTTGGAGGCCACGTAGCAGTGAGTGCCCCCTGATCCATTGAGGAAGTACTTAGAGGACTTCTCCCTAAACGGAACACCTTTTCCTCCATTCATCTGGGTGCAGTGGGGCTGCACATCTCTCCCACAGCTAAGAATGTGTTCTGGAATTCTGAGTGCAGGGAAGTTCCTCCAACTGACAGCAGCGCCTGGGTTCTAATTGAATTCCTTTGCTTGTCTTCCCTGATGGAAAGCCTAGGCGGGAGTACGGGGGAAAGTGTGGTTTGGGCTCCAAACCAAGTATTTGCGATGACCTCTCTATGGTTTGTGGAGGTGTTTAAACTACATCCCTAACCTGGGAACACCTGTGCCCCCATAAAGATCCGTGGAGTCTGTTTCCACACCTCCAGCACACACACGAACACTTGCACAGTTATCCTGAGAGTGGGCAGCCTCCTCCAACTGAGAGCAGGGCCTTGGTTCTTATAAAATCGCTTAACTTGTCTACCCTGTTTGGTTGCCTGATACGGAGTGCTGGGGAAAGGGTGGGTTGGGCTCTAAATCCAAGTATTAGCGAGTGCTTCTCCATGGGATTTGGAGGTTATTAACCAAAAGCCCACAACATGGGAATACCTGTGCTCCTTGAAAAAAGCGTGGACTCTGTATCCCCACCACCAGAACACACATGAAGAAGTTTTCTGCTATCCTGAGTGTGGGCTGGCAATTTCAGGTGACAGAAGCAGCTGGGTTCTAATAGAATCCCTTAGCTTGTAATCCCTGAGTGTTTCCCTAGGACTGACTCTGAGAGAAACCTGGGGGTTGGGCTTTGAGGCCAAATAGTAGCGAGTGTCCCCGATGGACTGAGGAAGTATTTAGATGAATTCTCCATAAAGGAAACACCTGAGCACCCATTCATCTGCGTGGAGTGGGGCTTCAAATCTCCCCACCACACAAGGTTGGGTTCCAGTATCCTGAGGGTGGGGTAGTTCCTCCAACTGACATCAGCGTCTTGGTTTGAATAGAATCCCTTTGCTTGTCTTCACTGATGGTTTGCCTAGGCCAGTGTGTGGTTGAAAGTGGGATTTGGGATCTAAAACTAAGTATTAGCGTGTGCCTCTCCATGGGTAGTGGAGATGTTTAAACTACAACCCACAACTTGGGAATAACTGTGACCCCTGGAAAGTGCGTGTGCTATGTTTCCCCACGTCCAGCACACACAGGAAGAAGTGTTCTGGGGTTCTGAGTGTGGGGAGGTTCCTCCAACAGACAGCAGCACCTGGGTTGTAATAGAATCCCTTCGCTTGACTTCCCTAAGTGTTTTCCTAGGCCTAGCAGTAAGCGATGGTGGGGGATGGGCCCTTACGCCAAGTATTAGCGAGTGCATCTCTGTGGGTAGTGGAGGGTTTTAAACTACTTCCCCAACCTTGGAACACCTGTGCCCCATAAAGATGCGTGGAATCTGTTTCCCCACCTCCAGCACACACACGGAGACGTGCTCAGGTATCCTGATTGTGGGGAGGCTCCTCCAAATGACAGCAGCGCCTGGGTTCTAAAAGAATCCCGTAGCTTGTCTTCCCTGATGGCATGCCTAGGCTGGAGAGTGGGGGAAAGTGGGGGTTGGGCTCTAAACCAAGTATAAGCGAGAGCCTATCCATGGGATGTGGGTTTTTAACCTACAACCCACAACCATGGAATAAATGTGCCCCCTGAAAGATGCTTTGACTGTTTCCCTACATCCAGCACACACACGAAGATTTATTCTGGTATTCTGAGTGTGGGGATGTTCCTCAAACTGACAGCAGCTCCTGGATTCTATTAGTATCCCTTAGCTTCTGTTCCCTGAGTGTTCTTTTAGGCCAGGCCATGAGGGAAAGCTGGGGGTTGGGCTTGGAGGCCACGTAGCAGTGAGTGCCCCCTGGTTCATTGAGGAAGTACTTAGAGGACTTCTCCCTACAGGGAACACCTTTTCCTGCATTCATCTGGGTGTAGTGGGGCTGCACAACTCTCCCACACCTAAGAATGTGTTCTGGAATTCTGAGTGCAGGGAAGTTCCTCTAACTGATAGCAGCGCCTGGGTTCTAATTGAATCCCTTTGCTTGTCTTCCCTGATGGAAAGCCTAGGCGGGAGTGCGGGGGAAAGTGTGGTTTGGGCTCCAAAACCAAGTATTTGCGATGACCTCTCTATGGTTTGTGGAGATGTTTAAACTACATCCCTAACCTGGGAACACCTGTGCCCCCATAAAGATCCGTGGAGTCTGTTTCCACACCTCTTGCACACACACGAACACTTGCACAGTTATCCTGAGAGTGGGCAGCCTCCTCCAACTGAGAGCACGGCCTTGGTTCTTATAAAATCGCTTAACTTGTCTACCCTGTTTGGTTGCCTGATACGGAGTGCTGGGAAAAGGGTGGGTTGGGCTCTAAATCTAAGTATAAGCGAGTGCTTCTCCATGGGATTTGGAGGTTATTAACCAAAAGCCCACAACATGGGAATACCTGTGCTCCTTGAAAAAAGCGTGGACTCTGTATCCCCACCACCAGAACACACATGAAGAAGTTTTCTGCTATCCTGAGTGTGGGCTGGCAATTTCAGGTGACAGAAGCGGCTGGGTTCTAATAGAATCCCTTAGCTTGTAATCCCTGAGTGTTTCCCTAGGACTGACTCTGAGAGAAACCTGGGGGTTGGGCTTTGAGGCCAAATAGTAGCGAGTGTCCCCGATGGACTGAGGAAGTATTTAGATGAATTCTCCATAAAGGGAAACACCTGAGCACCCATTCATCTGCGTGGAGTGGGGCTTCAAATCTCCCCACCACACAAGGTTGGGTTCCAGTATCCTGAGGGTGGGGTAGTTCCTCCAACTGACATCAGCGTCTTGGTTTGAATAGAATCCCTTTGCTTGTCTTCCCTGATGGTTTGCCTAGGCCAGTGTGTGGTTGAAAGTGGGATTTGGGATCTAAAACTAAGTATTAGCGTGTGCCTCTCCATGGGTAGTGGAGATGTTTAAACTACAACCCACAACTTGGGAATTACTGTGACCCCTGAAAAGTGCGTGTGCTATGTTTCCCCACGTCCAGCACACACAGGAAGAAGTGTTCTGGGGTTCTGAGTGTGGGGAGGTTCCTCCAACAGACAGCAGCACCTGGGTTGTAATAGAATCCCTTAGCTTGACTTCCCTAAGTGTTTTCCTAGGCCTAGCAGTAAGCGATGGTGGGGGATGGGCTCTAAAGCCAAGTATTAGCGAGTGCATCTCTGTGGGTAGTGGAGGGTTTGAAACTACTTCCCCAACCTTGGAACACCTGTGCCCCATAAAGATGCGTGGAATCTGTTTCCCCACCTCCAGCACACACACGGAGACGTGCTCAGGTATCCTGATTGTGGGGAGGCTCCTCCAAATGACAGCAGCGCCTGGGTTCTAAAAGAATCCCTTAGCTTGCCTTCCCTGATGGCATGGCTAGGCTGGAGAGTGGGGGAAAGTGGGGGTTGGGCTCTAAACCAAGTATAAGCGAGAGCCTATCCATGGGATGTGGGTTTTTAACCTACAACCCACAACCATGGAATAAATGTGCCCCATGAAAGATGCTTTGACTGTTTCCCTACATCCAGCACTCACACGAAGATGTGTTCTGGTATTCTGAGTGTGGGGAAGTTCCTCAAACTGACAGCAGCACCAAGATTCCATTAGTATCCCTTAGCTTCTGTTCCCTGAGTGTTCTCTTAGACCAGGACATGAGGGAAAGCTGGGGGTTGGGCTTGGAGGCCACGTAGCAGTGAGTGCCCCCTGATCCATTGAGGAAGTACTTAGAGGACTTCTCCCTAAACGGAACACCTTTTCCTCCATTCATGTGGGTGCAGTGGGGCTGCACATCTCTCCCACAGCTAAGAATGTGTTCTGGAATTCTGAGTGCAGGGAAGTTCCTCCAACTGACAGCAGCGCCTGGGTTCTAATTGAATTCCTTTGCTTGTCTTCCCTGATGGAAAGCCTAGGCGGGAGTACGGGGGAAAGTGTGGTTTGGGCTCCAAAACCAAGTATTTGCGATGACCTCTCTATGGTTTGTGGAGGTGTTTAAACTACATCCCTAACCTGGGAACACCTGTGCCCCCATAAAGATCCGTGGAGTCTGTTTCCACACCTCCAGCACACACACGAACACTTGCACAGTTATCCTGAGAGTGGGCAGCCTCCTCCAACTGAGAGCAGGGCCTTGGTTCTTATAAAATCGCTTAACTTGTCTACCCTGTTTGGTTGCCTGATACGGAGTGCTGGAGAAAGGGTGGGTTGGGCTCTAAATCCAAGTATTAGCGAGTGCTTCTCCATGGGATTTGGAGGTTATTAACCAAAACCCACAACATGGGAATACCTGTGCTCCTTGAAAAAAGCGTGGACTCTGTATCCCCACCACCAGAACACACATGAAGAAGTTTTCTGCTATCCTGAGTGTGGGCTGGCAATTTCAGGTGACAGAAGCGGCTGGGTTCTAATAGAATCCCTTAGCTTGTAATCCCTGAGTGTTTCCCTAGGACTGACTCTGAGAGAAACCTGGGGGTTGGGCTTTGAGGCCAAATAGTAGCGAGTGTCCCCGATGGACTGAGGAAGTATTTAGATGAATTCTCCATAAAGGGAAACACCTGAGCACCCATTCATCTGCGTGGAGTGGGGCTTCAAATCTCCCCACCACACAAGGTTGGGTTCCAGTATCCTGAGGGTGGGGTAGTTCCTCCAACTGACATCAGCGTCTTGGTTTGAATAGAATCCCTTTGCTTGTCTTCCCTGATGGTTTGCCTAGGCCAGTGTGTGGTTGAAAGTGGGATTTGGGATCTAAAACTAAGTATTAGCGTGTGCCTCTCCATGGGTAGTGGAGATGTTTAAACTACAACCCACAACTTGGGAATTACTGTGACCCCTGAAAAGTGCGTGTGCTATGTTTCCCCACGTCCAGCACACACAGGAAGAAGTGTTCTGGGGTTCTGAGTGTGGGGAGGTTCCTCCAACAGACAGCAGCACCTGGGTTGTAATAGAATCCCTTAGCTTGACTTCCCTAAGTGTTTTCCTAGGCCTAGCAGTAAGCGATGGTGGGGGATGGGCTCTAAAGCCAAGTATTAGCGAGTGCATCTCTGCGGGTAGTGGAGGGTTTGAAACTACTTCCCCAACCTTGGAACACCTGTGCCCCATAAAGATGCGTGGAATCTGTTTCCCCACCTCCAGCACACACACGGAGATGTGCTCAGGTATCCTGATGGTGGGGAGGCTCCTCCAAATGACAGCAGCGCCTGGGTTCTAAAAGAATCCCTTAGCTTGTCTTCCCTGATGGCATGGCTAGGCTGGAGAGTGGGGGAAAGTGGGGGTTGGGCTCTAAACCAAGTATAAGCGAGAGCCTATCCATGGGATGTGGGTTTTTAACCTACAACCCACAACCATGGAATAAATGTGCCCCATGAAAGATGCTTTGACTGTTTCCCTACATCCAGCACACACACGAAGATGTGTTCTGGTATTCTGAGTGTGGGGAAGTTCCTCAAACTGACAGCAGCACCAAGATTCCATTAGTATCCCTTAGCTTCTGTTCCCTGAGTGTTCTCTTAGACCAGGACATGAGGGAAAGCTGGGGGTTGGGCTTGGAGGCCACGTAGCTGTGAGTGCCCCCTGATCCATTGAGGAAGTACTTAGAGGACTTCTCCCTAAAAGGAACACCTTTTCCTCCATTCATCTGGGTGCAGTGGGGCTGCACATCTCTCCCACACCTAAGAATGTGTTCTGGAATTCTGAGTGCAGGGAAGTTCCTCCAACTGACAACAGCGCCTGGGTTCTAATTGAATTCCTTTGCTTGTCTTCCCTGATGGAAAGCCTAGGCGGGAGTACGGGGGAAAGTGTGGTTTGGGCTCCAAACCAAGTATTTGCGATGACCTCTCTATGGTTTGTGGAGGTGTTTAAACTACATCCCTAACCTGGGAACACCTGTGCCCCCATAAAGATCCGTGGAGTCTGTTTCCACACCTCCAGCACACACACGAACACTTGCACAGTTATCCTGAGAGTGGGCAGCCTCCTCCAACTGAGAGCAGGGCCTTGGTTCTTATAAAATCGCTTAACTTGTCTACCCTGTTTGGTTGCCTGATACGGAGTGCTGGGGAAAGGGTGGGTTGGGCTCTAAATCCAAGTATTAGCGAGTGCTTCTCCATGGGATTTGGAGGTTATTAACCAAAAGCCCACAACATGGGAATACCTGTGCTCCTTGAAAAAAGCGTGGACTCTGTATCCCCACCACCAGAACACACATGAAGAAGTTTTCTGCTATCCTGAGTGTGGGCTGGCAATTTCAGGTGACAGAAGCGGCTGGGTTCTAATAGAATCCCTTAGCTTGTAATCCCTGAGTGTTTCCCTAGGACTGACTCTGAGAGAAACCTGGGGGTTGGGCTTTGAGGCCAAATAGTAGCGAGTGTCCCCGATGGACTGAGGAAGTATTTAGATGAATTCTCCATAAAGGGAAACACCTGAGCACCCATTCATCTGCGTGGAGTGGGGCTTCAAATCTCCCCACCACACAAGGTTGGGTTCCAGTATCCTGAGGGTGGGGTAGTTCCTCCAACTGACATCAGCGTCTTGGTTTGAATAGAATCCCTTTGCTTGTCTTCCCTGATGGTTTGCCTAGGCCAGTGTGTGGTTGAAAGAGGGATTTGGGATCTAAAACTAAGTATTAGCGTGTGCCTCTCCATGGGTAGTGGAGATGTTTAAACTACAACCCACAACTTGGGAATTACTGTGACCCCTGAAAAATGCGTGTGCTATGTTTCCCCACGTCCAGCACACACAGGAAGAAGTGTTCTGGGGTTCTGAGTGTGGGGAGGTTCCTCCAACAGACAGCAGCACCTGGGTTGTAATAGAATCCCTTAGCTTGACTTCCCTAAGTGTATTCCTAGGCCTAGCACTAAGCGATGGTGGGGGATGGGCCCTAACGCCAAGTATTAGCGAGTGCATCTCTGTGGGTAGTGGAGGGTTTGAAACTACTTCCCCAACCTTGGAACACCTGTGCCCCATAAAGATGCGTGGAATCTGTTTCCCCACCTCCAGCACACACACGGAGACGTGCTCAGGTATCCTGATTGTGGGGAGGCTCCTCCAAATGACAGCAGCGCCTGGGTTCTAAAAGAATCCCGTAGCTTGTCTTCCCTGATGGCATGCCTAGGCTGGAGAGTGGGGGAAAGTGGGGGTTGGGCTCTAAACCAAGTATAAGCGAGAGCCTATCCATGGGATGTGGGTTTTTAACCTACAACCCACAACCATGGAATAAATGTGCCCCCTGAAAGATGCTTTGACTGTTTCCCTACATCCAGCACACACACGAAGATGTATTCTGGTATTCTGAGTGTGGGGATATTCCTCAAACTGACAGCAGCACCTGGATTCTATTAGTATCCCTTAGCTTCTGTTCCCTGAGTGTTCTTTTAGGCCAGGCCATGAGGGAAAGTTGGGGGTTGGGCTTGGAGGCCACGTAGCAGTGAGTGCCCCCTGGTTCATTGAGGAAGTACTTAGAGGACTTCTCCCTACAGGGAACACCTTTTCCTGCATTCATCTGGGTGCAGTGGGGCTGCACAACTCTCCCACACCTAAGAATGTGTTCTGGAATTCTGAGTGCAGGGAAGTTCCTCCAACTGACAGCAGCGCCTGGGTTCTAATTGAATCCCTTTGCTTGTCTTCCCTGATGGAAAGCCTAGGCGGGAGTGCGGGGGAAAGTGTGGTTTGGGCTCCAAAACCAAGTATTTGCGATGACCTCTCTATGGTTTGTGGAGGTGTTTAAACTACATCCCTAACCTGGGAACACCTGTGCCCCCATAAAGATCCGTGGAGTCTGTTTCCACACCTCCAGCACACACACGAACACTTGCACAGTTATCCTGAGAGTGGGCAGCCTCCTCCAACTGAGAGCAGGGCCTTGGTTCTTATAAAATCGCTTAACTTGTCTACCCTGTTTGGTTGCCTGATACGGAGTGCTGGGGAAAGGGTGGGTTGGGCTCTAAATCCAAGTATTAGCGAGTGCTTCTCCATGGGATTTGGAGGTTATTAACCAAAAGCCCACAACATGGGAATACCTGTGCTCCTTGAAAAAAGCGTGGACTCTGTATCCCCACCACCAGAACACACATGAAGAAGTTTTCTGCTATCCTGAGTGTGGGCTGGCAATTTCAGGTGACAGAAGCGGCTGGGTTCTAATAGAATCCCTTAGCTTGTAATCCCTGAGTGTTTCCCTAGGACTGACTCTGAGAGAAACCTGGGGGTTGGGCTTTGAGGCCAAATAGTAGCGAGTGTCCCCGATGGACTGAGGAAGTATTTAGATGAATTCTCCATAAAGGGAAACACCTGAGCACCCATTCATCTGCGTGGAGTGGGGCTTCAAATCTCCCCACCACACAAGGTTGGGTTCCAGTATCCTGAGGGTGGGGTAGTTCCTCCAACTGACATCAGCGTCTTGGTTTGAATAGAATCCCTTTGCTTGTCTTCCCTGATGGTTTGCCTAGGCCAGTGTGTGGTTGAAAGTGGGATTTGGGATCTAAAACTAAGTATTAGCGTGTGCCTCTCCATGGGTAGTGGAGATGTTTAAACTACAACCCACAACTTGGGAATTACTGTGACCCCTGAAAAATGCGTGTGCTATGTTTCCCCACGTCCAGCACACACAGGAAGAAGTGTTCTGGGGTTCTGAGTGTGGGGAGGTTCCTCCAACAGACAGCAGCACCTGGGTTGTAATAGAATCCCTTAGCTTGACTTCCCTAAGTGTTTTCCTAGGCCTAGCACTAAGCGATGGTGGGGGATGGGCCCTAACGCCAAGTATTAGCGAGTGCATCTCTGTGGGTAGTGGAGGGTTTGAAACTACTTCCCCAACCTTGGAACACCTGTGCCCCATAAAGATGCGTGGAATCTGTTTCCCCACCTCCAGCACACACACGGAGACGTGCTCAGGTATCCTGATTGTGGGGAGGCTCCTCCAAATGACAGCAGCGCCTGGGTTCTAAAAGAATCCCGTAGCTTGTCTTCCCTGATGGCATGCCTAGGCTGGAGAGTGGGGGAAAGTGGGGGTTGGGCTCTAAACCAAGTATAAGCGAGAGCCTATCCATGGGATGTGGGTTTTTAACCTACAACCCACAACCATGGAATAAATGTGCCCCCTGAAAGATGCTTTGACTGTTTCCCTACATCCAGCACACACACGAAGACGTATTCTGGTATTCTGAGTATGGGGATATTCCTCAAACTGACAGCAGCATCTGGATTCTATTAGTATCCCTTAGCTTCTGTTCCCTGAGTGTTCTTTTAGGCCAGGCCATGAGGGAAAGCTGGGGGTTGGGCTTGGAGGCCACGTAGCAGTGAGTGCCCCCTGGTTCATTGAGGAAGTACTTAGAGGACTTCTCCCTACAGGGAACACCTTTTCCTGCATTCATCTGGGTGCAGTGGGGCTGCACAACTCTCCCACACCTAAGAATGTGTTCTGGAATTCTGAGTGCAGGGAAGTTCCTCCAACTGACAGCAGCGCCTGGGTTCTAATTGAATCCCTTTGCTTGTCTTCCCTGATGGAAAGCCTAGGCGGGAGTGCGGGGGAAAGTGTGGTTTGGGCTCCAAAACCAAGTATTTGCGATGACCTCTCTATGGTTTGTGGAGGTGTTTAAACTACATCCCTAACCTGGGAACACCTGTGCCCCCATAAAGATCCGTGGAGTCTGTTTCCACACCTCCAGCACACACACGAACACTTGCACAGTTATCCTGAGAGTGGGCAGCCTCCTCCAACTGAGAGCAGGGCCTTGGTTCTTATAAAATCGCTTAACTTGTCTACCCTGTTTGGTTGCCTGATACGGAGTGCTGGGGAAAGGGTGGGTTGGGCTCTAAATCCAAGTATTAGCGAGTGCTTCTCCATGGGATTTGGAGGTTATTAACCAAAAGCCCACAACATGGGAATACCTGTGCTCCTTGAAAAAAGCGTGGACTCTGTATCCCCACCACCAGAACACACATGAAGAAGTTTTCTGCTATCCTGAGTGTGGGCTGGCAATTTCAGGTGACAGAAGCGGCTGGGTTCTAATAGAATCCCTTAGCTTGTAATCCCTGAGTGTTTCCCTAGGACTGACTCTGAGAGAAAACTGGGGGTTGGGCTTTGAGGCCAAATAGTAGCGAGTGTCCCCGATGGACTGAGGAAGTATTTAGATGAATTCTCCATAAAGGGAAACACCTGAGCACCCATTCATCTGCGTGGAGTGGGGCTTCAAATCTCCCCACCACACAAGGTTGGGTTCCAGTATCCTGAGGGTGGGGTAGTTCCTCCAACTGACATCAGCGTCTTGGTTTGAATAGAATCCCTTTGCTTGTCTTCCCTGATGGTTTGCCTAGGCCAGTGTGTGGTTGAAAGTGGGATTTGGGATCTAAAACTAAGTATTAGCGTGTGCCTCTCCATGGGTAGTGGAGATGTTTAAACTACAACCCACAACTTGGGAATTACTGTGACCCCTGAAAAATGCGAGTGCTATGTTTCCCCACGTCCAGCACACACAGGAAGAAGTGTTCTGGGGTTCTGAGTGTGGGGAGGTTCCTCCAACAGACAGCAGCACCTGGGTTGTAATAGAATCCCTTAGCTTGACTTTCCTAAGTGTTTTCCTAGGCCTAGCACTAAGCGATGGTGGGGGATGGGCCCTAACGCCAAGTATTAGCGAGTGCATCTCTGTGGGTAGTGGAGGGTTTGAAACTACTACCCCAACCTTGGAACACCTGTGCCCCATAAAGATGCGTGGAATCTGTTTCCCCACCTCCAGCACACACACGGAGACGTGCTCAGGTATCCTGATTGTGGGGAGGCTCCTCCAAATGACAGCAGCGCCTGGGTTCTAAAAGAATCCCGTAGCTTGTCTTCCCTGATGGCATGCCTAGGCTGGAGAGTGGGGGAAAGTGGGGGTTGGGCTCTAAACCAAGTATAAGCGAGAGCCTATCCATGGGATGTGGGTTTTTAACCTACAACCCACAACCATGGAATAAATGTGCCCCCTGAAAGATGCTTTGACTGTTTCCCTACATCCAGCACACACACGAAGATGTATTCTGGTATTCTGAGTGTGGGGATATTCCTCAAACTGACAGCAGCACCTGGATTCTATTAGTATCCCTTAGCTTCTGTTCCCTGAGTGTTCTTTTAGGCCAGGCCATGAGGGAAAGCTGGGGGTTGGGCTTGGAGGCCACGTAGCAGTGAGTGCCCCCTGGTTCATTGAGGAAGTACTTAGAGGACTTCTCCCTACAGGGAACACCTTTTCCTGCATTCATCTGGGTGCAGTGGGGCTGCACAACTCTCCCACACCTAAGAATGTGTTCTGGAATTCTGAGTGCAGGGAAGTTCCTCTAACTGACAGCAGCGCCTGGGTTCTAATTGAATCCCTTTGCTTGTCTTCCCTGATGGAAAGCCTAGGCGGGAGTGCGGGGGAAAGTGTGGTTTGGGCTCCAAAACCAAGTATTTGCGATGACCTCTCTATGGTTTGTGGAGATGTTTAAACTACATCCCTAACCTGGGAACACCTGTGCCCCCATAAAGATCCGTGGAGTCTGTTTCCACACCTCCAGCACACACACGAACACTTGCACAGTTATCCTGAGAGTGGGCAGCCTCCTCCAACTGAGAGCACGGCCTTGGTTCTTATAAAATCGCTTAACTTGTCTACCCTGTTTGGTTGCCTGATACGGAGTGCTGGGAAAAGGGTGGGTTGGGCTCTAAATCTAAGTATAAGCGAGTGCTTCTCCATGGGATTTGGAGGTTATTAACCAAAAGCCCACAACATGGGAATACCTGTGCTCCTTGAAAAAAGCGTGGACTCTGTATCCCCACCACCAGAACACACATGAAGAAGTTTTCTGCTATCCTGAGTGTGGGCTGGCAATTTCAGGTGACAGAAGCGGCTGGGTTCTAATAGAATCCCTTAGCTTGTAATCCCTGAGTGTTTCCCTAGGACTGACTCTGAGAGAAACCTGGGGGTTGGGCTTTGAGGCCAAATAGTAGCGAGTGTCCCCGATGGACTGAGGAAGTATTTAGATGAATTCTCCATAAAGGGAAACACCTGAGCACCCATTCATCTGCGTGGAGTGGGGCTTCAAATCTCCCCACCACACAAGGTTGGGTTCCAGTATCCTGAGGGTGGGGTAGTTCCTCCAACTGACATCAGCGTCTTGGTTTGAATAGAATCCCTTTGCTTGTCTTCCCTGATGGTTTGCCTAGGCCAGTGTGTGGTTGAAAGTGGGATTTGGGATCTAAAACTAAGTATTAGCGTGTGCCTCTCCATGGGTAGTGGAGATGTTTAAACTACAACCCACAACTTGGGAATTACTGTGACCCCTGAAAAGTGCGTGTGCTATGTTTCCCCACGTCCAGCACACACAGGAAGAAGTGTTCTGGGGTTCTGAGTGTGGGGAGGTTCCTCCAACAGACAGCAGCACCTGGGTTGTAATAGAATCCCTTAGCTTGACTTCCCTAAGTGTTTTCCTAGGCCTAGCAGTAAGCGATGGTGGGGGATGGGCTCTAAAGCCAAGTATAAGCGAGTGCATCTCTGTGGGTAGTGGAGGGTTTGAAACTACTTCCCCAACCTTGGAACACCTGTGCCCCATAAAGATGCGTGGAATCTGTTTCCCCACCTCCAGCACACACACGGAGACGTGCTCAGGTATCCTGATGGTGGGGAGGCTCCTCCAAATGACAGCAGCGCCTGGGTTCTAAAAGAATCCCTTAGCTTGTCTTCCCTGATGGCATGGCTAGGCTGGAGAGTGGGGGAAAGTGGGGGTTGGGCTCTAAACCAAGTATAAGCGAGAGCCTATCCATGGGATGTGGGTTTTTAACCTACAACCCACAACCATGGAATAAATGTGCCCCCTGAAAGATGCTTTGACTGTTTCCCTACATCCAGCACACACACGAAGATGTGTTCTGGTATTCTGATTGTGGGGAAGTTCCTCAAACTGACAGCAGCACTTGGATTCTATTAGTATCCCTTAGCTTCTGTTCCCTGAGTGTTCTTTTAGGCCAGGCCATGAGGGAAAGCTGGGGTTTGGGCTTGGAGGCCACGTAGCAGTGAGTGCCCCCTGATCCATTGAGGAAGTACTTAGAGGACTTCTCCCTAAAGGGAACACCTTTTCCTGCATTCATCTGGGTGCAGTGGGGCTGCACATCTCTCCCACACCTAAGAATGTGTTCTGGAATTCTGAGTGCAGGGAAGTTCCTCCAACTGACAGCAGCGCCTGGGTTCTAATTGAATCCCTTTGCTTGTCTTCCCTGATGGAAAGCCTAGGCGGGAGTGCAGGGGAAAGTGTGGTTTGGGCTCCAAAACCAAGTATTTACAATGACCTCTCTATGGTTTGTGGAGGTGTTTAAACTACATCCCTAACCTGGGAACACCTGTGCCCCCATAAAGATCCGTGGAGTCTGTTTCCACACCTCCAGCACACACACGAACACTTGCACAGTTATCCTGAGAGTGGGCAGCCTCGCCAACTGAGAGCAGGGCCTTGGTTCTTATAAAATCGCTTAACTTGTCTACCCTGTTTGGTTGCCTGATACGGAGTGCTGGGGAAAGGGTGGGTTGGGCTCTAAATCCAAGTATTAGCGAGTGCTTCTCCATGGGATTTGGAGGTTATTAACCAAAAGCCCACAACATGGGAATACCTGTGCTCCTTGAAAAAAGCGTGGACTCTGTATCCCCACCACCAGAACACACATGAAGAAGTTTTCTGCTATCCTGAGTGTGGGCTGGCAATTTCAGGTGACAGAAGCGGCTGGGTTCTAATAGAATCCCTTAGCTTGTAATCCCTGAGTGTTTCCCTAGGACTGACTCTGAGAGAAACCTGGGGGTTGGGCTTTGAGGACAAATAGTAGCGAGTGTCCCCGATGGACTGAGGAAGTATTTAGATGAATTCTCCATAAAGGGAAACACCTGAGCACCCATTCATCTGCGTGGAGTGGGGCTTCAAATCTCCCCACCACACAAGGTTGGGTTCCAGTATCCTGAGGGTGGGGTAGTTCCTCCAACTGACATCAGCGTCTTGGTTTGAATAGAATCCCTTTGCTTGTCTTCCCTGATGGTTTGCCTAGGCCAGTGTGTGGTTGAAAGTGGGATTTGGGATCTAAAACTAAGTATTAGCGTGTGCCTCTCCATGGGTAGTGGAGATGTTTAAACTACAACCCACAACTTGGGAATTACTGTGACCCCTGAAAAGTGCGTGTGCTATGTTTCCCCACGTCCAGCACACACAGGAAGAAGTGTTCTGGGGTTCTGAGTGTGGGGAGGTTCCTCCAACAGACAGCAGCACCTGGGTTGTAATAGAATCCCTTCGCTTGACTTCCCTAAGTGTTTTCCTAGGCCTAGCAGTAAGCGATGGTGGGGGATGGGCTCTAAAGCCAAGTATTAGCGAGTGCATCTCTGTGGGTAGTGGAGGGTTTGAAACTACTTCCCCAACCTTGGAACACCTGTGCCCCATAAAGATGCGTGGAATCTGTTTCCCCACCTCCAGCACACACACGGAGACGTGCTCAGGTATCCTGATGGTGGGGAGGCTCCTCCAAATGACAGCAGCGCCTGGGTTCTAAAAGAATCCCTTAGCTTGTCTTCCCTGATGGCATGGCTAGGCTGGAGAGTGGGGGAACGTGGGGGTTGGGCTCTAAACCAAGTATAAGCGAGAGCCTATCCATGGGATGTGGGTTTTTAACCTACAACCCACAACCATGGAATAAATGTGCCCCATGAAAGATGCTTTGACTGTTTCCCTACATCCAGCACACACACGAAGATGTGTTCTGGTATTCTGAGTGTGGGGAAGTTCCTCAAACTGACAGCAGCACCAAGATTCCATTAGTATCCCTTAGCTTCTGTTCCCTGAGTGTTCTCTTAGACCAGGACATGAGGGAAAGCTGGGGGTTGGGCTTGGAGGCCACGTAGCAGTGAGTGCCCCCTGATCCATTGAGGAAGTACTTAGAGGACTTCTCCCTAAACGGAACACCTTTTCCTCCATTCACCTGGGTGCAGTGGGGCTGCACATCTCTCCCACACCTAAGAATGTGTTCTGGAATTCTGAGTGCAGGGAAGTTCCTCCAACTGACAGCAGCGCCTGGGTTCTAATTGAATCCCTTTGCTTGTCTTCCCTGATGGAAAGCCTAGGCGGGAGTGCGGGGGAAAGTGTGGTTTGGGCTCCAAAACCAAGTATTTACGATGACCTCTCTATGGTTTGTGGAGGTGTTTAAACTACATCCCTAACCTGGGAACACCTGTGCCCCCATAAAGATCCGTGGAGTCTGTTTCCACACCTCCAGCACACACACGAACACTTGCACAGTTATCCTGAGAGTGGGCAGCCTCCTCCAACTGAGAGCAGGGCCTTGGTTCTTATAAAATCGCTTAACTTGTCTACCCTGTTTGGTTGCCTGATACGGAGTGCTGGGGAAAGGGTGGGTTGGGCTCTAAATCCAAGTATTAGCGAGTGCTTCTCCATGGGATTTGGAGATTATTAACCAAAAGCCCACAACATGGGAATACCTGTGCTCCTTGAAAAAAGTGTGGACTCTGTATCCCCACCACCAGAACACACATGAAGAAGTTTTCTGCTATCCTGAGTGTGGGCTGGCAATTTCAGGTGACAGAAGCGGCTGGGTTCTAATAGAATCCCTTAGCTTGTAATCCCTGAGTGTTTCCCTAGGACTGACTCTGAGAGAAACCTGGGGGTTGGGCTTTGAGGCCAAATAGTAGCGAGTGTCCCCGATGGACTGAGGAAGTATTTAGATGAATTCTCCATAAAGGGAAACACCTGAGCACCCATTCATCTGCGTGGAGTGGGGCTTCAAATCTCCCCACCACACAAGGTTGGGTTCCAGTATCCTGAGGGTGGGGTAGTTCCTCCAACTGACATCAGCGTCTTGGTTTGAATAGAATCCCTTTGCTTGTCTTCCCTGATGGTTTGCCTAGGCCAGTGTGTGGTTGAAAGTGGGATTTGGGATCTAAAACTAAGTATTAGCGTGTGCCTCTCCATGGGTAGTGGAGATGTTTAAACTACAACCCACAACTTGGGAATTACTGTGACCCTTGAAAAGTGCGTGTGCTATGTTTCCCCACGTCCAGCACACACAGGAAGAAGTGTTCTGGGGTTCTGAGTGTGGGGAGGTTCCTCCAACAGACAGCAGCACCTGGGTTGTAATAGAATCCCTTAGCTTGACTTCCCTAAGTGTTTTCCTAGGCCTAGCAGTAAGCGATGGTGGGGGATGGGCTCTAAAGCCAAGTATTAGCGAGTGCATCTCTGTGGGTAGTGGAGGGTTTGAAACTACTTCCCCAACCTTGGAACACCTGTGCCCCATAAAGATGCGTGGAATCTGTTTCCCCACCTCCAGCACACACACGGAGAAGTGCTCAGGTATCCTGATGGTGGGGAGGCTCCTCCAAATGACAGCAGCGCCTGGGTTCTAAAAGAATCCCTTTGCTTGTATTCACTGATGGCATGGCTAGGCTGGAGAGTGGGGGAAAGTGGGGGTTGGGCTCTAAACCAAGTATAAGCGAGAGCCTATCCATGGGATGTGGGTTTTTAACCTACAACCCACAACCATGGAATAAATGTGCCCCCTGAAAGATGCTTTGACTGTTTCCCTACATCCAGCACACACACGAAGATGTGTTCTGGTATTCTGAATGTGGGGAAGTTCCTCAAACTGACAGCAGCACCTGGATTCTATTATTATCCCTTAGCTTCTGTTCCCTGAGTGTTCTTTTAGGCCAGGCCATGAGGGAAAGCTGGGGGTTGGGCTTGGAGGCCACATAGCAGTGAGTGCCCCCTGATCCATTGAGGAAGTTCTTAGAGGACTTCTCCCTAAAGGGAACACCTTTTCCTCCATTCATCTGGGTGCAGTGGGGCTGCACATCTCTCCCACACCTAAGAATGTGTTCTGGAATTCTGAGTGCAGGGAAGTTCCTCCAACTGACAGCAGCGCCTGGGTTCTAATTGAATCCCTTTGCTTGTCTTCCCTGATGGAAAGCCTAGGCGGGAGTGCGGGGGAAAGTGTGGTTTGGGCTCCAAAACCAAGTATTTACGATGACCTCTCTATGGTTTGTGGAGGTGTTTAAACTACATCCCTAACCTGGGAACACCTGTGCCCCCATAAAGATCCGTGGAGTCTGTTTCCACACCTCCAGCACACACACGAACACTTGCACAGTTATCCTGAGAGTGGGCAGCCTCCTCCAACTGAGAGCAGGGCCTTGGTTCTTATAAAATCGCTTAACTTGTCTACCCTGTTTGGTTGCCTGATACGGAGTGCTGGGGAAAGGGTGGGTTGGGCTCTAAATCCAAGTATTAGCGAGTGCTTCTCCATGGGATTTGGAGGTTATTAACCAAAAGCCCACAACATGGGAATACCTGTGCTCCTTGAAAAAAGCGTGGACTCTGTATCCCCACCACCAGAACACACATGAAGAAGTTTTCTGCTATCCTGAGTGTGGGCTGGCAATTTCAGGTGACAGAAGCGGCTGGGTTCTAATAGAATCCCTTAGCTTGTAATCCCTGAGTGTTTCCCTAGGACTGACTCTGAGAGAAACCTGGGGGTTGGGCTTTGAGGACAAATAGTAGCGAGTGTCCCCGATGGACTGAGGAAGTATTTAGATGAATTCTCCATAAAGGGAAACACCTGAGCACCCATTCATCTGCGCGGAGTGGGGCTTCAAATCGCCCCATCACACAAGGTTGGGTTCTAGTATCCTGAGGGTGGGGTAGTTCCTCCAACTGACATCAGCGTCTTGGTTTGAATAGAATCCCTTTGCTTGTCTTCCCTGATGGTTTGCCTAGGCCAGTGTGTGGTTGAAAGTGGGATTTGGGATCTAAAACTAAGTATTAGCGTGTGCCTCTCCATGGGTAGTGGAGATGTTTAAACTACAACCCACAACTTGGGAATTACTGTGACCCCTGAAAAGTGCGTGTGCTATGTTTCCCCACGTCCAGCACACACAGGAAGAAGTGTTCTGGGGTTCTGAGTGTGGGGAGGTTCCTCCAACAGACAGCAGCACCTGGGTTGTAATAGAATCCCTTCGCTTGACTTCCCTAAGTGTTTTCCTAGGCCTAGCAGTAAGCGATGGTGGGGGATGGGCTCTAAAGCCAAGTATTAGCGAGTGCATCTCTGTGGGTAGTGGAGGGTTTGAATCTACTTCCCCAACCTTGGAACACCTGTGCCCCATAAAGATGCGTGGAATCTGTTTCCCCACCTCCAGCACACACACGGAGACGTGCTCAGGTATCCTGATGGTGGGGAGGCTCCTCCAAATGACAGCAGCGCCTGGGTTCTAAAAGAATCCCTTTGCTTGTATTCCCTGATGTCATGGCTAGGCTGGAGAGTGGGGGAAAGTGGGGGTTGGGCTCTAAACCAAGTATAAGCGAGAGCCTATCCATGGGATGTGGGTTTTTAACCTACAACCCACAACCATGGAATAAATGTGCCCCCTGAAAGATGCTTTGACTGTTTCCCTACATCCAGCACACACACGAAGATGTGTTCTGGTATTCTGAATGTGGGGAAGTTCCTCAAACTGACAGCAGCACCTGGATTCTATTAGTATCCCTTAGCTTCTGTTCCCTGAGTGTTCTTTTAGGCCAGGCCATGAGGGAAAGCTGGGGGTTGGGCTTGGAGGCCACGTAGCAGTGAGTGCCCCCTGATCCATTGAGGAAGTTCTTAGAGGACTTCTCCCTAAAGGGAACACCTTTTCCTCCATTCATCTGGGTGCAGTGGGGCTGCACATCTCTCCCACACCTAAGAATGTGTTCTGGAATTCTGAGTGCAGGGAAGTTCCTCCAACTGACAGCAGCGCCTGGGTTCTAATTGAATCCCTTTGCTTGTCTTCCCTGATGGAAAGCCTAGGCGGGAGTGCGGGGGAAAGTGTGGTTTGGGCTCCAAAACCAAGTATTTGCGATGACCTCTCTATGGTTTGTGGAGGTGTTTAAACTACATCCCTAACCTGGGAACACCTGTGCCCCCATAAAGATCCGTGGAGTCTGTTTCCACACCTCCAGCACACACACGAACACTTGCACAGTTATCCTGAGAGTGGGCAGCCTCCTCCAACTGAGAGCAGGGCCTTGGTTCTTATAAAATCGCTTAACTTGTCTACCCTGTTTGGTTGCCTGATACGGAGTGCTGGGGAAAGGGTGGGTTGGGCTCTAAATCCAAGTATTAGCGAGTGCTTCTCCGTGGGATTTGGAGGTTATTAACCAAAAGCCCACAACATGGGAATACCTGTGCTCCTTGAAAAAAGCGTGGACTCTGTATCCCCACCACCAGAACACACATGAAGAAGTTTTCTGCTATCCTGAGTGTGGGCTGGCAATTTCAGGTGACAGAAGCGGCTGGGTTCTAATAGAATCCCTTAGCTTGTAATCCCTGAGTGTTTCCCTAGGACTGACTCTGAGAGAAACCTGGGGGTTGGGCTTTGAGGACAAATAGTAGCGAGTGTCCCCGATGGACTGAGGAAGTATTTAGATGAATTCTCCATAAAGCGAAACACCTGAGCACCCATTCATCTGCGCGGAGTGGGGCTTCAAATCGCCCCACCACACAAGGTTGGGTTCTAGTATCCTGAGGGTGGGGTAGTTCCTCCAACTGACATCAGCGTCTTGGTTTGAATAGAATCCCTTTGCTTGTCTTCCCTGATGGTTTGCCTAGGCCAGTGTGTGGTTGAATGTGGGATTTGGGATCTAAAACTAAGTATTAGCGTGTGCCTCTCCATGGGTAGTGGAGATGTTTAAACTACAACCCACAACTTGGGAATTACTGTGACCCCTGAAAAGTGCGTGTGCTATGTTTCCCCACGTCCAGCACACACAGGAAGAAGTGTTCTGGGGTTCTGAGTGTGGGGAGGTTCCTCCAACAGACAGCAGCACCTGGGTTGTAATAGAATCCCTTAGCTTGACTTCCCTAAGTGTTTTCCTAGGCCTAGCAGTAAGGGATGGTGGGGGATGGGCTCTAAAGCCAAGTATTAGCGAGTGCATCTCTGTGGGTAGTGGAGGGTTTTAAACTACTTCCCCAACCTTGGAACACCTGTGCCCCATAAAGATGCGTGGAATCTGTTTCCCCACCTCCAGCACACACACGGAGACATGCTCAGGTATCCTGATTGTGGGGAGGCTCCTCCAAATGACAGCAGCGCCTGGGTTCTAAAATAATCCCTTTGCTTGTATTCCCTGATGGCATGCCTAGGCTGGAGAGTGGGGGAAAGTGGGGGTTGGGCTCTAAACCAAGCATAAGCGAGAGCCTATCCATGGGATGTGGGTTTTTAACCTACAACCCACAACCATGGAATAAATGTGTCCCCTGAAAGATGCTTTTACTGTTTCCCTACATCCAGCACACACACGAAGATGTGTTCTGGTATTCTGAATGTGGGGAAGTTCCTCAAACTGACAGCAGCACCTGGATTCTATTAGTATCCCTTAGCTTCTGTTCCCTGAGTGTTCTTTTAGGCCAGGCCATGAGGGAAAGCTGGGGGTTGGGCTTGGAGGCCACGTAGCAGTGAGTGCCCCCTGATCCATTGAGGAAGTACTTAGAGGACTTCTCCCTAAACGGAACACCTTTTCCTGCATTCCTCTGGGTGCAGTGGGGCTGCACATCTCTCCCACACCTAAGAATGTGTTCTGGAATTCTGAGTGCAGGGAAGTTCCTCCAACTGACAGCAGCGCCTGGGTTCTAATTGAATCCCTTTGCTTGTCTTCCCTGATGGAAAGCCTAGGCGGGAGTGCGGGGGAAAGTGTGGTTTGGGCTCCAAAACCAAGTATTTGCGATGACCTCTCTATGGTTTGTGGAGGTGTTTAAACTACATCCCTAACCTGGGAACACCTGTGCCCCCATAAAGATCCGTGGAGTCTGTTTCCACACCTCCAGCACACACACGAACACTTGCACAGTTATCCTGAGAGTGGGCAGCCTCCTCCAACTGAGAGCAGGGCCTTGGTTCTTATAAAATCGCTTAACTTGTCTACCCTGTTTGGTTGCCTGATACGGAGTGCTGGGGAAAGGGTGGGTTGGGCTCTAAATCCAAGTATTAGCGAGTGCTTCTCCATGGGATTTGGAGGTTATTAACCAAAAGCCCACAACATGGGAATACCTGTGCTCCTTGAAAAAAGCGTGGACTCTGTATCCCCACCACCAGAACACACATGAAGAAGTTTTCTGCTATCCTGAGTGTGGGCTGGCAATTTCAGGTGACAGAAGCGGCTGGGTTCTAATAGAATCCCTTAGCTTGTAATCCCTGAGTGTTTCCCTAGGACTGACTCTGAGAGAAACCTGGGGGTTGGGCTTTGAGGCCAAATAGTAGCGAGTGTCCCCGAAGGATTGAGGAAGTATTTAGATGAATTCTCCATAAAGGGAAACACCTGAGCACCCATTCATCTGCGTGGAGTGGGGCTTCAAATCTCCCCACCACACAAGGTTGGGTTCCAGTATCCTGAGGGTGGGGTAGTTCCTCCAACTGACATCTGCGTCTTGGTTTGAATAGAATCCCTTTGCGTGTCTTCCCTGATGGTTTGCCTAGGCCAGTGTGTGGTTGAAAGTGGGATTTGGGATCTAAAACTAAGTATTAGCGTGTGCCTCTCCATGGGTATTGGAGATGTTTAAACTACAACCCACAACTTGGGAATTACTGTGACCCCTGAAAAATGCGTGTGCTATGTTTCCCCACGTCAAGCACACACAGGAAGAAGTGTTCTGGGGTTCTGAGTGTGGGGAGGTTCCTCCAACAGACAGCAGCACCTGTGTTGTAATAGAATCCCTTAGCTTGACTTCCCTAAGTGTTTTCCTAGGCCTAGCAGTAAGCGATGGTGGGGGATGGGCTCTAAAGCCAAGTATTAGCGAGTGCATCTCTGTGGGTAGTGGAGGGTTTTAAACTACTTCCCCAACCTTGGAACACCTGTGCCCCATAAAGCTGCGTGGAATCTGTTTCCCCACCTCCAGCACACACACGGAGACGTGCTCAGGTATCCTGATTGTGGGGAGGCTCCTCCAAATGACAGCAGCACCTGGGTTCTAAAAGAATCCCTTAGCTTGTCTTCCCTGATGGCATGCCTAGGCTGGAGAGTGGGGGAAAGTGGGGGTTGGGCTCTAAACCAAGTATAAGCGAGAGCCTATCCATGGGATGTGGGTTTTTAACCTACAACCCACAACCATGGAATAAATGTGCCCCCTGAAAGATGCTTTGACTGTTTCCCTACATCCAGCACACACACGAAGATGTGTTCTGGTATTCTGCGTGTGGGGAAGTTACTCAAACTGACAGCAGCACCTGAATTCCATTAGTATCCCTTAGCTTCTGTTCCCTGAGTGTTCTTTGAGGCCAGGCCATGAGGGAAAGCTGGGGGTTGGGCTTGGAGGCCACGTAGCAGTGAGTGCCCCCTGATTCATTGAGGAAGTACTTAGAGGACTTCTCCCTAAACAGAACACTTTTTCCTGCATTCATCTGGGTGCAGTGGGGCTGCACATCTCTCCCATACCTAAGAATGTGTTCTGGAATTCTGAGTGCAGGGAAGTTCCTCCAACTGACAGCAGCGCCTGGGTTCTAATTGAATCCCTTTGCTTGTCTTCCCTGATGGAAAGCCTAGGCGGGAGTGCGGGGGAAAGTGTGGTTTGGGCTCCAAAACCAAGTATTTGCGATGACCTCTCTATGGTTTGTGGAGGTGTTTAAACTACATCCCTAACCTGGGAACACCTGTGCCCCCATAAAGATCCGTGGAGTCTGTTTCCACACCTCCAGCACACACACGAACACTTGCACAGTTATCCTGAGAGTGGGCAGCCTCCTCCAACTGAGAGCAGGGCCTTGGTTCTTATAAAATCGCTTAACTTGTCTACCCTGTTTGGTTGCCTGATACGGAGTGCTGGGGAAAGGGTGGGTTGGGCTCTAAATCCAAGTATTAGCGAGTGCTTCTCCATGGGATTTGGAGGTTATTAACCAAAAGCCCACAACATGGGAATACCTGTGCTCCTTGAAAAAAGCGTGGACTCTGTATCCCCACCACCAGAACACACATGAAGAAGTTTTCTGCTATCCTGAGTGTGGGCTGGCAATTTCAGGTGACAGAAGCGGCTGGGTTCTAATAGAATCCCTTAGCTTGTAATCCCTTAGTGTTTCCCTAGGACTGACTCTGAGAGAAACCTGGGGGTTGGGCTTTGAGGCCAAATAGTAGCGAGTGTCCCCGATGGACTGAGGAAGTATTTAGATGAATTCTCCATAAAGGGAAACACCTGAGCACCCATTCATCTGCGTGGAGTGGGGCTTCAAATCTCCCCACCACACAAGGTTGGGTTCCAGTATCCTGAGGGTGGGGTAGTTCCTCCAACTGACATCAGCGTCTTGGTTTGAATAGAATCCGTTTGCTTGTCTTCCCTGATGGTTTGCCTAGGCCAGTGTGTGGTTGAAAGTGGGATTTGGGATCTAAAACTAAGTATTAGCGTGTGCCTCTCCATGGGTAGTGGAGATGTTTAAACTACAACCCACAACTTGGGAATTACTGTGACCCCTGAAAAATGCGTGTGCTATGTTTCCCCACGTCCAGCACACACAGGAAGAAGTGTTCTGGGGTTCTGAGAGTGGGGAGGTTCCTCCAACAGACAGCAGCAACAGATAGAATCCCTTAGCTTGACTTCCCTAAGTGTTTTCCTAGGCCTAGCAGTAAGCGATGGTGGGGGATGGGCTCTAAAGCCAAGTATTAGCGAGTGCATCTCTGTGGGTAGTGGAGGGTTTGAAATTACTTCCCCAACCTTGGAACACCTGTGCCCCATAAAGATGCGTGGAATCTGTTTCCCCACCTCCAGCACACACACAGAGACGTGCTCAGGTATCCTGATTGTGGGGAGGCTCCTCCAAATGACAGCAGCGCCTGGGTTCTAAAAGAATCCCTTAGCTTGTGTTCCCTAATGGCATGCCTAGGCTGGAGAGTGGGGGAAAGTGGGGGTTGGGCTATAAACCAAGTATAAGCGAGAGCCTATCCATGGGATGTGGGTTTTTAACCTACAACCCACAACCATGGAATAAATGTGCCCCCTGAAAGATGCTTTGACTGTTTCCCTACATCCAGCACACACACGAAGATGTGTTCTGGTATTCTGAGTGTGGGGAAGTTCCTCAAACTGACAGCAGCACCAAGATTCCATTAGTATCCCTTAGCTTCTGTTCCCTGAGTGTTCTCTTAGACCAGGACATGAGGGAAAGCTGGGGGTTGGGCTTGGAGGCCACGTAGCAGTGAGTGCCCCCTGATCCATTGAGGAAGTACTTAGAGGACTTCTCCCTAAACGGAACACCTTTTCCTCCATTCATCTGGGTGCAGTGGGGCTGCACATCTCTCCCACAGCTAAGAATGTGTTCTGGAATTCTGAGTGCAGGGAAGTTCCTCCAACTGACAGCAGCGCCTGGGTTCTAATTGAATTCCTTTGCTTGTCTTCCCTGATGGAAAGCCTAGGCGGGAGTACGGGGGAAAGAGTGGTTTGGGCTCCAAACCAAGTATTTGCGATGACCTCTCTATGGTTTGTGGAGGTGTTTAAACTACATCCCTAACCTGGGAACACCTGTGCCCCCATAAAGATCCGTGGAGTCTGTTTCCACACCTCCAGCACACACACGAACACTTGCACAGTTATCCTGAGAGTGGGCAGCCTCCTCCAACTGAGAGCAGGGCCTTGGTTCTTATAAAATCGCTTAACTTGTCTACCCTGTTTGGTTGCCTGATACGGAGTGCTGGGGAAAGGGTGGGTTGGGCTCTAAATCCAAGTATTAGCGAGTGCTTCTCCATGGGATTTGGAGGTTATTAACCAAAAGCCCACAACATGGGAATACCTGTGCTCCTTGAAAAAAGCGTGGACTCTGTATCCCCACCACCAGAACACACATGAAGAAGTTTTCTGCTATCCTGAGTGTGGGCTGGCAATTTCAGGTGACAGAAGCAGCTGGGTTCTAATAGAATCCCTTAGCTTGTAATCCCTGAGTGTTTCCCTAGGACTGACTCTGAGAGAAACCTGGGGGTTGGGCTTTGAGGCCAAATAGTAGCGAGTGTCCGCGATGGACTGAGGAAGTATTTAGATGAATTCTCCATAAAGGAAACACCTGAGCACCCATTCATCTGCGTGGAGTGGGGCTTCAAATCTCCCCACCACACAAGGTTGGGTTCCAGTATCCTGAGGGTGGGGTAGTTCCTCCAACTGACATCAGCGTCTTGGTTTGAATAGAATCCCTTTGCTTGTCTTCACTGATGGTTTGCCTAGGCCAGTGTGTGGTTGAAAGTGGGATTTGGGATCTAAAACTAAGTATTAGCGTGTGCCTCTCCATGGGTAGTGGAGATGTTTAAACTACAACCCACAACTTGGGAATAACTGTGACCCCTGGAAAGTGCGTGTGCTATGTTTCCCCACGTCCAGCACACACAGGAAGAAGTGTTCTGGGGTTCTGAGTGTGGGGAGGTTCCTCCAACAGACAGCAGCACCTGGGTTGTAATAGAATCCCTTCGCTTGACTTCCCTAAGTGTTTTCCTAGGCCTAGAAGTAAGCGATGGTGGGGGATGGGCCCTTACGCCAAGTATTAGCGAGTGCATCTCTGTGGGTAGTGGAGGGTTTTAAACTACTTCCCCAACCTTGGAACACCTGTGCCCCATAAAGATGCGTGGAATCTGTTTCCCCACCTCCAGCACACACACGGAGACGTGCTCAGGTATCCTGATTGTGGGGAGGCTCCTCCAAATGACAGCAGCGCCTGGGTTCTAAAAGAATCCCTTAGCTTGCCTTCCCTGATGGCATGGCTAGGCTGGAGAGTGGGGGAAAGTGGGGGTTGGGCTCTAAACCAAGTATAAGCGAGAGCCTATCCATGGGATGTGGGTTTTTAACCTACAACCCACAACCATGGAATAAATGTGCCCCCTGAAAGATGCTTTGACTGTTTCCCTACATCCAGCACACACACGAAGATGTGTTCTGGTATTCTGAGTGTGGGGAAGTTCCTCAAACTGACAGCAGCACCAAGATTCCATTAGTATCCCTTAGCTTCTGTTCCCTGAGTGTTCTCTTAGACCAGGACATGAGGGAAAGCTGGGGGTTGGGCTTGGAGGCCACGTAGCAGTGAGTGCCCCCTGATCCATTGAGGAAGTACTTAGAGGACTTCTCCCTAAACGGAACACCTTTTCCTCCATTCATGTGGGTGCAGTGGGGCTGCACATCTCTCCCACACCTAAGAATGTGTTCTGGAATTCTGAGTGCAGGGAAGTTCCTCCAACTGACAGCAGCGCCTGGGTTCTAATTGAATTCCTTTGCTTGTCTTCCCTGATGGAAAGCCTAGGCGGGAGTACGGGGGAAAGTGTGGTTTGGGCTCCAAAACCAAGTATTTGCGATGACCTCTCTATGGTTTGTGGAGGTGTTTAAACTACATCCCTAACCTGGGAACACCTGTGCCCCCATAAAGATCCGTGGAGTCTGTTTCCACACCTCCAGCACACACACGAACACTTGCACAGTTATCCTGAGAGTGGGCAGCCTCCTCCAACTGAGAGCAGGGCCTTGGTTCTTATAAAATCGCTTAACTTGTCTACCCTGTTTGGTTGCCTGATACGGAGTGCTGGAGAAAGGGTGGGTTGGGCTCTAAATCCAAGTATTAGCGAGTGCTTCTCCATGGGATTTGGAGGTTATTAACCAAAACCCACAACATGGGAATACCTGTGCTCCTTGAAAAAATCGTGGACTCTGTATCCCCACCACCAGAACACACATGAAGAAGTTTTCTGCTATCCTGAGTGTGGGCTGGCAGTTTCAGGTGACAGAAGCGGCTGGGTTCTAATAGAATCCCTTAGCTTGTAATCCCTGAGTGTTTCCCTAGGACTGACTCTGAGAGAAACGTGGGGGTTGGGCTTTGAGGCCAAATAATAGCGAGTGTCCCCGATGAACTGAGGAAGTATTTAGATGAATTCTCCATAAAGGGAAACACCTGAGCACCCATTCATCTGCGTGGAGTGGGGCTTCAAATCTCCCCACCACACAAGGTTGGGTTCCAGTATCCTGAGGGTGGGGTAGTTCCTCCAACTGACATCAGCGTCTTGGTTTGAATAGAATCCCTTTGCTTGTCTTCCCTGATGGTTTGCCTAGGCCAGTGTGTGGTTGAAAGTGGGATTTGGGATCTAAAACTAAGTATTAGCGTGTGCCTCTCCATGGGTAGTGGAGATGTTTAAACTACAACCCACAACTTGGGAATTACTGTGACCCCTGAAAAGTGCGTGTGCTATGTTTCCCCACGTCCAGCACACACAGGAAGAAGTGTTCTGGGGTTCTGAGTGTGGGGAGGTTCCTCCAACAGACAGCAGCACCTGGGTTGTAATAGAATCCCTTAGCTTGACTTCCCTAAGTGTTTTCCTAGGCCTAGCAGTAAGCGATGGTGGGGGATGGGCTCTAAAGCCAAGTATTAGCGAGTGCATCTCTGCGGGTAGTGGAGGGTTTGAAACTACTTCCCCAACCTTGGAACACCTGTGCCCCATAAAGATGCGTGGAATCTGTTTCCCCACCTCCAGCACACACACGGAGATGTGCTCAGGTATCCTGATGGTGGGGAGGCTCCTCCAAATGACAGCAGCGCCTGGGTTCTAAAAGAATCCCTTAGCTTGTCTTCCCTGATGGCATGGCTAGGCTGGAGAGTGGGGGAAAGTGGGGGTTGGGCTCTAAACCAAGTATAAGCGAGAGCCTATCCATGGGATGTGGGTTTTTAACCTACAACCCACAACCATGGAATAAATGTGCCCCATGAAAGATGCTTTGACTGTTTCCCTACATCCAGCACACACACGAAGATGTGTTCTGGTATTCTGAGTGTGGGGAAGTTCCTCAAACTGACAGCAGCACCAAGATTCCATTAGTATCCCTTAGCTTCTGTTCCCTGAGTGTTCTCTTAGACCAGGACATGAGGGAAAGCTGGGGGTTGGGCTTGGAGGCCACGTAGCAGTGAGTGCCCCCTGATCCATTGAGGAAGTACTTAGAGGACTTCTCCCTAAAAGGAACACCTTTTCCTCCATTCATCTGGGTGCAGTGGGGCTGCACATCTCTCCCACACCTAAGAATGTGTTCTGGAATTCTGAGTGCAGGGAAGTTCCTCCAACTGACAACAGCGCCTGGGTTCTAATTGAATTCCTTTGCTTGTCTTCCCTGATGGAAAGCCTAGGCGGGAGTACGGGGGAAAGTGTGGTTTGGGCTCCAAACCAAGTATTTGCGATGACCTCTCTATGGTTTGTGGAGGTGTTTAAACTACATCCCTAACCTGGGAACACCTGTGCCCCCATAAAGATCCGTGGAGTCTGTTTCCACACCTCCAGCACACACACGAACACTTGCACAGTTATCCTGAGAGTGGGCAGCCTCCTCCAACTGAGAGCAGGGCCTTGGTTCTTATAAAATCGCTTAACTTGTCTACCCTGTTTGGTTGCCTGATACGGAGTGCTGGGGAAAGGGTGGGTTGGGCTCTAAATCCAAGTATTAGCGAGTGCTTCTCCATGGGATTTGGAGGTTATTAACCAAAAGCCCACAACATGGGAATACCTGTGCTCCTTGAAAAAAGCGTGGACTCTGTATCCCCACCACCAGAACACACATGAAGAAGTTTTCTGCTATCCTGAGTGTGGGCTGGCAATTTCAGGTGACAGAAGCAGCTGGGTTCTAATAGAATCCCTTAGCTTGTAATCCCTGAGTGTTTCCCTAGGACTGACTCTGAGAGAAACCTGGGGGTTGGGCTTTGAGGCCAAATAGTAGCGAGTGTCCCCGATGGACTGAGGAAGTATTTAGATGAATTCTCCATAAAGGAAACACCTGAGCACCCATTCATCTGCGTGGAGTGGGGCTTCAAATCTCCCCACCACACAAGGTTGGGTTCCAGTATCCTGAGGGTGGGGTAGTTCCTCCAACTGACATCAGCGTCTTGGTTTGAATAGAATCCCTTTGCTTGTCTTCCCTGATGGTTTGCCTAGGCCAGTGTGTGGTTGAAAGTGGGATTTGGGATCTAAAACTAAGTATTAGCGTGTGCCTCTCCATGGGTAGTGGAGATGTTTAAACTACAACCCACAACTTGGGAATAACTGTGACCCCTGGAAAGTGCGTGTGCTATGTTTCCCCACGTCAAGCACACACAGGAAGAAGTGTTCTGGGGTTCTGAGTGTGGGGAGGTTCCTCCAACAGACAGCAGCACCTGGGTTGTAATAGAATCCCTTCGCTTGACTTCCCTAAGTGTTTTCCTAGGCCTAGCAGTAAGCGATGGTGGGGGATGGGCTCTAAAGCCAAGTATTAGCGAGTGCATCTCTGTGGGTAGTGGAGGGTTTGAAACTACTTCCCCAACCTTGGAACACCTGTGCCCCATAAAGATGCGTGGAATCTGTTTCCCCACCTCCAGCACACACAGGGAGACGTGCTCAGGTATCCTGATGGTGGGGAGGTTCCTCCAAATGACAGCAGCGCCTGGGTTCTAAAAGAATCCCTTAGCTAGTCTTCCCTGATGGAATGGCTAGGCTGGAGAGTGGGGGAAAGTGGGGGTTGGGCTCTAAACCAAGTATAAGCGAGAGCCTATCCATGGGATGTGGGTTTTTAACCTACAACCCACAACCATGGAATAAATGTGCCCCCTGAAAGATGCTTTGACTGTTTACCTACATCCAGCACACACACGAAGATGTGTTCTGGTATTCTGAATGTGGGGAAGTTCCTCAAACTGACAGCAGCACCTGGATTCTATTAGTATCCCTTAGCTTCTGTTCCCTGAGTGTTCTTTTAGGCCAGGCCATGAGGGAAAGCTGGGGGTTGGGCTTGGAGGCCACGTAGCAGTGAGTGCCCCCTGATCCATTGAGGAAGTACTTAGAGGACTTCTCCCTAAAGGGAACACCTTTTCCTGCATTCCTCTGGGTGCAGTGGGGCTGCACATCTCTCCCACACCTAAGAATGTGTTCTGGAATTCTGAGTGCAGGGAAGTTCCTCCAACTGACAGCAGCGCCTGGGTTCTAATTGAATCCCTTTGCTTGTCTTCCCTGATGGAAAGCCTAGGCGGGAGTGCGGGGGAAAGTGTGGTTTGGGCTCCAAAACCAAGTATTTGCGATGACCTCTCTATGGTTTGTGGAGTTGTTTAAACTACATCCCTAACCTGGGAACACCTGTGCCCCCATAAAGATCCGTGGAGTCTGTTTCCACACCTCCAGCACACACACGAACACTTGCACAGTTATCCTGAGAGTGGGCAGCCTCCTCCAACTGAGAGCAGGGCCTTGGTTCTTATAAAATCGCTTAACTTGTCTACCCTGTTGGGTTGCCTGATACGGAGTGCTGGGGAAAGGGTGGGTTGGGCTCTAAATCCAAGTATTAGCGAGTGCTTCTCCATGGGATTTGGAGGTTATTAACCAAAAGCCCACAACATGGGAATACCTGTGCTCCTTGAAAAAAGCGTGGACTCTGTATCCCCACCACCAGAACACACATGAAGAAGTTTTCTGCTATCCTGAGTGTGGGCTGGCAATTTCAGGTGACAGAAGCGGCTGGGTTCTAATAGAATCCCTTAGCTTGTAATCCCTGAGTGTTTCCCTAGGACTGACTCTGAGAGAAACCTGGGGGTTGGGCTTTGAGGCCAAATAGTAGCGAGTGTCCCCGATGGACTGAGGAAGTATTTAGATGAATTCTCCATAAAGGGAAACACCTGAGCACCCATTCATCTGCGTGGAGTGGGGCTTCAAATCTCCCCACCACACAAGGTTGGGTTCCAGTATCCTGAGGGTGGGGTAGTTCCTCCAACTGACATCAGCGTCTTGGTTTGAATAGAATCCCTTTGCTTGTCTTCCCTGATGGTTTGCCTAGGCCAGTGTGTGGTTGAAAGTGGGATTTGGGATCTAAAACTAAGTATTAGCGTGTGCCTCTCCATGGGTAGTGGAGATGTTTAAACTACAACCCACAACTTGGGAATTACTGTGACCCCTGAAAAATGCGTGTGCTATGTTTCCCCACGTCCAGCACACACAGGAAGAAGTGTTCTGGGGTTCTGAGTGTGGGGAGGTTCCTCCAACAGACAGCAGCACCTGGGTTGTAATAGAATCCCTTAGCTTGACTTCCCTAAGTGTTTTCCTAGGCCTAGCACTAAGCGATGGTGGGGGATGGGCCCTAACGCCAAGTATTAGCGAGTGCATCTCTGTGGGTAGTGGAGGGTTTGAAACTACTTCCCCAACCTTGGAACACCTGTGCCCCATAAAGATGCGTGGAATCTGTTTCCCCACCTCCAGCACACACACGGAGACGTGCTCAGGTATCCTGATTGTGGGGAGGCTCCTCCAAATGACAGCAGCGCCTGGGTTCTAAAAGAATCCCGTAGCTTGTCTTCCCTGATGGCATGGCTAGGCTGGAGAGTGGGGGAAAGTGGGGGTTGGGCTCGAAACCAAGTATAAGCGAGAGCCTATCCATGGGATGTGGGTTTTTAACCTACAACCCACAACCATGGAATAAATGTGCCCCATGAAAGATGCTTTGACTGTTTCCCTACATCCAGCACACACACGAAGATGTGTTCTGGTATTCTGAGTGTGGGGAAGTTCCTCAAACTGACAGCAGCACCAAGATTCCATTAGTATCCCTTAGCTTCTGTTCCCTGAGTGTTCTCTTAGACCAGGACATGAGGGAAAGCTGGGGGTTGGGCTTGGAGGCCACGTAGCAGTGAGTGCCCCCTGGTTCATTGAGGAAGTACTTAGAGGACTTCTCCCTAAACGGAACACCTTTTCCTGCATTCATCTGCGTGCAGTGGGGCTGCACAACTCTCCCACACCTAAGAATGTGTTCTGGAATTCTGAGTGCAGGGAAGTTCCTCTAACTGACAGCAGCGCCTGGGTTCTAATTGAATCCCTTTGCTTGTCTTCCCTGATGGAAAGCCTAGGCGGGAGTGCGGGGGAAAGTGTGGTTTGGGCTCCAAAACCAAGTATTTGCGATGACCTCTCTATGGTTTGTGGAGATGTT
Organism: Vicugna pacos; assembly: GCF_048564905.1. NCBI lineage: Eukaryota > Metazoa > Chordata > Mammalia > Artiodactyla > Camelidae > Vicugna > Vicugna pacos. The sequence goes on from NW_027328740.1 coordinate 18,518,070, forward strand.
TAAACTACATCCCTAACCTGGGAACACCTGTGCCCCCATAAAGATCCGTGGAGTCTGTTTCCACACCTCCAGCACACACACGAACACTTGCACAGTTATCCTGAGAGTGGGCAGCCTCCTCCAACTGAGAGCAGGGCCTTGGTTCTTATAAAATCGCTTAACTTGTCTACCCTGTTTGGTTGCCTGATACGGAGTGCTGGGAAAAGGGTGGGTTGGGCTCTAAATCTAAGTATAAGCGAGTGCTTCTCCATGGGATTTGGAGGTTATTAACCAAAAGCCCACAACATGGGAATACCTGTGCTCCTTGAAAAAAGCGTGGACTCTGTATCCCCACCACCAGAACACACATGAAGAAGTTTTCTGCTATCCTGAGTGTGGGCTGGCAATTTCAGGTGACAGAAGCGGCTGGGTTCTAATAGAATCCCTTAGCTTGTAATCCCTGAGTGTTTCCCTAGGACTGACTCTGAGAGAAACCTGGGGGTTGGGCTTTGAGGCCAAATAGTAGCGAGTGTCCCCGATGGACTGAGGAAGTATTTAGATGAATTCTCCATAAAGGGAAACACCTGAGCACCCATTCATCTGCGCGGAGTGGGGCTTCAAATCTCCCCACCACACAAGGTTGGGTTCCAGTATCCTGAGGGTGGGGTAGTTCCTCCAACTGACATCAGCGTCTTGGTTTGAATAGAATCCCTTTGCTTGTCTTCCCTGATGGTTTGCCTAGGCCAGTGTGTGGTTGAAAGTGGGATTTGGGATCTAAAACTAAGTATTAGCGTGTGCCTCTCCATGGGTAGTGGAGATGTTTAAACTACAACCCACAACTTGGGAATTACTGTGACCCCTGAAAAGTGCGTGTGCTATGTTTCCCCACGTCCAGCACACACAGGAAGAAGTGTTCTGGGGTTCTGAGTGTGGGGAGGTTCCTCCAACAGACAGCAGCACCTGGGTTGTAATTGAATCCCTTAGCTTGACTTCCCTAAGTGTTTTCCTAGGCCTAGCAGTAAGCGATGGTGGGGGATGGGCTCTAAAGCCAAGTATTAGCGAGTGCAACTCTGTGGGTAGTGGAGGGTTTGAAACTACTTCCCCAACCTTGGAACACCTGTGCCCCATAAAGATGCGTGGAATCTGTTTCCCCACCTCCAGCACACACACGGAGACGTGCTCAGGTATCCTGATTGTGGGGAGGCTCCTCCAAATGACAGCAGCGCCTGGGTTCTAAAAGAATCCCTTAGCTTGTCTTCCCTGATGGCATGGCTAGGCTGGAGAGTGGGGGAAAGTGGGGGTTGGGCTCTAAACCAAGTATAAGCGAGAGCCTATGCATGGGATGTGGGTTTTTAACCTACAACCCACAACCATGGAATAAATGTGCCCCCTGAAAGATGCTTTGACTGTTTCCCTACATCCAGCACACACACGAAGATGTGTTCTGGTATTCTGAGTGTGGGGAAGTTCCTCAAACTGACAGCAGCACCAAGATTCCATTAGTATCCCTTAGCTTCTGTTCCCTGAGTGTTCTCTTAGACCAGGACATGAGGGAAAGCTGGGGGTTGGGCTTGGAGGCCACGTAGCAGTGAGTGCCCCCTGATCCATTGAGGAAGTACTTAGAGGACTTCTCCCTAAACGGAACACCTTTTCCTCCATTCATCTGGGTGCAGTGGGGCTGCACATCTCTCCCACAGCTAAGAATGTGTTCTGGAATTCTGAGTGCAGGGAAGTTCCTCCAACTGACAACAGCGCCTGGGTTCTAATTGAATTCCTTTGCTTGTCTTCCCTGATGGAAAGCCTAGGCGGGAGTACGGGGGAAAGTGTGGTTTGGGCTCCAAACCAAGTATTTGCGATGACCTCTCTATGGTTTGTGGAGGTGTTTAAACTACATCCCTAACCTGGGAACACCTGTGCCCCCATAAAGATCCGTGGAGTCTGTTTCCACACCTCCAGCACACACACGAACACTTGCACAGTTATCCTGAGAGTGGGCAGCCTCCTCCAACTGAGAACAGGGCCTTGGTTCTTATAAAATCGCTTAACTTGTCTACCCTGTTTGGTTGCCTGATACGGAGTGCTGGGGAAAGGGTGGGTTGGGCTCTAAATCCAAGTATTAGCGAGTGCTTCTCCATGGGATTTGGAGGTTATTAACCAAAAGCCCACAACATGGGAATACCTGTGCTCCTTGAAAAAAGCGTGGACTCTGTATCCCCACCACCAGAACACACATGAAGAAGTTTTCTGCTATCCTGAGTGTGGGCTGGCAATTTCAGGTGACAGAAGCAGCTGGGTTCTAATAGAATCCCTTAGCTTGTAATCCCTGAGTGTTTCCCTAGGACTGACTCTGAGAGAAACCTGGGGGTTGGGCTTTGAGGCCAAATAGTAGCGAGTGTCCCCGATGGACTGAGGAAGTATTTAGATGAATTCTCCATAAAGGAAACACCTGAGCACCCATTCATCTGCGTGGAGTGGGGCTTCAAATCTCCCCACCACACAAGGTTGGGTTCCAGTATCCTGAGGGTGGGGTAGTTCCTCCAACTGACATCAGCGTCTTGGTTTGAATAGAATCCCTTTGCTTGTCTTCCCTGATGGTTTGCCTAGGCCAGTGTGTGGTTGAAAGTGGGATTTGGGATCTAAAACTAAGTATTAGCGTGTGCCTCTCCATGGGTAGTGGAGATGTTTAAACTACAACCCACAACTTGGGAATAACTGTGACACCTGGAAAGTGCGTGTGCTATGTTTCCCCACGTCCAGCACACACAGGAAGAAGTTTTCTGGGGTTCTGAGTGTGGGGAGGTTCCTCCAACAGACAGCAGCACCTGGGTTGTAATAGAATCCCTTAGCTTGACTTCCCTAAGTGTTTTCCTAGGCCTAGCAGTAAGCGATGGTGGGGGATGGGCTCTAAAGCCAAGTATTGGCGAGTGCATCTCTGTGGGTAGTGGAGGGTTTGAAACTACTTCCCCAACCTTGGAACACCTGTGCCCCATAAAGATGCGTGGAATCTGTTTCCCCACCTCCAGCACACACACGGAGACGTGCTCAGGTATCCTGATGGTGGGGAGGCTCCTCCAAATGACAGCAGCGCCTGGGTTCTAAAAGAATCCCTTCGCTTGTCTTCCCTGATGGCATGGCTAGGCTGGAGAGTGGGGGAAAGTGGGGGTTGGGCTCGAAACCAAGTATAAGCGAGAGCCTATCCATGGGATGTGGGTTTTTAACCTACAACCCACAACCATGGAATAAATGTGCCCCATGAAAGATGCTTTGACTGTTTCCCTACATCCAGCACACACACGAAGATGTGTTCTGGTATTCTGAGTGTGGGGAAGTTCCTCAAACTGACAGCAGCACCAAGATTCCATTAGTATCCCTTAGCTTCTGTTCCCTGAGTGTTCTCTTAGACCAGGACATGAGGGAAAGCTGGGGGTTGGGCTTGGAGGCCACGTAGCAGTGAGTGCCCCCTGATCCATTGAGGAAGTACTTAGAGGACTTCTCCCTAAACGGAACACCTTTTCCTCCATTCATGTGGGTGCAGTGGGGCTGCACATCTCTCCCACAGCTAAGAATGTGTTCTGGAATTCTGAGTGCAGGGAAGTTCCTCCAACTGACAACAGCGCCTGGGTTCTAATTGAATTCCTTTGCTTGTCTTCCCTGATGGAAAGCCTAGGCGGGAGTACGGGGGAAAGTGTGGTTTGGGCTCCAAAACCAAGTATTTGCGATGACCTCTCTATGGTTTGTGGAGGTGTTTAAACTACATCCCTAAACTGGGAACACCTGTGCCCCCATAAAGATCCGTGGAGTCTGTTTCCACACCTCCAGCACACACACGAACACTTGCACAGTTATCCTGAGAGTGGGCAGCCTCCTCCAACTGAGAGCAGGGCCTTGGTTCTTATAAAATCGCTTAACTTGTCTACCCTGTTTGGTTGCCTGATACGGAGTGCTGGAGAAAGGGTGGGTTGGGCTCTAAATCCAAGTATTAGCGAGTGCTTCTCCATGGGATTTGGAGGTTATTAACCAAAACCCACAACATGGGAATACCTGTGCTCCTTGAAAAAAGCGTGGACTCTGTATCCCCACCACCAGAACACACATGAAGAAGTTTTCTGCTATCCTGAGTGTGGGCTGGCAATTTCAGGTGACAGAAGCGGCTGGGTTCGAATAGAATCCCTTAGCTTGTAATCCCTGAGTGTTTCCCTAGGACTAACTCTGAGAGAAACCTGGGGGTTGGGCTTTGAGGCCAAATAGTAGCGAGTGTCCCCGATGGACTGAGGAAGTATTTAGATGAATTCTCCTTAAAGGGAAACACCTGAGCACCCATTCATCTGCGTGGAGTGGGGCTTCAAATCTCCCCACCACACAAGGTTGGGTTCCAGTATCCTGAGGGTGGGGTAGTTCCTCCAACTGACATCAGCGTCTTGGTTTGAATAGAATCCCTTTGCTTGTCTTCCCTGATGGTTTGCCTAGGCCAGTGTGTGGTTGAAAGTGGGATTTGGGATCTAAAACTAAGTATTAGCGTGTGCCTCTCCATGGGTAGTGGAGATGTTTAAACTACAACCCACAACTTGGGAATTACTGTGACCCCTGAAAAATGCGTGTGCTATGTTTCCCCACGTCCAGCACACACAGGAAGAAGTGTTCTGGGGTTCTGAGTGTGGGGAGGTTCCTCCAACAGACAGCAGCACCTGGGTTGTAATAGAATCCCTTCGCTTGACTTCCCTAAGTGTTTTCCTAGGCCTAGCAGTAAGCGATGGTGGGGGATGGGCTCTAAAGCCAAGTATTAGCGAGTGCATCTCTGTGGGTAGTGGAGGGTTTGAAACTACTTCCCCAAACTTGGAACACCTGTGCCCCATAAAGATGCGTGGAATCTGTTTCCCCACCTGTAGCACACACAAGGAGACGTGCTCAGGTATCCTGATTGTGGGGAGGCTCCTCCAAATGACAGCAGCGCCTGGGTTCTAAAAGAATCCCTTTGCTTGTATTCCCTGATGGCATGGCTAGGCTGGAGAGTGGGGGAAAGTGGGGGTTGGGCTCTAAACCAAGTATAAGCGAGAGCCTATCCATGGGATGTGGGTTTTTAACCTACAACCCACAACCATGGAATAAATGTGCCCCCTGAAAGATGCTTTGACTGTTTCCCTACATCCAGCACACACACGAAGATGTGTTCTGGTATTCTGAATGTGGGGAAGTTCCTCAAACTGACAGCAGCACCTGGATTCTATTAGTATCCCTTAGCTTCTGTTCCCTGAGTGTTCTTTTAGGCCAGGCCATGAGGGAAAGCTGGGGGTTGGGCTTGGAGGCCACGTAGCAGTGAGTGCCCCCTGATCCATTGAGGAAGTACTTAGAGGACTTCTCCCTAAAGGGAACACCTTTTCCTCCATTCATCTGGGTGCAGTGGGGCTGCACATCTCTCCCACACCTAAGAATGTGTTCTGGAATTCTGAGTGCAGGGAAGTTCCTCCAACTGACAGCAGCGCCTGGGTTCTAATTGAATCCCTTTGCTTGTCTTCCCTGATGGAAAGCCTAGGCGGGAGTGCGGGGGAAAATGTGGTTTGGGCTCCAAAACCAAGTATTTGCGATGACCTCTCTATGGTTTGTGGAGGTGTTTAAACTACATCCCTAACCTGGGAACACCTGTGCCCCCATAAAGATCCGTGGAGTCTGTTTCCACACCTCCAGCACACACACGAACACTTGCACAGTTATCCTGAGAGTGGGCAGCCTCCTCCAACTGAGAGCAGGGCCTTGGTTCTTATAAAATCGCTTAACTTGTCTACCCTGTTTGGTTGCCTGATAAGGAGTGCTGGAGAAAGGGTGGGTTGGGCTCTAAATCCAAGTATTAGCGAGTGCTTCTCCATGGGATTTGGAGGTTATTAACCAAAACCCACAACATGGGAATACCTGTGCTCTTTGAAAAAAGCGTGGACTCTGTATCCCCACCACCAGAACACACATGAAGAAGTTTTCTGCTATCCTGAGTGTGGGCTGGCAATTTCAGGTGACAGAAGCGGCTGGGTTCGAATAGAATCCCTTAGCTTGTAATCCCTGAGTGTTTCCCTAGGACTAACTCTGAGAGAAACCTGGGGGTTGGGCTTTGAGGCCAAATAGTAGCGAGTGTCCCCGATGGACTGAGGAAGTATTTAGATGAATTCTCCTTAAAGGGAAACACCTGAGCACCCATTCATCTGCGTGGAGTGGGGCTTCAAATCTCCCCACCACACAAGGTTGGGTTCCAGTATCCTGAGGGTGGGGTAGTTCCTCCAACTGACATCAGCGTCTTGGTTTGAATAGAATCCCTTTGCTTGTCTTCCCTGATGGTTTGCCTAGGCCAGTGTGTGGTTGAAAGTGGGATTTGGGATCTAAAACTAAGTATTAGCGTGTGCCTCTCCATGGGTAGTGGAGATGTTTAAACTACAACCCACAACTTGGGAATTACTGTGACCCCTGAAAAATGCGTGTGCTATGTTTCCCCACGTCCAGCACACACAGGAAGAAGTGTTCTGGGGTTCTGAGTGTGGGGAGGTTCCTCCAACAGACAGCAGCACCTGGGTTGTAATAGAATCCCTTCGCTTGACTTCCCTAAGTGTTTTCCTAGGCCTAGCAGTAAGCGATGGTGGGGGATGGGCTCTAAAGCCAAGTATTAGCGAGTGCATCTCTGTGGGTAGTGGAGGGTTTGAAACTACTTCCCCAAACTTGGAACACCTGTGCCCCATAAAGATGCGTGGAATCTGTTTCCCCACCTGTAGCACACACACGGAGACGTGCTCAGGTATCCTGATTGTGGGGAGGCTCCTCCAAATGACAGCAGCGCCTGGGTACTAAAAGAATCCCTTTGCTTGTCTTCCCTGATGGAAAGCCTAGGCGGGAGTGCGGGGGAAAGTGTGGTTTGGGCTCCAAAACCAAGTATTTGCGATGACCTCTCTATGGTTTGTGGAGGTGTTTAAACTACATCCCTAAACTGGGAACACCTGTGCCCCCATAAAGATCCGTGGAGTCTGTTTCCACACCTCCAGCACACACACGAACACTTGCACAGTTATCCTGAGAGTGGGCAGCCTCCTCCAACTGAGAGCAGGGCCTTGGTTCTTATAAAATCGCTTAACTTGTCTACCCTGTTTGGTTGCCTGATACGGAGTGCTGGAGAAAGGGTGGGTTGGGCTCTAAATCCAAGTATTAGCGAGTGCTTCTCCATGGGATTTGGAGGTTATTAACCAAAACCCACAACATGGGAATACCTGTGCTCCTTGAAAAAAGCGTGGACTCTGTATCCCCACCACCAGAACACACATGAAGAAGTTTTCTGCTATCCTGAGTGTGGGCTGGCAATTTCAGGTGACAGAAGCGGCTGGGTTCGAATAGAATCCCTTAGCTTGTAATCCCTGAGTGTTTCCCTAGGACTAACTCTGAGAGAAACCTGGGGGTTGGGCTTTGAGGCCAAATAGTAGCGAGTGTCCCCGATGGACTGAGGAAGTATTTAGATGAATTCTCCTTAAAGGGAAACACCTGAGCACCCATTCATCTGCGTGGAGTGGGGCTTCAAATCTCCCCACCACACAAGGTTGGGTTCCAGTATCCTGAGGGTGGGGTAGTTCCTCCAACTGACATCAGCGTCTTGGTTTGAATAGAATCCCTTTGCTTGTCTTCCCTGATGGTTTGCCTAGGCCAGTGTGTGGTTGAAAGTGGGATTTGGGATCTAAAACTAAGTATTAGCGTGTGCCTCTCCATGGGTAGTGGAGATGTTTAAACTACAACCCACAACTTGGGAATTACTGTGACCCCTGAAAAATGCGTGTGCTATGTTTCCCCACGTCCAGCACACACAGGAAGAAGTGTTCTGGGGTTCTGAGTGTGGGGAGGTTCCTCCAACAGACAGCAGCACCTGGGTTGTAATAGAATCCCTTCGCTTGACTTCCCTAAGTGTTTTCCTAGGCCTAGCAGTAAGCGATGGTGGGGGATGGGCTCTAAAGCCAAGTATTAGCGAGTGCATCTCTGTGGGTAGTGGAGGGTTTGAAACTACTTCCCCAAACTTGGAACACCTGTGCCCCATAAAGATGCGTGGAATCTGTTTCCCCACCTGTAGCACACACAAGGAGACGTGCTCAGGTATCCTGATTGTGGGGAGGCTCCTCCAAATGACAGCAGCGCCTGGGTTCTAAAAGAATCCCTTTGCTTGTATTCCCTGATGGCATGGCTAGGCTGGAGAGTGGGGGAAAGTGGGGGTTGGGCTCTAAACCAAGTATAAGCGAGAGCCTATCCATGGGATGTGGGTTTTTAACCTACAACCCACAACCATGGAATAAATGTGCCCCCTGAAAGATGCTTTGACTGTTTCCCTACATCCAGCACACACACGAAGATGTGTTCTGGTATTCTGAATGTGGGGAAGTTCCTCAAACTGACAGCAGCACCTGGATTCTATTAGTATCCCTTAGCTTCTGTTCCCTGAGTGTTCTTTTAGGCCAGGCCATGAGGGAAAGCTGGGGGTTGGGCTTGGAGGCCACGTAGCAGTGAGTGCCCCCTGATCCATTGAGGAAGTACTTAGAGGACTTCTCCCTAAAGGGAACACCTTTTCCTCCATTCATCTGGGTGCAGTGGGGCTGCACATCTCTCCCACACCTAAGAATGTGTTCTGGAATTCTGAGTGCAGGGAAGTTCCTCCAACTGACAGCAGCGCCTGGGTTCTAATTGAATCCCTTTGCTTGTCTTCCCTGATGGAAAGCCTAGGCGGGAGTGCGGGGGAAAATGTGGTTTGGGCTCCAAAACCAAGTATTTGCGATGACCTCTCTATGGTTTGTGGAGGTGTTTAAACTACATCCCTAACCTGGGAACACCTGTGCCCCCATAAAGATCCGTGGAGTCTGTTTCCACACCTCCAGCACACACACGAACACTTGCACAGTTATCCTGAGAGTGGGCAGCCTCCTCCAACTGAGAGCAGGGCCTTGGTTCTTATAAAATCGCTTAACTTGTCTACCCTGTTTGGTTGCCTGATAAGGAGTGCTGGAGAAAGGGTGGGTTGGGCTCTAAATCCAAGTATTAGCGAGTGCTTCTCCATGGGATTTGGAGGTTATTAACCAAAACCCACAACATGGGAATACCTGTGCTCTTTGAAAAAAGCGTGGACTCTGTATCCCCACCACCAGAACACACATGAAGAAGTTTTCTGCTATCCTGAGTGTGGGCTGGCAATTTCAGGTGACAGAAGCGGCTGGGTTCGAATAGAATCCCTTAGCTTGTAATCCCTGAGTGTTTCCCTAGGACTAACTCTGAGAGAAACCTGGGGGTTGGGCTTTGAGGCCAAATAGTAGCGAGTGTCCCCGATGGACTGAGGAAGTATTTAGATGAATTCTCCTTAAAGGGAAACACCTGAGCACCCATTCATCTGCGTGGAGTGGGGCTTCAAATCTCCCCACCACACAAGGTTGGGTTCCAGTATCCTGAGGGTGGGGTAGTTCCTCCAACTGACATCAGCGTCTTGGTTTGAATAGAATCCCTTTGCTTGTCTTCCCTGATGGTTTGCCTAGGCCAGTGTGTGGTTGAAAGTGGGATTTGGGATCTAAAACTAAGTATTAGCGTGTGCCTCTCCATGGGTAGTGGAGATGTTTAAACTACAACCCACAACTTGGGAATTACTGTGACCCCTGAAAAATGCGTGTGCTATGTTTCCCCACGTCCAGCACACACAGGAAGAAGTGTTCTGGGGTTCTGAGTGTGGGGAGGTTCCTCCAACAGACAGCAGCACCTGGGTTGTAATAGAATCCCTTCGCTTGACTTCCCTAAGTGTTTTCCTAGGCCTAGCAGTAAGCGATGGTGGGGGATGGGCTCTAAAGCCAAGTATTAGCGAGTGCATCTCTGTGGGTAGTGGAGGGTTTGAAACTACTTCCCCAAACTTGGAACACCTGTGCCCCATAAAGATGCGTGGAATCTGTTTCCCCACCTGTAGCACACACACGGAGACGTGCTCAGGTATCCTGATTGTGGGGAGGCTCCTCCAAATGACAGCAGCGCCTGGGTACTAAAAGAATCCCTTTGCTTGTCTTCCCTGATGGAAAGCCTAGGCGGGAGTGCGGGGGAAAGTGTGGTTTGGGCTCCAAAACCAAGTATTTGCGATGACCTCTCTATGGTTTGTGGAGGTGTTTAAACTACATCCCTAACCTGGGAACACCTGTGCCCCCATAAAGATCCGTGGAGTCTGTTTCCACACCTCCAGCACACACACGAACACTTGCACAGTTATCCTGAGAGTGGGCAGCCTCCTCCAACTGAGAGCAGGGCCTTGGTTCTTATAAAATCGCTTAACTTGTCTACCCTGTTTGGTTGCCTGATACGGAGTGCTGGGGAAAGGGTGGGTTGGGCTCTAAATCCAAGTATTAGCGAGTGCTTCTCCATGGGATTTGGAGGTTATTAACCAAAAGCCCACAACATGGGAATACCTGTGCTCCTTGAAAAAAGCGTGGACTCTGTATCCCCACCACCAGAACACACATGAAGAAGTTTTCTGCTATCCTGAGTGTGGGCTGGCAATTTCAGGTGACAGAAGCGGCTGGGTTCTAATAGAATCCCTTAGCTTGTAATCCCTGAGTATTTCCCTAGGACTGACTCTGAGAGAAACCTGGGGGTTGGGCTTTGAGGACAAATAGTAGCGAGTGTCCCCGATGGACTGAGGAAGTATTTAGATGAATTCTCCATAAAGGGAAACACCTGAGCACCCATTCATCTGCGCGGAGTGGGGCTTCAAATCGCCCCACCACACAAGGTTGGGTTCCAGTATCCTGAGGGTGGGGTAGTTCCTCCAACTGACATCAGCGTCTTGGTTTGAATAGAATCCCTTTGCTTGTCTTCCCTGATGGTTTGCCTAGGCCAGTGTGTGGTTGAAAGTGGGATTTGGGATCTAAAACTAAGTATTAGCGTGTGCCTCTCCATGGGTAGTGGAGATGTTTAAACTACAACCCACAACTTGGGAATTACTGTGACCCCTGAAAAATGCGTGTGCTATGTTTCCCCACGTCCAGCACACACAGGAAGAAGTGTTCTGGGGTTCTGAGTGTGGGGAGGTTCCTCCAACAGACAGCAGCACCTGGGTTGTAATAGAATCCCTTAGCTTGACTTCCCTAAGTGTTTTCCTAGGCCTAGCAGTAAGCGATGGTGGGGGATGGGCTCTAAAGCCAAGTATTAGCGAGTGCATCTCTGTGGGTAGTGGAGGGTTTTAAACTACTTCCCCAACCTTGGAACACCTGTGCCCCATAAAGATGCGTGGAATCTGTTTCCCCACCTACAGCACACACACGGAGACATGCTCAGGTATCCTGATTGTGGGGAGGCTCCTCCAAATGACAGCAGCGCCTGGGTTCTAAAAGGATCCCTTTGCTTGTATTCCCTGATGGCATGGCTAGGCTGGAGAGTGGGGGAAAGTGGGGGTTGGGCTCTAAACCAAGTATAAGCGAGAGCCTATCCATGGGATGTGGGTTTTTAACCTACAACCCACAACCATGGAATAAATGTGCCCCCTGAAAGATGCTTTGACTGTTTCCCTACATCCAGCACACACACGAAGATGTGTTCTGGTATTCTGAATGTGGGGAAGTTCCTCAAACTGACAGCAGCACCTGGATTCTATTAGTATCCCTTAGCTTCTGTTCCCTGAGTGTTCTTTTAGGCCAGGCCATGAGGGAAAGCTGGGGGTTGGGCTTGGAGGCCACGTAGCAGTGAGTGCCCCCTGATCCATTGAGGAAGTACTTAGAGGACTTCTCCCTAAAGGGAACACATTTTCCTCCATTCATCTGGGTGCAGTGGGGCTGCACATCTCTCCCACACCTAAGAATGTGTTCTGGAATTCTGAGTGCAGGGAAGTTCCTCCAACTGACAGCAGCGCCTGGGTTCTAATTGAATCCCTTTGCTTGTCTTCCCTGATGGAAAGCCTAGGCGGGAGTGCGGGGGAAAGTGTGGTTTGGGCTCCAAAACCAAGTATTTGCGATGACCTCTCTATGGTTTGTGGAGGTGTTTAAACTACATCCCTAACCTGGGAACACCTGTGCCCCCATAAAGATCCGTGGAGTCTGTTTCCACACCTCCAGCACACACACGAACACTTGCACAGTTATCCTGAGAGTGGGCAGCCTCCTCCAACTGAGAGCAGGGCCTTGGTTCTTATAAAATCGCTTAACTTGTCTACCCTGTTTGGTTGCCTGATACGGAGTGCTGGGGAAAGGGTGCGTTGGGCTCTAAATCCAAGTATTAGCGAGTGCTTCTCCATGGGATTTGGAGGTTATTAACCAAAAGCCCACAACATGGGAATACCTGTGCTCCTTGAAAAAAGCGTGGACTCTGTATCCCCACCACCAGAACACACATGAAGAAGTTTTCTGCTATCCTGAGTGTGGGCTGGCAATTTCAGGTGACAGAAGCGGCTGGGTTCTAATAGAATCCCTTAGCTTGTAATACCTGAGTGTTTCCCTAGGACTAACTCTGAGAGAAACCTGGGGGTTGGGCTTTGAGGCCAAATAGTAGCGAGTGTCCCCGATGGACTGAGGAAGTATTTAGATGAATTCTCCATAAAGGGAAACACCTGAGCACCCATTCATCTGCGCGGAGTGGGGCTTCAAATCGCCCCACCACACAAGGTTGGGTTCCAGTATCCTGAGGGTGGGGTAGTTCCTCCAACTGACATCAGCGTCTTGGTTTGAATAGAATCCCTTTGCTTGTCTTCCCTGATGGTTTGCCTAGGCCAGTGTGTGGTTGAAAGTGGGATTTGGGATCTAAAACTAAGTATTAGCGTGTGCCTCTCCATGGGTAGTGGAGATGTTTAAACTACAACCCACAACTTGGGAATTACTGTGACCCCTGAAAAGTGCGTGTGCTATGTTTCCCCACGTCCAGCACACACAGGAAGAAGTGTTCTGGGGTTCTGAGTGTGGGGAGGTTCCTCCAACAGACAGCAGCACCTGGGTTGTAATAGAATCCCTTAGCTTGACTTCCCTAAGTGTTTTCCTAGGCCTAGCAGTAAGCGATGGTGGGGGATGGGCTCTAAAGCCAAGTATTAGCGAGTGCATCTCTGTGGGTAGTGGAGGGTTTTAAACTACTTCCCCAAACTTGGAACACCTGTGCCACATAAAGATGCGTGGAATCTGTTTCCCCACCTACAGCACACACACGGAGACATGCTCAGGTATCCTGATTGTGGGGAGGCTCCTCCAAATGACAGCAGCGCCTGGGTTCTAAAAGAATCCCTTTGCTTGTATTCCCTGATGGCATGGCTAGGCTGGAGAGTGGGGGAAAGTGGGGGTTGGGCTCTAAACCAAGTATAAGCGAGAGCCTATCCATGGGATGTGGGTTTTTAACCTACAACCCACAACCATGGAATAAATGTGCCCCCTGAAAGATGCTTTGACTGTTTCCCTACATCCAGCACACACACGAAGATGTGTTCTGGTATTCTGAATGTGGGGAAGTTCCTCAAACTGACAGCAGCACCTGGATTCTATTAGTATCCCTTAGCTTCTGTTCCCTGAGTGTTCTTTTAGGCCAGGCCATGAGGGAAAGCTGGGGGTTGGGCTTGGAGGCCACGTAGCAGTGAGTGCCCCCTGATCCATTGAGGAAGTACTTAGAGGACTTCTCCCTAAAGGGAACACCTTTTCCTCCATTCATCTGGGTGCAGTGGGGCTGCACATCTCTCCCACACCTAAGAATGTGTTCTGGAATTCTGAGTGCAGGGAAGTTCCTCCAACTGACAGCAGCGCCTGGGTTCTAATTGAATCCCTTTGCTTGTCTTCCCTGATGGAAAGCCTAGGCGGGAGTGCGGGGGAAAGTGTGGTTTGGGCTCCAAAACCAAGTATTTGCGATGACCTCTCTATGGTTTGTGGAGGTGTTTAAACTACATCCCTAACCTGGGAACACCTGTGCCCCCATAAAGATCCGTGGAGTCTGTTTCCACACCTCCAGCACACACACGAACACTTGCACAGTTATCCTGAGAGTGGGCAGCCTCCTCCAACTGAGAGCAGGGCCTTGGTTCTTATAAAATCGCTTAACTTGTCTACCCTGTTTGGTTGCCTGATACGGAGTGCTGGGGAAAGGGTGGGTTGGGCTCTAAATCCAAGTATTAGCGAGTGCTTCTCCATGGGATTTGGAGGTTATTAACCAAAAGCCCACAACATGGGAATACCTGTGCTCCTTGAAAAAAGGGTGGACTATGTATCCCCACCACCAGAACACACATGAAGAAGTTTTCTGCTATCCTGAGTGTGGGCTGGCAATTTCAGGTGACAGAAGCGGCTGGGTTCTAATAGAATCCCTTAGCTTGTAATCCCTGAGTGTTTCCCTAGGACTGACTCTGAGAGAAACCTGGGGGTTGGGCTTTGAGGACAAATAGTAGCGAGTGTCCCCGATGGACTGAGGAAGTATTTAGATGAATTCTCCATAAAGGGAAACACCTGAGCACCCATTCATCTGCGCGGAGTGGGGCTTCAAATCGCCCCACCACACAAGGTTGGGTTCCAGTATCCTGAGGGTGGGGTAGTTCCTCCAACTGACATCAGCGTCTTGGTTTGAATAGAATCCCTTTGCTTGTCTTCCCTGATGGTTTGCCTAGGCCAGTGTGTGGTTGAAAGTGGGATTTGGGATCTAAAACTAAGTATTAGCGTGTGCCTCTCCATGGGTAGTGGAGATGTTTAAACTACAACCCACAACTTGGGAATTACTGTGACCCCTGAAAAGTGCGTGTGCTATGTTTCCCCACGTCCAGCACACACAGGAAGAAGTGTTCTGGGGTTCTGAGTGTGGGGAGGTTCCTCCAACAGACAGCAGCACCTGGGTTGTAATAGAATCCCTTAGCTTGACTTCCCTAAGTGTTTTCCTAGGCCTAGCAGTAAGCGATGGTGGGGGATGGGCTCTAAAGCCAAGTATTAGCGAGTGCATCTCTGTGGGTAGTGGAGGGTTTTAAACTACTTCCCCAACCTTGGAACACCTGTGCCCCATAAAGATGCGTGGAATCTGTTTCCCCACCTACAGCACACACACGGAGACATGCTCAGGTATCCTGATTGTGGGGAGGCTCCTCCAAATGACAGCAGCGCCTGGGTTCTAAAAGAATCCCTTTGCTTGTATTCCCTGATGGCATGCCTAGGCTGGAGAGTGGGGGAAAGTGGGGGTTGGGCTCTAAACCAAGCATAAGCGAGAGCCTATCCATGGGATGTGGGTTTTTAACCTACAACCCACAACCATGGAATAAATGTGTCCCCTGAAAGATGCTTTTACTCTTTCCCTACATCCAGCACACACACGAAGATGTGTTCTTGTATTCTGAATGTGGGGAAGTTCCTCCAACTGACAGCAGCGCCTGGGTTCTAATTGAATCCCTTTGCTTGTCTTCCCTGATGGAAAGCCTAGGCGGGAGTGCGGGGGAAAGTGTGGTTTGGGCTCCAAAACCAAGTATTTGCGATGACCTCTCTATGGTTTGTGGAGGTGTTTAAACTACATCCCTAACCTGGGAACACCTGTGCCCCCATAAAGATCCGTGGAGTCTGTTTCCACACCTCCAGCACACACACGAACACTTGCACAGTTATCCTGAGAGTGGGCAGCCTCCTCCAACTGAGAGCAGGGCCTTGGTTCTTATAAAATCGCTTAACTTGTCTACCCTGTTTGGTTGCCTGATACGGAGTGCTGGGGAAAGGGTGGGTTGGGCTCTAAATCCAAGTATTAGCGAGTGCTTCTCCATGGGATTTGGAGGTTATTAACCAAAAGCCCACAACATGGGAATACCTGTGCTCCTTGAAAAAAGCGTGGACTCTGTATCCCCACCACCAGAACACACATGAAGAAGTTTTCTGCTATCCTGAGTGTGGGCTGGCAATTTCAGGTGACAGAAGCGGCTGGGTTCTAATAGAATCCCTTAGCTTGTAATCCCTGAGTGTTTCCCTAGGACTGACTCTGAGAGAAACCTGGGGGTTGGGCTTTGAGGCCAAATAGTAGCGAGTGTCCCCGATGGATTGAGGAAGTATTTAGATAAATTCTCCATAAAGGGAAACACCTGAGCACCCATTCATCTGCGTGGAGTGGGGCTTCAAATCTCCCCACCACACAAGGTTGGGTTCCAGTATCCTGAGGGTGGGGTAGTTCCTCCAAGTGACATCTGCGTCTTGGTTTGAATAGAATCCCTTTGCGTGTCTTCCCTGATGGTTTGCCTAGGCCAGTGTGTGGTTGAAAGTGGGATTTGGGATCTAAAACTAAGTATTAGCGTGTGCCTCTCCATGGGTATTGGAGATGTTTAAACTACAACCCACAACTTGGTAATTACTGTGACCCCTGAAAAATGCGTGTGCTATGTTTCCCCACGTCCAGCACACACAGGAAGAAGTCTTCTGGGGTTCTGAGTGTGGGGAGGTTCCTCCAACAGACAGCAGCACCTGGGTTGTAATAGAATCCCTTAGCTTGACTTCCCTAAGTGTTTTCCTAGGCCTAGCAGTAAGCGATGGTGGGGGATGGGCTCTAAAGCCAAGTATTAGCGAGTGCATCTCTGTGGGTAGTGGAGGGTTTTAAACTACTTCCCCAACCTTGGAACACCTGTGCCCCATAAAGATGCGTGGAATCTGTTTCCCCACCTCCAGCACACACACGGAGACGTGCTCAGGTATCCTGATTGTGGGGAGGCTCCTCCAAATGACAGCAGCGCCTGGGTTCTAAAAGAATCCCTTAGCTTGTCTTCCCTGATGGCATGCCTAGGCTGGAGAGTGGGGGAAAGTGGGGGTTGGGCTCTAAACCAAGTATAAGCGAGAGCCTATCCATGGGATGTGGGTTTTTAACCTACAACCCACAACCATGGAATAAATGTGCCCCCTGAAAAATGCTTTGACAGTTTCCCTACATCCAGCACACACAAGAAGATGTGTTCTTGTATTCTGAGTGTGGGGATGTTCCTCAAACTGACAGAAGCACCTGGATTCTATTAGTATCCCGTAGCTTCTGCTCCCTGAGTGTTCCTTTAGGTCAGGCCATGAGGGAAAGCTGGGGGTTGGGCTTGGAGGCCACGTAGCAGTGAGTGCCCCCTGATCCATTGAGGAAGTACTTAGGGGACTTCTCCCTAAAGGGAACACCTTTTCCTGCATTCATCTGGGTGCAGTGGGGCTGCACATCTCTCCCACACCTAAGAATGTGTTCTGGAATTCTGAGTGCAGGGAAGTTCCTCCAACTGACAGCAGCGCCTGGGTTCTAATTGAATCCCTTTGCTTGTCTTCCCTGATGGAAAGCCTAGGCGGGAGTGCGGGGGAAAGTGTGGTTTGGGCTCCAAAACC
The DNA here is from genome assembly GCF_048564905.1 of Vicugna pacos. Taxonomy (NCBI): domain Eukaryota; kingdom Metazoa; phylum Chordata; class Mammalia; order Artiodactyla; family Camelidae; genus Vicugna; species Vicugna pacos. The sequence goes on from NW_027328740.1 coordinate 18,535,340, forward strand.
AAGTATTTGCGATGACCTCTCTATGGTTTGTGGAGTTGTTTAAACTACATCCCTAACCTGGGAACACCTGTGCCCCCATAAAGATCCGTGGAGTCTGTTTCCACACCTCCAGCACACACACGAACACTTGCACAGTTATCCTGAGAGTGGGCAGCCTCCTCCAACTGAGAGCAGGGCCTTGGTTCTTATAAAATCGCTTAACTTGTCTACCCTGTTTGGTTGCCTGATACGGAGTGCTGGGGAAAGGGTGGGTTGGGCTCTAAATCCAAGTATTAGCGAGTGCTTCTCCATGGGATTTGGAGGTTATTAACCAAAAGCCCACAACATGGGAATACCTGTGCTCCTTGAAAAAAGCGTGGACTCTGTATCCCCACCACCAGAACACACATGAAGAAGTTTTCTGCTATCCTGAGTGTGGGCTGGCAATTTCAGGTGACAGAAGCGGCTGGGTTCTAATAGAATCCCTTAGCTTGTAATCCCTGAGTGTTTCCCTAGGACTGACTCTGAGAGAAACCTGGGGGTTGGGCTTTGAGGCCAAATAGTAGCGAGTGTCCCCGATGGATTGAGGAAGTATTTAGATAAATTCTCCATAAAGGGAAACACCTGAGCACCCATTCATCTGCGTGGAGTGGGGCTTCAAATCTCCCCACCACACAAGGTTGGGTTCCAGTATCCTGAGGGTGGGGTAGTTCCTCCAAGTGACATCTGCGTCTTGGTTTGAATAGAATCCCTTTGCGTGTCTTCCCTGATGGTTTGCCTAGGCCAGTGTGTGGTTGAAAGTGGGATTTGGGATCTAAAACTAAGTATTAGCGTGTGCCTCTCCATGGGTATTGGAGATGTTTAAACTACAACCCACAACTTGGTAATTACTGTGACCCCTGAAAAATGCGTGTGCTATGTTTCCCCACGTCCAGCACACACAGGAAGAAGTCTTCTGGGGTTCTGAGTGTGGGGAGGTTCCTCCAACAGACAGCAGCACCTGGGTTGTAATAGAATCCCTTAGCTTGACTTCCCTAAGTGTTTTCCTAGGCCTAGCAGTAAGCGATGGTGGGGGATGGGCTCTAAAGCCAAGTATTAGCGAGTGCATCTCTGTGGGTAGTGGAGGGTTTTAAACTACTTCCCCAACCTTGGAACACCTGTGCCCCATAAAGATGCGTGGAATCTGTTTCCCCACCTCCAGCACACACACGGAGACGTGCTCAGGTATCCTGATTGTGGGGAGGCTCCTCCAAATGACAGCAGCGCCTGGGTTCTAAAAGAATCCCTTAGCTTGTCTTCCCTGATGGCATGCCTAGGCTGGAGAGTGGGGGAAAGTGGGGGTTGGGCTCTAAACCAAGTATAAGCGAGAGCCTATCCATGGGATGTGGGTTTTTAACCTACAACCCACAACCATGGAATAAATGTGCCCCCTGAAAAATGCTTTGACAGTTTCCCTACATCCAGCACACACAAGAAGATGTGTTCTTGTATTCTGAGTGTGGGGATGTTCCTCAAACTGACAGAAGCACCTGGATTCTATTAGTATCCCGTAGCTTCTGCTCCCTGAGTGTTCCTTTAGGTCAGGCCATGAGGGAAAGCTGGGGGTTGGGCTTGGAGGCCACGTAGCAGTGAGTGCCCCCTGATCCATTGAGGAAGTACTTAGGGGACTTCTCCCTAAAGGGAACACCTTTTCCTGCATTCATCTGGGTGCAGTGGGGCTGCACATCTCTCCCACACCTAAGAATGTGTTCTGGAATTCTGAGTGCAGGGAAGTTCCTCCAACTGACAGCAGCGCCTGGGTTCTAATTGAATCCCTTTGCTTGTCTTCCCTGATGGAAAGCCTAGGCGGGAGTGCGGGGGAAAGTGTGGTTTGGGCTCCAAAACCAAGTATTTGCGATGACCTCTCTATGGTTTGTGGAGTTGTTTAAACTACATCCCTAACCTGGGAACACCTGTGCCCCCATAAAGATCCGTGGAGTCTGTTTCCACACCTCCAGCACACACACGAACACTTGCACAGTTATCCTGAGAGTGGGCAGCCTCCTCCAACTGAGAGCAGGGCCTTGGTTCTTATAAAATCGCTTAACTTGTCTACCCTGTTTGGTTGCCTGATACGGAGTGCTGGGGAAAGGGTGGGTTGGGCTCTAAATCCAAGTATTAGCGAGTGCTTCTCCATGGGATTTGGAGGTTATTAACCAAAAGCCCACAACATGGGAATACCTGTGCTCCTTGAAAAAAGCGTGGACTCTGTATCCCCACCACCAGAACACACATGAAGAAGTTTTCTGCTATCCTGAGTGTGGGCTGGCAATTTCAGGTGACAGAAGCGGCTGGGTTCTAATAGAATCCCTTAGCTTGTAATCCCTGAGTGTTTCCCTAGGACTGACTCTGAGAGAAACCTGGGGGTTGGGCTTTGAGGCCAAATAGTAGCGAGTGTCCCCGATGGACTGAGGAAGTATTTAGATGAATTCTCCATAAAGGGAAACACCTGAGCACCCATTCATCTGCGTGGAGTGGGGCTTCAATTCTCCCCACCACACAAGGTTGGGTTCCAGTATCCTGAGGGTGGGGTAGTTCCTCCAACTGACATCAGCGTCTTGGTTTGAATAGAATCCCTTTGCTTGTCTTCCCTGATGGTTTGCCTAGGCCAGTGTGTGGTTGAAAGTGGGATTTGGGATCTAAAACTAAGTATTAGCGTGTGCCTCTCCATGGGTAGTGGAGATGTTTAAACTACAACCCACAACTTGGGAATTACTGTGACCCCTGAAAAATGCGTGTGCTATGTTTCCCCACGTCCAGCACACACAGGAAGAAGTGTTCTGGGGTTCTGAGAGTGGGGAGGTTCCTCCAACAGACAGCAGCACCTGGGTTGTAATAGAATCCCTTAGCTTGACTTCCCTAAGTGTTTTCCTAGGCCTAGCAGTAAGCGATGGTGGGGGATGGGCTCTAAAGCCAAGTATTAGCGAGTGCATCTCTGTGGGTAGTGGAGGGTTTTAAACTACTTCCCCAACCTTGGAACACCTGTGCCCCATAAAGATGCGTGGAATCTGTTTCCCCACCTCCAGCACACACACGGAGACGTGCTCAGGTATCCTGATTGTGGGGAGGCTCCTCCAAATGACAGCAGCGCCTGGGTTCTAAAAGAATCCCTTAGCTTGTCTTCCCTAATGGCATGCCTAGGCTGGAGAGTGGGGGAAAGTGGGGGTTGGGCTCTAAACCAAGTATAAGCGAGAGCCTATCCATGGGATGTGGGTTTTTAACCTACAACCCACAACCATGGAATAAATGTGCCCCCTGAATGATGCTTTGACTGTTTCCCTACATCCAGCACACACACGAAGATGTGTTCTGGTATTCTGAGTGTGGGGAAGTTCCTCAAACTGACAGCAGCACCTGGAATCCATTAGTATCTCTTAGCTTCTGTTCCCTGAGTGTTCTTTGAGGCCAGGCCATGAGGGAAAGCTGGGGGTTGGGCTTGGAGGCCACGTAGAAGTGAGTGCCCCCTGATTCATTGAGGAAGTACTTAGAGGACTTCTCCCTAAAGGGAACACCTTTTCCTCCATTCATCTGGGTGCAGTGGGGCTGCACATCTCTCCCACACCTAAGAATGTGTTCTGGAATTCTGAGTGCAGGGAAGTTCCTCCAACTGACAGCAGCGCCTGGGTTCTAGTTGAATCCCTTTGCTTGTCTTCCCTGATGGAAAGCCTAGGCGGGAGTGCGGGGGAAAGTGTGGTTTGGGCTCCAAAACCAAGTATTTTCGATGACCTCTCTATGGTTTGTGGAGGTGTTTAAACTACATCCCTAACCTGGGAACACCTGTGCCCCCATAAAGATCCGTGGAGTCTGTTTCCACACCTCCAGCACACACACGAACACTTGCACAGTTATCCTGAGAGTGGGCAGCCTCCTCCAACTGAGAGCAGGGCCTTGGTTCTTATAAAATCGCTTAACTTGTCTACCCTGTTTGGTTGCCTGATACGGAGTGCTGGGGAAAGGGTGGGTTGGGCTCTAAATCCAAGTATTAGCGAGTGATTCTCCATGGGATTTGGAGGTTATTAACCAAAAGCCCACAACATGGGAATACCTGTGCTCCTTGAAAAAAGCGTGGACTCTGTATCCCCACCACCAGAACACACATGAAGAAGTTTTCTGCTATCCTGAGTGTGGGCTGGCAATTTCAGGTGACAGAAGCGGCTGGGTTCTAATAGAATCCCTTAGCTTGTAATCCCTGAGTGTTTCCCTAGGACTGACTCTGAGAGAAACCTGGGGGTTGGGCTTTGAGGCCAAATAGTAGCGAGTGTCCCCGATGGACTGAGGAAGTATTTAGATGAATTCTCCATAAAGGGAAACACCTGAGCACCCATTCATCTGCGTGGAGTGGGGCTTCAAATCTCCCCACCACACAAGGTTGGGTTCCAGTATCCTGAGGGTGGGGTAGTTCCTCCAACTGACATCAGCGTCTTGGTTTGAATAGAATCCCTTTGCTTGTCTTCCCTGATGGTTTGCCTAGGCCAGTGTGTGGTTGAAAGTGGGATTTGGGATCTAAAACTAAGTATTAGCGTGTGCCTCTCCATGGGTAGTGGAGATGTTTAAACTACAACCCACAACTTGGGAATTACTGTGACCCCTGAAAAATGCGTATGCTATGTTTCCCCACGTCCAGCACACACAGGAAGAAGTGTTCTGGGGTTCTGAGTGTGGGGAGGTTCCTCCAACAGACAGCAGCACCTGGGTTGTAATAGAATCCCTTAGCTTGACTTCCCTAAGTGTATTCCTAGGACTAGCAGTAAGCGATGGTGGGGGATGGGCTCTAAAGCCAAGTATTAGCGAGTGCATCTCTGGGTAGTGTAGGGTTTTAAACTACTTCCCCAACCTTGGAACACCTGTGCCCCATAAAGTTGCGTGGAATCTGTTTCCCCACCTGTAGCACACACACGGAGACGTGCTCAGGTATCCTGATTGTGGGGAGGCTCCTCCAAATGACAGCAGCGCCTGGATTCTAAAAGAATCCCTTAGCTTGTCTTCCCTGATGGCATGCCTAGGCTGGAGAGTGGGGGAAAGTGGGGGTTGGGCTCTAAACCAAGTATAAGCGAGAGCCGATCCATGGGATGTGGGTTTTTAACCTACAACCCACAACCATGGAATAAATGTGCCCCCTGTAAGATGCTTTGACTGTTTCCCTACATCCAGCACACTCACGAAGATGTGTTCTTGTATTCTGAGTGTGGGGATGTTCCTCAAACTGACAGCAGCACCTGGATTCCATTAGTATCCCTTAGCTTCTGTTCCCTGAGGGTTCTCTTAGACAAGGCCATGAGGGAATGCTGGGGGTTGGGCTTGGAGGCCACGTAGCAGTGAGTGCCCCCTGATCCATTGAGGAAGTACTTAGAGGACTTCTGCCTAAACGGAACACCTTTTCCTGCATTCATCTGGGTGCAATGGGGCTGCACATATCTCCCACACCTAAGAATGTGTTCTGGAATTCTGAGTGCAGGGAAGTTCCTCCAACTGACAGCAGCGCCTGGGTTCTAATTCAATTCCTTTGCTTGTCTTCCCTGATGGAAAGCCTAGGCGGGAGTGCGGGGGAAAGTGTGGTTTGGGCTCCAAAACCAAGTATTTGCGATGACCTCTCTATGGTTTGTGGAAGTGTTTAAACTACATCCCTAACCTGGGAACACCTGTGCCCCCATAAAGATCCGTGGAGTCTGTTTCCACACCTCCAGCATACACACGAACACTTGCACAGTTATCCTGAGAGTGGGCAGCCTCCTCCAACTGAGAGCAGGGCCTTGGTTCTTATAAAATCGCTTAACTTGTCTACCCTGTTTGGTTGCCTGATACGGAGTGCTGGGGAAAGGGTGGGTTGGGCTCTAAATCCAAGTATTAGCGAGTGCTTCTCCATGGGATTTGGAGGTTATTAACCAAAAGCCCACAACATGGGAATACCTGTGCTCCTTGAAAAAAGCGTGGACTCTGTATCCCCACCACCAGAACACACATGAAGAAGTTTTCTGCTATCCTGAGTGTGGGCTGGCAATTTCAGGTGACAGAAGCGGCTGGGTTCTAATAGAATCCCTTAGCTTGTAATCCCTGAGTGTTTCCCTAGGACTGACTCTGAGAGAAACCTGGGGGTTGGGCTTTGAGGCCAAATAGTAGCGAGTGTCCCCGATGGACTGAGGAAGTATTTAGATGAATTCTCCATAAAGGGAAACACCTGAGCACCCATTCATCTGCGTGGAGTGGGGCTTCAAATCTCCCCACCACACAAGGTTGGGTTCCAGTATCCTGAGGGTGGGGTAGTTCCTCCAACTGACATCAGCGTCTTGGTTTGAATAGAATCCCTTTGCTTGTCTTCCCTGATGGTTTGCCTAGGCCAGTGTGTGGTTGAAAGTGGGATTTGGGATCTAAAACTAAGTATTAGCGTGTGCCTCTCCATGGGTAGTGGAGATGTTTAAACTACAACCCACAACTTGGGAATTACTGTGACCCCTGAAAAATGCGTGTGCTATGTTTCCCCACGTCCAGCACACACAGGAAGAAGTGTTCTGGGGTTCTGAGTGTGGGGAGGTTCCTCCAACAGACAGCAGCACCTGGGTTGTAATAGAATCCCTTAGCTTGACTTCCCTAAGTGTTCACCTAGGCCTAGTAGTAAGCGATGGTGGGGGATGGGCTCTAAAGCCAAGTATTAGCGAGTGCATCTCTGTGGGTAGTGGAGGGTTTTAAACTACTTCCCCAAACTTGGAACACCTGTGCCCCATAAAGATGCGTGGAATCTGTTTCCCCACCTCCAGCACACCCACGGAGACGTGCTCAGGTATCCTGATTGTGGGGAGGCTCCTCCAAATGACAGCAGCGCCTGGGTTCTAAAAGAATCCCTTAGCTTGTCTTCCCTGATGGCATGCCTAGGCTGGAGAGTGGGGGAAAGTGGGGGTTGGGCTCTAAACCAAGTATAAGCGAGAGCCTATCCATGGGATGTGGGTTTTTAACCTACAACCCACAACGATGGAATAAATGTGCCCCCTGAAAGATGCTTTGACTGTTTCCCTACATCCAGCACACACAGGAAGATGTGTTCTGGTATTCTGAGTGTGGGGAAGTTCCTCAAACTGACAGCAGCACCTGGATTCCATTAGTATCCTTTAGCTTCTGTTCCCTGAGTGTTCTCTTAGACCAGGCCATGAGGGAAAGCTGGGGGTTGGGCTTGGAGGCCACGTAGCAGTGAGTGCCCCCTGATCCATTGAGGAAGTACTTAGAGGACTTCTCCCTAAACAGAACACCTTTTCCTCCATTCATCTGGGTGCAGTGGGGCTGCACATCTCTCCCACACCTAAGAATGTGTTCTGGAATTCTGAGTGCAGGGAAGTTCCTCCAACTGACAGCAGCGCCTGGGTTCTAATTGAATCCCTTTGCTTGTCTTCCCTGATGGAAAGCCTAGGCGGGAGTGCGGGGGAAAGTGTGGTTTGGGCTCCAAAACCAAGTATTGGCGATGACCTCTCTATGGTTTGTGGAGGTGTTTAAACTACATCCCTAACCTGGGAACACCTGTACCCCCATAAAGATCCGTGGAGCCTGTTTCCACACCTCCAGCACACACACGAACACTTGCACAGTTATCCTGAGAGTGGGCAGCCTCCTCCAACTGAGAGCAGGGCCTTGGTTCTTATAAAATCGCTTAACTTGTCTACCCTGTTTGGTTGCCTGATACGGAGTGCTGGGGAAAGGGTGGGTTGGGCTCTAAATCCAAGTATTAGCGAGTGCTTCTCCATGGGATTTGGAGGTTATTAACCAAAAGCCCACAACATGGGAATACCTGTGCTCCTTGAAAAAAGCGTGGACTCTGTATCCCCACCACCAGAACACACATGAAGAAGTTTTCTGCTATCCTGAGTGTGGGCTGGCAATTTCAGGTGACAGAAGCGGCTGGGTTCTAATAGAATCCCTTAGCTTGTAATCCCTGAGTGTTTCCCTAGGACTGACTCTGAGAGAAACCTGGGGGTTGGGCTTTGAGGCCAAATAGTAGCGAGTGTCCCCGATGGACTGAGGAAGTATTTAGATGAATTCTCCATAAAGGGAAACACCTGAGCACCCATTCATCTGCGTGGAGTGGGGCTTCAAATCTCCCCACCACACAAGGTTGGGTTCCAGTACCCTGAGGGTGGGGTAGTTCCTCCAACTGACATCAGCGTCTTGGTTTGAATAGAATCCCTTTGCTTGTCTTCCCTGATGGTTTGCCTAGGCCAGTGTGTGGTTGAAAGTGGGATTTGGGATCTAAAACTAAGTATTAGCGTGTGCCTCTCCATGGGTAGTGGAGATGTTTAAACTACAACCCACAACTTGGGAATTACTGTGACCCCTGAAAAATGCGTGTGCTATGTTTCCCCACGTCCAGCACACACAGGAAGAAGTGTTCTGGGGTTGTGAGTGTGGGGAGGTTCCTCCAACAGACAGCAGCACCTGGGTTGTAATAGAATCCCTTAGCTTGACTTCCCTAAGTGTTTTCCTAGGCCTAGCAGTAAGCGATGGTGGGGGATGGGCTCTAAAGCCAAGTATTAGCGAGTGCATCTCTGTGGGTAGTGGAGGGTTTTAAACTACTTCCCCAACCTTGGAACACCTGTGCCCCATAAAGATGCGTGGAATCTGTTTCCCCACCTCCAGCACACACACGGAGACGTGCTCAGGTATCCTGATTGTGGGGAGGCTCCTCCAAATGACAGCAGCGCCTGGGTTCTAAAAGAATCCCTTAGCTTGTCTTCCCTGATGGCATGCCTAGGCTGGAGAGTGGGGGAAAGTGGGGGTTGGGCTCTAAACCAAGTATAAGCGAGAGCCTATCCATGGGATGTGGGTTTTTAACTTACAACCCACAACCATGGAATAAATGTGCCCCCTGAAAGATGCTTTGACTGTTTCCCTACATCCAGCACACACACGAAGATGTGTTCTGGTATTCTGAGTGTGGGGAAGTTCCTCAAACTGACAGCAGCACCTGGATTCCATCAGTATACTTTAGCTTCTGTTCCCTGAGTGTTCTCTTACACCAGGCCATGAGGGAAAGCTGGGGGTTGGGCTTGGAGGCCACGTTGCAGTGAGTGCCCCCTGATCCATTGAGGAAGTATTTAGAGGACTTCTCCATAAAGGGAACACCTTTTCCTGCATTCATCTGGGTGCAGTGGAGCTGCACATCTCTCCCACACCTTAGAATGTGTTCTGGAATTCTGAGTGCAGGGAAGTTCCTCCAACTGACAGCAGCGCCTGGGTTCTAATTGAATCCCTTTGCTTGTCTTCCCTGATGGAAAGCCTAGGCGGGAGTGCGGGGGAAAGTGTGGTTTGGGCTCCAAAACCAAGTATTTGCGATGACCTCTCTATGGTTTGTGGAGGTGTTTAAACTACATCCCTATCCTGGGAACACCTGTGCCCCCATAAAGATCCGTGGAGTCTGTTTCCAAACCTCCAGCACACACACGAACACTTGCACAGTTATCCTGAGAGTGGGCAGCCTCCTCCAACTGAGAGCAGGGCCTTGGTTCTTATAAAATCGCTTAACTTGTCTACCCTGTTTGGTTGCCTGATATGGAGTGCTGGGGAAAGGGTGGGTTGGGCTCTAAATCCAAGTATTAGCGAGTGCTTCTCCATGGGATTTGGAGGTTATTAACCAAAAGCCCACAACATGGGAATACCTGTGCTCCTTGAAAAAAGCGTGGACTCTGTATCCCCACCACCAGAACACACATGAAGAAGTTTTCTGCTATCCTGAGTGTGGGCTGGCAATTTCAGGTGACAGAAGCGGCTGGGTACTAATAGAATCCCTTAGCTTGTAATCCCTGAGTGTTTCCCTAGGACTGACTCTGAGAGAAACCTGGGGGTTGGGCTTTGAGGCCAAATAGTAGCGAGTGTCCCCGATGGACTGAGGAAGTATTTAGATGAATTCTCCATAAAGGGAAACACCTGAGCACCCATTCATCTGCGTGGAGTGGGGCTTCAAATCTCCCCACCACACAAGGTTGGGTTCCAGTATCCTGAGGGTGGGGTAGTTCCTCCAACTGACATCAGCGTCTTGGTTTGAATAGAATCCTTTTGCTTGTCTTCCCTGATGGTTTGCCTAGGCCAGTGTGTGGTTGAAAGTGGGATTTGGGATCTAAAACTAAGTATTAACGTGTGCCTCTCCATGGGTAGTGGAGATGTTTAAACTACAACCCACAACTTGGGAATTACTGTGACCCCTGAAAAATGCGTGTGCTATGTTTCCCCACGTCCTGCACACACAGGAAGAAGTGTTCTGGGGTTCTGAGTGTGGGGAGGTTCCTCCAACAGACAGCAGCACCTGGGTTGTAATAGAATCCCTTAGCTTGACTTCCCTAAGTGTTTTCCTAGGCCTAGCAGTAAGCGATGGTGGGGGATGGGCTCTAAAGCCAAGTATTAGCGAGTGCATCTCTGTGGGTAGTGGAGGGTTTTAAACTACTTCCCCAACCTTGGAACACCTGTGCCCCATAAAGATGCGTGGAATCTGTTTCCCCACCTCCAGCACACCCACGGACACGTGCTCAGGTATCCTGATTGTGGGGAGGCTCCTCCAAATGACAGCAGCGCCTGGGTTCTAAAAGAATCCCTTAGCTTGTCTTCCCTGATGGCATGCCTAGGCTGGAGAGTGGGGGAAAGTGGGGGTTGGGCTCTAAACCAAGTATAAGCGAGAGCCTATCCATGGGATGTGGGTTTTTAACCTACAACCCACAACCATGGAATAAATGTGCCCCCTGAAAGATGCTTTGACTGTTTCCCTACATCCAGCACACACACGAAGATGTGTTCTGGTATTCTGAGTGTGGGGAAGTTCCTCAAACTGACAGCAGCACCTGGATTCCATTAGTATCCTTTAGCTTCTGTTCCCTGAGTGTTCTCTTAGACCAGGCCATGAGGGAAAGCTGGGGGTTGGGCTTGGAGGCCACGTTGCAGTGAGTGCCCCCTGATCCATTGAGGAAGTATTTAGAGGACTTCTCCATAAAGGGAACACCTTTTCCTGCATTCATCTGGGTGCAGTGGGGCTGCACATCTCTCCCACACCTAAGAATGTGTTCTGGAATTCTGAGTGCAGGGAAGTTCCTCCAACTGACAGCAGCGCCTGGGTTCTAATTGAATCCCTTTGCTTGTCTTCCCTGATGGAAAGCCTAGGCGGGAGTGCGGGGGAAAGTGTGGTTTGGGCTCCAAAACCAAGTATTTGCGATGACCTCTCTATGGTTTGTGGAGGTGTTTAAACTACATCCCTATCCTGGGAACACCTGTGCCCCCATAAAGATCCGTGGAGTCTGTTTCCACACCTCCAGCACACACACGAACACTTGCACAGTTATCCTGAGAGTGGGCAGCCTCCTCCAACTGAGAGCAGGGCCTTGGTTCTTATAAAATCGCTTAACTTGTCTACCCTGTTTGGTTGCCTGATACGGAGTGCTGGGGAAAGGGTGGGTTGGGCTCTAAATCCAAGTATTAGCGAGTGCTTCTCCATGGGATTTGGAGGTTATTAACCAAAAGCCCACAACATGGGAATACCTGTGCTCCTTGAAAAAAGCGTGGACTCTGTATCCCCACCACCAGAACACACATGAAGAAGTTTTCTGCTATCCTGAGTGTGGGCTGGCAATTTCAGGTGACAGAAGCGGCTGGGTTCTAATAGAATCCCTTAGCTTGTAATCCCTGAGTGTTTCCCTAGGACTGACTCTGAGAGAAACCTGGGGGTTGGGCTTTGAGGCCAAATAGTAGCGAGTGTCCCCGATGGACTGAGGAAGTATTTAGATGAATTCTCCATAAAGGGAAACACCTGAGCACCCATTCATCTGCGTGGAGTGGGGCTTCAAATCTCCCCACCACACAAGGTTGGGTTCCAGTATCCTGAGGGTGGGGTAGTTCCTCCAACTGACATCAGCGTCTTGGTTTGAATAGAATCCCTTTGCTTGTCTTCCCTGATGGTTTGCCTAGGCCAGTGTGTGGTTGAAAGTGGGATTTGGGATCTAAAACTAAGTATTAGCGTGTGCCTCTCCATGGGTAGTGGAGATGTTTAAACTACAACCCACAACTTGGGAATTACTGTGACCCCTGAAAAATGCGTGTGCTATGTTTCCCCACGTCCTGCACACACAGGAAGAAGTGTTCTGGGGTTCTGAGTGTGGGGAGGTTCCTCCAACAGACAGCAGCACCTGGGTTGTAATAGAATCCCTTAGCTTGACTTCCCTAAGTGTTTTCCTAGGCCTAGCAGTAAGCGATGGTGGGGGATGGGCTCTAAAGCCAAGTATTAGCGAGTGCATCTCTGTGGGTAGTGGAGGGTTTTAAACTACTTCCCCAACCTTGGAACACCTGTGCCCCATAAAGATGCGTGGAATCTGTTTCCCCACCTCCAGCACACACACGGAGACGTGCTCAGGTATCCTGATTGTGGGGAGGCTCCTCCAAATGACAGCAGCGCCTGGGTTCTAAAAGAATCCCTTAGCTTGTCTTCCCTGATGGCATGCCTAGGCTGGAGAGTGGGGGAAAGTGGGGGTTGGGCTCTAAACCAAGTATAAGCGAGAGCCTATCCATGGGATGTGGGTTTTTAACCTACAACCCACAACCATGGAATAAATGTGCCCCCTGAAAGATGCTTTGACTGTTTCCCTACATCCAGCACACACACGAAGATGTGTTCTGGTATTCTGAGTGTGGGGAAGTTCCTCAAACTGACAGCAGCACCTGGATTCCATTAGTATCCTTTAGCTTCTGTTCCCTGAGTGTTCTCTTAGACCAGGCCATGAGGGAAAGCTGGGGGTTGGGCTTGGAGGCCACGTAGCAGTGAGTGCCCCCTGATCCATTGAGGAAGTACTTAGAGGACTTCTCCCTAAACAGAACACCTTTTCCTCCATTCATCTGGGTGCAGTGGGGCTGCACATCTCTCCCACAGCTAAGAATGTGTTCTGGAATTCTGAGTGCAGGGAAGTTCCTCCAACTGACAGCAGCGCCTGGGTTCTAATTGAATCCCTTTGCTTGTCTTCCCTGATGGAAAGCCTAGGCGGGAGTGCGGGGGAAAGTGTGGTTTGGGCTCCAAAACCAAGTATTTGCGATGACCTCTCTATGGTTTGTGGAGGTGTTTACACTACATCCCTAACCTGGGAACACCTGTGCCCCTATAAAGATACGTGGAGTCTGTTTCCACACCTCCAGCACACACACGAACACTTGCACAGTTATCCTGAGAGTGGGCAGCCTCCTCCAACTGAGAGCAGGGCCTTGGTTCTTATAAAATCGCTTAACTTGTCTACCCTGTTTGGTTGCCTGATACGGAGTGCTGGGGAAAGGGTGGGTTGGGCTCTAAATCCAAGTATTAGCGAGTGCTTCTCCATGGGATTTGGAGGTTATTAACCAAAAGCCCACAACATGGGAATACCTGTGCTCCTTGAAAAAAGCGTGGACTCTGTATCCCCACCACCAGAACACACATGAAGAAGTTTTCTGCTATCCTGAGTGTGGGCTGGCAATTTCAGGTGACAGAAGCGGCTGGGTTCTAATAGAATCCCTTAGCTTGTAATCCCTGAGTGTTTCCCTAGGACTGACTCTGAGAGAAACCTGGGGGTTGGGCTTTGAGGCCAAATAGTAGTGAGTGTTCCCGATGGACTGAGGAAGTATTTAGATGAATTCTCCATAAAGGGAAACACCTGAGCACCCATTCATCTGCGTGGAGTGGGGCTTCAAATCTCCCCACCACACAAGGTTGGGTTCCAGTACCCTGAGGGTGGGGTAGTTCCTCCAACTGACATCAGCCTCTTGGTTTGAATAGAATCCCTTTGCGTGTCTTCCCTGATGGTTTGCCTAGGCCAGTGTGTGGTTGAAAGTGGGATTTGGGATCTAAAACTAAGTATTAGCGTGTGCCTCTCCATGGGTAGTGGAGATGTTTAAACTACAACCCACAACTTGGGAATTACTGTGACCCCTGAAAAATGCGTGTGCTATGTTTCCCCACGTCCAGCACACACAGGAAGAAGTGTTCTGGGGTTCTGAGTGTGGGGAGGTTACTCCAACAGACAGCAGCACCTGGGTTGTAATAGAATCCCTTAGCTTGACTTCCCTAAGTGTTTTCCTAGGCCTAGCAGTAAGCGATGGTGGGGGATGGGCTCTAAAGCCAAGTATTAGCGAGTGCATCTCTGTGGGTAGAGGAGGGTTTTAAACTACTTCCCCAACCTTGGAACACCTGTGCCCCATAAAGATGCGTGGAATCTGTTTCCCCACCTCCAGCACACACACGGAGACGTGCTCAGGTATCCTGATTGTGGGGAGGCTCCTCCAAATGACAGCAGCGCCTGGGTTCTAAAAGAATCCCTTAGCTTGTCTTCCCTGATGGCATGCCTAGGCTGGAGAGTGGGGGAAAGTGGGGGTTGGGCTCTAAACCAAGTATAAGCGAGAGCCTATAAATGGGATGTGGGTTTTTAACCTACAACCCACAACCATGGAATAAATGTGCCCCCTGAAAGATGCTTTGACTGTTTCCCTACATCCAGCACACACACGAAGATGTGTTCTTGTATTCTGAGTGTGGGGAAGTTCCTCAAACTGACAGCAGCACCTGAATTCTATTAGGATCCCTTAGCTTCTGTTCCCTGAGTGTTCTTTTAGGCCAGGCCATGAGGGAAAGCTGGGGGTTGGGCTTGGAGGCCACGTAGTAGTGAGTGCCCCCTGATCCATTGAGGAAGTACTTAGAGGACTTCTGCCTAAACGGAACACCTTTTCCTGCATTCATCTGGGTGCAGTGGGGCTGCACATCTCTCCCACACCTAAGAATGTGTTCTGGAATTCTGAGTGCAGGGAAGTTCCTCCAACTGACAGCAGCGCCTGGGTTCTAATTCAATTCCTTTGCTTGTCTTCCCTGATGGAAAGCCTAGGCGGGAGTGCGGGGGAAAGTGTGGTTTGGGCTCCAAAACCAAGTATTTGCGATGACCTCTCTATGGTTTGTGGAAGTGTTTAAACTACATCCCTAACCTGGGAACACCTGTGCCCCCATAAAGATCCGTGGAGTCTGTTTCCACACCTCCAGCACACACACGAACACTTGCACAGTTATCCTGAGAGTGGGCAGCCTCCTCCAACTGAGAGCAGGGCCTTGGTTCTTATCAAATCGCTTAACTTGTCTACCCTGTTTGGTTGCCTGATACGGAGTGCTGGGGAAAGGGTGGGTTGGGCTCTAAATCCAAGTATTAGCGAGTGCTTCTCCATGGGATTTGGAGGTTATTAACCAAAAGCCCACAACATGGGAATACCTGTGCTCCTTGAAAAAAGCGTGGACTCTGTATCCCCACCACCAGAACACACATGAAGAAGTTTTCTGCTATCCTGAGTGTGGGCTGGCAATTTCAGGTGACAGAAGCGGCTGGGTTCTAATAGAATCCCTTAGCTTGTAATCCCTGAGTGTTTCCCTAGGACTGACTCTGAGAGAAACCTGGGGGTTGGGCTTTGAGGCCAAATAGTAGTGAGTGTCCCCGATGGACTGAGGAAGTATTTAGATGAATTCTCCATAAAGGGAAACACCTGAGCACCCATTCATCTGCGTGGAGTGGGGCTTCAAATCTCCCCACCACACAAGGTTGGGTTCCAGTATCCTGAGGGTGGGGTAGTTCCTCCAACTGACATCAGCGTCTTGGTTTGAATAGAATCCCTTTGCGTGTCTTCCCTGATGGTTTGCCTAGGCCAGTGTGTGGTTGAAAGTGGGATTTGGGATCTAAAACTAAGTATTAGCGTGTGCCTCTCCATGGGTAGTGGAGATGTTTAAACTACAACCCACAACTTGGGAATTACTGTGACCCCTGAAAAATGCGTGTGCTATGTTTCCCCACGTCCAGCACACACAGGAAGAAGTGTTCTGGGGTTGTGAGTGTGGGGAGGTTCCTCCAACAGACAGCAGCACCTGGGTTGTAATAGAATCCATTAGCTTGACTTCCCTAAGTGTTTTCCTAGGCCTAGCAGTAAGCGATGGTGGGGGATGGGCTCTAAAGCCAAGTATTAGCGAGTGCATCTCTGTGGGTAGTGGAGGGTTTTAAACTACTTCCCCAACCTTGGAACACCTGTGCCCCATAAAGATGCGTGGAATCTGTTTCCCCACCTCCAGCACACACACGGAGACGTGCTCAGGTATCCTGATTGTGGGGAGGCTCCTCCAAATGACAGCAGCGCCTGGGTTCTAAAAGAATCCCTTAGCTTGTCTTCCCTGATGGCATGCCTAGGCTGGAGAGTGGGGGAAAGTGGGGGTTGGGCTCTAAACCAAGTATAAGCGAGAGCCTATCCATGGGATGTGGGTTTTTAACCTACAACCCACAACCATGGAATAAATGTGCCCCCTGACAGATGCTTTGACTGTTTCCCAACATCCAGCACACACACGAAGATGTGTTCTTGTATTCTGAGTGTGGGGAAGTTCCTCAAACTGACAGCAGCACCTGAATTCTATTAGGATCCCTTAGCTTCTGTTTCCTGAGTGTTCTTTTAGGCCAGGCCATGAGGGAAAGCTGGGGGTTGGGCTTGGAGGCCACGTAGCAGTGAGTGCCCCCTGATCCATTGAGGAAGTACTTAGAGGACTTCTCCCTAAAGGGAACACCTTTTCCTGCATTCATCTGGGTGCAGTGGGGCTGCACATCTCTACCACACCTAAGAATATGTTCTGGAATTCTGAGTGCAGGGAAGTTCCTCCAACTGACAGCAGCGCCTGGGTTCTAATTGAATCCCTTTGCTTGTCTTCCCTGATGGAAAGCCTAGGCGGGAGTGCGGGGGAAAGTGTGGTTTGGGCTCCAAAACCAAGTATTTGCGATGACCTCTCTATGGTTTGTGGAGGTGTTTAAACTACATCCCTATCCTGGGAACACCTGTGCCCCCATAAAGATCCGTGGAGTCTGTTTCCACACCTCCAGCACACACACGAACCCTTGCACAGTTATCCTGAGAGTGGGCAGCCTCCTCCAACTGAGAGCAGGGCCTTGGTTCTTATAAAATCGCTTAACTTGTCTACCCTGTTTGGTTGCCTGATACGGAGTGCTGGGGAAAGGGTGGGTTGGGCTCTAAATCCAAGTATTAGCGAGTGCTTCTCCATGGGATTTGGAGGTTATTAACCAAAAGCCCACAACATGGGAATACCTGTGCTCCTTGAAAAAAGCGTGGACTCTGTATCCCCACCACCAGAACACACATGAAGAAGTTTTCTGCTATCCTGAGTGTGGGCTGGCAATTTCAGGTGACAGAAGCGGCTGGGTTCTAATAGAATCCCTTAGCTTGTAATCCCTGAGTGTTTCCCTAGGACTGACTCTGAGAGAAACCTGGGGGTTGGGCTTTGAGGCCAAATAGTAGCGAGTGTCCCCGATGGACTGAGGAAGTATTTAGATGAATTCTCCATAAAGGGAAACACCTGAGCACCCATTCATCTGCGTGGAGTGGGGCTTCAAATCTCCCCACCACACAAGGTTGGGTTCCAGTATCCTGAGGGTGGGGTAGTTCCTCCAACTGACATCAGCGTCTTGGTTTGAATAGAATCCCTTTGCTTGTCTTCCCTGATGGTTTGCCTAGGCCAGTGTGTGGTTGAAAGTGGGATTTGGGATCTAAAACTAAGTATTAGCGTGTGCCTCTCCATGGGTAGTGGAGATGTTTAAACTACAACCCACAACTTGGGAATTACTGTGACCCCTGAAAAGTGCGTGTGCTATGTTTCCCCACGTCCAGCACACACAGGAAGAAGTGTTCTGGGGTTCTGAGTGTGGGGAGGTTCCTCCAACAGACAGCAGCACCTGGGTTGTAATAGAATCCCTTAGCTTGACTTCCCTAAGTGTTTACCTAGGCCTAGTAGTAAGCGATGGTGGGGGATGGGCTCTAAAGCCAAGTATTAGCGAGTGCATCTCTGTGGGTAGTGGAGGGTTTTAAACTACTTCCCCAAACTTGGAACACCTGTGCCCCATAAAGATGCGTGGAATCTGTTTCCCCACCTCCAGCACACCCACGGAGACGTGCTCAGGTATCCTGATTGTGGGGAGGCTCCTCCAAATGACAGCAGCGCCTGGGTTCTAAAAGAATCCCTTAGCTTGTCTTCCCTGATGGCATGCCTAGGCTGGAGAGTGGGGGAAAGTGGGGGTTGGGCTCTAAACCAAGTATAAGCGAGAGCCTATCCATGGGATGTGGGTTTTTAACCTACAACCCACAACCATGGAATAAATGTGCCCCCTGAAAGATGCTTTGACTGTTTCCCTACATCCAGCACACACACGAAGATGTGTTCTGGTATTCTGAGTGTGGGGAAGTTCCTCAAACTGACAGCAGCACCTGGATTCCATTAGTATCCTTTAGCTTCTGTTCCATGAGTGTTCTCTTAGACCAGGCCATGAGGGAAAGCTGGGGGTTGGGCTTGGAGGCCACGTAGCAGTGAGTGCCCCCTGATCCATTGAGGAAGTACTTAGAGGACTTCTCCCTAAACAGTACACCTTTTCCTCCATTCATCTCGGTGCAGTGGGGCTGCACATCTCTCCCACACCTAAGAATGTGTTCTGGAATTCTGAGTGCAGGGAAGTTCCTCCAACTGACAGCAGCGCCTGGGTTCTAATTGAATCCCTTTGCTTGTCTTCCCTGATGGAAAGCCTAGGCGGGAGTGCGGGGGAAAGTGTGGTTTGGGCTCCAAAACCAAGTATTTGCGATGACCTCTCTATGGTTTGTGGAGGTGTTTAAACTACATCCCTATCCTGGGAACACCTGTGCCCCCATAAAGATCCGTGGAGTCTGTTTCCAAACCTCCAGCACACACACGAACACTTGCACAGTTATCCTGAGAGTGGGCAGCCTCCTCCAACTGAGAGCAGGGCCTTGGTTCTTATAAAATCACTTAACTTGTCTACCCTGTTTGGTTGCCTGATACGGAGTGCTGGGGAAAGGGTGGGTTGGGCTCTAAATCCAAGTATTAGCGAGTGCTTCTCCATGGGATTTGGAGGTTATTAACCAAAAGCCCACAACATGGGAATACCTGTGCTCCTTGAAAAAAGCGTGGACTCTGTATCCCCACCACCAGAACACACATGAAGAAGTTTTCTGCTATCCTGAGTGTGGGCTGGCAATTTCAGGTGACAGAAGCGGCTGGGTTCTAATAGAATCCCTTAGCTTGTAATCCCTGAGTGTTTCCCTAGGACTGACTCTGAGAGAAACCTGGGGGTTGGGCTTTGAGGCCAAATAGTAGCGAGTGTCCCCGATGGACTGAGGAAGTATTTAGATGAATTCTCCATAAAGGGAAACACCTGAGCACCCATTCATCTGCGTGGAGTGGGGCTTCAAATCTCCCCACCACACAAGGTTGGGTTCCAGTATCCTGAGGGTGGGGTAGTTCCTCCAACTGACATCAGCGTCTTGGTTTGAATAGAATCCCTTTGCTTGTCTTCCCTGATGGTTTGCCTAGGCCAGTGTGTGGTTGAAAGTGGGATTTGGGATCTAAAACTAAGTATTAGCGTGTGCCTCTCCATGGGTAGTGGAGATGTTTAAACTACAACCCACAACTTGGGAATTACTGTGACCCCTGAAAAGTGCGTGTGCTATGTTTCCCCACGTCCAGCACACACAGGAAGAAGTGTTCTGGGGTTCTGAGTGTGGGGAGGTTCCTCCAACAGACAGCAGCACCTGGGTTGTAATAGAATCCCTTAGCTTGACTTCCCTAAGTGTTTACCTAGGCCTAGTAGTAAGCGATGGTGGGGGATGGGCTCTAAAGCCAAGTATTAGCGAGTGCATCTCTGTGGGTAGTGGAGGGTTTTAAACTACTTCCCCAAACTTGGAACACCTGTGCCCCATAAAGATGCGTGGAATCTGTTTCCCCACCTCCAGCACACCCACGGAGACGTGCTCAGGTATCCTGATTGTGGGGAGGCTCCTCCAAATGACAGCAGCGCCTGGGTTCTAAAAGAATCCCTTAGCTTGTCTTCCCTGATGGCATGCCTAGGCTGGAGAGTGGGGGAAAGTGGGGGTTGGGCTCTAAACCAAGTATAAGCGAGAGCCTATCCATGGGATGTGGGTTTTTAACCTACAACCCACAACCATGGAATAAATGTGCCCCCTGAAAGATGCTTTGACTGTTTCCCTACATCCAGCACACACACGAAGATGTGTTCTGGTATTCTGAGTGTGGGGAAGTTCCTCAAACTGACAGCAGCACCTGGATTCCATTAGTATCCTTTAGCTTCTGTTCCATGAGTGTTCTCTTAGACCAGGCCATGAGGGAAAGCTGGGGGTTGGGCTTGGAGGCCACGTAGCAGTGAGTGCCCCCTGATCCATTGAGGAAGTACTTAGAGGACTTCTCCCTAAACAGTACACCTTTTCCTCCATTCATCTCGGTGCAGTGGGGCTGCACATCTCTCCCACACCTAAGAATGTGTTCTGGAATTCTGAGTGCAGGGAAGTTCCTCCAACTGACAGCAGCGCCTGGGTTCTAATTGAATCCCTTTGCTTGTCTTCCCTGATGGAAAGCCTAGGCGGGAGTGCGGGGGAAAGTGTGGTTTGGGCTCCAAAACCAAGTATTTGCGATGACCTCTCTATGGTTTGTGGAGGTGTTTAAACTACATCCCTATCCTGGGAACACCTGTGCCCCCATAAAGATCCGTGGAGTCTGTTTCCAAACCTCCAGCACACACACGAACACTTGCACAGTTATCCTGAGAGTGGGCAGCCTCCTCCAACTGAGAGCAGGGCCTTGGTTCTTATAAAATCACTTAACTTGTCTACCCTGTTTGGTTGCCTGATACGGAGTGCTGGGGAAAGGGTGGGTTGGGCTCTAAATCCAAGTATTAGCGAGTGCTTCTCCATGGGATTTGGAGGTTATTAACCAAAAGCCCACAACATGGGAATACCTGTGCTCCTTGAAAAAAGCGTGGACTCTGTATCCCCACCACCAGAACACACATGAAGAAGTTTTCTGCTATCCTGAGTGTGGGCTGGCAATTTCAGGTGACAGAAGCGGCTGGGTTCTAATAGAATCCCTTAGCTTGTAATCCCTGAGTGTTTCCCTAGGACTGACTCTGAGAGAAACCTGGGGGTTGGGCTTTGAGGCCAAATAGTAGCGAGTGTCCCCGATGGACTGAGGAAGTATTTAGATGAATTCTCCATAAAGGGAAACACCTGAGCACCCATTCATCTGCGTGGAGTGGGGCTTCAAATCTCCCCACCACACAAGGTTGGGTTCCAGTATCCTGAGGGTGGGGTAGTTCCTCCAACTGACATCAGCGTCTTGGTTTGAATAGAATCCCTTTGCTTGTCTTCCCTGATGGTTTGCCTAGGCCAGTGTGTGGTTGAAAGTGGGATTTGGGATCTAAAACTAAGTATTAGCGTGTGCCTCTCCATGGGTAGTGGAGATGTTTAAACTACAACCCACAACTTGGGAATTACTGTGACCCCTGAAAAGTGCGTGTGCTATGTTTCCCCACGTCCAGCACACACAGGAAGAAGTGTTCTGGGGTTCTGAGTGTGGGGAGGTTCCTCCAACAGACAGCAGCACCTGGGTTGTAATAGAATCCCTTAGCTTGACTTCCCTAAGTGTTTACCTAGGCCTAGTAGTAAGCGATGGTGGGGGATGGGCTCTAAAGCCAAGTATTAGCGAGTGCATCTCTGTGGGTAGTGGAGGGTTTTAAACTACTTCCCCAAACTTGGAACACCTGTGCCCCATAAAGATGCGTGGAATCTGTTTCCCCACCTCCAGCACACCCACGGAGACGTGCTCAGGTATCCTGATTGTGGGGAGGCTCCTCCAAATGACAGCAGCGCCTGGGTTCTAAAAGAATCCCTTAGCTTGTCTTCCCTGATGGCATGCCTAGGCTGGAGAGTGGGGGAAAGTGGGGGTTGGGCTCTAAACCAAGTATAAGCGAGAGCCTATCCATGGGATGTGGGTTTTTAACCTACAACCCACAACCATGGAATAAATGTGCCCCCTGAAAGATGCTTTGACTGTTTCCCTACATCCAGCACACACACGAAGATGTGTTCTGGTATTCTGAGTGTGGGGAAGTTCCTCAAACTGACAGCAGCACCTGGATTCCATTAGTATCCTTTAGCTTCTGTTCCATGAGTGTTCTCTTAGACCAGGCCATGAGGGAAAGCTGGGGGTTGGGCTTGGAGGCCACGTAGCAGTGAGTGCCCCCTGATCCATTGAGGAAGTACTTAGAGGACTTCTCCCTAAACAGTACACCTTTTCCTCCATTCATCTGGGTGCAGTGGGGCTGCACATCTCTCCCACACCTAAGAATGTGTTCTGGAATTCTGAGTGCAGGGAAGTTCCTCCAACTGACAGCAGCGCCTGGGTTCTAATTGAATCCCTTTGCTTGTCTTCCCTGATGGAAAGCCTAGGCGGGAGTGCGGGGGAAAGTGTGGTTTGGGCTCCAAAACCAAGTATTTGCGATGACCTCTCTATGGTTTGTGGAGGTGTTTAAACTACATCCCTATCCTGGGAACACCTGTGCCCCCATAAAGATCCGTGGAGTCTGTTTCCAAACCTCCAGCACACACACGAACACTTGCACAGTTATCCTGAGAGTGGGCAGCCTCCTCCAACTGAGAGCAGGGCCTTGGTTCTTATAAAATCACTTAACTTGTCTACCCTGTTTGGTTGCCTGATACGGAGTGCTGGGGAAAGGGTGGGTTGGGCTCTAAATCCAAGTATTAGCGAGTGCTTCTCCATGGGATTTGGAGGTTATTAACCAAAAGCCCACAACATGGGAAT
Organism: Vicugna pacos; assembly: GCF_048564905.1. Lineage (NCBI taxonomy): Eukaryota > Metazoa > Chordata > Mammalia > Artiodactyla > Camelidae > Vicugna > Vicugna pacos. Next base: position 18,558,039 of record NW_027328740.1, read on the forward strand.
ACCTGTGCTCCTTGAAAAAAGCGTGGACTCTGTATCCCCACCACCAGAACACACATGAAGAAGTTTTCTGCTATCCTGAGTGTGGGCTGGCAATTTCAGGTGACAGAAGCGGCTGGGTTCTAATAGAATCCCTTAGCTTGTAATCCCTGAGTGTTTCCCTAGGACTGACTCTGAGAGAAACCTGGGGGTTGGGCTTTGAGGCCAAATAGTAGCGAGTGTCCCCGATGGACTGAGGAAGTATTTAGATGAATTCTCCATAAAGGGAAACACCTGAGCACCCATTCATCTGCGTGGAGTGGGGCTTCAAATCTCCCCACCACACAAGGTTGGGTTCCAGTATCCTGAGGGTGGGGTAGTTCCTCCAACTGACATCAGCGTCTTGGTTTGAATAGAATCCCTTTGCTTGTCTTCCCTGATGGTTTGCCTAGGCCAGTGTGTGGTTGAAAGTGGGATTTGGGATCTAAAACTAAGTATTAGCGTGTGCCTCTCCATGGGTAGTGGAGATGTTTAAACTACAACCCACAACTTGGGAATTACTGTGACCCCTGAAAAATGCGTGTGCTATGTTTCCCCACGTCCAGCACACACAGGAAGAAGTGTTCTGGGGTTCTGAGTGTGGGGAGGTTCCACCAACAGAGAGCAGCACCTGGGTTGTAATAGAATCCCTTAGCTTGACTTCCCTAAGTGTTTTCCTAGGCCTAGCAGTAAGCGATGGTGGGGGATGGGCTCTAAAGCCAAGTATTAGCGAGTGCATCTCTGTGGGTAGTGGAGGGTTTTAAACTACTTCCCCAACCTTGGAACACCTGTGCCCCATAAAGATGCGTGGAATCTGTTTCCCCACCTCCAGCACACACACGGAGACGTGCTCAGGTATCCTGATTGTGGGGAGGCTCCTCCAAATGACAGCAGCGCCTGGGTTCTAAAAGAATCCCTTAGCTTGTCTTCCCTGATGGCATGCCTAGGCTGGAGAGTGGGGGAAAGTGGGGGTTGGGCTCTAAACCAAGTATAAGCGAGAGCCTATAAATCGGATGTGGGTTTTTAACCTACAACCCAAAACCATGGAATAAATGTGCCCCCTGAAAGATGCTTTGACTGTTTCCCTACATCCAGCACACACACGAAGATGTGTTCTTGTATTCTGAGTGTGGGGAAGTTCCTCAAACTGACAGCAGCACCTGAATTCTATTAGTATCCCTTAGCTTCTGTTCCATGAGTGTTGTTTTAGGCCAGGCCATGAGGGAAAGCTGGGGGTTGGGCTTGGAGGCCACGTTGCAGTGAGTGCCCCCTGATCCATTGAGGAAGTACTTAGAGGACTTCTCCATAAAGGGAACACCTTTTCCTGCATTCATCTGGGTGCAGTGGGGCTGCACATCTCTCCCACACCTAAGAATGTGTTCTGGAATTCTGAGTGCAGGGAAGTTCCTCCAACTGACAGCAGCACCTGGGTTCTAATTGAATCCCTTTGCTTGTCTTCCCTGATGGAAAGCCTAGGCGGGAGTGCGGGGGAAAGTGTGGTTTGGGCTCCAAAACCAAGTATTTGCGATGACCTCTCTATGGTTTGTGGAGGTGTTTAAACTACATCCCTATCCTGGGAACACCTGTGCCCCCATAAAGATCCGTGGAGCCTGTTTCCACACCTCCAGCACACACACGAACCCTTGCACAGTTATCCTGAGAGTGGGCAGCCTCCTCCAACTGAGAGCAGGGCCTTGGTTCTTATAAAATCGCTTAACTTGTCTACCCTGTTTGGTTGCCTGATACGGAGTGCTGGGGAAAGGGTGGGTTGGGCTCTAAATCCAAGTATTAGCGAGTGCTTCTCCATGGGATTTGGAGTTTATTAACCAAAAGCCCACAACATGGGAATACCTGTGCTCCTTGAAAAAAGTGTGGACTCTGTATCCCCACCACCAGAACACACATGAAGAAGTTTTCTGCTATCCTGAGTGTGGGCTGGCAATTTCAGGTGACAGAAGCGGCTGGGTTCTAATAGAATCCCTTAGCTTGTAATCCCTGAGTGTTTCCCTAGGACTGACTCTGAGAGAAACCTGGGGGTTGGGCTTTGAGGCCAAATAGTAGCGAGTGTCCCCGATGGACTGAGGAAGTATTTAGATGAATTCTCCATAAAGGGAAACACCTGAGCACCCATTAATCTGCGTGGAGTGGGGCTTCAAATCTCCCCACCACACAAGGTTGGGTTCCAGTATCCTGAGGGTGGGGTAGTTCCTCCAACTGACATCAGCGTCTTGGTTTGAATAGAATCCCTTTGCTTGTCTTCCCTGATGGTTTGCCTAGGCCAGTGTGTGGTTGAAAGTGGGATTTGGGATCTAAAACTAAGTATTAGCGTGTGCCTCTCCATGGGTAGTGGAGATGTTTAAACTACAACCCACAACTTGGGAATTACTGTGACCCCTGAAAAATGCGTGTGCTATGTTTCCCCACGTCCAGCACACACAGGAAGAAGTGTTCTGGGGTTCTGAGTGTGGGGAGGTTCCACCAACAGAGAGCAGCACCTGGGTTGTAATAGAATCCCTTAGCTTGACTTCCCTAAGTGTTTACCTAGGCCTAGTAGTAAGCGATGGTGGGGGATGGGCTCTAAAGCCAAGTATTAGCGAGTGCATCTCTGTGGGTAGTGGAGGGTTTTAAACTACTTCCCCAACCTTGGAACACCTGTGCCCCATAAAGATGCGTGGAATCTGTTTCCCCACCTCCAGCACACACACGGAGACGTGCTCAGGTATCCTGATTGTGGGGAGGCTCCTCCAAATGACAGCAGAACCTGGGTTCTAAAAGAATCCCTTAGCTTGTCTTCCCTGATGGCATGCCTAGGCTGGAGAGTGGGGGAAAGTGGGGGTTGGGCTCTAAACCAAGTATAAGCGAGAGCCTATCCATGGGATGTGGGTTTTTAACCTACAACCCACAACCATGGAATAAATGTGCCCCCTGAAAGATGCTTTGACTGTTTCCCTACATCCAGCACACACACGAAGATGTGTTCTTGTATTCTGAGTGTGGGGAAGTTCCTCAAACGGACAGCAGCACCTGAATTCTATTAGGATCCCTTAGCTTCTGTTTCCTGAGTGTTCTTTTAGGCCAGGCCATGAGGGAAAGCTGGGGGTTGGGCTTGGAGGCCACGTAGCAGTGAGTGCCCCCTGATCCATTGAGGAAGTACTTAGAGGACTTCTCCCTAAAGGGAACACCTTTTCCTGCATTCATCTGGGTGCAGTGGGGCTGCACATCTCTCCCACACCTAAGAATGTGTTCTGGAATTCTGAGTGCAGGGAAGTTCCTCCAACTGACAGCAGCGCCTGGGTTCTAATTGAATCCCTTTGCTTGTCTTCCCTGATGGAAAGCCTAGGCGGGAGTGCGGGGGAAAGTGTGGTTTGGGCTCCAAAACCAAGTATTTGCGATGACCTCTCTATGGTTTGTGGAGGTGTTTAAACTACATCCCTATCCTGGGAACACCTGTGCCCCCATAAAGATCCGTGGAGTCTGTTTCCACACCTCCAGCACACACACGAACACTTGCACAGTTATCCTGAGAGTGGGCAGCCTCCTCCAACTGAGAGCAGGGCCTTGGTTCTTATAAAATCGCTTAACTTGTCTACCCTGTTTGGTTGCCTGATACGGAGTGCTGGGGAAAGGGTGGGTTGGGCTCTAAATCCAAGTATTAGCGAGTGCTTCTCCATGGGATTTGGAGGTTATTAACCAAAAGCCCACAACATGGGAATACATGTGCTCCTTGAAAAAAGCGTGGACTCTGTATCCCCACCACCAGAACACACATGAAGAAGTTTTCTGCTATCCTGAGTGTGGGCTGGCAATTTCAGGTGACAGAAGCGGCTGGGTTCTAATAGAATCCCTTAGCTTGTAATCCCTGAGTGTTTCCCTAGGACTGACTCTGAGAGAAACCTGGGGATTGGGCTTTGAGGCCAAATAGTAGCGAGTGTCCCCGATGGACTGAGGAAGTATTTAGATGAATTCTCCATAAAGGGAAACACCTGAGCACCCATTCATCTGCGTGGAGTGGGGCTTCAAATCTCCCCACCACACAAGGTTGGGTTCCAGTATCCTGAGGGTGGGGTAGTTCCTCCAACTGACATCAGCGTCTTGGTTTGAATAGAATCCCTTTGCTTGTCTTCCCTGATGGTTTGCCTAGGCCAGTGTGTGGTTGAAAGTGGGATTTGGGATCTAAAACTAAGTATTAGCGTGTGCCTCTCCATGGGTAGTGGAGATGTTTAAACTACAACCCACAACTTGGGAATTACTGTGACCCCTGAAAAATGCGTGTGCTATGTTTCCCCACGTCCAGCACACACAGGAAGAAGTGTTCTGGGGTTCTGAGTGTGGGGAGGTTCCACCAACAGAGAGCAGCACCTGGGTTGTAATAGAATCCCTTAGCTTGACTTCCCTAAGTGTTTACCTAGGCCTAGTAGTAAGCGATGGTGGGGGATGGGCTCTAAAGCCAAGTATTAGCGAGTGCATCTCTGTGGGTAGTGGAGGGTTTTAAACTACTTCCCCAACCTTGGAACACCTGTGCCCCATAAAGATGCGTGGAATCTGTTTCCCCACCTCCAGCACACACACGGAGACGTGCTCAGGTATCCTGATTGTGGGGAGGCTCCTCCAAATGACAGCAGCGCCTGGGTTCTAAAAGAATCCCTTAGCTTGTCTTCCCTGATGGCATGCCTAGGCTGGAGAGTGGGGGAAAGTGGGGGTTGGGCTCTAAACCAAGTATAAGCGAGAGCCTATCCATGGGATGTGGGTTTTTAACCTACAACCCACAACCATGGAATAAATGTGCCCCCTGAAAGATGCTTTGACTGTTTCCCTACATCCAGCACACACACGAAGATGTGTTCTTGTATTCTGAGTGTGGGGAAGTTCCTCAAACGGACAGCAGCACCTGAATTCTATTAGGATCCCTTAGCTTCTGTTTCCTGAGTGTTCTTTTAGGCCAGGCCATGAGGGAAAGCTGGGGGTTGGGCTTGGAGGCCACGTAGCAGTGAGTGCCCCCTGATCCATTGAGGAAGTACTTAGAGGACTTCTCCCTAAAGGGAACACCTTTTCCTGCATTCATCTGGGTGCAGTGGGGCTGCACATCTCTCCCACACCTAAGAATGTGTTCTGGAATTCTGAGTGCAGGGAAGTTCCTCCAACTGACAGCAGCGCCTGGGTTCTAATTGAATCCCTTTGCTTGTCTTCCCTGATGGAAAGCCTAGGCGGGAGTGCGGGGGAAAGTGTGGTTTGGGCTCCAAAACAAAGTATTTGCGATGACCTCTCTATGGTTTGTGGAGGTGTTTAAACTACATCCCTAACCTGGGAACACCTGTGCCCCCATAAAGATCCGTGGAGTCTGTTTCCACACCTCCAGCACACACACGAACACTTGCACAGTTATCCTGAGAGTGGGCAGCCTCCTCCAACTGAGAGCAGGGCCTTGGTTCTTATAAAATCGCTTAACTTGTCTACCCTGTTTGGTTGCCTGATACGGAGTGCTGGGGAAAGGGTGGGTTGGGCTCTAAATCCAAGTATTAGCGAGTGCTTCTCCATGGGATTTGGAGGTTATTAACCAAAAGCCCACAACATGGGAATACCTGTGCTCCTTGAAAAAAGCGTGGACTCTGTATCCCCACCACCAGAACACACATGAAGAAGTTTTCTGCTATCCTGAGTGTGGGCTGGCAATTTCAGGTGACAGAAGCGGCTGGGTTCTAATAGAATCCCTTAGCTTGTAATCCCTGAGTGTTTCCCTAGGACTGACTCTGAGAGAAACCTGGGGGTTGGGCTTTGAGGCCAAATAGTAGCGAGTGTCCCCGATGGACTGAGGAAGTATTTAGATGAATTCTCCATAAAGGGAAACACCTGAGCACCCATTCATCTGCGTGGAGTGGGGCTTCAAATCTCCCCACCACACAAGGTTGGGTTCCAGTATCCTGAGGGTGGGGTAGTTCCTCCAACTGACATCAGCGTCTTGGTTTGAATAGAATCCCTTTGCTTGTCTTCCCTGATGGTTTGCCTAGGCCAGTGTGTGGTTGAAAGTGGGATTTGGGATCTAAAACTAAGTATTAGCGTGTGCCTCTCCATGGGTAGTGGAGATGTTTAAACTACAACCCACAACTTGGGAATTACTGTGACCCCTGAAAAATGCGTGTGCTATGTTTCCCCACGTCCAGCACACACAGGAAGAAGTGTTCTGGTGTTCTGAGTGTGGGGAGGTTCCACCAACAGAGAGCAGCACCTGGGTTGTAATAGAATCCCTTAGCTTGACTTCCCTAAGTGTTTACCTAGGCCTAGCAGTAAGCGATGGTGGGGGATGGGCTCTAAAGCCAAGTATTAGCGAGTGCATCTCTGTGGGTAGTGGAGGGTTTTAAACTACTTCCCCAACCTTGGAACACCTGTGCCCCATAAAGATGCGTGGAATCTGTTTCCCCACCTCCAGCACACACACGGAGACGTGCTCAGGTATCCTGATTGTGGGGAGGCTCCTCCAAATGACAGCAGCGCCTGGGTTCTAAAAGAATCCCTTAGCTTGTCTTCCCTGATGGCATGCCTAGGCTGGAGAGTGGGGGAAAGTGGGGGTTGGGCTCTAAACCAAGTATAAGCGAGAGCCTATCCATGGGATGTGGGTTTTTAACCTACAACCCACAACCATGGAATAAATGTGCCCCCTGAAAGATGCTTTGACTGTTTCCCTACATCCAGCACACACACGAAGATGTGTTCTTGTATTCTGAGTGTGGGGAAGTTCCTCAAACGGACAGCAGCACCTGAATTCTATTAGGATCCCTTCGCTTCTGTTTCCTGAGTGTTCTTTTAGGCCAGGCCATGAGGGAAAGCTGGGGGTTGGGCTTGGAGGCCACGTAGCAGTGAGTGCCCCCTGATCCATTGAGGAAGTACTTAGAGGACTTCTCCCTAAAGGGAACACCTTTTCCTGCATTCATCTGGGTGCAGTGGGGCTGCACATCTCTCCCACACCTAAGAATGTGTTCTGGAATTCTGAGTGCAGGGAAGTTCCTCCAACTGACAGCAGCGCCTGGGTTCTAATTGAATCCCTTTGCTTGTCTTCCCTGATGGAAAGCCTAGGCGGGAGTGCGGGGGAAAGTGTGGTTTGGGCTCCAAAACCAAGTATTTGCGATGACCTCTCTATGGTTTGTGGAGGTGTTTAAACTACATCCCTATCCTGGGAACACCTGTGCCCCCATAAAGATCCGTGGAGTCTGTTTCCACACCTCCAGCACACACACGAACACTTGCACAGTTATCCTGAGAGTGGGCAGCCTCCTCCAACTGAGAGCAGGGCCTTGGTTCTTATAAAATCGCTTAACTTGTCTACCCTGTTTGGTTGCCTGATACGGAGTGCTGGGGAAAGGGTGGGTTGGGCTCTAAATCCAAGTATTAGCGAGTGCTTCTCCATGGGATTTGGAGGTTATTAACCAAAAGCCCACAACATGGGAATACCTGTGCTCCTTGAAAAAAGCGTGGACTCTGTATCCCCACCACCAGAACACACATGAAGAAGTTTTCTGCTATCCTGAGTGTGGGCTGGCAATTTCAGGTGACAGAAGCGGCTGGGTTCTAATAGAATCCCTTAGCTTGTAATCCCTGAGTGTTTCCCTAGGACTGACTCTGAGAGAAACCTGGGGGTTGGGCTTTGAGGCCAAATAGTAGCGAGTGTCCCCGATGGACTGAGGAAGTATTTAGATGAATTCTCCATAAAGGGAAACACCTGAGCACCCATTCATCTGCGTGGAGTGGGGCTTCAAATCTCCCCACCACACAAGGTTGGGTTCCAGTATCCTGAGGGTGGGGTAGTTCCTCCAACTGACATCAGCGTCTTGGTTTGAATAGAATCCCTTTGCTTGTCTTCCCTGATGGTTTGCCTAGGCCAGTGTGTGGTTGAAAGTGGGATTTGGGATCTAAAACTAAGTATTAGCGTGTGCCTCTCCATGGGTAGTGGAGATGTTTAAACTACAACCCACAACTTGGGAATTACTGTGACCCCTGAAAAATGCGTGTGCTATGTTTCCCCACGTCCAGCACACACAGGAAGAAGTGTTCTGGGGTTCTGAGTGTGGGGAGGTTCCACCAACAGAGAGCAGCACCTGGGTTGTAATAGAATCCCTTAGCTTGACTTCCCTAAGTGTTTTCCTAGGCCTAGCAGTAAGCGATGGTGGGGGATGGGCTCTAAAGCCAAGTATTAGCGAGTGCATCTCTGTGGGTAGTGGAGGGTTTTAAACTACTTCCCCAACCTTGGAACACCTGTGCCCCATAAAGATGCGTGGAATCTGTTTCCCCACCTCCAGCACACACACGGAGACGTGCTCAGGTATCCTGATTGTGGGGAGGCTCCTCCAAATGACAGCAGCGCCTGGGTTCTAAAAGAATCCCTTAGCTTGTCTTCCCTGATGGCATGCCTAGGCTGGAGAGTGGGGGAAAGTGGGGGTTGGGCTCTAAACCAAGTATAAGCGAGAGCCTATCCATGGGATGTGGGTTTTTAACCTACAACCCACAACCATGGAATAAATGTGCCCCCTGAAAGATGCTTTGACTGTTTCCCTACATCCAGCACACACACGAAGATGTGTTCTTGTATTCTGAGTGTGGGGAAGTTCCTCAAACGGACAGCAGCACCTGAATTCTATTAGGATCCCTTCGCTTCTGTTTCCTGAGTGTTCTTTTAGGCCAGGCCATGAGGGAAAGCTGGGGGTTGGGCTTGGAGGCCACGTAGCAGTGAGTGCCCCCTGATCCATTGAGGAAGTACTTAGAGGACTTCTCCCTAAAGGGAACACCTTTTCCTGCATTCATCTGGGTGCAGTGGGGCTGCACATCTCTCCCACACCTAAGAATGTGTTCTGGAATTCTGAGTGCAGGGAAGTTCCTCCAACTGACAGCAGCGCCTGGGTTCTAATTGAATCCCTTTGCTTGTCTTCCCTGATGGAAAGCCTAGGCGGGAGTGCGGAGGAAAGTGTGGTTTGGGCTCCAAAACCAAGTATTTGCGATGACCTCTCTATGGTTTGTGGAGGTGTTTAAACTACATCCCTATCCTGGGAACACCTGTGCCCCCATAAAGATCCGTGGAGTCTGTTTCCACACCTCCAGCACACACACGAACACTTGCACAGTTATCCTGAGAGTGGGCAGCCTCCTCCAACTGAGAGCAGGGCCTTGGTTCTTATAAAATCGCTTAACTTGTCTACCCTGTTTGGTTGCCTGATACGGAGTGCTGGGGAAAGGGTGGGTTGGGCTCTAAATCCAAGTATTAGCGAGTGCTTCTCCATGGGATTTGGAGGTTATTAACCAAAAGCCCACAACATGGGAATACCTGTGCTCCTTGAAAAAAGCGTGGACTCTGTATCCCCACCACCAGAACACACATGAAGAAGTTTTCTGCTATCCTGAGTGTGGGCTGGCAATTTCAGGTGACAGAAGCGGCTGGGTTCTAATAGAATCCCTTAGCTTGTAATCCCTGAGTGTTTCCCTAGGACTGACTCTGAGAGAAACCTGGGGGTTGGGCTTTGAGGCCAAATAGTAGCGAGTGTCCCCGATGGACTGAGGAAGTATTTAGATGAATTCTCCATAAAGGGAAACACCTGAGCACCCATTCATCTGCGTGGAGTGGGGCTTCAAATCTCCCCACCACACAAGGTTGGGTTCCAGTATCCTGAGGGTGGGGTAGTTCCTCCAACTGACATCAGCGTCTTGGTTTGAATAGAATCCCTTTGCTTGTCTTCCCTGATGGTTTGCCTAGGCCAGTGTGTGGTTGAAAGTGGGATTTGGGATCTAAAACTAAGTATTAGCGTGTGCCTCTCCATGGGTAGTGGAGATGTTTAAACTACAACCCACAACTTGGGAATTACTGTGACCCCTGAAAAATGCGTGTGCTATGTTTCCCCACGTCCAGCACACACAGGAAGAAGTGTTCTGGGGTTCTGAGTGTGGGGAGGTTCCACCAACAGAGAGCAGCACCTGGGTTGTAATAGAATCCCTTAGCTTGACTTCCCTAAGTGTTTTCCTAGGCCTAGCAGTAAGCGATGGTGGGGGATGGGCTCTAAAGCCAAGTATTAGCGAGTGCATCTCTGTGGGTAGTGGAGGGTTTTAAACTACTTCCCCAACCTTGGAACACCTGTGCCCCATAAAGATGCGTGGAATCTGTTTCCCCACCTCCAGCACACACACGGAGACGTGCTCAGGTATCCTGATTGTGGGGAGGCTCCTCCAAATGACAGCAGCGCCTGGGTTCTAAAAGAATCCCTTAGCTTGTCTTCCCTGATGGCATGCCTAGGCTGGAGAGTGGGGGAAAGTGGGGGTTGGGCTCTAAACCAAGTATAAGCGAGAGCCTATAAATCGGATGTGGGTTTTTAACCTACAACCCAAAACCATGGAATAAATGTGCCCCCTGAAAGATGCTTTGACTGTTTCCCTACATCCAGCACACACACGAAGATGTGTTCTTGTATTCTGAGTGTGGGGAAGTTCCTCAAACTGACAGCAGCACCTGAATTCTATTAGTATCCCTTAGCTTCTGTTCCCTGAGTGTTCTTTTAGGCCAGGCCATGAGGGAAAGCTGGGGGTTGGGCTTGGAGGCCACGTAGCAGTGAGTGCCCCCTGATCCATTGAGGAAGTACTTAGAGGACTTCTCCGTAAACATAACACCTTTTCCTCCATTCATCTGGGTGCAGTGGGGCTGCACATCTCTCCCACACCTAAGAATGTGTTCTGGAATTCTGAGTGCAGGGAAGTTCCTCCAACTGACAGCAGCGCCTGGGTTCTAATTGAATCCCTTTGCTTGTCTTCCCTGATGGAAAGCCTAGGCGGGAGTGCGGGGGAAAGTGTGGTTTGGGCTCCAAAACCAAGTATTTGCGATGACCTCTCTATGGTTTGTGGAGGTGTTTAAACTACATCCCTATCCTGGGAACACCTGTGCCCCCATAAAGATCCGTGGAGTCTGTTTCCACACCTCCAGCACACACACGAACACTTGCACAGTTATCCTGAGAGTGGGCAGCCTCCTCCAACTGAGAGCAGGGCCTTGGTTCTTATAAAATCGCTTAACTTGTCTACCCTGTTTGGTTGCCTGATATGGAGTGCTGGGGAAAGGGTGGGTTGGGCTCTAAATCCAAGTATTAGCGAGTGCTTCTCCATGGGATTTGGAGGTTATTAACCAAAAGCCCACAACATGGGAATACCTGTGCTCCTTGAAAAAAGCGTGGACTCTGTATCCCCACCACCAGAACACACATGAAGAAGTTTTCTGCTATCCTGAGTGTGGGCTGGCAATTTCAGGTGACAGAAGCGGCTGGGTTCTAATAGAATCCCTTAGCTTGTAATCCCTGAGTGTTTCCCTAGGACTGACTCTGAGAGAAACCTGGGGGTTGGGCTTTGAGGCCAAATAGTAGCGAGTGTCCCCGATGGACTGAGGAAGTATTTAGATGAATTCTCCATAAAGGGAAACACCTGAGCACCCATTCATCTGCGTGGAGTGGGGCTTCAAATCTCCCCACCACACAAGGTTGGGTTCCAGTATCCTGAGGGTGGGGTAGTTCCTCCAACTGACATCAGCGTCTTGGTTTGAATAGAATCCCTTTGCTTGTCTTCCCTGATGGTTTGCCTAGGCCAGTGTGTGGTTGAAAGTGGGATTTGGGATCTAAAACTAAGTATTAGCGTGTGCCTCTCCATGGGTAGTGGAGATGTTTAAACTACAACCCACAACTTGGGAATTACTGTGACCCCTGAAAAATGCGTGTGCTATGTTTCCCCACGTCCTGCACACACAGGAAGAAGTGTTCTGGGGTTCTGAGTGTGGGGAGGTTCCACCAACAGACAGCAGCACCTGGGTTGTAATAGAATCCCTTAGCTTGACTTCCCTAAGTGTTTTCCTAGGCCTAGCAGTAAGCGATGGTGGGGGATGGGCTCTAAAGCCAAGTATTAGCGAGTGCATCTCTGTGGGTAGTGGAGGGTTTTAAACTACTTCCCCAACCTTGGAACACCTGTGCCCCATAAAGATGCGTGGAATCTGTTTCCCCACCTCCAGCACACCCACGGAGACGTGCTCAGGTATCCTGATTGTGGGGAGGCTCCTCCAAATGACAGCAGCGCCTGGGTTCTAAAAGAATCCCTTAGCTTGTCTTCCCTGATGGCATGCCTAGGCTGGAGAGTGGGGGAAAGTGGGGGTTGGGCTCTAAACCTAGTATAAGCGAGAGCCTATCCATGGGATGTGGGTTTTTAACCTACAACCCACAACCATGGAATAAATGTGCCCCCTGAAAGATGCTTTGACTGTTTCCCAACATCCAGCACACACACGAAGATGTGTTCTGGTATTCTGAGTGTGGGGAAGTTCCTCAAACTGACAGCAGCACCTGGATTCCATTAGTATCCTTTAGCTTCTGTTCCCTGAGTGTTCTCTTAGACCAGGCCATGAGGGAAAGCTGGGGGTTGGGCTTGGAGTCCACGTTGCAGTGAGTGCCCCCTGATCCATTGAGGAAGTATTTAGAGGACTTCTCCATAAAGGGAACACCTTTTCCTGCATTCATCTGGGTGCAGTGGGGCTGCACATCTCTCCCACACCTAAGAATGTGTTCTGGAATTCTGAGTGCATGGAAGTTCCTCCAACTGACAGCAGCGCCTGGGTTCTAATTGAATCCCTTTGCTTGTCTTCCCTGATGGAAAGCCTAGGCGGGAGTGCGGGGGAAAGTGTGGTTTGGGCTCCAAAACCAAGTATTTGCGATGACCTCTCTATGGTTTGTGGAGGTGTTTAAACTACATCCCTATCCTGGGAACACCTGTGCCCCCATAAAGATCCGTGGAGTCTGTTTCCACACCTCCAGCACACACACGAACCCTTGCACAGTTATCCTGAGAGTGGGCAGCCTCCTCCAACTGAGAGCAGGGCCTTGGTTCTTATAAAATCGCTTAACTTGTCTACCCTGTTTGGTTGCCTGATACGGAGTGCTGGGGAAAGGGTGGGTTGGGCTCTAAATCCAAGTATTAGCGAGTGCTTCTCCATGGGATTTGGAGGTTATTAACCAAAAGCCCACAACATGGGAATACCTGTGCTCCTTGAAAAAAGCGTGGACTCTGTATCCCCACCACCAGAACACACATGAAGAAGTTTTCTGCTATCCTGAGTGTGGGCTGGCAATTTCAGGTGACAGAAGCGGCTGGGTTCTAATAGAATCCCTTAGCTTGTAATCCCTGAGTGTTTCCCTAGGACTGACTCTGAGAGAAACCTGGGGGTTGGGCTTTGAGGCCAAATAGTAGCGAGTGTCCCCGATGGACTGAGGAAGTATTTAGATGAATTCTCCATAAAGGGAAACACCTGAGCACCCATTCATCTGCGTGGAGTGGGGCTTCAAATCTCCCCACCACACAAGGTTGGGTTCCAGTATCCTGAGGGTGGGGTAGTTCCTCCAACTGACATCAGCGTCTTGGTTTGAATAGAATCCCTTTGCTTGTCTTCCCTGATGGTTTGCCTAGGCCAGTGTGTGGTTGAAAGTGGGATTTGGGATCTAAAACTAAGTATTAGCGTGTGCCTCTCCATGGGTAGTGGAGATGTTTAAACTACAACCCACAACTTGGGAATTACTGTGACCCCTGAAAAATGCGTGTGCTATGTTTCCCCACGTCCAGCACACACAGGAAGAAGTGTTCTGGTGTTCTGAGTGTGGGGAGGTTCCACCAACAGAGAGCAGCACCTGGGTTGTAATAGAATCCCTTAGCTTGACTTCCCTAAGTGTTTACCTAGGCCTAGCAGTAAGCGATGGTGGGGGATGGGCTCTAAAGCCAAGTATTAGCGAGTGCATCTCTGTGGGTAGTGGAGGGTTTTAAACTACTTCCCCAACCTTGGAACACCTGTGCCCCATAAAGATGCGTGGAATCTGTTTCCCCACCTCCAGCACACACACGGAGACGTGCTCAGGTATCCTGATTGTGGGGAGGCTCCTCCAAATGACAGCAGCGCCTGGGTTCTAAAAGAATCCCTTAGCTTGTCTTCCCTGATGGCATGCCTAGGCTGGAGAGTGGGGGAAAGTGGGGGTTGGGCTCTAAACCAAGTATAAGCGAGAGCCTATCCATGGGATGTGGGTTTTTAACCTACAACCCACAACCATGGAATAAATGTGCCCCCTGAAAGATGCTTTGACTGTTTCCCTACATCCAGCACACACACGAAGATGTGTTCTTGTATTCTGAGTGTGGGGAAGTTCCTCAAACGGACAGCAGCACCTGAATTCTATTAGGATCCCTTAGCTTCTGTTTCCTGAGTGTTCTTTTAGGCCAGGCCATGAGGGAAAGCTGGGGGTTGGGCTTGGAGGCCACGTAGCAGTGAGTGCCCCCTGATCCATTGAGGAAGTACTTAGAGGACTTCTCCCTAAAGGGAACACCTTTTCCTGCATTCATCTGGGTGCAGTGGGGCTGCACATCTCTCCCACACCTAAGAATGTGTTCTGGAATTCTGAGTGCAGGGAAGTTCCTCCAACTGACAGCAGCGCCTGGGTTCTAATTGAATCCCTTTGCTTGTCTTCCCTGATGGAAAGCCTAGGCGGGAGTGCGGAGGAAAGTGTGGTTTGGGCTCCAAAACCAAGTATTTGCGATGACCTCTCTATGGTTTGTGGAGGTGTTTAAACTACATCCCTATCCTGGGAACACCTGTGCCCCCATAAAGATCCGTGGAGTCTGTTTCCACACCTCCAGCACACACACGAACACTTGCACAGTTATCCTGAGAGTGGGCAGCCTCCTCCAACTGAGAGCAGGGCCTTGGTTCTTATAAAATCGCTTAACTTGTCTACCCTGTTTGGTTGCCTGATACGGAGTGCTGGGGAAAGGGTGGGTTGGGCTCTAAATCCAAGTATTAGCGAGTGCTTCTCCATGGGATTTGGAGGTTATTAACCAAAAGCCCACAACATGGGAATACCTGTGCTCCTTGAAAAAAGCGTGGACTCTGTATCCCCACCACCAGAACACACATGAAGAAGTTTTCTGCTATCCTGAGTGTGGGCTGGCAATTTCAGGTGACAGAAGCGGCTGGGTTCTAATAGAATCCCTTAGCTTGTAATCCCTGAGTGTTTCCCTAGGACTGACTCTGAGAGAAACCTGGGGGTTGGGCTTTGAGGCCAAATAGTAGCGAGTGTCCCCGATGGACTGAGGAAGTATTTAGATGAATTCTCCATAAAGGGAAACACCTGAGCACCCATTCATCTGCGTGGAGTGGGGCTTCAAATCTCCCCACCACACAAGGTTGGGTTCCAGTATCCTGAGGGTGGGGTAGTTCCTCCAACTGACATCAGCGTCTTGGTTTGAATAGAATCCCTTTGCTTGTCTTCCCTGATGGTTTGCCTAGGCCAGTGTGTGGTTGAAAGTGGGATTTGGGATCTAAAACTAAGTATTAGCGTGTGCCTCTCCATGGGTAGTGGAGATGTTTAAACTACAACCCACAACTTGGGAATTACTGTGACCCCTGAAAAATGCGTGTGCTATGTTTCCCCACGTCCAGCACACACAGGAAGAAGTGTTCTGGGGTTCTGAGTGTGGGGAGGTTCCACCAACAGAGAGCAGCACCTGGGTTGTAATAGAATCCCTTAGCTTGACTTCCCTAAGTGTTTTCCTAGGCCTAGCAGTAAGCGATGGTGGGGGATGGGCTCTAAAGCCAAGTATTAGCGAGTGCATCTCTGTGGGTAGTGGAGGGTTTTAAACTACTTCCCCAACCTTGGAACACCTGTGCCCCATAAAGATGCGTGGAATCTGTTTCCCCACCTCCAGCACACACACGGAGACGTGCTCAGGTATCCTGATTGTGGGGAGGCTCCTCCAAATGACAGCAGCGCCTGGGTTCTAAAAGAATCCCTTAGCTTGTCTTCCCTGATGGCATGCCTAGGCTGGAGAGTGGGGGAAAGTGGGGGTTGGGCTCTAAACCAAGTATAAGCGAGAGCCTATAAATCGGATGTGGGTTTTTAACCTACAACCCAAAACCATGGAATAAATGTGCCCCCTGAAAGATGCTTTGACTGTTTCCCTACATCCAGCACACACACGAAGATGTGTTCTTGTATTCTGAGTGTGGGGAAGTTCCTCAAACTGACAGCAGCACCTGTATTCTATTAGTATCCCTTAGCTTCTGTTCCCTGAGTGTTCTTTTAGGCCAGGCCATGAGGGAAAGCTGGGGGTTGGGCTTGGAGGCCACGTAGCAGTGAGTGCCCCCTGATCCATTGAGGAAGTACTTAGAGGACTTCTCCATAAAGGGAACACCTTTTCCTGCATTCATCTGGGTGCAGTGGGTCTGCACAACTCTCCCACACCTAAGAATGTGTTCTGGAATTCTGAGTGCAGGGAAGTTCCTCCAACTGACAGCAGCACCTGGGTTCTAATTGAATCCCTTTGCTTGTCTTCCCTGATGGAAAGCCTAGGCGGGAGTGCGGGGGAAAGTGTGGTTTGGGCTCCAAAACCAAGTATTTGCGATGACCTCTCTATGGTTTGTGGAGGTGTTTAAACTACATCCCTATCCTGGGAACACCTGTGCCCCCATAAAGATCCGTGGAGCCTGTTTCCACACCTCCAGCACACACACGAACCCTTGCACCGTTATCCTGAGAGTGGGCAGCCTCCTCCAACTGAGAGCAGGGCCTTGGTTCTTATAAAATCGCTTAACTTGTCTACCCTGTTTGGTTGCCTGATACGGAGTGCTGGGGAAAGGGTGGGTTGGGCTCTAAATCCAAGTATTAGCGAATGCTTCTCCATGGGATTTGGAGGTTATTAACCAAAAGCCCACAACATGGGAATACCTGTGCTCCTTGAAAAAAGTGTGGACTCTGTATCCCCACCACCAGAACACACATGAAGAAGTTTTCTGCTATCCTGAGTGTGGGCTGGCAATTTCAGGTGACAGAAGCGGCTGGGTTCTAATAGAATCCCTTAGCTTGTAATCCCTGAGTGTTTCCCTAGGACTGACTCTGAGAGAAACCTGGGGGTTGGGCTTTGAGGCCAAATAGTAGCGAGTGTCCCCGATGGACTGAGGAAGTATTTAGATGAATTCTCCATAAAGGGAAACACCTGAGCACCCATTCATCTGCGTGGAGTGGGGCTTCAAATCTCCCCACCACACAAGGTTGGGTTCCAGTATCCTGAGGGTGGGGTAGTTCCTCCAACTGACATCAGTGTCTTGGTTTGAATAGAATCCCTTTGCTTGTCTTCCCTGATGGTTTGCCTAGGCCAGTGTGTGGTTGAAAGTGGGATTTGGGATCTAAAACTAAGTATTAGCGTGTGCCTCTCCATGGGTAGTGGAGATGTTTAAACTACAACCCACAACTTGGGAATTACTGTGACCCCTGAAAAATGCGTGTGCTATGTTTCCCCACGTCCAGCACACACAGGAAGAAGTGTTCTGGGGTTCTGAGTGTGGGGAGGTTCCACCAACAGAGAGCAGCACCTGGGTTGTAATAGAATCCCTTAGCTTGACTTCCCTAAGTGTTTACCTAGGCCTAGTAGTAAGCGATGGTGGGGGATGGGCTCTAAAGCCAAGTATTAGCGAGTGCATCTCTGTGGGTAGTGGAGGGTTTTAAACTACTTCCCCAACCTTGGAACACCTGTGCCCCATAAAGATGCGTGGAATCTGTTTCCCCACCTCCAGCACACACACGGAGACGTGCTCAGGTATCCTGATTGTGGGGAGGCTCCTCCAAATGACAGCAGCGCCTGGGTTCTAAAAGAATCCCTTAGCTTGTCTTCCCTGATGGCATGCCTAGGCTGGAGAGTGGGGGAAAGTGGGGGTTGGGCTCTAAACCAAGTATAAGCGAGAGCCTATCCATGGGATGTGGGTTTTTAACCTACAACCCACAACCATGGAATAAATGTGCCCCCTGAAAGATGCTTTGACTGTTTCCCTACATCCAGCACACACACGAAGATGTGTTCTGGTATTCTGAGTGTGGGGAAGTTCCTCAAACTGACAGCAGCACCTGGATTCCATTAGTATCCTTTAGCTTCTGTTCCCTGAGTGTTCTCTTAGACCAGGCCATGAGGGAAAGCTGGGGGTTGGGCTTGGAGGCCACGTAGCAGTGAGTGCCCCCTGATCCATTGAGGAAGTACTTAGAGGACTTCTCCGTAAACATAACACCTTTTCCTCCATTCATCTGGGTGCAGTGGGGCTGCACATCTCTCCCACACCTAAGAATGTGTTCTGGAATTCTGAGTGCAGGGAAGTTCCTCCAACTGACAGCAGCGCCTGGGTTCTAATTGAATCCCTTTGCTTGTCTTCCCTGATGGAAAGCCTAGGCGGGAGTGCGGGGGAAAGTGTGGTTTGGGCTCCAAAACCAAGTATTTGCGATGACCTCTCTATGGTTTGTGGAGGTGTTTAAACTACATCCCTATCCTGGGAACACCTGTGCCCCCATAAAGATCCGTGGAGTCTGTTTCCACACCTCCAGCACACACACGAACACTTGCACAGTTATCCTGAGAGTGGGCAGCCTCCTCCAACTGAGAGCAGGGCCTTGGTTCTTATAAAATCGCTTAACTTGTCTACCCTGTTTGGTTGCCTGATATGGAGTGCTGGGGAAAGGGTGGGTTGGGCTCTAAATCCAAGTATTAGCGAGTGCTTCTCCATGGGATTTGGAGGTTATTAACCAAAAGCCCACAACATGGGAATACCTGTGCTCCTTGAAAAAAGCGTGGACTCTGTATCCCCACCACCAGAACACACATGAAGAAGTTTTCTGCTATCCTGAGTGTGGGCTGGCAATTTCAGGTGACAGAAGCGGCTGGGTTCTAATAGAATCCCTTAGCTTGTAATCCCTGAGTGTTTCCCTAGGACTGACTCTGAGAGAAACCTGGGGGTTGGGCTTTGAGGCCAAATAGTAGCGAGTGTCCCCGATGGACTGAGGAAGTATTTAGATGAATTCTCCATAAAGGGAAACACCTGAGCACCCATTCATCTGCGTGGAGTGGGGCTTCAAATCTCCCCACCACACAAGGTTGGGTTCCAGTATCCTGAGGGTGGGGTAGTTCCTCCAACTGACATCAGCGTCTTGGTTTGAATAGAATCCCTTTGCTTGTCTTCCCTGATGGTTTGCCTAGGCCAGTGTGTGGTTGAAAGTGGGATTTGGGATCTAAAACTAAGTATTAGCGTGTGCCTCTCCATGGGTAGTGGAGATGTTTAAACTACAACCCACAACTTGGGAATTACTGTGACCCCTGAAAAATGCGTGTGCTATGTTTCCCCACGTCCTGCACACACAGGAAGAAGTGTTCTGGGGTTCTGAGTGTGGGGAGGTTCCTCCAACAGACAGCAGCACCTGGGTTGTAATAGAATCCCTTAGCATGACTTCCCTAAGTGTTTTCCTAGGCCTAGCAGTAAGCGATGGTGGGGGATGGGCTCTAAAGCCAAGTATTAGCGAGTGCATCTCTGTGGGTAGTGGAGGGTTTTAAACTACTTCCCCAACCTTGGAACACCTGTGCCCCATAAAGATGCGTGGAATCTGTTTCCCCACCTCCAGCACACCCACGGAGACGTGCTCAGGTATCCTGATTGTGGGGAGGCTCCTCCAAATGACAGCAGCGCCTGGGTTCTAAAAGAATCCCTTAGCTTGTCTTCCCTGATGGCATGCCTAGGCTGGAGAGTGGGGGAAAGTGGGGGTTGGGCTCTAAACCTAGTATAAGCGAGAGCCTATCCATGGGATGTGGGTTTTTAACCTACAACCCACAACCATGGAATAAATGTGCCCCCTGAAAGATGCTTTGACTGTTTCCCAACATCCAGCACACACACGAAGATGTGTTCTGGTATTCTGAGTGTGGGGAAGTTCCTCAAACTGACAGCAGCACCTGGATTCCATTAGTATCCTTTAGCTTCTGTTCCCTGAGTGTTCTCTTAGACCAGGCCATGAGGGAAAGCTGGGGGTTGGGCTTGGAGGCCACGTTGCAGTGAGTGCCCCCTGATCCATTGAGGAAGTATTTAGAGGACTTCTCCATAAAGGGAACACCTTTTCCTGCATTCATCTGGGTGCAGTGGGGCTGCACATCTCTCCCACACCTAAGAATGTGTTCTGGAATTCTGAGTGCATGGAAGTTCCTCCAACTGACAGCAGCGCCTGGGTTCTAATTGAATCCCTTTGCTTGTCTTCCCTGATGGAAAGCCTAGGCGGGAGTGCGGGGGAAAGTGTGGTTTGGGCTCCAAAACCAAGTATTTGCGATGACCTCTCTATGGTTTGTGGAGGTGTTTAAACTACATCCCTATCCTGGGAACACCTGTGCCCCCATAAAGATCCGTGGAGTCTGTTTCCACACCTCCAGCACACACACGAACCCTTGCACAGTTATCCTGAGAGTGGGCAGCCTCCTCCAACTGAGAGCAGGGCCTTGGTTCTTATAAAATCGCTTAACTTGTCTACCCTGTTTGGTTGCCTGATATGGAGTGCTGGGGAAAGGGTGGGTTGGGCTCTAAATCCAAGTATTAGCGAGTGCTTCTCCATGGGATTTGGAGGTTATTAACCAAAAGCCCACAACATGGGAATACCTGTGCTCCTTGAAAAAAGCGTGGACTCTGTATCCCCACCACCAGAACACACATGAAGAAGTTTTCTGCTATCCTGAGTGTGGGCTGGCAATTTCAGGTGACAGAAGCGGCTGGGTTCTAATAGAATCCCTTAGCTTGTAATCCCTGAGTGTTTCCCTAGGACTGACTCTGAGAGAAACCTGGGGGTTGGGCTTTGAGGCCAAATAGTAGCGAGTGTCCCCGATGGACTGAGGAAGTATTTAGATGAATTCTCCATAAAGGGAAACACCTGAGCACCCATTCATCTGCGTGGAGTGGGGCTTCAAATCTCCCCACCACACAAGGTTGGGTTCCAGTATCCTGAGGGTGGGGTAGTTCCTCCAACTGACATCAGCGTCTTGGTTTGAATAGAATCCCTTTGCTTGTCTTCCCTGATGGTTTGCCTAGGCCAGTGTGTGGTTGAAAGTGGGATTTGGGATCTAAAACTAAGTATTAGCGTGTGCCTCTCCATGGGTAGTGGAGATGTTTAAACTACAACCCACAACTTGGGAATTACTGTGACCCCTGAAAAATGCGTGTGCTATGTTTCCCCACGTCCTGCACACACAGGAAGAAGTGTTCTGGGGTTCTGAGTGTGGGGAGGTTCCTCCAACAGACAGCAGCACCTGGGTTGTAATAGAATCCCTTAGCTTGACTTCCCTAAGTGTTTTCCTAGGCCTAGCAGTAAGCGATGGTGGGGGATGGGCTCTAAAGCCAAGTATTAGCGAGTGCATCTCTGTGGGTAGTGGAGGGTTTTAAACTACTTCCCCAACCTTGGAACACCTGTGCCCCATAAAGATGCGTGGAATCTGTTTCCCCACCTCCAGCACACCCACGGAGACGTGCTCAGGTATCCTGATTGTGGGGAGGCTCCTCCAAATGACAGCAGCGCCTGGGTTCTAAAAGAATCCCTTAGCTTGTCTTCCCTGATGGCATGCCTAGGCTGGAGAGTGGGGGAAAGTGGGGGTTGGGCTCTAAACCAAGTATAAGCGAGAGCCTATCCATGGGATGTGGGTTTTTAACCTACAACCCACAACCATGGAATAAATGTGCCCCCTGAAAGATGCTTTGACTGTTTCCCTAAATCCAGCACACACACGAAGATGTGTTCTGGTATTCTGAGTGTGGGGAAGTTCCTCAAACTGACAGCAGCACCTGGATTCCATTAGTATCCTTTAGCTTCTGTTCCCTGAGTGTTCTCTTAGACCAGGCCATGAGGGAAAGCTGGGGGTTGGGCTTGGAGGCCACGTTGCAGTGAGTGCCCCCTGATCCATTGAGGAAGTATTTAGAGGACTTCTCCATAAAGGGAACACCTTTTCCTGCATTCATCTGGGTGCAGTGGGGCTGCACATCTCTCCCACACCTAAGAATGTGTTCTGGAATTCTGAGTGCATGGAAGTTCCTCCAACTGACAGCAGCGCCTGGGTTCTAATTGAATCCCTTTGCTTGTCTTCCCTGATGGAAAGCCTAGGCGGGAGTGCGGGGGAAAGTGTGGTTTGGGCTCCAAAACCAAGTATTTGCGATGACCTCTCTATGGTTTGTGGAGGTGTTTAAACTACATCCCTATCCTGGGAACACCTGTGCCCCCATAAAGATCCGTGGAGTCTGTTTCCACACCTCCAGCACACACACGAACACTTGCACAGTTATCCTGAGAGTGGGCAGCCTCCTCCAACTGAGAGCAGGGCCTTGGTTCTTATAAAATCGCTTAACTTGTCTACCCTGTTTGGTTGCCTGATACGGAGTGCTGGGGAAAGGGTGGGTTGGGCTCTAAATCCAAGTATTAGCGAGTGCTTCTCCATGGGATTTGGAGGTTATTAACCAAAAGCCCACAACATGGGAATACCTGTGCTCCTTGAAAAAAGCGTGGACTCTGTATCCCCACCACCAGAACACACATGAAGAAGTTTTCTGCTATCCTGAGTGTGGGCTGGCAATTTCAGGTGACAGAAGCGGCTGGGTTCTAATAGAATCCCTTAGCTTGTAATCCCTGAGTGTTTCCCTAGGACTGACTCTGAGAGAAACCTGGGGGTTGGGCTTTGAGGCCAAATAGTAGCGAGTGTTCCCGATGGACTGAGGAAGTATTTAGATGAATTCTCCATAAAGGGAAACACCTGAGCACCCATTCATCTGCGTGGAGTGGGGCTTCAAATCTCCCCACCACACAAGGTTGGGTTCCAGTACCCTGAGGGTGGGGTAGTTCCTCCAACTGACATCAGCCTCTTGGTTTGAATAGAATCCCTTTGCGTGTCTTCCCTGATGGTTTGCCTAGGCCAGTGTGTGGTTGAAAGTGGGATTTGGGATCTAAAACTAAGTATTAGCGTGTGCCTCTCCATGGGTAGTGGAGATGTTTAAACTACAACCCACAACTTGGGAATTACTGTGACCCCTGAAAAATGCGTGTGCTATGTTTCCCCACGTCCAGCACACACAGGAAGAAGTGTTCTGGGGTTCTGAGTGTGGGGAGGTTCCTCCAACAGACAGCAGCACCTGGGTTGTAATAGAATCCCTTCGCTTGACTTCCCTAAGTGTTTTCCTAGGCCTAGCAGTAAGCGATGGTGGGGGATGGGCTCTAAAGCCAAGTATTAGCGAGTGCATCTCTGTGGGTAGTGGAGGGTTTTAAACTACTTCCCCAACCTTGGAACACCTGTGCCCCATAAAGATGCGTGGAATCTGTTTCCCCACCTCCAGCACACACACGGAGACGTGCTCAGGTATCCTGATTGTGGGGAGGCTCCTCCAAATGACAGCAGCGCCTGGGTTCTAAAAGAATCCCTTAGCTTGTCTTCCCTGATGGCATGCCTAGGCTGGAGAGTGGGGGAAAGTGGGGGTTGGGCTCTAAACCAAGTATAAGCGAGAGCCTATAAATGGGATGTGGGTTTTTAACCTACAACCCACAACCATGGAATAAATGTGCCCCCTGAAAGATGCTTTGACTGTTTCCCTACATCCAGCACACACACGAAGATGTGTTCTTGTATTCTGAGTGTGGATACGTTCCTCAAACTGACAGCAGCACCTGAATTCTATTAGGATCCCTTAGCTTCTGTTCCCTGAGTGTTCTTTTAGGCCAGGCCACGAGGGAAAGCTGGGGGTTGGGCTTGGAGGCCACGTAGTAGTGAGTGCCCCCTGATCCATTGAGGAAGTACTTAGAGGACTTCTCCCTAAAGGGAACACATTTTCCTGCATTCATCTGGGTGCAGTGGGGCTGCACATCTCTCCCACACCTAAGAATGTGTTCTGGAATTCTGAGTGCAGGGAAGTTCCTCCAACTGACAGCAGCGCCTGGGTTCTAATTCAATTCCTTTGCTTGTCTTCCCTGATGGAAAGCCTAGGCGGGAGTGCGGGGGAAAGTGTGGTTTGGGCTCCAAAACCAAGTATTTGCGATGACCTCTCTATGGTTTGTGGAAGTGTTTAAACTACATCCCTAACCTGGGAACACCTGTGCCCCCATAAAGATCCGTGGAGTCTGTTTCCACACCTCCAGCACACACACGAACACTTGCACAGTTATCCTGAGAGTGGGCAGCCTCCTCCAACTGAGAGCAGGGCCTTGGTTCTTATCAAATCGCTTAACTTGTCTACCCTGTTTGGTTGCCTGATACGGAGTGCTGGGGAAAGGGTGGGTTGGGCTCTAAATCCAAGTATTAGCGAGTGCTTCTCCATGGGATTTGGAGGTTATTAACCAAAAGCCCACAACATGGGAATACCTGTGCTCCTTGAAAAAAGCGTGGACTCTGTATCCCCACCACCAGAACACACATGAAGAAGTTTTCTGCTATCCTGAGTGTGGGCTGGCAATTTCAGGTGACAGAAGCGGCTGGGTTCTAATAGAATCCCTTAGCTTGTAATCCCTGAGTGTTTCCCTAGGACTGACTCTGAGAGAAACCTGGGGGTTGGGCTTTGAGGCCAAATAGTAGTGAGTGTCCCCGATGGACTGAGGAAGTATTTAGATGAATTCTCCATACAGGGAAACACCTGAGCACCCATTCATCTGCGTGGAGTGGGGCTTCAAATCTCCCCACCACACAAGGTTGGGTTCCAGTATCCTGAGGTTGGGGTAGTTCCTCCAACTGACATCAGCCTCTTGGTTTGAATAGAATCCCTTTGCGTGTCTACCCTGATGGTTTGCCTAGGCCAGTGTGTGGTTGAAAGTGGGATTTGGGATCTAAAACTAAGTATTAGCGTGTGCCTCTCCATGGGTAGTGGAGATGTTTAAACTACAACCCACAACTTGGGAATTACTGTGACCCCTGAAAAATGCGTGTGCTATGTTTCCCCACGTCCAGCACACACAGGAAGAAGTGTTCTGGGGTTCTGAGTGTGGGGAGGTTCCTCCAACAGACAGCAGCACCTGGGTTGTAATAGAATCCCTTAGCTTGACTTCCCTAAGTGTTTTCCTAGGCCTAGCAGTAAGCGATGGTGGGGGATGGGCTCTAAAGCCAAGTATTAGCGAGTGCATCTCTGTGGTTAGTGGAGGGTTTTAAACTACTTCCCCAACCTTGGAACACCTGTGCCCCATAAAGATGCGTGGAATCTGTTTCCCCACCTCCAGCACACACACGGAGACGTGCTCAGGTATCCTGATTGTGGGGAGGCTCCTCCAAATGACAGCAGCGCCTGGGTTCTAAAAGAATCCCTTAGCTTGTCTTCCCTGATGGCATGCCTAGGCTGGAGAGTGGGGGAAGGTGGGGGTTGGGCTCTAAACCAAGTATAAGCGAGAGCCTATAAATGGGATGTGGGTTTTTAACCTACAACCCACAACCATGGAATAAATGTGCCCCCTGAAAGATGCTTTGACTGTTTCCCTACATCCAGCACACACACGAAGATGTGTTCTTGTATTCTGAGTGTGGGGAAGTTCCTCAAACTGACAGCAGCACCTGAATTCTATTAGGATCCCTTAGCTTCTGTTTCCTGAGTGTTCTTTTAGGCCAGGCCATGAGGGAAAGCTGGGGGTTGGGCTTGGAGGCCACGTAGCAGTGAGTGCCCCCTGATCCATTGAGGAAGTACTTAGAGGACTTCTCCCTAAAGGGAACACCTTTTCCTGCATTCATCTGGGTGCAGTGAGGCTGCACATCTCTCCCACACCTAAGAATGTGTTCTGGAATTCTGAGTGCAGGGAAGTTCCTCCAACTGACAGCAGCGCCTGGGTTCTAATTCAATTCCTTTGCTTGTCTTCCCTGATGGAAAGCCTAGGCGGGAGTGCGGGGGAAAGTGTGGTTTGGGCTCCAAAACCAAGTATTTGCGATGACTTCTCTATGGTTTGTGGAGGTGTTTAAACTACATCCCTAACCTAGGAACACCTGTGCCCCCATAAAGATCCGTGGAGTCTGTTTCCACACCTCCAGCACACACACGGAGACGTGCTCAGGTATCCTGATTGTGGGGAGGCTCCTCCAAATGACAGCAGCGCCTGGGTTCTAAAAGAATCCCTTAGCTTGTCTTCCCTGATGGCATGCCTAGGCTGGAGAGTGGGGGAAAGTGGGGGTTGGGCTCTAAACCAAGTATAAGCGAGAGCCTATCCATGGGATGTGGGTTTTTAACCTACAACCCACAACCATGGAATAAATGTGCCCCCTGAAAGATGCTTTGACTGTTTCCCTACATCCAGCACACACACGAAGATGTGTTCTGGTATTCTGAGTGTGGGGAAGTTCCTCAAACTGACAGCAGCACCTGGATTCTTTTAGTATCCATTAGCTTCTGTTCCCTGAGTGTTCTTTTAGACCAGGCCATGAGGGAAAGCTGGGGGTTGGGCTTGGAGGCCACATAGCAGTGAGTGCCCCCTGATCCATTGAGGAAGTACTTAGAGGACTTCTCCCTAAAGGGAACACCTTTTCCTCCATTCATCTGGGTGCAGTGGGGCTGCACATCTCTCCCACACCTAAGAATGTGTTCTGGAATTCTGAGTGCAGGGAAGTTCCTCCAACTGACAGCAGCGCCTGGGTTCTAATTGAATCCCTTTGCTTGTCTTCCCTGATGGAAAGCCTAGGCGGGAGTGCGGGGGAAAGTGTGGTTTGGGCTCCAAAACCAAGTATTTGCGATGACCTCTCTATGGTTTGTGGAGGTGTTTAAACTACATCTCTAACCTGGGAACACCTGTGCCCCCATAAAGATCCGTGGAGTCTGTTTCCACACCTCCAGCACACACACGAACACTTGCACAGTTATCCTGAGAGTGGGCAGCCTCCTCCAACTGAGAGCAGGGCCTTGGTTCTTATAAAATCGCTTAACTTGTCTACCCTGTTTGGTTGCCTGATACGGAGTGCTGGGGAAAGGGTGGGTTGGGCTCTAAATCCAAGTATTAGCGAGTGCTTCTCCATGGGATTTGGAGGTTATTAACCAAAAGCCCACAACATGGGAATACCTGTGCTCCTTGAAAAAAGCGTGGACTCTGTATCCCCACCACCAGAACACACATGAAGAAGTTTTCTGCTATCCTGAGTGTGGGCTGGCAATTTCAGGTGACAGAAGCGGCTGGGTTCTAATAGAATCCCTTAGCTTGTAATCCCTGAGTGTTTCCCTAGGACTGACTCTGAGAGAAACCTGGGGGTTGGGCTTTGAGGCCAAATGGTAGCGAGTGTCCCCGATGGACTGAGGAATTATTTAGATGAATTCTCCATAAAGGGAAACACCTGAGCACCAATTCATCTGCGTGGAGTGGGGCTTCAAATCTCCCCACCACACAAGGTTTGGTTAAAGTTTCCTGAGGGTGGGGTAGTTCCTCCAACTGACATCAGCGTCTTGGTTTGAATAGAATCCCTTTGCTTGTCGTCCCTGATGGTTTGCCTAGGCCAGTGTGTGGTTGAAAGTGGGATTTGGGATCTAAAACTAAGTATTAGCGTGTGCCTCTCCATGGGTATTGGAGATGTTTAAACTACAACCCACAACTTGGGAATTACTGTGACCCCTGAAAAATGCGTGTGCTATGTTTCCCCACGTCCAGCACACACAGGAAGAAGTGTTCTGGGGTTGTGAGTGTGGGGAGGTTCCTCCAACAGACAGCAGCACCTGGGTTGTAATAGAATCCCTTAGCTTGACTTCCCTAAGTGTTTTCCTAGGCCTAGCAGTAAGCGATGGTGGGGGATGGGCTCTAAAGCCAAGTATTAGCGAGTGCATCTCTGTGGGTAGTGGAGGGTTTTAAACTACTTCCCCAACCTTGGAACACCTGTGCCCCATAAAGATGCGTGGAATCTGTTTCCCCACCTCCAGCACACACACGGAGACGTGCTCAGGTATCCTGATTGTGGGGAGGCTCCTCCAAATGACAGCAGCGCCTGGGTTCTAAAAGAATCCCTTAGCTTGTCTTCCCTGATGGCATGCCTAGGCTGGAGAGTGGGGGAAAGTGGGGGTTGGGCTCTAAACCAAGTATAAGCGAGAGCCTATCCATGGGATGTGGGTTTTTAACCTACAACCCACAACCATGGAATAAATGTGCCCCCTGAAAGATGCTTTGACTGTTTCCCTACATCCAGCACACACACGAAGATGTGTTCTGGTATTCTGAGTGTGGGGAAGTTCCTCAAACTGACAGCAGCACCTGGATTCCATCAGTATCCTTTAGCTTCTGTTCCCTGAGTGTTGTCTTAGACCAGGCCATGAGGGAAAGCTGGGGGTTGGGCTTGGAGGCCACGTTGCAGTGAGTGCCCCCTGATCCATTGAGGAAGTATTTAGAGGACTTCTCCATAAAGGGAACACCTTTTCCTGCATTCATCTGGGTGCAGTGGGGCTGCACATCTCTCCCACACCTAAGAATGTGTTCTGGAATTCTGAGTGCAGGGAAGTTCCTCCAACTGACAGCAGCGCCTGGGTTCTAATTGAATCCCTTTGCTTGTCTTCCCTGATGGAAAGCCTAGGCGGGAGTGCGGGGGAAAGTGTGGTTTGGGCTCCAAAACCAAGTATTTGCGATGACCTCTCTATGGTTTGTGGAGGTGTTTAAACTACATCTCTAACCTGGGAACACCTGTGCCCCCATAAAGATCCGTGGAGTCTGTTTCCACACCTCCAGCACACACACGAACACTTGCACAGTTATCCTGAGAGTGGGCAGCCTCCTCCAACTGAGAGCAGGGCCTTGGTTCTTATAAAATCGCTTAACTTGTCTACCCTGTTTGGTTGCCTGATACGGAGTGCTGGGGAAAGGGTGGGTTGGGCTCTAAATCCAAGTATTAGCGAGTGCTTCTCCATGGGATTTGGAGGTTATTAACCAAAAGCCCACAACATGGGAATACCTGTGCTCCTTGAAAAAAGCGTGGACTCTGTATCCCCACCACCAGAACACACATGAAGAAGTTTTCTGCTATCCTGAGTGTGGGCTGGCAATTTCAGGTGACAGAAGCGGCTGGGTTCTAATAGAATCCCTTAGCTTGTAATCCCTGAGTGTTTCCCTAGGACTGACTCTGAGAGAAACCTGGGGGTTGGGCTTTGAGGCCAAATAGTAGTGAGTGTTCCCGATGGACTGAGGAAGTATTTAGATGAATTCTCCATAAAGGGAAACACCTGAGCACCCATTCATCTGCGTGGAGTGGGGCTTCAAATCTCCCCACCACACAAGGTTGGGTTCCAGTACCCTGAGGGTGGGGTAGTTCCTCAAACTGACATCAGCCTCTTGGTTTGAATAGAATCCATTTGCGTGTCTTCCCTGATGGTTTGCCTAGGCCAGTGTGTGGTTGAAAGTGGGATTTGGGATCTAAAACTAAGTATTAGCGTGTGCCTCTCCATGGGTAGTGGAGATGTTTAAACTACAACCCACAACTTGGGAATTACTTTGACCCCTGAAAAATGCGTGTGCTATGTTTCCCCACGTCCAGCACACACAGGAAGAAGTGTTCTGGGGTTCTGAGTGTGGGGAGGTTCCTCCAACAGACAGCAGCACCTGGGTTGTAATAGAATCCCTTAGCTTGACTTCCCTAAGTGTTTTCCTAGGCCTAGCAGTAAGCGATGGTGGGGGATGGGCTCTAAAGCCAAGTATTAGCGAGTGCATCTCTGTGGGTAGTGGAGGGTTTTAAACTACTTCCCCAACCTTGGAACACCTGTGCCCCATAAAGATGCGTGGAATCTGTTTCCCCACCTCCAGCACACACACGGAGACGTGCTCAGGTATCCTGATTGTGGGGAGGCTCCTCCAAATGACAGCAGCGCCTGGGTTCTAAAAGAATCCCTTAGCTTGTCTTCCCTGATGGCATGCCTAGGCTGGAGAGTGGGGGAAAGTGGGGGTTGGGCTCTAAACCAAGTATAAGCGAGAGCCTATCCATGGGATGTGGGTTTTTAACCTACAACCCACAACCATGGAATAAATGTGCCCCCTG
This sequence comes from Vicugna pacos, assembly GCF_048564905.1. Classification (NCBI taxonomy): domain Eukaryota; kingdom Metazoa; phylum Chordata; class Mammalia; order Artiodactyla; family Camelidae; genus Vicugna; species Vicugna pacos. The sequence continues at coordinate 18,587,874 of NW_027328740.1, forward strand.
AAAGATGCTTTGACTGTTTCCCTACATCCAGCACACACACGAAGATGTGTTCTGGTATTCTGAGTGTGGGGAAGTTCCTCAAACTGACAGCAGCACCTGAATTCTATTAGGTTCCCTTAGCTTCTGTTTCCTGAGTGTTCTTTTAGGCCAGGCCATGAGGGAAAGCTGGGGGTTGGGCTTGGAGGCCACGTAGCAGTGAGTGCCCCCTGATCCATTGAGGAAGTACTTAGAGGACTTCTCCCTAAAGGGAACACCTTTTCCTGCATTCATCTGGGTGCAGTGGGGCTGCACATCTCTACCACACCTAAGAATGTGTTCTGGAATTCTGAGTGCAGGGAAGTTCCTCCAACTGACAGCAGCGCCTGGGTTCTAATTGAATCCCTTTGCTTGTCTTCCCTGATGGAAAGCCTAGGCGGGAGTGCGGGGGAAAGTGTGGTTTGGGCTCCAAAACCAAGTATTTGCGATGACCTCTCTATGGTTTGTGGAGGTGTTTAAATTACATCCCTATCCTGGGAACACCTGTGCCCCCATAAAGATCCGTGGAGTCTGTTTCCACACCTCCAGCACACACACGAACACTTGCACAGTTATCCTGAGAGTGGGCAGCCTCCTCCAACTGAGAGCAGGGCCTTGGTTCTTATAAAATCGCTTAACTTGTCTACCCTGTTTGGTTGCCTGATACGGAGTGCTGGGGAAAGGGTGGGTTGGGCTCTAAATCCAAGTATTAGCGAGTGCTTCTCCATGGGATTTGGAGGTTATTAACCAAAAGCCCACAACATGGGAATACCTGTGCTCCTTGAAAAAAGCGTGGACTCTGTATCCCCACCACCAGAACACACATGAAGAAGTTTTCTGCTATCCTGAGTGTGGGCTGGCAATTTCAGGTGACAGAAGCGGCTGGGTTCTAATAGAATCCCTTAGCTTGTAATCCCTGAGTGTTTCCCTAGGACTGACTCTGAGAGAAACCTGGGGTTTGGGCTTTGAGGCCAAATAGTAGCGAGTGTCCCCGATGGACTGAGGAAGTATTTAGATGAATTCTCCATAAAGGGAAACACCTGAGCACCCATTCATCTGCGTGGAGTGGGGCTTCAAATCTCCCCACCACACAAGGTTGGGTTCCAGTATCCTGAGGGTGGGGTAGTTCCTCCAACTGACATCAGCGTCTTGGTTTGAATAGAATCCCTTTGCTTGTCTTCCCTGATGGTTTGCCTAGGCCAGTGTGTGGTTGAAAGTGGGATTTGGGATCTAAAACTAAGTATTAGCGTGTGCCTCTCCATGGGTAGTGGAGATGTTTAAACTACAACCCACAACTTGGGAATTACTGTGACCCCTGAAAAATGCGTGTGCTATGTTTCCCCACGTCCAGCACACACAGGAAGAAGTGTTCTGGGGTTCTGAGTGTGGGGAGGTTCCTCCAACAGACAGCAGCACCTGGGTTGTAATAGAATCCCTTAGCTTGACTTCCCTAAGTGTTTTCCTAGGCCTAGCAGTAAGCGATGGTGGGGGATGGGCTCTAAAGCCAAGTATTAGCGAGTGCATCTCTGTGGGTAGTGGAGGGTTTTAAACTACTTCCCCAACCTTGGAACACCTGTGCCCCATAAAGATGCGTGGAATCTGTTTCCCCACCTCCAGCACACACACGGAGACGTGCTCAGGTATCCTGATTGTGGGGAGGCTCCTCCAAATGACAGCAGCGCCTGGGTTCTAAAAGAATCCCTTAGCTTGTCTTCCCTGATGGCATGCCTAGGCTGGAGAGTGGGGGAAAGTGGGGGTTGGGCTCTAAACCAAGTATAAGCGAGAGCCTATCCATGGGATGTGGGTTTTTAACCTACAACCCACAACCATGGAATAAATGTGCCCCCTGAAAGATGCTTTGACTGTTTCCCTACATCCAGCACACACACGAAGATGTGTTCTGGTATTCTGAGTGTGGGGAAGTTCCTCAAACTGACAGTAGCACCTGGATTCTATTAGTATCCCTTAGCTTCTGTTCCCTGAGTGTTCTTTTAGGCCAGGCCATGAGGGAAAGCTGGGGGTTGGGCTTGGAGGCCACGTAACAATGAGTGCCCCCTGATCCATTGAGGAAGTACTTAGAGGACTTCTCCCTAAAGGGAACAACTTTTCCTGCATTCATCTGGGTGCAGTGGGGCTGCACATCTCTCCCACACCTAAGAATGTGTTCTGGAATTCTGAGTGAAGGGAAGTTCCTCCAACTGACAGCAGCGCCTGGGTTCTAATTGAATTCCTTTGCTTGTCTTCCCTGATGGAAAGTCTAGGCGGGAGTGCGGGGGAAAGTGTGGTTTGGGCTCCAAAACCAAGTATTTGCGATGACCTCTCTATGGTTTGTGGAGGTGTTAAAACTACATCCCTAACCTGGGAACACCTGTGCCCCCATAAATATCCGTGGAGTCTGTTTCCACACCTCCAGCACACACACGAACACTTGCACAGTTATCCTGAGAGTGGGCAGCCTCCTCCAACTGAGAGCAGGGCCTTGGTTCTTATAAAATCGCTTAACTTGTCTACCCTGTTTGGTTGCCTGATACGGAGTGCTGGGGAAAGGGTGGGTTGGGCTCTAAATCCAAGTATTAGCGAGTGCTTCTCCATGGGATTTGGAGGTTATTAACCAAAAGCCCACAACATGGGAATACCTGTGCTCCTTGAAAAAAGCGTGGACTCTGTATCCCCACCACCAGAACACACATGAAGAAGTTTTCTGCTATCCTGAGTGTGGGCTGGCAATTTCAGGTGACAGAAGCGGCTGGGTTCTAATAGAATCCCTTAGCTTGTAATCCCTGAGTGTTTCCCTAGGACTGACTCTGAGAGAAACCTGGGGGTTGGGCTTTGAGGCCAAATGGTAGCGAGTGTCCCCGATGGACTGAGGAATTATTTAGATGAATTCTCCATAAAGGGAAACACCTGAGCACCAATTCATCTGCGTGGAGTGGGGCTTCAAATCTCCCCACCACACAAGGTTTGGTTAAAGTTTCCTGAGGGTGGGGTATTTCCTCCAACTGACATCAGCGTCTTGGTTTGAATAGAATCCCTTTGCTTGTCTTCCCTGATGGTTTGCCTAGGCCAGTGTGTGGTTGAAAGTGGGATTTGGGATCTAAAACTAAGTATTAGAGTGTGCCTCTCCATGGGTATTGGAGATGTTTAAACTACAACCCACAACTTGGGAATTACTGTGACCCCTGAAAAATGCGTGTGCTATGTTTCCCCACGTCCAGCACACACAGGAAGAAGTGTTCTGGGGTTGTGAGTGTGGGGAGGTTCCTCCAACAGACAGCAGCACCTGGGTTGTAATAGAATCTCTTAGCTTGACTTCCCTAAGTGTTTTCCTAGGCCTAGTAGTAAGCGATGGTGGGGGATGGGCTCTAAAGCCAAGTATTAGCGAGTGCATCTCTGTGGGTAGTGGAGGGTTTTAAACTACTTCCCCAACCTTGGAACACCTGTGCCCCATAAAGATGCGTGGAATCTGTTTCCCCACCTCCAGCACACACACGGAGACGTGCTCAGGTATCCTGATTGTGGGGAGGCTCCTCCAAATGACAGCAGCACCTGGGTTCTAAAAGAATCCCTTAGCTTGTCTTCCCTGATGGCATGCCTAGGCTGGAGAGTGGGGGAAAGTGGGGGTTGGGCTCTAAACCAAGTATAAGCGAGAGCCTATCCATGGGATGTGGGTTTTTAACCTACAACCCACAACCATGGAATAAATGTGCCCCCTGAAAGATGCTTTGACTGTTTCCCTACATCCAGCACACACACGAAGATGTGTTCTTGTATTCTGAGTGTGGGGAAGTTCCTCAAACGGACAGCAGCACCTGAATTCTATTAGGATCCCTTAGCTTCTGTTTCCTGAGTGTTCTTTTAGGCCAGGCCATGAGGGAAAGCTGGGGGTTGGGCTTGGAGGCCACGTAGCAGTGAGTGCCCCCTGATCCATTGAGGAAGTACTTAGAGGACTTCTCCCTAAAGGGAACACCTTTTCCTGCATTCATCTGGGTGCAGTGGGGCTGCACATCTCTCCCACACCTAAGAATGTGTTCTGGAATTCTGAGTGCAGGGAAGTTCCTCCAACTGACAGCAGCGCCTGGGTTCTAATTGAATCCCTTTGCTTGTCTTCCCTGATGGAAAGCCTAGGCGGGAGTGCGGGGGAAAGTGTGGTTTGGGCTCCAAAACCAAGTATTTGCGATGACCTCTCTATGGTTTGTGGAGGTGTTTAAACTACATCCCTATCCTGGGAACACCTGTGCCCCCATAAAGATCCGTGGAGTCTGTTTCCACACCACCAGCACACACACGAACACTTGCACAGTTATCCTGAGAGTGGGGAGCCTCCTCCAACTGAGAGCAGGGCCTTGGTTCTTATCAAATCGCTTAACTTGTCTACCCTGTTTGGTTGCCTGATACGGAGTGCTGGGGAAAGGGTGGGTTGGGCTCTAAATCCAAGTATTAGCGAGTGCTTCTCCATGGGATTTGGAGGTTATTAACCAAAAGCCCACAACATGGGAATACATGTGCTCCTTGAAAAAAGCGTGGACTCTGTATCCCCACCACCAGAACACACATGAAGAAGTTTTCTGCTATCCTGAGTGTGGGCTGGCAATTTCAGGTGACAGAAGCGGCTGGGTTCTAATAGAATCCCTTAGCTTGTAATCCCTGAGTGTTTCCCTAGGACTGACTCTGAGAGAAACCTGGGGGTTGGGCTTTGAGGCCAAATGGTAGCGAGTGTCCCCGATGGACTGAGGAATTATTTAGATGAATTCTCCATAAAGGGAAACACCTGAGCACCAATTCATCTGCGTGGAGTGGGGCTTCAAATCTCCCCACCACACAAGGTTTGGTTAAAGTTTCCTGAGGGTGGGGTATTTCCTCCAACTGACATCAGCGTCTTGGTTTGAATAGAATCCCTTTGCTTGTCTTCCCTGATGGTTTGCCTAGGCCAGTGTGTGGTTGAAAGTGGGATTTGGGATCTAAAACTAAGTATTAGAGTGTGCCTCTCCATGGGTATTGGAGATGTTTAAACTACAACCCACAACTTGGGAATTACTGTGACCCCTGAAAAATGCGTGTGCTATGTTTCCCCACGTCCAGCACACACAGGAAGAAGTGTTCTGGGGTTGTGAGTGTGGGGAGGTTCCTCCAACAGACAGCAGCACCTGGGTTGTAATAGAATCTCTTAGCTTGACTTCCCTAAGTGTTTTCCTAGGCCTAGTAGTAAGCGATGGTGGGGGATGGGCTCTAAAGCCAAGTATTAGCGAGTGCATCTCTGTGGGTAGTGGAGGGTTTTAAACTACTTCCCCAACCTTGGAACACCTGTGCCCCATAAAGATGCGTGGAATCTGTTTCCCCACCTCCAGCACACACACGGAGACGTGCTCAGGTATCCTGATTGTGGGGAGGCTCCTCCAAATGACAGCAGCACCTGGGTTCTAAAAGAATCCCTTAGCTTGTCTTCCCTGATGGCATGCCTAGGCTGGAGAGTGGGGGAAAGTGGGGGTTGGGCTCTAAACCAAGTATAAGCGAGAGCCTATCCATGGGATGTGGGTTTTTAACCTACAACCCACAACCATGGAATAAATGTGCCCCCTGAAAGATGCTTTGACTGTTTCCCTACATCCAGCACACACACGAAGATGTGTTCTTGTATTCTGAGTGTGGGGAAGTTCCTCAAACGGACAGCAGCACCTGAATTCTATTAGGATCCCTTAGCTTCTGTTTCCTGAGTGTTCTTTTAGGCCAGGCCATGAGGGAAAGCTGGGGGTTGGGCTTGGAGGCCACGTAGCAGTGAGTGCCCCCTGATCCATTGAGGAAGTACTTAGAGGACTTCTCCCTAAAGGGAACACCTTTTCCTGCATTCATCTGGGTGCAGTGGGGCTGCACATCTCTCCCACACCTAAGAATGTGTTCTGGAATTCTGAGTGCAGGGAAGTTCCTCCAACTGACAGCAGCGCCTGGGTTCTAATTGAATCCCTTTGCTTGTCTTCCCTGATGGAAAGCCTAGGCGGGAGTGCGGGGGAAAGTGTGGTTTGGGCTCCAAAACCAAGTATTTGCGATGACCTCTCTATGGTTTGTGGAGGTGTTTAAACTACATCCCTATCCTGGGAACACCTGTGCCCCCATAAAGATCCGTGGAGTCTGTTTCCACACCTCCAGCACACACACGAACGCTTGCACAGTTATCCTGAGAGTGGGGAGCCTCCTCCAACTGAGAGCAGGGCCTTGGTTCTTATAAAATCGCTTAACTTGTCTACCCTGTTTGGTTGCCTGATACGGAGTGCTGGGGAAAGGGTGGGTTGGGCTCTAAATCCAAGTATTAGCGAGTGCTTCTCCATGGGATTTGGAGGTTATTAACCAAAAGCCCACAACATGGGAATACATGTGCTCCTTGAAAAAAGCGTGGACTCTGTATCCCCACCACCAGAACACACATGAAGAAGTTTTCTGCTATCCTGAGTGTGGGCTGGCAATTTCAGGTGACAGAAGCGGCTGGGTTCTAATAGAATCCCTTAGCTTGTAATCCCTGAGTGTTTCCCTAGGACTGACTCTGAGAGAAACCTGGGGGTTGGGCTTTGAGGCCAAATAGTAGCGAGTGTCCCCGATGGACTGAGGAAGTATTTAGATGATTTCTCCATAAAGGGAAACACCTGAGCACCCATTCATCTGCGTGAAGTGGGGCTTCAAATCTCCCCACCACACAAGGTTGGGTTCCAGTATCCTGAGGGTGGGGTAGTTCCTCCAACTGACATCAGCGTCTTGGTTTGAATAGAATCCCTTTGCTTGTCTTCCCTGATGGTTTGCCTAGGCCAGTGTGTGGTTGAAAGTGGGATTTGGGATCTAAAACTAAGTATTAGCGTGTGCCTCTCCATGGGTAGTGGAGATGTTTAAACTACAACCCACAACTTGGGAATTACTGTGACCCCTGAAAAATGCGTGTGCTATGTTTCCCCACGTCCAGCACACACAGGAAGAAGTGTTCTGGGGTTCTGAGTGTGGGGAGGTTCCACCAACAGAGAGCAGCACCTGGGTTGAAATAGAATCCCTTAGCTTGACTTCCCTAAGTGTTTTCCTAGGCCTAGCAGTAAGCGATGGTGGGGGATGGGCTCTAAAGCCAAGTATTAGCGAGTGCATCTCTGTGGGTAGTGGAGGGTTTTAAACTACTTCCCCAACCTTGGAACACCTGTGCCCCATAAAGATGCGTGGAATCTGTTTCCCCACCTCCAGCACACACACGGAGACGTGCTCAGGTATCCTGATTGTGGGGAGGCTCCTCCAAATGACAGCAGCGCCTGGGTTCTAAAAGAATCCCTTAGCTTGTCTTCCCTGATGGCATGCCTAGGCTGGAGAGTGGGGGAAAGTGGGGGTTGGGCTCTAAACCAAGTATAAGCGAGAGCCTATAAATCGGATGTGGGTTTTTAACCTACAACCCAAAACCATGGAATAAATGTGCCCCCTGAAAGATGCTTTGACTGTTTCCCTACATCCAGCACACACACGAAGATGTGTTCTTGTATTCTGAGTGTGGGGAAGTTCCTCAAACTGACAGCAGCACCTGAATTCTATTAGTATCCCTTAGCTTCTGTTCCATGAGTGTTATTTTAGGCCAGGCCATGAGGGAAAGCTGGGGGTTCGGCTTGGAGGCCACGTTGCAGTGAGTGCCCCCTGATCCATTGAGGAAGTACTTAGAAGACTTCTCCATAAAGGGAACACCTTTTCCTGCATTCATCTGGGTGCAGTGGGGCTGCACATCTCTCCCACACCTAAGAATGTGTTCTGGAATTCTGAGTGCAGGGAAGTTCCTCCAACTGACAGCAGCACCTGGGTTCTAATTGAATCCCTTTGCTTGTCTTCCCTGATGGAAAGCCTAGGCGGGAGTGCGGGGGAAAGTGTGGTTTGGGCTCCAAAACCAAGTATTTGCGATGACCTCTCTATGGTTTGTGGAGGTGTTTAAACTACATCCCTATCCTGGGAACACCTGTGCCCCCATAAAGATCCGTGGAGCCTGTTTCCACACCTCCAGCACACACACGAACCCTTGCACAGTTATCCTGAGAGTGGGCAGCCTCCTCCAACTGAGAGCAGGGCCTTGGTTCTTATAAAATCGCTTAACTTGTCTACCCTGTTTGGTTGCCTGATACGGAGTGCTGGGGAAAGGGTGGGTTGGGCTCTAAATCCAAGTATTAGCGAGTGCTTCTCCATGGGATTTGGAGGTTATTAACCAAAAGCCCACAACATGGGAATACCTGTGCTCCTTGAAAAAAGTGTGGACTCTGTATCCCCACCACCAGAACACACATGAAGAAGTTTTCTGCTATCCTGAGTGTGGGCTGGCAATTTCAGGTGACAGAACGGCTGGGTTCTAATAGAATCCCTTAGCTTGTAATCCCTGAGTGTTTCCCTAGGACTGACTCTGAGAGAAACCTGGGGGTTGGGCTTTGAGGCCAAATAGTAGCGAGTGTCCCCGATGGACTGAGGAAGTATTTAGATGAATTCTCCATAAAGGGAAACACCTGAGCACCCATTCATCTGCGTGGAGTGGGGCTTCAAATCTCCCCACCACACAAGGTTGGGTTCCAGTATCCTGAGGGTGGGGTAGTTCCTCCAACTGACATCAGCGTCTTGGTTTGAATAGAATCCCTTTGCTTGTCTTCCCTGATGGTTTGCCTAGGCCAGTGTGTGGTTGAAAGTGGGATTTGGGATCTAAAACTAAGTATTAGCGTGTGCCTCTCCATGGGTAGTGGAGATGTTTAAACTACAACCCACAACTTGGGAATTACTGTGACCCCTGAAAAATGCGTGTGCTATGTTTCCCCACGTCCAGCACACACAGGAAGAAGTGTTCTGGTGTTCTGAGTGTGGGGAGGTTCCACCAACAGAGAGCAGCACCTGGGTTGTAATAGAATCCCTTAGCTTGACTTCCCTAAGTGTTTACCTAGGCCTAGTAGTAAGCGATGGTGGGGGATGGGCTCTAAAGCCAAGTATTAGCGAGTGCATCTCTGTGGGTAGTGGAGGGTTTTAAACTACTTCCCCAACCTTGGAACACCTGTGCCCCATAAAGATGCGTGGAATCTGTTTCCCCACCTCCAGCACACACACGGAGACGTGCTCAGGTATCCTGATTGTGGGGAGGCTCCTCCAAATGACAGCAGCGCCTGGGTTCTAAAAGAATCCCTTAGCTTGTCTTCCCTGATGGCATGCCTAGGCTGGAGAGTGGGGGAAAGTGGGGGTTGGGCTCTAAACCAAGTATAAGCGAGAGCCTATCCATGGGATGTGGGTTTTTAACCTACAACCCACAACCATGGAATAAATGTGCCCCCTGAAAGATGCTTTGACTGTTTCCCTACATCCAGCACACACACGAAGATGTGTTCTTGTATTCTGAGTGTGGGGAAGTTCCTCAAACGGACAGCAGCACCTGAATTCTATTAGGATCCCTTAGCTTCTGTTTCCTGAGTGTTCTTTTAGGCCAGGCCATGAGGGAAAGCTGGGGGTTGGGCTTGGAGGCCACGTAGCAGTGAGTGCCCCCTGATCCATTGAGGAAGTACTTAGAGGACTTCTCCCTAAAGGGAACACCTTTTCCTGCATTCATCTGGGTGCAGTGGGGCTGCACATCTCTCCCACACCTAAGAATGTGTTCTGGAATTCTGAGTGCAGGGAAGTTCCTCCAACTGACAGCAGCGCCTGGGTTCTAATTGAATCCCTTTGCTTGTCTTCCCTGATGGAAAGCCTAGGCGGGAGTGCGGAGGAAAGTGTGGTTTGGGCTCCAAAACCAAGTATTTGCGATGACCTCTCTATGGTTTGTGGAGGTGTTTAAACTACATCCCTATCCTGGGAACACCTGTGCCCCCATAAAGATCCGTGGAGTCTGTTTCCACACCTCCAGCACACACACGAACACTTGCACAGTTATCCTGAGAGTGGGCAGCCTCCTCCAACTGAGAGCAGGGCCTTGGTTCTTATAAAATCGCTTAACTTGTCTACCCTGTTTGGTTGCCTGATACGGAGTGCTGGGGAAAGGGTGGGTTGGGCTCTAAATCCAAGTATTAGCGAGTGCTTCTCCATGGGATTTGGAGGTTATTAACCAAAAGCCCACAACATGGGAATACCTGTGCTCCTTGAAAAAAGCGTGGACTCTGTATCCCCACCACCAGAACACACATGAAGAAGTTTTCTGCTATCCTGAGTGTGGGCTGGCAATTTCAGGTGACAGAAGCGGCTGGGTTCTAATAGAATCCCTTAGCTTGTAATCCCTGAGTGTTTCCCTAGGACTGACTCTGAGAGAAACCTGGGGGTTGGGCTTTGAGGCCAAATAGTAGCGAGTGTCCCCGATGGACTGAGGAAGTATTTAGATGAATTCTCCATAAAGGGAAACACCTGAGCACCCATTCATCTGCGTGGAGTGGGGCTTCAAATCTCCCCACCACACAAGGTTGGGTTCCAGTATCCTGAGGGTGGGGTAGTTCCTCCAACTGACATCAGCGTCTTGGTTTGAATAGAATCCCTTTGCTTGTCTTCCCTGATGGTTTGCCTAGGCCAGTGTGTGGTTGAAAGTGGGATTTGGGATCTAAAACTAAGTATTAGCGTGTGCCTCTCCATGGGTAGTGGAGATGTTTAAACTACAACCCACAACTTGGGAATTACTGTGACCCCTGAAAAATGCGTGTGCTATGTTTCCCCACGTCCAGCACACACAGGAAGAAGTGTTCTGGTGTTCTGAGTGTGGGGAGGTTCCACCAACAGAGAGCAGCACCTGGGTTGTAATAGAATCCCTTAGCTTGACTTCCCTAAGTGTTTACCTAGGCCTAGTAGTAAGCGATGGTGGGGGATGGGCTCTAAAGCCAAGTATTAGCGAGTGCATCTCTGTGGGTAGTGGAGGGTTTTAAACTACTTCCCCAACCTTGGAACACCTGTGCCCCATAAAGATGCGTGGAATCTGTTTCCCCACCTCCAGCACACACACGGAGAAGTGCTCAGGTATCCTGATTGTGGGGAGGCTCCTCCAAATGACAGCAGCGCCTGGGTTCTAAAAGAATCCCTTAGCTTGTCTTCCCTGATGGCATGCCTAGGCTGGAGAGTGGGGGAAAGTGGGGGTTGGGCTCTAAACCAAGTATAAGCGAGAGCCTATCCATGGGATGTGGGTTTTTAACCTACAACCCACAACCATGGAATAAATGTGCCCCCTGAAAGATGCTTTGACTGTTTCCCTACATCCAGCACACACACGAAGATGTGTTCTTGTATTCTGAGTGTGGGGAAGTTCCTCAAACGGACAGCAGCACCTGAATTCTATTAGGATCCCTTAGCTTCTGTTTCCTGAGTGTTCTTTTAGGCCAGGCCATGAGGGAAAGCTGGGGGTTGGGCTTGGAGGCCACGTAGCAGTGAGTGCCCCCTGATCCATTGAGGAAGTACTTAGAGGACTTCTCCCTAAAGGGAACACCTTTTCCTGCATTCATCTGGGTGCAGTGGGGCTGCACATCTCTCCCACACCTAAGAATGTGTTCTGGAATTCTGAGTGCAGGGAAGTTCCTCCAACTGACAGCAGCGCCTGGGTTCTAATTGAATCCCTTTGCTTGTCTTCCCTGATGGAAAGCCTAGGCGGGAGTGCGGGGGAAAGTGTGGTTTGGGCTCCAAAACCAAGTATTTGCGATGACCTCTCTATGGTTTGTGGAGGTGTTTAAACTACATCCCTATCCTGGGAACACCTGTGCCCCCATAAAGATCCGTGGAGTCTGTTTCCACACCTCCAGCACACACACGAACACTTGCACAGTTATCCTGAGAGTGGGCAGCCTCCTCCAACTGAGAGCAGGGCCTTGGTTCTTATAAAATCGCTTAACTTGTCTACCCTGTTTGGTTGCCTGATACGGAGTGCTGGGGAAAGGGTGGGTTGGGCTCTAAATCCAAGTATTAGCGAGTGCTTCTCCATGGGATTTGGAGGTTATTAACCAAAAGCCCACAACATGGGAATACCTGTGCTCCTTGAAAAAAGCGTGGACTCTGTATCCCCACCACCAGAACACACATGAAGAAGTTTTCTGCTATCCTGAGTGTGGGCTGGCAATTTCAGGTGACAGAAGCGGCTGGGTTCTAATAGAATCCCTTAGCTTGTAATCCCTGAGTGTTTCCCTAGGACTGACTCTGAGAGAAACCTGGGGGTTGGGCTTTGAGGCCAAATAGTAGCGAGTGTCCCCGATGGACTGAGGAAGTATTTAGATGAATTCTCCATAAAGGGAAACACCTGAGCACCCATTCATCTGCGTGGAGTGGGGCTTCAAATCTCCCCACCACACAAGGTTGGGTTCCAGTATCCTGAGGGTGGGGTAGTTCCTCCAACTGACATCAGCGTCTTGGTTTGAATAGAATCCCTTTGCTTGTCTTCCCTGATGGTTTGCCTAGGCCAGTGTGTGGTTGAAAGTGGGATTTGGGATCTAAAACTAAGTATTAGCGTGTGCCTCTCCATGGGTAGTGGAGATGTTTAAACTACAACCCACAACTTGGGAATTACTGTGACCCCTGAAAAATGCGTGTGCTATGTTTCCCCACGTCCAGCACACACAGGAAGAAGTGTTCTGGGGTTCTGAGTGTGGGGAGGTTCCACCAACAGAGAGCAGCACCTGGGTTGTAATAGAATCCCTTAGCTTGACTTCCCTAAGTGTTTTCCTAGGCCTAGCAGTAAGCGATGGTGGGGGATGGGCTCTAAAGCCAAGTATTAGCGAGTGCATCTCTGTGGGTAGTGGAGGGTTTTAAACTACTTCCCCAACCTTGGAACACCTGTGCCCCATAAAGATGCGTGGAATCTGTTTCCCCACCTCCAGCACACACACGGAGACGTGCTCAGGTATCCTGATTGTGGGGAGGCTCCTCCAAATGACAGCAGCGCCTGGGTTCTAAAAGAATCCCTTAGCTTGTCTTCCCTGATGGCATGCCTAGGCTGGAGAGTGGGGGAAAGTGGGGGTTGGGCTCTAAACCAAGTATAAGCGAGAGCCTATAAATCGGATGTGGGTTTTTAACCTACAACCCAAAACCATGGAATAAATGTGCCCCCTGAAAGATGCTTTGACTGTTTCCCTACATCCAGCACACACACGAAGATGTGTTCTTGTATTCTGAGTGTGGGGAAGTTCCTCAAACTGACAGCAGCACCTGAATTCTATTAGTATCCCTTAGCTTCTGTTCCCTGAGTGTTCTTTTAGGCCAGGCCATGAGGGAAAGCTGGGGGTTGGGCTTGGAGGCCACGTAGCAGTGAGTGCCCCCTGATCCATTGAGGAAGTACTTAGAGGACTTCTCCATAAAGGGAACACCTTTTCCTGCATTCATCTGGGTGCAGTGGGTCTGCACAACTCTCCCACACCTAAGAATGTGTTCTGGAATTCTGAGTGCAGGAAAGTTCCTCCAACTGACAGCAGCACCTGGGTTCTAATTGAATCCCTTTGCTTGTCTTCCCTGATGGAAAGCCTAGGCGGGAGTGCGGGGGAAAGTGTGGTTTGGGCTCCAAAACCAAGTATTTGCGATGACCTCTCTATGGTTTGTGGAGGTGTTTAAACTACATCCCTATCCTGGGAACACCTGTGCCCCCATAAAGATCCGTGGAGCCTGTTTCCACACCTCCAGCACACACACGAACCCTTGCACCGTTATCCTGAGAGTGGGCAGCCTCCTCCAACTGAGAGCAGGGCCTTGGTTCTTATAAAATCGCTTAACTTGTCTACCCTGTTTGGTTGCCTGATACGGAGTGCTGGGGAAAGGGTGGGTTGGGCTCTAAATCCAAGTATTAGCGAATGCTTCTCCATGGGATTTGGAGGTTATTAACCAAAAGCCCACAACATGGGAATACCTGTGCTCCTTGAAAAAAGTGTGGACTCTGTATCCCCACCACCAGAACACACATGAAGAAGTTTTCTGCTATCCTGAGTGTGGGCTGGCAATTTCAGGTGACAGAAGCGGCTGGGTTCTAATAGAATCCTTTAGCTTGTAATCCCTGAGTGTTTCCCTAGGACTGACTCTGAGAGAAACCTGGGGGTTGGGCTTTGAGGCCAAATAGTAGCGAGTGTCCCCGATGGACTGAGGAAGTATTTAGATGAATTCTCCATAAAGGGAAACACCTGAGCACCCATTCATCTGCGTGGAGTGGGGCTTCAAATCTCCCCACCACACAAGGTTGGGTTCCAGTATCCTGAGGGTGGGGTAGTTCCTCCAACTGACATCAGTGTCTTGGTTTGAATAGAATCCCTTTGCTTGTCTTCCCTGATGGTTTGCCTAGGCCAGTGTGTGGTTGAAAGTGGGATTTGGGATCTAAAACTAAGTATTAGCGTGTGCCTCTCCATGGGTAGTGGAGATGTTTAAACTACAACCCACAACTTGGGAATTACTGTGACCCCTGAAAAATGCGTGTGCTATGTTTCCCCACGTCCAGCACACACAGGAAGAAGTGTTCTGGGGTTCTGAGTGTGGGGAGGTTCCACCAACAGAGAGCAGCACCTGGGTTGTAATAGAATCCCTTAGCTTGACTTCCCTAAGTGTTTACCTAGGCCTAGTAGTAAGCGATGGTGGGGGATGGGCTCTAAAGCCAAGTATTAGCGAGTGCATCTCTGTGGGTAGTGGAGGGTTTTAAACTACTTCCCCAACCTTGGAACACCTGTGCCCCATAAAGATGCGTGGAATCTGTTTCCCCACCTCCAGCACACACACGGAGACGTGCTCAGGTATCCTGATTGTGGGGAGGCTCCTCCAAATGACAGCAGCGCCTGGGTTCTAAAAGAATCCCTTAGCTTGTCTTCCCTGATGGCATGCCTAGGCTGGAGAGTGGGGGAAAGTGGGGGTTGGGCTCTAAACCAAGTATAAGCGAGAGCCTATCCATGGGATGTGGGTTTTTAACCTACAACCCACAACCATGGAATAAATGTGCCCCCTGAAAGATGCTTTGACTGTTTCCCTACATCCAGCACACACACGAAGATGTGTTCTGGTATTCTGAGTGTGGGGAAGTTCCTCAAACTGACAGCAGCACCTGGATTCCATTAGTATCCTTTAGCTTCTGTTCCCTGAGTGTTCTCTTAGACCAGGCCATGAGGGAAAGCTGGGGGTTGGGCTTGGAGGCCACGTAGCAGTGAGTGCCCCCTGATCCATTGAGGAAGTACTTAGAGGACTTCTCCGTAAACATAACACCTTTTCCTCCATTCATCTGGGTGCAGTGGGGCTGCACATCTCTCCCACACCTAAGAATGTGTTCTGGAATTCTGAGTGCAGGGAAGTTCCTCCAACTGACAGCAGCGCCTGGGTTCTAATTGAATCCCTTTGCTTGTCTTCCCTGATGGAAAGCCTAGGCGGGAGTGCGGGGGAAAGTGTGGTTTGGGCTCCAAAACCAAGTATTTGCGATGACCTCTCTATGGTTTGTGGAGGTGTTTAAACTACATCCCTATCCTGGGAACACCTGTGCCCCCATAAAGATCCGTGGAGTCTGTTTCCACACCTCCAGCACACACACGAACACTTGCACAGTTATCCTGAGAGTGGGCAGCCTCCTCCAACTGAGAGCAGGGCCTTGGTTCTTATAAAATCGCTTAACTTGTCTACCCTGTTTGGTTGCCTGATATGGAGTGCTGGGGAAAGGGTGGGTTGGGCTCTAAATCCAAGTATTAGCGAGTGCTTCTCCATGGGATTTGGAGGTTATTAACCAAAAGCCCACAACATGGGAATACCTGTGCTCCTTGAAAAAAGCGTGGACTCTGTATCCCCACCACCAGAACACACATGAAGAAGTTTTCTGCTATCCTGAGTGTGGGCTGGCAATTTCAGGTGACAGAAGCGGCTGGGTTCTAATAGAATCCCTTAGCTTGTAATCCCTGAGTGTTTCCCTAGGACTGACTCTGAGAGAAACCTGGGGGTTGGGCTTTGAGGCCAAATAGTAGCGAGTGTCCCCGATGGACTGAGGAAGTATTTAGATGAATTCTCCATAAAGGGAAACACCTGAGCACCCATTCATCTGCGTGGAGTGGGGCTTCAAATCTCCCCACCACACAAGGTTGGGTTCCAGTATCCTGAGGGTGGGGTAGTTCCTCCAACTGACATCAGCGTCTTGGTTTGAATAGAATCCCTTTGCTTGTCTTCCCTGATGGTTTGCCTAGGCCAGTGTGTGGTTGAAAGTGGGATTTGGGATCTAAAACTAAGTATTAGCGTGTGCCTCTCCATGGGTAGTGGAGATGTTTAAACTACAACCCACAACTTGGGAATTACTGTGACCCCTGAAAAATGCGTGTGCTATGTTTCCCCACGTCCTGCACACACAGGAAGAAGTGTTCTGGGGTTCTGAGTGTGGGGAGGTTCCTCCAACAGACAGCAGCACCTGGGTTGTAATAGAATCCCTTAGCTTGACTTCCCTAAGTGTTTTCCTAGGCCTAGCAGTAAGCGATGGTGGGGGATGGGCTCTAAAGCCAAGTATTAGCGAGTGCATCTCTGTGGGTAGTGGAGGGTTTTAAACTACTTCCCCAACCTTGGAACACCTGTGCCCCATAAAGATGCGTGGAATCTGTTTCCCCACCTCCAGCACACCCACGGAGACGTGCTCAGGTATCCTGATTGTGGGGAGGCTCCTCCAAATGACAGCAGCGCCTGGGTTCTAAAAGAATCCCTTAGCTTGTCTTCCCTGATGGCATGCCTAGGCTGGAGAGTGGGGGAAAGTGGGGGTTGGGCTCTAAACCAAGTATAAGCGAGAGCCTATCCATGGGATGTGGGTTTTTAACCTACAACCCACAACCATGGAATAAATGTGCCCCCTGAAAGATGCTTTGACTGTTTCCCTAAATCCAGCACACACACGAAGATGTGTTCTGGTATTCTGAGTGTGGGGAAGTTCCTCAAACTGACAGCAGCACCTGGATTCCATTAGTATCCTTTAGCTTCTGTTCCCTGAGTGTTCTCTTAGACCAGGCCATGAGGGAAAGCTGGGGGTTGGGCTTGGAGGCCACGTTGCAGTGAGTGCCCCCTGATCCATTGAGGAAGTATTTAGAGGACTTCTCCATAAAGGGAACACCTTTTCCTGCATTCATCTGGGTGCAGTGGGGCTGCACATCTCTCCCACACCTAAGAATGTGTTCTGGAATTCTGAGTGCATGGAAGTTCCTCCAACTGACAGCAGCGCCTGGGTTCTAATTGAATCCCTTTGCTTGTCTTCCCTGATGGAAAGCCTAGGCGGGAGTGCGGGGGAAAGTGTGGTTTGGGCTCCAAAACCAAGTATTTGCGATGACCTCTCTATGGTTTGTGGAGGTGTTTAAACTACATCCCTATCCTGGGAACACCTGTGCCCCCATAAAGATCCGTGGAGTCTGTTTCCACACCTCCAGCACACACACGAACACTTGCACAGTTATCCTGAGAGTGGGCAGCCTCCTCCAACTGAGAGCAGGGCCTTGGTTCTTATAAAATCGCTTAACTTGTCTACCCTGTTTGGTTGCCTGATACGGAGTGCTGGGGAAAGGGTGGGTTGGGCTCTAAATCCAAGTATTAGCGAGTGCTTCTCCATGGGATTTGGAGGTTATTAACCAAAAGCCCACAACATGGGAATACCTGTGCTCCTTGAAAAAAGCGTGGACTCTGTATCCCCACCACCAGAACACACATGAAGAAGTTTTCTGCTATCCTGAGTGTGGGCTGGCAATTTCAGGTGACAGAAGCGGCTGGGTTCTAATAGAATCCCTTAGCTTGTAATCCCTGAGTGTTTCCCTAGGACTGACTCTGAGAGAAACCTGGGGGTTGGGCTTTGAGGCCAAATAGTAGCGAGTGTTCCCGATGGACTGAGGAAGTATTTAGATGAATTCTCCATAAAGGGAAACACCTGAGCACCCATTCATCTGCGTGGAGTGGGGCTTCAAATCTCCCCACCACACAAGGTTGGGTTCCAGTACCCTGAGGGTGGGGTAGTTCCTCCAACTGACATCAGCCTCTTGGTTTGAATAGAATCCCTTTGCGTGTCTTCCCTGATGGTTTGCCTAGGCCAGTGTGTGGTTGAAAGTGGGATTTGGGATCTAAAACTAAGTATTAGCGTGTGCCTCTCCATGGGTAGTGGAGATGTTTAAACTACAACCCACAACTTGGGAATTACTGTGACCCCTGAAAAATGCGTGTGCTATGTTTCCCCACGTCCAGCACACACAGGAAGAAGTGTTCTGGGGTTCTGAGTGTGGGGAGGTTCCTCCAACAGACAGCAGCACCTGGGTTGTAATAGAATCCCTTCGCTTGACTTCCCTAAGTGTTTTCCTAGGCCTAGCAGTAAGCGATGGTGGGGGATGGGCTCTAAAGCCAAGTATTAGCGAGTGCATCTCTGTGGGTAGTGGAGGGTTTTAAACTACTTCCCCAACCTTGGAACACCTGTGCCCCATAAAGATGCGTGGAATCTGTTTCCCCACCTCCAGCACACACACGGAGACGTGCTCAGGTATCCTGATTGTGGGGAGGCTCCTCCAAATGACAGCAGCGCCTGGGTTCTAAAAGAATCCCTTAGCTTGTCTTCCCTGATGGCATGCCTAGGCTGGAGAGTGGGGGAAAGTGGGGGTTGGGCTCTAAACCAAGTATAAGCGAGAGCCTATAAATGGGATGTGGGTTTTTAACCTACAACCCACAACCATGGAATAAATGTGCCCCCTGAAAGATGCTTTGACTGTTTCCCTACATCCAGCACACACACGAAGATGTGTTCTTGTATTCTGAGTGTGGATACGTTCCTCAAACTGACAGCAGCACCTGAATTCTATTAGGATCCCTTAGCTTCTGTTCCCTGAGTGTTCTTTTAGGCCAGGCCACGAGGGAAAGCTGGGGGTTGGGCTTGGAGGCCACGTAGTAGTGAGTGCCCCCTGATCCATTGAGGAAGTACTTAGAGGACTTCTCCCTAAAGGGAACACATTTTCCTGCATTCATCTGGGTGCAGTGGGGCTGCACATCTCTCCCACACCTAAGAATGTGTTCTGGAATTCTGAGTGCAGGGAAGTTCCTCCAACTGACAGCAGCGCCTGGGTTCTAATTCAATTCCTTTGCTTGTCTTCCCTGATGGAAAGCCTAGGCGGGAGTGCGGGGGAAAGTGTGGTTTGGGCTCCAAAACCAAGTATTTGCGATGACCTCTCTATGGTTTGTGGAAGTGTTTAAACTACATCCCTAACCTGGGAACACCTGTGCCCCCATAAAGATCCGTGGAGTCTGTTTCCACACCTCCAGCACACACACGAACACTTGCACAGTTATCCTGAGAGTGGGCAGCCTCCTCCAACTGAGAGCAGGGCCTTGGTTCTTATAAAATCGCTTAACTTGTCTACCCTGTTTGGTTGCCTGATACGGAGTGCTGGGGAAAGGGTGGGTTGGGCTCTAAATCCAAGTATTAGCGAGTGCTTCTCCATGGGATTTGGAGGTTATTAACCAAAAGCCCACAACATGGGAATACCTGTGCTCCTTGAAAAAAGCGTGGACTCTGTATCCCCACCACCAGAACACACATGAAGAAGTTTTCTGCTATCCTGAGTGTGGGCTGGCAATTTCAGGTGACAGAAGCGGCTGGGTTCTAATAGAATCCCTTAGCTTGTAATCCCTGAGTGTTTCCCTAGGACTGACTCTGAGAGAAACCTGGGGGTTGGGCTTTGAGGCCAAATAGTAGTGAGTGTCCCCGATGGACTGAGGAAGTATTTAGATGAATTCTCCATACAGGGAAACACCTGAGCACCCATTCATCTGCGTGGAGTGGGGCTTCAAATCTCCCCACCACACAAGGTTGGGTTCCAGTATCCTGAGGTTGGGGTAGTTCCTCCAACTGACATCAGCCTCTTGGTTTGAATAGAATCCCTTTGCGTGTCTACCCTGATGGTTTGCCTAGGCCAGTGTGTGGTTGAAAGTGGGATTTGGGATCTAAAACTAAGTATTAGCGTGTGCCTCTCCATGGGTAGTGGAGATGTTTAAACTACAACCCACAACTTGGGAATTACTGTGACCCCTGAAAAATGCGTGTGCTATGTTTCCCCACGTCCAGCACACACAGGAAGAAGTGTTCTGGGGTTCTGAGTGTGGGGAGGTTCCTCCAACAGACAGCAGCACCTGGGTTGTAATAGAATCCCTTAGCTTGACTTCCCTAAGTGTTTTCCTAGGCCTAGCAGTAAGCGATGGTGGGGGATGGGCTCTAAAGCCAAGTATTAGCGAGTGCATCTCTGTGGGTAGTGGAGGGTTTTAAACTACTTCCCCAACCTTGGAACACCTGTGCCCCATAAAGATGCGTGGAATCTGTTTCCCAACCTCCAGCACACACACGGAGACGTGCTCAGGTATCCTGATTGTGGGGAGGCTCCTCCAAATGACAGCAGCGCCTGGGTTCTAAAAGAATCCCTTAGCTTGTCTTCCCTGATGGCATGCCTAGGCTGGAGAATGGGGGAAGGTGGGGGTTGGGCTCTAAACCAAGTATAAGCGAGAGCCTATAAATGGGATGTGGGTTTTTAACCTACAACCCACAACCATGGAATAAATGTGCCCCCTGAAAGATGCTTTGACTGTTTCCCTACATCCAGCACACACACGAAGATGTGTTCTTGTATTCTGAGTGTGGGGAAGTTCCTCAAACTGACAGCAGCACCTGAATTCTATTAGGATCCCTTAGCTTCTGTTTCCTGAGTGTTCTTTTAGGCCAGGCCATGAGGGAAAGCTGGGGGTTGGGCTTGGAGGCCACGTAGCAGTGAGTGCCCCCTGATCCATTGAGGAAGTACTTAGAGGACTTCTCCCTAAAGGGAACACCTTTTCCTGCATTCATCTGGGTGCAGTGAGGCTGCACATCTCTCCCACACCTAAGAATGTGTTCTGGAATTCTGAGTGCAGGGAAGTTCCTCCAACTGACAGCAGCGCCTGGGTTCTAATTCAATTCCTTTGCTTGTCTTCCCTGATGGAAAGCCTAGGCGGGAGTGCGGGGGAAAGTGTGGTTTGGGCTCCAAAACCAAGTATTTGCGATGACTTCTCTATGGTTTGTGGAGGTGTTTAAACTACATCCCTAACCTAGGAACACCTGTGCCCCCATAAAGATCCGTGGAGTCTGTTTCCACACCTCCAGCACACACACGGAGACGTGCTCAGGTATCCTGATTGTGGGGAGGCTCCTCCAAATGACAGCAGCGCCTGGGTTCTAAAAGAATCCCTTAGCTTGTCTTCCCTGATGGCATGCCTAGGCTGGAGAGTGGGGGAAAGTGGGGGTTGGGCTCTAAACCAAGTATAAGCGAGAGCCTATCCATGGGATGTGGGTTTTTAACCTACAACCCACAACCATGGAATAAATGTGCCCCCTGAAAGATGCTTTGACTGTTTCCCTACATCCAGCACACACACGAAGATGTGTTCTGGTATTCTGAGTGTGGGGAAGTTCCTCAAACTGACAGCAGCACCTGGATTCTTTTAGTATCCATTAGCTTCTGTTCCCTGAGTGTTCTTTTAGACCAGGCCATGAGGGAAAGCTGGGGGTTGTGCTTGGAGGCCACATAGCAGTGAGTGCCCCCTGATCCATTGAGGAAGTACTTAGAGGACTTCTCCCTAAAGGGAACACATTTTCCTCCATTCATCTGGGTGCAGTGGGGCTGCACATCTCTCCCACACCTAAGAATGTGTTCTGGAATTCTGAGTGCAGGGAAGTTCCTCCAACTGACAGCAGCGCCTGGGTTCTAATTGAATCCCTTTGCTTGTCTTCCCTGATGGAAAGCCTAGGCGGGAGTGCGGGGGAAAGTGTGGTTTGGGCTCCAAAACCAAGTATTTGCGATGACCTCTCTATGGTTTGTGGAGGTGTTTAAACTACATCTCTAACCTGGGAACACCTGTGCCCCCATAAAGATCCGTGGAGTCTGTTTCCACACCTCCAGCACACACACGAACACTTGCACAGTTATCCTGAGAGTGGGCAGCCTCCTCCAACTGAGAGCAGGGCCTTGGTTCTTATAAAATCGCTTAACTTGTCTACCCTGTTTGGTTGCCTGATACGGAGTGCTGGGGAAAGGGTGGGTTGGGCTCTAAATCCAAGTATTAGCGAGTGCTTCTCCATGGGATTTGGAGGTTATTAACCAAAAGCCCACAACATGGGAATACCTGTGCTCCTTGAAAAAAGCGTGGACTCTGTATCCCCACCACCAGAACACACATGAAGAAGTTTTCTGCTATCCTGAGTGTGGGCTGGCAATTTCAGGTGACAGAAGCGGCTGGGTTCTAATAGAATCCCTTAGCTTGTAATCCCTGAGTGTTTCCCTAGGACTGACTCTGAGAGAAACCTGGGGGTTGGGCTTTGAGGCCAAATGGTAGCGAGTGTCCCCGATGGACTGAGGAATTATTTAGATGAATTCTCCATAAAGGGAAACACCTGAGCACCAATTCATCTGCGTGGAGTGGGGCTTCAAATCTCCCCACCACACAAGGTTTGGTTAAAGTTTCCTGAGGGTGGGGTAGTTCCTCCAACTGACATCAGCGTCTTGGTTTGAATAGAATCCCTTTGCTTGTCGTCCCTGATGGTTTGCCTAGGCCAGTGTGTGGTTGAAAGTGGGATTTGGGATCTAAAACTAAGTATTAGCGTGTGCCTCTCCATGGGTATTGGAGATGTTTAAACTACAACCCACAACTTGGGAATTACTGTGACCCCTGAAAAATGCGTGTGCTATGTTTCCCCACGTCCAGCACACACAGGAAGAAGTGTTCTGGGGTTGTGAGTGTGGGGAGGTTCCTCCAACAGACAGCAGCACCTGGGTTGTAATAGAATCCCTTAGCTTGACTTCCCTAAGTGTTTTCCTAGGCCTAGCAGTAAGCGATGGTGGGGGATGGGCTCTAAAGCCAAGTATTAGCGAGTGCATCTCTGTGGGTAGTGGAGGGTTTTAAACTACTTCCCCAACCTTGGAACACCTGTGCCCCATAAAGATGCGTGGAATCTGTTTCCCCACCTCCAGCACACACACGGAGACGTGCTCAGGTATCCTGATTGTGGGGAGGCTCCTCCAAATGACAGCAGCGCCTGGGTTCTAAAAGAATCCCTTAGCTTGTCTTCCCTGATGGCATGCCTAGGCTGGAGAGTGGGGGAAAGTGGGGGTTGGGCTCTAAACCAAGTATAAGCGAGAGCCTATCCATGGGATGTGGGTTTTTAACCTACAACCCACAACCATGGAATAAATGTGCCCCCTGAAAGATGCTTTGACTGTTTCCCTACATCCAGCACACACACGAAGATGTGTTCTGGTATTCTGAGTGTGGGGAAGTTCCTCAAACTGACAGCAGCACCTGGATTCCATCAGTATCCTTTAGCTTCTGTTCCCTGAGTGTTGTCTTAGACCAGGCCATGAGGGAAAGCTGGGGGTTGGGCTTGGAGGCCACGTTGCAGTGAGTGCCCCCTGATCCATTGAGGAAGTATTTAGAGGACTTCTCCATAAAGGGAACACCTTTTCCTGCATTCATCTGGGTGCAGTGGGGCTGCACATCTCTCCCACACCTAAGAATGTGTTCTGGAATTCTGAGTGCAGGGAAGTTCCTCCAACTGACAGCAGCGCCTGGGTTCTAATTGAATCCCTTTGCTTGTCTTCCCTGATGGAAAGCCTAGGCGGGAGTGCGGGGGAAAGTGTGGTTTGGGCTCCAAAACCAAGTATTTGCGATGACCTCTCTATGGTTTGTGGAGGTTTTTAAACTACATCTCTAACCTGGGAACACCTGTGCCCCCATAAAGATCCGTGGAGTCTGTTTCCACACCTCCAGCACACACACGAACACTTGCACAGTTATCCTGAGAGTGGGCAGCCTCCTCCAACTGAGAGCAGGGCCTTGGTTCTTATAAAATCGCTTAACTTGTCTACCCTGTTTGGTTGCCTGATACGGAGTGCTGGGGAAAGGGTGGGTTGGGCTCTAAATCCAAGTATTAGCGAGTGCTTCTCCATGGGATTTGGAGGTTATTAACCAAAAGCCCACAACATGGGAATACCTGTGCTCCTTGAAAAAAGCGTGGACTCTGTATCCCCACCACCAGAACACACATGAAGAAGTTTTCTGCTATCCTGAGTGTGGGCTGGCAATTTCAGGTGACAGAAGCGGCTGGGTTCTAATAGAATCCCTTAGCTTGTAATCCCTGAGTGTTTCCCTAGGACTGACTCTGAGAGAAACCTGGGGGTTGGGCTTTGAGGCCAAATGGTAGCGAGTGTCCCCGATGGACTGAGGAATTATTTAGATGAATTCTCCATAAAGGGAAACACCTGAGCACCAATTCATCTGCGTGGAGTGGGGCTTCAAATCTCCCCACCACACAAGGTTTGGTTAAAGTTTCCTGAGGGTGGGGTAGTTCCTCCAACTGACATCAGCGTCTTGGTTTGAATAGAATCCCTTTGCTTGTCGTCCCTGATGGTTTGCCTAGGCCAGTGTGTGGTTGAAAGTGGGATTTGGGATCTAAAACTAAGTATTAGCGTGTGCCTCTCCATGGGTATTGGAGATGTTTAAACTACAACCCACAACTTGGGAATTACTGTGACCCCTGAAAAATGCGTGTGCTATGTTTCCCCACGTCCAGCACACACAGGAAGAAGTGTTCTGGGGTTGTGAGTGTGGGGAGGTTCCTCCAACAGACAGCAGCACCTGGGTTGTAATAGAATCCCTTAGCTTGACTTCCCTAAGTGTTTTCCTAGGCCTAGCAGTAAGCGATGGTGGGGGATGGGCTCTAAAGCCAAGTATTAGCGAGTGCATCTCTGTGGGTAGTGGAGGGTTTTAAACTACTTCCCCAACCTTGGAACACCTGTGCCCCATAAAGATGCGTGGAATCTGTTTCCCCACCTCCAGCACACACACGGAGACGTGCTCAGGTATCCTGATTGTGGGGAGGCTCCTCCAAATGACAGCAGCGCCTGGGTTCTAAAAGAATCCCTTAGCTTGTCTTCCCTGATGGCATGCCTAGGCTGGAGAGTGGGGGAAAGTGGGGGTTGGGCTCTAAACCAAGTATAAGCGAGAGCCTATCCATGGGATGTGGGTTTTTAACCTACAACCCACAACCATGGAATAAATGTGCCCCCTGAAAGATGCTTTGACTGTTTCCCTACATCCAGCACACACACGAAGATGTGTTCTGGTATTCTGAGTGTGGGGAAGTTCCTCAAACTGACAGCAGCACCTGGATTCCATCAGTATCCTTTAGCTTCTGTTCCCTGAGTGTTGTCTTAGACCAGGCCATGAGGGAAAGCTGGGGGTTGGGCTTGGAGGCCACGTTGCAGTGAGTGCCCCCTGATCCATTGAGGAAGTATTTAGAGGACTTCTCCATAAAGGGAACACCTTTTCCTGCATTCATCTGGGTGCAGTGGGGCTGCACATCTCTCCCACACCTAAGAATGTGTTCTGGAATTCTGAGTGCAGGGAAGTTCCTCCAACTGACAGCAGCGCCTGGGTTCTAATTGAATCCCTTTGCTTGTCTTCCCTGATGGAAAGCCTAGGCGGGAGTGCGGGGGAAAGTGTGGTTTGGGCTCCAAAACCAAGTATTTGCGATGACCTCTCTATGGTTTGTGGAGGTGTTTAAACTACATCCCTATCCTGGGAACACCTGTGCCCCCATAAAGATCCGTGGAGTCTGTTTCCACACCTCCAGCACACACACGAACACTTGCACAGTTATCCTGAGAGTGGGCAGCCTCCTCCAACTGAGAGCAGGGCCTTGGTTCTTATAAAATCGCTTAACTTGTCTACCCTGTTTGGTTGCCTGATACGGAGTGCTGGGGAAAGGGTGGGTTGGGCTCTAAATCCAAGTATTAGCGAGTGCTTCTCCATGGGATTTGGAGGTTATTAACCAAAAGCCCACAACCTGGGAATACCTGTGCTCCTTGAAAAAAGCGTGGACTCTGTATCCCCACCACCAGAACACACATGAAGAAGTTTTCTGCTATCCTGAGTGTGGGCTGGCAATTTCAGGTGACAGAAGCGGCTGGGTTCTAATAGAATCCCTTAGCTTGTAATCCCTGAGTGTTTCCCTAGGACTGACTCTGAGAGAAACCTGGGGGTTGGGCTTTGAGGCCAAATAGTAGCGAGTGTCCCCGATGGACTGAGGAAGTATTTAGATGAATTCTCCATAAAGGGAAACACCTGAGCACCCATTCATCTGCGTGGAGTGGGGCTTCAAATCTCCCCACCACACAAGGTTGGGTTCCAGTATCCTGAGGGTGGGGTATTTCCTCCAACTGACATCAGCGTCTTGGTTTGAATAGAATCCCTTTGCTTGTCTTCCCTGATGGTTTGCCTAGGCCAGTGTGTGGTTGAAAGTGGGATTTGGGATCTAAAACTAAGTATTAGCGTGTGCCTCTCCATGGGTAGTGGAGATGTTTAAACTACAACCCACAACTTGGGAATTACTGTGACCCCTGAAAAATGCGTGTGCTATGTTTCCCCACGTCCTGCACACACAGGAAGAAGTGTTCTGGGGTTCTGAGTGTGGGGAGGTTCCTCCAACAGACAGCAGCACCTGGGTTGTAATAGAATCCCTTAGCTTGACTTCCCTAAGTGTTTTCCTAGGCCTAGCAGTAAGCGATGGTGGGGGATGGGCTCTAAAGCCAAGTATTAGCGAGTGCATCTCTGTGGGTAGTGGAGGGTTTTAAACTACTTCCCCAACCTTGGAACACCTGTGCCCCATAAAGATGCGTGGAATCTGTTTCCCCACCTCCAGCACACCCACGGAGACGTGCTCAGGTATCCTGATTGTGGGGAGGCTCCTCCAAATGACAGCAGCGCCTGGGTTCTAAAAGAATCCCTTAGCTTGTCTTCCCTGATGGCATGCCTAGGCTGGAGAGTGGGGGAAAGTGGGGGTTGGGCTCTAAACCAAGTATAAGCGAGAGCCTATCCATGGGATGTGGGTTTTTAACCTACAACCCACAACCATGGAATAAATGTGCCCCCTGAAAGATGCTTTGACTGTTTCCCTACATCCAGCACACACACGAAGATATGTTCTGGTATTCTGAGTGTGGGGAAGTTCCTCAAACTGACAGCAGCACCTGGATTCCATTAGTATCCTTTAGCTTCTGTTCCCTGAGTGTTCTCTAAGACCAGGCCATGAGGGAAAGCTGGGGGTTGGGCTTGGAGGCCACGTAGCAGTGAGTGCCCCCTGATCCATTGAGGAAGTACTTAGAGGACTTCTCCCTAAACAGAACACCTTTTCCTGCATTCATCTGGGTGCAGTGGGGCTGCACATCTCTCCCACACCTAAGAATGTGTTCTGGAATTCTGAGTGCAGGGAAGTTCCTCCAACTGACAGCAGCGCCTGGGTTCTAATTGAATCCCTTTGCTTGTCTTCCCTGATGGAAAGCCTAGGCGGGAGTGCGGGGGAAAGTGTGGTTTGGGCTCCAAAACCAAGTATTTGCGATGACCTCTCTATGCTTTGTGGAGGTGTTTAAACTACATCCCTAACCTGGGAACACCTGTGCCCCTATAAAGATACGTGGAGTCTGTTTCCACACCTCCAGCACACACACGAACACTTGCACAGTTATCCTGGGAGTGGGCAGCCTCCTCCAACTGAGAGCAGGGCCTTGGTTCTTATAAAATCGCTTAACTTGTCTACCCTGTTTGGTTGCCTGATACGGAGTGCTGGGGAAAGGGTGGGTTGGGCTCTAAATCCAAGTATTAGCGAGTGCTTCTCCATGGGATTTGGAGGTTATTAACCAAAAGCCCACAACATGGGAATACCTCTGCTCCTTGAAAAAAGCGTGGACTCTGTATCCCCACCACCAGAACACACATGAAGAAGTTTTCTGCTATCCTGAGTGTGGGCTGGCAATTTCAGGTGACAGAAGCGGCTGGGTTCTAATAGAATCCCTTAGCTTGTAATCCCTGAGTGTTTCCCTAGGACTGACTCTGAGAGAAACCTGGGGGTTGGGCTTTGAGGCCAAATAGTAGTGAGTGTTCCCGATGGACTGAGGAAGTATTTAGATGAATTCTCCATAAAGGGAAACACCTGAGCACCCATTCATCTGCGTGGAGTGGGGCTTCAAATCTCCCCACCACACAAGGTTGGGTTCCAGTACCCTGAGGGTGGGGTAGTTCCTCAAACTGACATCAGCCTCTTGGTTTGAATAGAATCCATTTGCGTGTCTTCCCTGATGGTTTGCCTAGGCCAGTGTGTGGTTGAAAGTGGGATTTGGGATCTAAAACTAAGTATTAGCGTGTGCCTCTCCATGGGTAGTGGAGATGTTTAAACTACAACCCACAACTTGGGAATTACTGTGACCCCTGAAAAATGCGTGTGCTATGTTTCCCCACGTCCAGCACACACAGGAAGAAGTGTTCTGGGTTTCTGAGTGTGGGGAGGTTCCTCCAACAGACAGCAGCACCTGGGTTGTAATAGAATCCCTTAGCTTGACTTCCCTAAGTGTTTTCCTAGGCCTAGCAGTAAGCGATGGTGGGGGATGGGCTCTAAAGCCAAGTATTAGCGAGTGCATCTCTGTGGGTAGTGGAGGGTTTTAAACTACTTCCCCAACCTTGGAACACCTGTGCCCCATAAAGATGCGTGGAATCTGTTTCCCCACCTCCAGCACACACACGGAGACGTGCTCAGGTATCCTGATTGTGGGGAGGCTCCTCCAAATGACAGCAGCGCCTGGGTTCTAAAAGAATCCCTTAGCTTGTCTTCCCTGATGGCATGCCTAGGCTGGAGAGTGGGGGAAAGTGGGGGTTGGGCTCTAAACCAAGTATAAGCGAGAGCCTATCCATGGGATGTGGGTTTTTAACCTACAACCCACAACCATGGAATAAATGTGCCCCCTGAAAGATGCTTTGACTGTTTCCCTACATCCAGCACACACACGAAGATGTGTTCTGGTATTCTGAGTGTGGGGAAGTTCCTCAAACTGACAGCAGCACCTGAATTCTATTAGGTTCCCTTAGCTTCTGTTTCCTGAGTGTTCTTTTAGGCCAGGCCATGAGGGAAAGCTGGGGGTTGGGCTTGGAGGCCACGTAGCAGTGAGTGCCCCCTGATCCATTGAGGAAGTACTTAGAGGACTTCTCCCTAAAGGGAACACCTTTTCCTGCATTCATCTGGGTGCAGTGGGGCTGCACATCTCTACCACACCTAAGAATGTGTTCTGGAATTCTGAGTGCAGGGAAGTTCCTCCAACTGACAGCAGCGCCTGGGTTCTAATTGAATCCCTTTGCTTGTCTTCCCTGATGGAAAGCCTAGGCGGGAGTGCGGGGGAAAGTGTGGTTTGGGCTCCAAAACCAAGTATTTGCGATGACCTCTCTATGGTTTGTGGAGGTGTTTAAATTACATCCCTATCCTGGGAACACCTGTGCCCCCATAAAGATCCGTGGAGTCTGTTTCCACACCTCCAGCACACACACGAACACTTGCACAGTTATCCTGAGAGTGGGCAGCCTCCTCCAACTGAGAGCAGGGCCTTGGTTCTTATAAAATCGCTTAACTTGTCTACCCTGTTTGGTTGCCTGATACGGAGTGCTGGGGAAAGGGTGGGTTGGGCTCTAAATCCAAGTATTAGCGAGTGCTTCTCCATGGGATTTGGAGGTTATTAACCAAAAGCCCACAACATGGGAATACCTGTGCTCCTTGAAAAAAGCGTGGACTCTGTATCCCCACCACCAGAACACACATGAAGAAGTTTTCTGCTATCCTGAGTGTGGGCTGGCAATTTCAGGTGACAGAAGCGGCTGGGTTCTAATAGAATCCCTTAGCTTGTAATCCCTGAGTGTTTCCCTAGGACTGACTCTGAGAGAAACCTGGGGTTTGGGCTTTGAGGCCAAATAGTAGCGAGTGTCCCCGATGGACTGAGGAAGTATTTAGATGAATTCTCCATAAAGGGAAACACCTGAGCACCCATTCATCTGCGTGGAGTGGGGCTTCAAATCTCCCCACCACACAAGGTTGGGTTCCAGTATCCTGAGGGTGGGGTAGTTCCTCCAACTGACATCAGCGTCTTGGTTTGAATAGAATCCCTTTGCTTGTCTTCCCTGATGGTTTGCCTAGGCCAGTGTGTGGTTGAAAGTGGGATTTGGGATCTAAAACTAAGTATTAGCGTGTGCCTCTCCATGGGTAGTGGAGATGTTTAAACTACAACCCACAACTTGGGAATTACTGTGACCCCTGAAAAATGCGTGTGCTATGTTTCCCCACGTCCAGCACACACAGGAAGAAGTGTTCTGGGGTTCTGAGTGTGGGGAGGTTCCTCCAACAGACAGCAGCACCTGGGTTGTAATAGAATCCCTTAGCTTGACTTCCCTAAGTGTTTTCCTAGGCCTAGCAGTAAGCAATGGTGGGGGATGGGCTCTAAAGCCAAGTATTAGCGAGTGCATCTCTGTGGGTAGTGGAGGGTTTTAAACTACTTCCCCAACCTTGGAACACCTGTGCCCCATAAAGATGCGTGGAATCTGTTTCCCCACCTCCAGCACACACACGGAGACGTGCTCAGGTATCCTGATTGTGGGGAGGCTCCTCCAAATGACAGCAGCGCCTGGGTTCTAAAAGAATCCCTTAGCTTGTCTTCCCTGATGGCATGCCTAGGCTGGAGAGTGGGGGAAAGTGGGGGTTGGGCTCTAAACCAAGTATAAGCGAGAGCCTATCCATGGGATGTGGGTTTTTAACCTACAACCCACAACCATGGAATAAATGTGCCCCCTGAAAGATGCTTTGACTGTTTCCCTACATCCAGCACACACACGAAGATGTGTTCTGGTATTCTGAGTGTGGGGAAGTTCCTCAAACTGACAGTAGCACCTGGATTCTATTAGTATCCCTTAGCTTCTGTTCCCTGAGTGTTCTTTTAGGCCAGGCCATGAGGGAAAGCTGGGGGTTGGGCTTGGAGGCCACGTAACAATGAGTGCCCCCTGATCCATTGAGGAAGTACTTAGAGGACTTCTCCCTAAAGGGAACAACTTTTCCTGCATTCATCTGGGTGCAGTGGGGCTGCACATCTCTCCCACACCTAAGAATGTGTTCTGGAATTCTGAGTGAAGGGAAGTTCCTCCAACTGACAGCAGCGCCTGGGTTCTAATTGAATTCCTTTGCTTGTCTTCCCTGATGGAAAGTCTAGGCGGGAGTGCGGGGGAAAGTGTGGTTTGGGCTCCAAAACCAAGTATTTGCGATGACCTCTCTATGGTTTGTGGAGGTGTTTAAACTACATCCCTAACCTGGGAACACCTGTGCCCCCATAAATATCCGTGGAGTCTGTTTCCACACCTCCAGCACACACACGAACACTTGCACAGTTATCCTGAGAGTGGGCAGCCTCCTCCAACTGAGAGCAGGGCCTTGGTTCTTATAAAATCGCTTAACTTGTCTACCCTGTTTGGTTGCCTGATACGGAGTGCTGGGGAAAGGGTGGGTTGGGCTCTAAATCCAAGTATTAGCGAGTGCTTCTCCATGGGATTTGGAGGTTATTAACCAAAAGCCCACAACATGGGAATACCTGTGCTCCTTGAAAAAAGCGTGGACTCTGTATCCCCACCACCAGAACACACATGAAGAAGTTTTCTGCTATCCTGAGTGTGGGCTGGCAATTTCAGGTGACAGAAGCGGCTGGGTTCTAATAGAATCCCTTAGCTTGTAATCCCTGAGTGTTTCCCTAGGACTGACTCTGAGAGAAACCTGGGGGTTGGGCTTTGAGGCCAAATGGTAGCGAGTGTCCCCGATGGACTGAGGAATTATTTAGATGAATTCTCCATAAAGGGAAACACCTGAGCACCAATTCATCTGCGTGGAGTGGGGCTTCAAATCTCCCCACCACACAAGGTTTGGTTAAAGTTTCCTGAGGGTGGGGTATTTCCTCCAACTGACATCAGCGTCTTGGTTTGAATAGAATCCCTTTGCTTGTCTTCCCTGATGGTTTGCCTAGGCCAGTGTGTGGTTGAAAGTGGGATTTGGGATCTAAAACTAAGTATTAGAGTGTGCCTCTCCATGGGTATTGGAGATGTTTAAACTACAACCCACAACTTGGGAATTACTGTGACCCCTGAAAAATGCGTGTGCTATGTTTCCCCACGTCCAGCACACACAGGAAGAAGTGTTCTGGGGTTGTGAGTGTGGGGAGGTTCCTCCAACAGACAGCAGCACCTGGGTTGTAATAGAATCTCTTAGCTTGACTTCCCTAAGTGTTTTCCTAGGCCTAGCAGTAAGCGATGGTGGGGGATGGGCTCTAAAGCCAAGTATTAGCGAGTGCATCTCTGTGGGTAGTGGAGGGTTTTAAACTACTTCCCCAACCTTGGAACACCTGTGCCCCATAAAGATGCGTGGAATCTGTTTCCCCACCTCCAGCACACACACGGAGACGTGCTCAGGTATCCTGATTGTGGGGAGGCTCCTCCAAATGACAGCAGCGCCTGGGTTCTAAAAGAATCCCTTAGCTTGTCTTCCCTGATGGCATGCCTAGGCTGGAGAGTGGGGGAAAGTGGGGGTTGGGCTCTAAACCAAGTATAAGCGAGAGCCTATCCATGGGATGTGGGTTTTTAACCTACAACCCACAACCATGGAATAAATGTGCCCCCTGAAAGATGCTTTGACTGTTTCCCTACATCCAGCACACACACGAAGATGTGTTCTGGTATTCTGAGTGTGGGGAAGTTCCTCAAACTGACAGCAGCACCTGGATTCCATCAGTATCCTTTAGCTTCTGTTCCCTGAGTGTTGTCTTAGACCAGGCCATGAGGGAAAGCTGGGGGTTGGGCTTGGAGGCCAAGTTGCAGTGAGTGCCCCCTGATCCATTGAGGAAGTATTTAGAGGACTTCTCCATAAAGGGAACACCTTTTCCTGCATTCATCTGGGTGCAGTGGGGCTGCACATCTCTCCCACACCTAAGAATGTGTTCTGGAATTCTGAGTGCAGGGAAGTTCCTCCAACTGACAGCAGCGCCTGGGTTCTAATTGAATCCCTTTGCTTGTCTTCCCTGATGGAAAGCCTAGGCGGGAGTGCGGGGGAAAGTGTGGTTTGGGCTCCAAAACCAAGTATTTGCGATGACCTCTCTATGGTTTGTGGAGGTGTTTAAACTACATCCCTATCCTGGGAACACCTGTGCCCCCATAAAGATCCGTGGAGTCTGTTTCCACACCTCCAGCACACACACGAACACTTGCACAGTTATCCTGAGAGTGGGCAGCCTCCTCCAACTGAGAGCAGGGCCTTGGTTCTTATAAAATCGCTTAACTTGTCTACCCTGTTTGGTTGCCTGATACGGAGTGCTGGGGAAAGGGTGGGTTGGGCTCTAAATCCAAGTATTAGCGAGTGCTTCTCCATGGGATTTGGAGGTTATTAACCAAAAGCCCACAACATGGGAATACCTGTGCTCCTTGAAAAAAGCGTGGACTCTGTATCCCCACCACCAGAACACACATGAAGAAGTTTTCTGCTATCCTGAGTGTGGGCTGGCAATTTCAGGTGACAGAAGCGGCTGGGTTCTAATAGAATCCCTTAGCTTGTAATCCCTGAGTGTTTCCCTAGGACTGACTCTGAGAGAAACCTGGGGGTTGGGCTTTGAGGCCAAATAGTAGCGAGTGTCCCCGATGGACTGAGGAAGTATTTAGATGAATTCTCCATAAAGGGAAACACCTGAGCACCCATTCATCTGCGTGGAGTGGGGCTTCAAATCTCCCCACCACACAAGGTTGGGTTCCAGTATCCTGAGGGTGGGATATTTCCTCCAACTGACATCAGCGTCTTGGTTTGAATAGAATCCCTTTGCTTGTCTTCCCTGATGGTTTGCCTAGGCCAGTGTGTGGTTGAAAGTGGGATTTGGGATCTAAAACTAAGTATTAGCGTGTGCCTCTCCATGGGTAGTGGAGATGTTTAAACTACAACCCACAACTTGGGAATTACTGTGACCCCTGAAAAATGCGTGTGCTATGTTTCCCCACGTCCTGCACACACAGGAAGAAGTGTTCTGGGGTTCTGAGTGTGGGGAGGTTCCTCCAACAGACAGCAGCACCTGGGTTGTAATAGAATCCCTTAGCTTGACTTCCCTAAGTGTTTTCCTAGGCCTAGTAGTAAGCGATGGTGGGGGATGGGCTCTTAAGCCAAGTATTAGCGAGTGCATCTCTGTGGGTAGTGGAGGGTTTTAAACTACTTCCCCAACCTTGGAACACCTGTGCCCCATAAAGATGCGTGGAATCTGTTTCCCCACCTCCAGCACACCCACGGAGACGTGCTCAGGTATCCTGATTGTGGGGAGGCTCCTCCAAATGACAGCAGCGCCTGGGTTCTAAAAGAATCCCTTAGCTTGTCTTCCCTGATGGCATGCCTAGGCTGGAGAGTGGGGGAAAGTGG
Organism: Vicugna pacos; assembly: GCF_048564905.1. NCBI lineage: Eukaryota > Metazoa > Chordata > Mammalia > Artiodactyla > Camelidae > Vicugna > Vicugna pacos. The sequence goes on from NW_027328740.1 coordinate 18,622,126, forward strand.
GGGTTGGGCTCTAAACCAAGTATAAGCGAGAGCCTATCCATGGGATGTGGGTTTTTAACCTACAACCCACAACCATGGAATAAATGTGCCCCCTGAAAGATGCTTTGACTGTTTCCCTACATCCAGCACACACACGAAGATGTGTTCTGGTATTCTGAGTGTGGGGAAGTTCCTCAAACTGACAGTAGCACCTGGATTCTATTAGTATCCCTTAGCTTCTGTTCCCTGAGTGTTCTTTTAGGCCAGGCCATGAGGGAAAGCTGGGGGTTGGGCTTGGAGGCCACGTAACAATGAGTGCCCCCTGATCCATTGAGGAAGTACTTAGAGGACTTCTCCCTAAAGGGAACAACTTTTCCTGCATTCATCTGGGTGCAGTGGGGCTGCACATCTCTCCCACACCTAAGAATGTGTTCTGGAATTCTGAGTGAAGGGAAGTTCCTCCAACTGACAGCAGCGCCTGGGTTCTAATTGAATTCCTTTGCTTGTCTTCCCTGATGGAAAGTCTAGGCGGGAGTGCGGGGGAAAGTGTGGTTTGGGCTCCAAAACCAAGTATTTGCGATGACCTCTCTATGGTTTGTGGAGGTGTTTAAACTACATCCCTAACCTGGGAACACCTGTGCCCCCATAAATATCCGTGGAGTCTGTTTCCACACCTCCAGCACACACACGAACACTTGCACAGTTATCCTGAGAGTGGGCAGCCTCCTCCAACTGAGAGCAGGGCCTTGGTTCTTATAAAATCGCTTAACTTGTCTACCCTGTTTGGTTGCCTGATACGGAGTGCTGGGGAAAGGGTGGGTTGGGCTCTAAATCCAAGTATTAGCGAGTGCTTCTCCATGGGATTTGGAGGTTATTAACCAAAAGCCCACAACATGGGAATACCTGTGCTCCTTGAAAAAAGCGTGGACTCTGTATCCCCACCACCAGAACACACATGAAGAAGTTTTCTGCTATCCTGAGTGTGGGCTGGCAATTTCAGGTGACAGAAGCGGCTGGGTTCTAATAGAATCCCTTAGCTTGTAATCCCTGAGTGTTTCCCTAGGACTGACTCTGAGAGAAACCTGGGGGTTGGGCTTTGAGGCCAAATAGTAGCGAGTGTCCCCGATGGACTGAGGAAGTATTTAGATGAATTCTCCATAAAGGGAAACACCTGAGCACCAATTCATCTGCGTGGAGTGGGGCTTCAAATCTCCCCACCACACAAGGTTGGGTTCCAGTATCCTGAGGGTGGGGTAGTTCCTCCAACTGACATCAGCGTCTTGGTTTGAATAGAATCCCTTTGCTTGTCTTCCCTGATGGTTTGCCTAGGCCAGTGTGTGGTTGAAAGTGGGATTTGGGATCTAAAACTAAGTATTAGCGTGTGCCTCTCCATGGGTAGTGGAGATGTTTAAACTACAACCCACAACTTGGGAATTACTGTGACCCCTGAAAAATGCGTGTGCTATGTTTCCCCACGTCCAGCACACACAGGAAGAAGTGTTCTGGGGTTCTGAGTGTGGGGAGGTTCCACCAACAGACAGCAGCACCTGGGTTGTAATACAATCCCTTAGCTTGACTTCCCTAAGTGTTTTCCTAGGCCTAGCAGTAAGCGATGGTGGGGGATGGGCTCTAAAGCCAAGTATTAGCGAGTGCATCTCTGTGGGTAGTGGAGGGTTTTAAACTACTTCCCCAACCTTGGAACACCTGTGCCCCATAAAGATGCGTGGAATCTGTTTCCCCACCTCCAGCACACACACGGAGACGTGCTCAGGTATCCTGATTGTGGGGAGGCTCCTCCAAATGACAGCAGCGCCTGGGTTCTAAAAGAATCCCTTAGCTTGTCTTCCCTGATGGCATGCATAGGCTGGAGAGTGGGGGAAAGTGGGGGTTGGGCTCTAAACCAAGTATAAGCGAGAGCCTATAAATGGGATGTGGGATTTTAACCTACAACCCAAAACCATGGAATAAATGTGCCCCCTGAAAGATGCTTTGACTGTTTCCCTACATCCAGCACACACACGAAGATGTGTTCTTGTATTCTGAGTGTGGGGAAGTTCCTCAAACTGACAGCAGCACCTGGATTCTATTAGTATCCCTTAGCTTCTGTTCCCTGAGTGTTATTTTAGGCCAGGCCATGAGGGAAAGCTGGGGGTTGGGCTTGGAGGCCACGTAGCAGTGAGTGCCCCCTGATCCATTGAGGAAGTACTTAGAGGACTTCTCCATAAAGGGAACACCTTTTCCTGCATTCATCTGGGTGCAGTGGGGCTGCACATCTCTCCCACACCTAAGAATGTGTTCTGGAATTCTGAGTGCAGGGAAGTTCCTCCAACTGACAGCAGCACCTTGGTTCTAATTGAATCCCTTTGCTTGTCTTCCCTGATGGAAAGCCTAGGCGGGAGTGCGGGGGAAAGTGTGGTTTGGGCTCCAAAACCAAGTATTTGCGATGACCTCTCTATGGTTTGTGGAGGTGTTTAAACTACATCCCTATCCTGGGAACACCTGTGCCCCCATAAAGATCCGTGGAGTTTGTTTCCACACCTCCAGCACACACACGAACACTTGCACAGTTATCCTGAGAGTGGGCAGCCTCCTCCAACTGAGAGCAGGGCCTTGGTTCTTATAAAATCGCTTAACTTGTCTACCCTGTTTGGTTGCCTGATACGGAGTGCTGGGGAAAGGGTGGGTTGGGCTCTAAATCCAAGTATTAGCGAGTGCTTCTCCATGGGATTTGGAGGTTATTAACCAAAAGCCCACAACATGGGAATACCTGTGCTCCTTGAAAAAAGCGTGGACTCTGTATCCCCACCACCAGAACACACATGAAGAAGTTTTCTGCTATCCTGAGTGTGGGCTGGCAATTTCAGGTGACAGAAGCGGCTGGGTTCTAATAGAATCCCTTAGCTTGTAATCCCTGAGTGTTTCCCTAGGACTGACTCTGAGAGAAACCTGGGGGTTGGGCTTTGAGGCCAAATAGTAGCGAGTGTCCCCGATGGACTGAGGAAGTATTTAGATGAATTCTCCATAAAGGGAAACACCTGAGCACCCATTCATCTGCGTGGAGTGGGGCTTCAAATCTCCCCACCACACAAGGTTGGGTTCCAGTATCCTGAGGGTGGGGTAGTTCCTCCAACTGACATCAGCGTCTTGGTTTGAATAGAATCCCTTTGCTTGTCTTCCCTGATGGTTTGCCTAGGCGAGTGTGTGGTTGAAAGTGGGATTTGGGATCTAAAACTAAGTATTAGCGTGTGCCTCTCCATGGGTAGTGGAGATGTTTAAACTACAACCCACAACTTGGGAATTACTGTGACCCCTGAAAAATGCGTGTGCTATGTTTCCCCACGTCCAGCACACACAGGAAGAAGTGTTCTGGGGTTGTGAGTGTGGGGAGGTTCCTCCAACAGACAGCAGCACCTGGGTTGTAATAGAATCCCTTAGCTTGACTTCCCTAAGTGTTTTCCTCGGCCTAGCAGTAAGCGATGGTGGGGGATGGGCTCTAAAGCCAAGTATTAGCGAGTGCATCTCTGTGGGTAGTGGAGGGTTTTAAACTACTTCCCCAACCTTGGAACACCTGTGCCCCATAAAGATGCGGTGAATCTGTTACCCCACCTCCAGCACACACACGTAGACGTGCTCAGGTATCCTGATTGTGGGGAGGCTCCTCCAAATGACAGCAGCGCCTGGGTTCTAAAAGAATCCCTTAGCTTGTCTTCCCTGATGGCATGCCTAGGCTGGAGAGTGGGGGAAAGTGGGGGTTGGGCTCTAAACCAAGTATAAGCGAGAGCCTATCCATGGGATGTGGGTTTTTAACCTACAACCCACAACCATGGAATAAATGTGCCCCCTGAAAGATGCTTTGACTGTTTCCCTACATCCAGCACACACACGAAGATGTGTTCTGGTATTCTGAGTGTGGGGAAGTTCCTCAAACTGACAGTAGCACCTGGATTCTATTAGTATCCCTTAGCTTCTGTTCCCTGAGTGTTCTTTTAGGCCAGGCCATGAGGGAAAGCTGGGGGTTGGGCTTGGAGGCCACGTAACAATGAGTGCACCCTGATCCATTGAGGAAGTACTTAGAGGACTTCTCCCTAAAGGGAACAACTTTTCCTGCATTCATCTGGGTGCAGTGGGGCTGCACATCTCTCCCACACCTAAGAATGTGTTCTGGAATTCTGAGTGCAGGGAAGTTCCTCCAACTGACAGCAGCGCCTGGGTTCTAATTGAATTCCTTTGCTTGTCTTCCCTGATGGAAAGTCTAGGCGGGAGTGCGGGGGAAAGTGTGGTTTGGGCTCCAAAACCAAGTATTTGCGATGACCTCTCTATGGTTTGTGGAGGTGTTTAAACTACATCCCTAACCTGGGAACACCTGTGCCCCCATAAATATCCGTGGAGTCTGTTTCCACACCTCCAGCACACACACGAACACTTGCACAGTTATCCTGAGAGTGGGCAGCCTCCTCCAACTGAGAGCAGGGCCTTGGTTCTTATAAAATCGCTTAACTTGTCTACCCTGTTTGGTTGCCTGATACGGAGTGCTGGGGAAAGGGTGGGTTGGGCTCTAAATCCAAGTATTAGCGAGTGCTTCTCCATGGGATTTGGAGGTTATTAACCAAAAGCCCACAACATGGGAATACCTGTGCTCCTTGAAAAAAGCGTGGACTCTGTATCCCCACCACCAGAACACACATGAAGAAGTTTTCTGCTATCCTGAGTGTGGGCTGGCAATTTCAGGTGACAGAAGCGGCTGGGTTCTAATAGAATCCCTTAGCTTGTAATCCCTGAGTGTTTCCCTAGGACTGACTCTGAGAGAAACCTGGGGGTTGGGCTTTGAGGCCAAATAGTAGCGAGTGTCCCCGATGGACTGAGGAAGTATTTAGATGAATTCTCCATAAAGGGAAACACCTGAGCACCCATTCATCTGCGTGGAGTGGGGCTTCAAATCTCCCCACCACACAAGGTTGGGTTCCAGTATCCTGAGGGTGGGGTAGTTCCTCCAACTGACATCAGCGTCTTGGTTTGAATAGAATCCCTTTGCTTGTCTTCCCTGATGGTTTGCCTAGGCCAGTGTGTGGTTGAAAGTGGGATTTGGGATCTAAAACTAAGTATTAGCGTGTGCCTCTCCATGGGTAGTGGAGATGTTTAAACTACAACCCACAACTTGGGAATTACTGTGACCCCTGAAAAATGCGTGTGCTATGTTTCCCCACGTCCAGCACACACAGGAAGAATTGTTCTGGGGTTCTGAGTGTGGGGAGGTTCCACCAACAGAGAGCAGCACCTGGGTTGTAATAGAATCCCTTAGCTTGACTTCCCTAAGTGTTTACCTAGGCCTAGTAGTAAGCGATGGTGGGGGATGGGCTCTAAAGCCAAGTATTAGCGAGTGCATCTCTGTGGGTAGTGGAGGGTTTTAAACTACTTCCCCAACCTTGGAACACCTGTGCCCCATAAAGATGCATGGAATCTGTTTCCCCACCTCCAGCACACCCACGGAGACGTGCTCAGGTATCCTGATTGTGGGGAGGCTCCTCCAAATGACAGCAGCGCCTGGGTTCTAAAAGAATCCCTTAGCTTGTCTTCCCTGATGGCATGCCTAGGCTGGAGAGTGGGGGAAAGTGGGGGTTGGGCTCTAAACCAAGTATAAGCGAGAGCCTATCCATGGGATGTGGGTTTTTAACCTACAACCCACAACCATGGAATAAATGTGCCCCCTGAAAGATGCTTTGACTGTTTCCCTACATCCAGCACACACACGAAGATGTGTTCTGGTATTCTGAGTGTGGGGAAGTTCCCCAAACTGACAGCAGCACCTGGATTCCATTAGTATCCCTTGGCTTCTGTTACCTGAGTGTTCTCTTAGACCAGGCCATGAGGGAAAGCTGGGGGTTGGGCTTGGAGGCCACGTATCGGTCAGTGCCCCCTGATCCATTGAGGAAGTACTTAGAGGACTTCTCCCTAAACAGAACACCTTTTCCTCCATTCATCTGGGTGCAGTGGGGCTGCACATCTCTCCCACACCTAAGAATGTGTTCTGGAATTCTGAGTGCAGGGAAGTTCCTCCAACTGACAGCAGCGCCTGGGTTCTAATTGAATCCCTTTGCTTGTCTTCCCTGATGGAAAGCCTAGGCGGGAGTGCGGGGGAAAGTGTGGTTTGGGCTCCAAAACCAAGTATTTGCGATGACCTCTCTATGGTTTGTGGAGGTGTTTAAACTACATCCCTAACCTGGGAACACCTGTGCCCCCATAAAGATCCGTGGAGCCTGTTTCCACACCTCCAGCACACACACGAACACTTGCACAGTTATCCTGAGAGTGGGCAGCATCCTCCAACTGAGAGCAGGGCCTTGGTTCTTATAAAATCGCTTAACTTGTCTACCCTGTTTGGTTGCCTGATACGGAGTGCTGGGGAAAGGGTGGGTTGGGCTCTAAATCCAAGTATTAGCGAGTGCTTCTCCATGGGATTTGGAGGTTATTAACCAAAAGCCCACAACATGGGAATACCTGTGCTCCTTGAAAAAAGCGTGGACTCTGTATCCCCACCACCAGAACACACATGAAGAAGTTTTCTGCTATCCTGAGTGTGGGCTGGCAATTTCAGGTGACAGAAGCGGCTGGGTTCTAATAGAATCCCTTAGCTTGTAATCCCTGAGTGTTTCCCTAGGACTGACTCTGAGAGAAACCTGGGGGTTGGGCTTTGATTCCAAATAGTAGCGAGTGTCCCCGATGGACTGAGGAAGTATTTAGATGAATTCTCCATAAAGGGAAACACCTGAGCACCCATTCATCTGCGTGGAGTGGGGCTTCAAATCTCCCCACCACACAAGGTTGGGTTCCAGTATCCTGAGGGTGGGGTAGTTCCTCCAACTGACATCAGCGTCTTGGTTTGAATAGAATCCCTTTGCTTGTCTTCCCTGATGGTTTGCCTAGGCCAGTGTGTGGTTGAAAGTGGGATTTGGGATCTAAAACTAAGTATTAGCGTGTGCCTCTCCATGGGTAGTGGAGATGTTTAAACTACAACCCACAACTTGGGAATTACTGTGACCCCTGAAAAATGCGTGTGCTATGTTTCCCCACGTCCAGCACACACAGGAAGAAGTGTTCTGGGGTTCTGAGTGTGGGGAGGTTCCTCCAACAGAGAGCAGCACCTGGGTTGTAATAGAATCCCTTAGCTTGACTTCCCTAAGTGTTTTCCTAGGCCTAGCAGTAAGCGATGGTGGGGGATGGGCTCTAAAGCCAAGTATTAGCGAGTGCATCTCTGTGGGTAGTGGAGGGTTTTAAACTACTTCCCCAACCTTGGAACACCTGAGCCCCATAAAGATGCGTGGAATCTGTTTCCCCACCTCCAGCACACACACGGAGACGTGCTCAGGTATCCTGATTGTGGGGAGGCTCCTCCAAATGACAGCAGCGCCTGGGTTCTAAAATAATCCCTTAGCTTGTCTTCCCTGATGGCATGCCTAGGCTGGAGAGTGGGGGAAAGTGGGGGTTGGGCTCTAAACCAAGTATAAGCGAGAGCCTATCCATGGGATGTGGGTTTTTAAACTACAACCCACAACCATGGAATAAATGTGCCCCCTGAAAGATGCTTTGACTGTTTCCCTACTTCCAGCACACACACGAATATGTGTTCTTGTATTCTGAGTGTGGGGATGTTCCTCAAACTGACAGCAGCACCTGGATTCTATTAGTATCCCTTAGCTTCTGTTCCCTGAGTGTTCTTTTAGGCCAGGCCATGAGGGAAAGCTGGGGGTTGGGCTTGGAGGCCACGTAGCAGTGAGTGCCCCCTGATCCATTGAGGAAGTACTTAGAGGACTTCTCCCTAAAGGGAACACCTTTTCCTGCATTCATCTGGGTGCAGTGGGGCTGCACATCTCTCCCACACCTAAGAATGTGTTCTGGAATTCTGAGTGCAGGGAAGTTCCTCCAACTGACAGCAGCGCCTGGGTTCTAATTGAATCCCTTTGCTTGTCTTCCCTGATGGAAAGCCTAGGCGGGAGTGCGGGGGAAAGTGTGGTTTGGGCTCCAAAACCAAGTATTTGCGATGACCTCTCTATGGTTTGTGGAGGTGTTTAAACTACATCCCTAACCTGGGAACACCTGTGCCCCCATAAAGATCCGTGGAGTCTGTTTCCACACCTCCAGCACACACACGAACACTTGCACAGTTATCCTGAGAGTGGGCAGCCTCCTCCAACTGAGAGCAGGGCCTTGGTTCTTATAAAATCGCTTAACTTGTCTACCCTGTTTGGTTGCCTGATACGGAGTGCTGGGGAAAGGGTGGGTTGGGCTCTAAATCCAAGTATTAGCGAGTGCTTCTCCATGGGATTTGGAGGTTATTAACCAAAAGCCCACAACATGGGAATACCTGTGCTCCTTGAAAAAAGCGTGGACTCTGTATCCCCACCACCAGAACACACATGAAGAAGTTTTCTGCTATCCTGAGTGTGGGCTGGCAATTTCAGGTGACAGAAGCGGCTGGGTTCTAATAGAATCCCTTAGCTTGTAATCACTGAGTGTTTCCCTAGGACTGACTCTGAGAGAAACCTGGGGGTTGGGCTTTGAGGCCAAATAGTAGCGAGTGTCCCCGATGGACTGAGGAAGTATTTAGATGAATTCTCCATAAAGGGAAACACCTGAGCACCCATTCATCTGCGTGGAGTGGGGCTTCAAATCTCCCCACCACACAAGGTTGGGTTCCAGTATCCTGAGGGTGGGGTAGTTCCTCCAACTGACATCAGCGTCTTGGTTTGAATAGTATCCCTTTGCGTGTCTTCCCTGATGGTTTGCCTAGGCCAGTGTGTGGTTGAAAGTGGGATTTGGGATCTAAAACTAAGTATTAGCGTGTGCCTCTCCATGGGTAGTGGAGATGTTTAAACTACAACCCACAACTTGGGAATTACTGTGACCCCTGAAAAATGCGTGTGCTATGTTTCCCCACGTCCAGCACACACAGGAAGAAGTGTTCTGGGTTTCTGAGTGTGGGGAGGTTCCTCCAACAGACAGCAGCACCTGGGTTGTAATAGAATCCCTTAGCTTGACTTCCCTAAGTGTTTTCCTAGGCCTAGCAGTAAACGATGGTGGGGGATGGGCTCTAAAGCCAAGTATTAGCGAGTGCATCTCTGTGGGTAGTGGAGGGTTTTAAACTACTTCCCCAACCTTGGAACACCTGTGCCCCATAAAGATGCGTGGAATCTGTTTCCCCACCTCCAGCACACACACGGAGACGTGCTCAGGTATCCTGATTGTGGGGAGGCTCCTCCAAATGACAGCAGCGCCTGGGTTCTTAAAGAATCCCTTAGCTTGTCTTCCCTGATGGCATGCCTAGGCTGGAGAGTGGGGGAAAGTGGAGGTTGGGCTCTAAACCAAGTATAAGGGAGAGCCTATCCATGGGATGTGGGTTTTTAACCTACAACCCACAACCATGGAATAAATGTGCCCCCTGAAAGATGCTTTGACTGTTTCCCTACATCCAGCAAACACACGAAGATGTGTTCTTGTATTCTGAGTGTGGGGAAGTTCCTCAAACTGACAGCAGCACCTGAATTCTATTAGTATCCCTTAGCTTCTGTTCCCTGAGTGTTCTTTTAGGCCAGGCCATGAGGGAAAGCTGGGGGTTGGGCTTGGAGGCCACGTAGCAGTGAGTGCCCCCTGATCCATTGAGGAAGTACTTAGAGGACTTCTCCCTAAAGGGAACACCTTTTCCTGCATTCATCTGGGTGCAGTGGGGCTGCACATCTCTCCCACACCTAAGAATGTGTTCTGGAATTCTGAGTGCAGGGAAGTTCCTCCAACTGACAGCAGCGCCTGGGTTCTAATTGAATCCCTTTGCTTGTCTTCCCTGATGGAAAGCCTAGGCGGGAGTGCGGGGGAAAGTGTGGTTTGGGCTCCAAAACCAAGTATTTGCGATGACCTCTCTATGGTTTGTGGAGGTGTTTAAACTACATCCCTAACCTGGGAACACCTGTGCCCCCATAAAGATCCGTGGAGTCTGTTTCCACACCTCCAGCACACACACGAACACTTGCACAGTTATCCTGAGAGTGGGCAGCCTCCTCCAACTGAGAGCAGGGCCTTGGTTCTTATAAAATCGCTTAACTTGTCTACCCTGTTTGGTTGCCTGATACGGAGTGCTGGGGAAAGGGTGGGTTGGGCTCTAAATCCAAGTATTAGCGAGTGCTTCTCCATGGGATTTGGAGGTTATTAACCAAAAGCCCACAACATGGGAATACCTGTGCTCCTTGAAAAAAGCGTGGACTCTGTATCCCCACCACCAGAACACACATGAAGAAGTTTTCTGCTATCCTGAGTGTGGGCTGGCAATTTCAGGTGACAGAAGCGGCTGGGTTCTAATAGAATCCCTTAGCTTGTAATCCCTGAGTGTTTCCCTAGGACTGACTCTGAGAGAAACCTGGGGGTTGGGCTTTGAGGCCAAATAGTAGCGAGTGTCCCCGATGGACTGAGGAAGTATTTAGATGAATTCTCCATAAAGGGAAACACCTGAGCACCCATTCATCTGCGTGGAGTGGGGCTTCAAATCTCCCCACCACACAAGGTTGGGTTCCAGTATCCTGAGGGTGGGGTAGTTCCTCCAACTGACATCAGCGTCTTGGTTTGAATAGAATCCCTTTGCGTGTCTTCCCTGATGGTTTGCCTAGGCCAGTGTGTGGTTGAAAGTGGGATTTGGGATCTAAAACTAAGTATTAGCGTGTGCCTCTCCATGGGTAGTGGAGATGTTTAAACTACAACCCACAACTTGGGAATTACTGTGACCCCTGAAAAATGCGTGTGCTATGTTTCCCCACGTCCAGCACACACAGGAAGAAGTGTTCTGGGGTTCTGAGTGTGGGGAGGTTCCTCCAACAGAGAGCAGCACCTGGGTTGTAATAGAATCCCTTAGCTTGACTTCCCTAAGTGTTTTCCTAGGCCTAGCAGTAAGCGATGGTGGGGGATGGGCTCTAAAGCCAAGTATTAGCGAGTGCATCTCTGTGGGTAGTGGAGGGTTTTAAACTACTTCCCCAACCTTGGAACACCTGAGCCCCATAAAGATGCGTGGAATCTGTTTCCCCACCTCCAGCACACACACGGAGACGTGCTCAGGTATCCTGATTGTGGGGAGGCTCCTCCAAATGACAGCAGCGCCTGGGTTCTAAAATAATCCCTAAGCTTGTCTGCCCTGATGGCATGCCTAGGCTGGAGAGTGGGGGAAAGTGGGGGTTGGGCTCTAAACCAAGTATAAGCGAGAGCCTATCCATGGGATGTGGGTTTTTAAACTACAACCCACAACCATGGAATAAATGTGCCCCCTGAAAGATGCTTTGACTGTTTCCCTACTTCCAGCACACACACGAAGATGTGTTCTTGTATTCTGAGTGTGGGGATGTTCCTCAAACTGACAGCAGCACCTGGATTCTATTAGTATCCCTTAGCTTCTGTTCCCTGAGTGTTCTTTTAGGCCAGGCCATGAGGGAAAGCTGGGGGTTGGGCTTGGAGGCCACGTAGCAGTGAGTGCCCCCTGATCCATTGAGGAAGTACTTAGAGGACTTCTCCCTAAAGGGAACACCTTTTCCTGCATTCATCTGGGTGCAGTGGGGCTGCACATCTCTCCCACACCTAAGAATGTGTTCTGGAATTCTGAGTGCAGGGAAGTTCCTCCAACTGACAGCAGCGCCTGGGTTCTAATTGAATCCCTTTGCTTGTCTTCCCTGATGGAAAGCCTAGGCGGGAGTGCGGGGGAAAGTGTGGTTTGGGCTCCAAAACCAAGTATTTGCGATGACCTCTCTATGGTTTGTGGAGGTGTTTAAACTACATCCCTAACCTGGGAACACCTGTGCCCCCATAAAGATCCGTGGAGTCTGTTTCCACACCTCCAGCACACACACGAACACTTGCACAGTTATCCTGAGAGTGGGCAGCCTCCTCCAACTGAGAGCAGGGCCTTGGTTCTTATAAAATCGCTTAACTTGTCTACCCTGTTTGGTTGCCTGATACGGAGTGCTGGGGAAAGGGTGGGTTGGGCTCTAAATCCAAGTATTAGCGAGTGCTTCTCCATGGGATTTGGAGGTTATTAACCAAAAGCCCACAACATGGGAATACCTGTGCTCCTTGAAAAAAGCGTGGACTCTGTATCCCCACCACCAGAACACACATGAAGAAGTTTTCTGCTATCCTGAGTGTGGGCTGGCAATTTCAGGTGACAGAAGCGGCTGGGTTCTAATAGAATCCCTTAGCTTGTAATCACTGAGTGTTTCCCTAGGACTGACTCTGAGAGAAACCTGGGGGTTGGGCTTTGAGGCCAAATAGTAGCGAGTGTCCCCGATGGACTGAGGAAGTATTTAGATGAATTCTCCATAAAGGGAAACACCTGAGCACCCATTCATCTGCGTGGAGTGGGGCTTCAAATCTCCCCACCACACAAGGTTGGGTTCCAGTATCCTGAGGGTGGGGTAGTTCCTCCAACTGACATCAGCGTCTTGGTTTGAATAGAATCCCTTTGCGTGTCTTCCCTGATGGTTTGCCTAGGCCAGTGTGTGGTTGAAAGTGGGATTTGGGATCTAAAACTAAGTATTAGCGTGTGCCTCTCCATGGGTAGTGGAGATGTTTAAACTACAACCCACAACTTGGGAATTACTGTGACCCCTGAAAAATGCGTGTGCTATGTTTCCCCACGTCCAGCACACACAGGAAGAAGTGTTCTGGGTTTCTGAGTGTGGGGAGGTTCCTGCAACAGACAGCAGCACCTGGGTTGTAATAGAATCCCTTAGCTTGACTTCCCTAAGTGTTTTCCTAGGCCTAGCAGTAAGCGATGGTGGGGGATGGGCTCTAAAGCCAAGTATTAGCGAGTGCATCTCTGTGGGTAGTGGAGGGTTTTAAACTACTTCCCCAACCTTGGAACACCTGTGCCCCATAAAGATGCGTGGAATCTGTTTCCCCACCTCCAGCACACACACGGAGACGTGCTCAGGTATCCTGATTGTGGGGAGGCTCCTCCAAATGACAGCAGCGCCTGGGTTCTTAAAGAATCCCTTAGCTTGTCTTCCCTGATGGCATGCCTAGGCTGGAGAGTGGGGGAAAGTGGAGGTTGGGCTCTAAACCAAGTATAAGGGAGAGCCTATCCATGGGATGTGGGTTTTTAACCTACAACCCACAACCATGGAATAAATGTGCCCCCTGAAAGATGCTTTGACTGTTTCCCTACATCCAGCACACACACGAAGATGTGTTCTTGTATTCTGAGTGTGGGGAAGTTCCTCAAACTGACAGCAGCACCTGAATTCTATTAGTATCCCTTAGCTTCTGTTCCCTGAGTGTTCTTTTAGGCCAGGCCATGAGGGAAAGCTGGGGGTTGGGCTTGGAGGCCACGTAGCAGTGAGTGCCCCCTGATCCATTGAGGAAGTACTTAGAGGACTTCTCCCTAAAGGGAACACCTTTTCCTGCATTCATCTGGGTGCAGTGGGGCTGCACATCTCTCCCACACCTAAGAATGTGTTCTGGAATTCTGAGTGCAGGGAAGTTCCTCCAACTGACAGCAGCGCCTGGGTTCTAATTGAATCCCTTTGCTTGTCTTCCCTGATGGAAAGCCTAGGCGGGAGTGCGGGGGAAAGTGTGGTTTGGGCTCCAAAACCAAGTATTTGCGATGACCTCTCTATGGTTTGTGGAGGTGTTTAAACTACATCCCTAACCTGGGAACACCTGTGCCCCCATAAAGATCCGTGGAGTCTGTTTCCACACCTCCAGCACACACACGAACACTTGCACAGTTATCCTGAGAGTGGGCAGCCTCCTCCAACTGAGAGCAGGGCCTTGGTTCTTATAAAATCGCTTAACTTGTCTACCCTGTTTGGTTGCCTGATACGGAGTGCTGGGGAAAGGGTGGGTTGCGCTCTAAATCCAAGTATTAGCGAGTGCTTCTCCATGGGATTTGGAGGTTATTAACCAAAAGCCCACAACATGGGAATACCTGTGCTCCTTGAAAAAAGCGTGGACTCTGTATCCCCACCACCAGAACACACATGAAGAAGTTTTCTGCTATCCTGAGTGTGGGCTGGCAATTTCAGGTGACAGAAGCGGCTGGGTTCTAATAGAATCCCTTAGCTTGTAATCCCTGAGTGTTTCCCTAGGACTGACTCTGAGAGAAACCTGGGGGTTGGGCTTTGAGGCCAAATAGTAGCGAGTGTCCCCGATGGACAGAGGAAGTATTTAGATGAATTCTCCATAAAGGGAAACACCTGAGCACCCATTCATCTGCGTGGAGTGGGGCTTCAAATCTCCCCACCACACAAGGTTGGGTTCCAGTATCCTGAGGGTGGGGTAGTTCCTCCAACTGACATCAGCGTCTTGGTTTGAATAGAATCCCTTTGCGTGTCTTCCCTGATGGTTTGCCTAGGCCAGTGTGTGGTTGAAAGTGGGATTTGGGATCTAAAACTAAGTATTAGCGTGTGCCTCTCCATGGGTAGTGGAGATGTTTAAACTACAACCCACAACTTGGGAATTACTGTGACCCCTGAAAAATGCGTGTGCTATGTTTCCCCACGTCCAGCACACACAGGAAGAAGTGTTCTGGGTTTCTGAGTGTGGGGAGGTTCCTCCAACAGACAGCAGCACCTGGGTTGTAATAGAATCCCTTAGCTTGACTTCCCTAAGTGTTTTCCTAGGCCTAGCAGTAAGCGATGGTGGGGGATGGGCTCTAAAGCCAAGTATTAGCGAGTGCATCTCTGTGGGTAGTGGAGGGTTTTAAACTACTTCCCCAACCTTGGAACACCTGTGCCCCATAAAGATGCGTGGAATCTGTTTCCCCACCTCCAGCACACACACGGAGACGTGCTCAGGTATCCTGATTGTGGGGAGGCTCCTCCAAATGACAGCAGCGCCTGGGTTCTTAAAGAATCCCTTAGCTTGTCTTCCCTGATGGCATGCCTAGGCTGGAGAGTGGGGGAAAGTGGAGGTTGGGCTCTAAACCAAGTATAAGCGAGAGCCTATCCATGGGATGTGGGTTTTTAACATACAACCCACAACCATGGAATAAATGTGCCCCCTGAAAGATGCTTTGACTGTTTCCCTACATCCAGCACACACACGAAGATGTGTTCTTGTATTCTGAGTGTGGGGAAGTTCCTCAAACTGACAGCAGCACCTGAATTCTATTAGTATCCCTTAGCTTCTGTTCCCTGAGTGTTCTTTTAGGCCAGGCCATGAGGGAAAGCTGGGGGTTGGGCTTGGAGGCCACGTAGCAGTGAGTGCCCCCTGATCCATTGAGGAAGTACTTAGAGGACTTCTCCCTAAAGGGAACACCTTTTCCTGCATTCATCTGGGTGCAGTGGGGCTGCACATCTCTCCCACACCTAAGAATGTGTTCTGGAATTCTGAGTGCAGGGAAGTTCCTCCAACTGACAGCAGCGCCTGGGTTCTAATTGAATCCCTTTGCTTGTCTTCCCTGATGGAAAGCCTAGGCGGG
The DNA here is from genome assembly GCF_048564905.1 of Vicugna pacos. Classification (NCBI taxonomy): domain Eukaryota; kingdom Metazoa; phylum Chordata; class Mammalia; order Artiodactyla; family Camelidae; genus Vicugna; species Vicugna pacos. The sequence continues at coordinate 18,637,550 of NW_027328740.1, forward strand.
AGTGCGGGGGAAAGTGTGGTTTGGGCTCCAAAACCAAGTATTTGCGATGACCTCTCTATGGTTTGTGGAGGTGTTTAAACTACATCCCTAACCTGGGAACACCTGTGCCCCCATAAAGATCCGTGGAGTCTGTTTCCACACCTCCAGCACACACACGAACACTTGCACAGTTATCCTGAGAGTGGGCAGCCTCCTCCAACTGAGAGCAGGGCCTTGGTTCTTATAAAATCGCTTAACTTGTCTACCCTGTTTGGTTGCCTGATACGGAGTGCTGGGGAAAGGGTGGGTTGGGCTCTAAATCCAAGTATTAGCGAGTGCTTCTCCATGGGATTTCGAGGTTATTAACCAAAAGCCCACAACATGGGAATACCTGTGCTCCTTGAAAAAAGCGTGGACTCTGTATCCCCACCACCAGAACACACATGAAGAAGTTTTCTGCTATCCTGAGTGTGGGCTGGCAATTTCAGGTGACAGAAGCGGCTGGGTTCTAATAGAATCCCTTAGCTTGTAATCCCTGAGTGTTTCCCTAGGACTGACTCTGAGAGAAACCTGGGGGTTGGGCTTTGAGGCCAAATAGTAGCGAGTGTCCCCGATGGACTGAGGAAGTATTTAGATGAATTCTCCATAAAGGGAAACACCTGAGCACCCATTCATCTGCGTGGAGTGGGGCTTCAAATCTCCCCACCACACAAGGTTGGGTTCCAGTATCCTGAGGGTGGGGTAGTTCCTCCAACTGACATCAGCGTCTTGGTTTGAATAGAATCCCTTTGCGTGTCTTCCCTGATGGTTTGCCTAGGCCAGTGTGTGGTTGAAAGTGGGATTTGGGATCTAAAACTAAGTATTAGCGTGTGCCTCTCCATGGGTAGTGGAGATGTTTAAACTACAACCCACAACTTGGGAATTACTGTGACCCCTGAAAAATGCGTGTGCTATGTTTCCCCACGTCCAGCACACACAGGAAGAAGTGTTCTGGGGTTCTGAGTGTGGGGAGGTTCCTCCAACAGACAGCAGCACCTGGGTTGTAATAGAATCCCTTAGCTTGACTTCCCTAAGTGTTTTCCTAGGCCTAGCAGTAAGCGATGGTGGGGGATGGGCTCTAAAGCCAAGTATTAGCGAGTGCATCTCTGTGGGTAGTGGAGGGTTTTAAACTACTTCCCCAACCTTGGAACACCTGTGCCCCATAAAGATGCGTGGAATCTGTTTCCCCACCTCCAGCACACACACGGAGACGTGCTCAGGTATCCTGATTGTGGGGAGGCTCCTCCAAATGACAGCAGCGCCTGGGTTCTAAAAGAATCCCTTAGCTTGTCTTCCCTGATGGCATGCCTAGGCTGGAGAGTGGGGGAAAGTGGGGGTTGGGCTCTAAACCAAGTATAAGCGAGAGCCTATCCATGGGATGTGGGTTTTTAACCTACAACCCACAACCATGGAATAAATGTGCCCCCTGAAAGATGCTTTGACTGTTTCCCTACATCCAGCACACACACGAAGATATGTTCTGGTATTCTGAGTGTGGGGAAGTTCCCCAAACTGACAGCAGCACCTGGATTCCATTAGTATCCCTTGGCTTCTGTTACCTGAGTGTTCTCTTAGACCAGGCCATGAGGGAAAGCTGGGGGTTGGGCTTGGAGGCCACGTATCGGTGAGTGCCCCCTGATCCACTGAGGAAGTACTTAGAGGAGTTCTCCCTAAACAGAACACCTTTTCCTGCATTCATCTGGGTGCAGTGGGGCTGCACATCTCTCCCACACCTAAGAATGTGTTCTGGAATTCTGAGTGCAGGGAAGTTCCTCCAACTGACAGCAGCGCCTGGGTCCTAATTGAATCCCTTTGCTTGTCTTCCCTGATGGAAAGCCTAGGCGGGAGTGCGGGGGAAAGTGTGGTTTGGGCTCCAAAACCAAGTATTTGCGATGACCTCTCTATGGTTTGTGGAGGTGTTTAAACTACATCCCTAACCTGGGAACACCTGTGCCCCCATAAAGATCCGTGGAGTCTGTTTCCACACCTCCAGCACACACACGAACACTTGCACAGTTATCCTGAGAGTGGGCAGCCTCCTCCAACTGAGAGCAGGTCCTTGGTTCTTATAAAATCTTTTAACTTGTCTACCCTGTTTGGTTGCCTGATACGGAGTGCTGGGGAAAGGGTGGGTTGGGCTCTAAATCCAAGTATTAGCGAGTGCTTCTCCATGGGATTTGGAGGTTATTAACCAAAAGCCCACAACATGGGAATACCTGTGCTCCTTGAAAAAAGCGTGGACTCTGTATCCCCACCACCAGAACACACATGAAGAAGTTTTCTGCTATCCTGAGTGTGGGCTGGCAATTTCAGGTGACAGAAGCGGCTGGGTTCTAATAGAATCCCTTAGCTTGTAATCCCTGAGTGTTTCCCTAGGACTGACTCTGAGAGAAACCTGGGGGTTGGGCTTTGAGGCCAAATAGTAGCGAGTGTCCCCGATGGACTGAGGAAGTATTTAGATGAATTCTCCATAAAGGGAAACACCTGAGCACCCATTCATCTGCGTGGAGTGGGGCTTCAAATCTCCCCACCACACAAGGTTGGGTTCCAGTATCCTGAGGGTGGGGTAGTTCCTCCAACTGACATCAGCGTCTTGGTTTGAATAGAATCCCTTTGCTTGTCTTCCCTGATGGTTTGCCTAGGCCAGTGTGTGGTTGAAAGTGGGATTTGGGATCTAAAACTAAGTATTAGCGTGTGCCTCTCCATGGGTAGTGGAGATGTTTAAACTACAACCCACAACTTGGGAATTACTGTGACCCCTGAAAAATGCGTGTGCTATGTTTCCCCACGTCCAGCACACACAGGAAGAAGTGTTCTGGGGTTCTGAGTGTGGGGAGGTTCCTCCAACAGACAGCAGCACCTGGGTTGTAATAGAATCCCTTAGCTTGACTTCCCTAAGTGTTTTCCTAGGCCTAGCAGTAAGCGATGGTGGGGGATGGGCTCTAAAGCCAAGTATTAGCGAGTGCATCTCTGTGGGTAGTGGAGGGTTTTAAACTACTTCCCCAACCTTGGAACACCTGTGCCCCATAAAGATGCGTGGAATCTGTTTCCCCACCTCCAGCACACACACGGAGACGTGCTCAGGTATCCTGATTGTGGGGAGGCTCCTCCAAATGACAGCAGCGCCTGGGTTCTTAAAGAATCCCTTAGCTTGTCTTCCCTGATGGCATGCCTAGGCTGGAGAGTGGGGGAAAGTGGAGGTTGGGCTCTAAACCAAGAATAAGCGAGAGCCTATCCATGGAATGTGGGTTTTTAACCTACAACCCACAACCATGGAATAAATGTGCCCATTGAAAGATGCTTTGACTTTTTCCCTACATCCAGCACACACACGAAGATGTGTTCTTGTATTCTGAGTGTGGGGAAGTTCCTCAAACTGACAGCAGCACCTGAATTCTATTAGGATCCCTTAGCTTCTGTTCCCTGAGTGTTCTTTTAGGCCAGGCCATGAGGGAAAGCTGGGGGTTGGGCTTGGAGGCCACGTAGCAGTGAGTGCCCCCTGATCCATTGAGGAAGTACTTAGAGGACTTCTCCCTAAAGGGAACACCTTTTCCTGCATTCATCTGGGTGCAGTGGGGCTGCACATCTCTCCCACACCTAAGAATGTGTTCTGGAATTCTGAGTGCAGGGAAGTTCCTCCAACTGACAGCAGCGCCTGGGTTCTAATTGAATCCCTTTGCTTGTCTTCCCTGATGGAAAGCCTAGGCGGGAGTGCGGGGGAAAGTGTGGTTTGGGCTCCAAAACCAAGTATTTGCGATGACCTCTCTATGGTTTGTGGAGGTGTTTAAACTACATCCCTAACCTGGGAACACCTGTGCCCCCATAAAGATCCGTGGAGTCTGTTTCCACACCTCCAGCACACACACGAACACTTGCACAGTTATCCTGAGAGTGGGCAGCCTCCTCCAACTGAGAGCAGGGCCTTGGTTCTTATAAAATCGCTTAACTTGTCTACCCTGTTTGGTTGCCTGATACGGAGTGCTGGGGAAAGGGTGGGTTGGGCTCTAAATCCAAGTATTAGCGAGTGCTTCTCCATGGGATTTGGAGGTTATTAACCAAAAGCCCACAACATGGGAATACCTGTGCTCCTTGAAAAAAGCGTGGACTCTGTATCCCCACCACCAGAACACACATGAAGAAGTTTTCTGCTATCCTGAGTGTGGGCTGGCAATTTCAGGTGACAGAAGCGGCTGGGTTCTAATAGAATCCCTTAGCTTGTAATCCCTGAGTGTTTCCCTAGGACTGACTCTGAGAGAAACCTGGGGGTTGGGCTTTGAGGCCAAATAGTAGCGAGTGTCCCCGATGGACTGAGGAAGTATTTAGATGAATTCTCCATAAAGGGAAACACCTGAGCACCCATTCATCTGCGTGGAGTGGGGCTTCAAATCTCCCCACCACACAAGGTTGGGTTCCAGTATCCTGAGGGTGGGGTAGTTCCTCCAACTGACATCAGCGTCTTGGTTTGAATAGAATCCCTTTGCTTGTCTTCCCTGATGGTTTGCCTAGGCCAGTGTGTGGTTGAAAGTGGGATTTGGGATCTAAAACTAAGTATTAGCGTGTGCCTCTCCATGGGTAGTGGAGATGTTTAAACTACAACCCACAACTTGGGAATTACTGTGACCCCTGAAAAATGCGTGTGCTATGTTTCCCCACGTCCAGCACACACAGGAAGAAGTGTTCTGGGGTTGTGAGTGTGGGGAGGTTCCTCCAACAGACAGCAGCACCTGGGTTGTAATAGAATCCCTTAGCTTGACTTCCCTAAGTGTTTTCCTAGGCCTAGCAGTAAGCGATGGTGGGGGATGGGCTCTAAAGCCAAGTATTAGCGAGTGCATCTCTGTGGGTAGTGGAGGGTTTTAAACTACTTCCCCAACCTTGGAACACCTGTGCCCCATAAAGATGCGTGGAATCTGTTTCCCCACCTCCAGCACACACACGGAGACGTGCTCAGGTATCCTGATTGTGGGGAAGCTCCTCCAAATGACAGCAGCGCCTGGGTTCTAAAAGAATCCCTTAGCTTTTCTTCCCTGATGGCATGCCTAGGCTGGAGAGTGGGGGAAAGTGGGGGTTGGGCTCTAAACCAAGTATAAGCGAGAGCCTATCCATGGGATGTGGGTTTTTAACCTACAACCCACAACCATGGAATAAATGTGCCCCCTGAAAGATGCTTTGACTGTTTCCCTACATCCAGCACACACACGAAGATGTGTTCTTGTATTCTGAGTGTGGGGAAGTTCCTCAAACTGACAGCAGCACCTGAATTCTATTAGTATCCCTTAGCTTCTGTTCCCTGAGTGTTCTTTTAGGCCAGGCCATGAGGGAAAGCTGGGGGTTGGGCTTGGAGGCCACGTAGCAGTGAGTGCCCCCTGATCCATTGAGGAAATACTTAGAGGACTTCTCCCTAAAGGGAACACCTTTTCCTGCATTCATCTGGGTGCAGTGGGGCTGCACATCTCTCCCACACCTAAGAATGTGTTCTGGAATTCTGAGTGCAGGGAAGTTCCTCCAACTGACAGCAGCGCCTGGGTTCTAATTGAATCCCTTTGCTTGTCTTCCCTGATGGAAAGCCTAGGCGGGAGTGCGGGGGAAAGTGTGGTTTGGGCTCCAAAACCAAGTATTTGCGATGACCTCTCTATGGTTTGTGGAGGTGTTTAAACTACATCCCTAACCTGGGAACACCTGTGCCCCCATAAAGATCCGTGGAGTCTGTTTCCACACCTCCAGCACACACACGAACACTTGCACAGTTATCCTGAGAGTGGGCAGCCTCCTCCAACTGAGAGCAGGGCCTTGGTTCTTATAAAATCGCTTAACTTGTCTACCCTGTTTGGTTGCCTGATACGGAGTGCTGGGGAAAGGGTGGGTTGGGCTCTAAATCCAAGTATTAGCGAGTGCTTCTCCATGGGATTTGGAGGTTATTAACCAAAAGCCCACAACATGGGAATACCTGTGCTCCTTGAAAAAAGCGTGGACTCTGTATCCCCACCACCAGAACACACATGAAGAAGTTTTCTGCTATCCTGAGTGTGGGCTGGCAATTTCAGGTGACAGAAGCGGCTGGGTTCTAATAGAATCCCTTAGCTTGTAATCCCTGAGTGTTTCCCTAGGACTGACTCTGAGAGAAACCTGGGGGTTGGGCTTTGAGGCCAAATAGTAGCGAGTGTCCCCGATGGACTGAGGAAGTATTTAGATGAATTCTCCATAAAGGGAAACACCTGAGCACCCATTCATCTGCGTGGAGTGGGGCTTCAAATCTCCCCACCACACAAGGTTGGGTTCCAGTATCCTGAGGGTGGGGTAGTTCCTCCAACTGACATCAGCGTCTTGGTTTGAATAGAATCCCTTTGCTTGTCTTCCCTGATGGTTTGCCTAGGCCAGTGTGTGGTTGAAAGTGGGATTTGGGATCTAAAACTAAGTATTAGCGTGTGCCTCTCCATGGGTAGTGGAGATGTTTAAACTACAACCCACAACTTGGGAATTACTGTGACCCCTGAAAAATGCGTGTGCTATGTTTCCCCACGTCCAGCACACACAGGAAGAAGTGTTCTGGGGTTGTGAGTGTGGGGAGGTTCCTCCAACAGACAGCAGCACCTGGGTTGTAATAGAATCCCTTAGCTTGACTTCCCTAAGTGTTTTCCTAGGCCTAGCAGTAAGCGATGGTGGGGGATGGGCTCTAAAGCCAAGTATTAGCGAGTGCATCTCTGTGGGTAGTGGAGGGTTTTAAACTACTTCCCCAACCTTGGAACACCTGTGCCCCATAAAGATGCGTGGAATCTGTTTCCCCACCTCCAGCACACACACGGAGACGTGCTCAGGTATCCTGATTGTGGGGAGGCTCCTCCAAATGACAGCAGCGCCTGGGTTCTAAAAGAATCCCTTAGCTTTTCTTCCCTGATGGCATGCCTAGGCTGGAGAGTGGGGGAAAGTGGGGGTTGGGCTCTAAACCAAGTATAAGCGAGAGCCTATCCATGGGATGTGGGTTTTTAACCTACAACCCACAACCATGGAATAAATGTGCCCCCTGAAAGATGCTTTGACTCTTTCCCTACATCCAGCACACACACGAAGATGTGTTCTTGTATTCTGAGTGTGGGGAAGTTCCTCAAACTGACAGCAGCACCTGAATTCTATTAGTATCCCTTAGCTTCTGTTCCCTGAGTGTTCTTTTAGGCCAGGCCATGAGGGAAAGCTGGGGGTTGGGCTTGGAGGCCACGTAGCAGTGAGTGCCCCCTGATCCATTGAGGAAATACTTAGAGGACTTCTCCCTAAAGGGAACACCTTTTCCTGCATTCATCTGGGTGCAGTGGGGCTGCACATCTCTCCCACACCTAAGAATGTGTTCTGGAATTCTGAGTGCAGGGAAGTTCCTCCAACTGACAGCAGCGCCTGGGTTCTAATTGAATCCCTTTGCTTGTCTTCCCTGATGGAAAGCCTAGGCGGGAGTGCGGGGGAAAGTGTGGTTTGGGCTCCAAAACCAAGTATTTGCGATGACCTCTCTATGGTTTGTGGAGGTGTTTAAACTACATCCCTAACCTGGGAACACCTGTGCCCCCATAAAGATCCGTGGAGTCTGTTTCCACACCTCCAGCACACACACGAACACTTGCACAGTTATCCTGAGAGTGGGCAGCCTCCTCCAACTGAGAGCAGGGCCTTGGTTCTTATAAAATCGCTTAACTTGTCTACCCTGTTTGGTTGCCTGATACGGAGTGCTGGGGAAAGGGTGGGTTGGGCTCTAAATCCAAGTATTAGCGAGTGCTTCTCCATGGGATTTGGAGGTTATTAACCAAAAGCCCACAACATGGGAATACCTGTGCTCCTTGAAAAAAGCGTGGACTCTGTATCCCCACCACCAGAACACACATGAAGAAGTTTTCTGCTATCCTGAGTGTGGGCTGGCAATTTCAGGTGACAGAAGCGGCTGGGTTCTAATAGAATCCCTTAGCTTGTAATCCCTGAGTGTTTCCCTAGGACTGACTCTGAGAGAAACCTGGGGGTTGGGCTTTGAGGCCAAATAGTAGCGAGTGTCCCCGATGGACTGAGGAAGTATTTAGATGAATTCTCCATAAAGGGAAACACCTGAGCACCCATTCATCTGCGTGGAGTGGGGCTTCAAATCTCCCCACCACACAAGGTTGGGTTCCAGTATCCTGAGGGTGGGGTAGTTCCTCCAACTGACATCAGCGTCTTGGTTTGAATAGAATCCCTTTGCTTGTCTTCCCTGATGGTTTGCCTAGGCCAGTGTGTGGTTGAAAGTGGGATTTGGGATCTAAAACTAAGTATTAGCGTGTGCCTCTCCATGGGTAGTGGAGATGTTTAAACTACAACCCACAACTTGGGAATTACTGTGACCCCTGAAAAATGCGTGTGCTATGTTTCCCCACGTCCAGCACACACAGGAAGAAGTGTTCTGGGTTTCTGAGTGTGGGGAGGTTCCTGCAACAGACAGCAGCACCTGGGTTGTAATAGAATCCCTTAGCTTGACTTCCCTAAGTGTTTTCCTAGGCCTAGCAGTAAGCGATGGTGGGGGATGGGCTCTAAAGCCAAGTATTAGCGAGTGCATCTCTGTGGGTAGTGGAGGGTTTTAAACTACTTCCCCAACCTTGGAACACCTGTGCCCCATAAAGATGCGTGGAATCTGTTTCCCCACCTCCAGCACACACACGGAGACGTGCTCAGGTATCCTGATTGTGGGGAGGCTCCTCCAAATGACAGCAGCGCCTGGGTTCTTAAAGAATCCCTTAGCTTGTCTTCCCTGATGGCATGCCTAGGCTGGAGAGTGGGGGAAAGTGGAGGTTGGGCTCTAAACCAAGTATAAGGGAGAGCCTATCCATGGGATGTGGGTTTTTAACCTACAACCCACAACCATGGAATAAATGTGCCCCCTGAAAGATGCTTTGACTGTTTCCCTACATCCAGCACACACACGAAGATGTGTTCTTGTATTCTGAGTGTGGGGAAGTTCCTCAAACTGACAGCAGCACCTGAATTCTATTAGTATCCCTTAGCTTCTGTTCCCTGAGTGTTCTTTTAGGCCAGGCCATGAGGGAAAGCTGGGGGTTGGGCTTGGAGGCCACGTAGCAGTGAGTGCCCCCTGATCCATTGAGGAAGTACTTAGAGGACTTCTCCCTAAAGGGAACACCTTTTCCTGCATTCATCTGGGTGCAGTGGGGCTGCACATCTCTCCCACACCTAAGAATGTGTTCTGGAATTCTGAGTGCAGGGAAGTTCCTCCAACTGACAGCAGCGCCTGGGTTCTAATTGAATCCCTTTGCTTGTCTTCCCTGATGGAAAGCCTAGGCGGGAGTGCGGGGGAAAGTGTGGTTTGGGCTCCAAAACCAAGTATTTGCGATGACCTCTCTATGGTTTGTGGAGGTGTTTAAACTACATCCCTAACCTGGGAACACCTGTGCCCCCATAAAGATCCGTGGAGTCTGTTTCCACACCTCCAGCACACACACGAACACTTGCACAGTTATCCTGAGAGTGGGCAGCCTCCTCCAACTGAGAGCAGGGCCTTGGTTCTTATAAAATCGCTTAACTTGTCTACCCTGTTTGGTTGCCTGATACGGAGTGCTGGGGAAAGGGTGGGTTGGGCTCTAAATCCAAGTATTAGCGAGTGCTTCTCCATGGGATTTGGAGGTTATTAACCAAAAGCCCACAACATGGGAATACCTGTGCTCCTTGAAAAAAGCGTGGACTCTGTATCCCCACCACCAGAACACACATGAAGAAGTTTTCTGCTATCCTGAGTGTGGGCTGGCAATTTCAGGTGACAGAAGCGGCTGGGTTCTAATAGAATCCCTTAGCTTGTAATCCCTGAGTGTTTCCCTAGGACTGACTCTGAGAGAAACCTGGGGGTTGGGCTTTGAGGCCAAATAGTAGCGAGTGTCCCCGATGGACTGAGGAAGTATTTAGATGAATTCTCCATAAAGGGAAACACCTGAGCACCCATTCATCTGCGTGGAGTGGGGCTTCAAATCTCCCCACCACACAAGGTTGGGTTCCAGTATCCTGAGGGTGGGGTAGTTCCTCCAACTGACATCAGCGTCTTGGTTTGAATAGAATCCCTTTGCGTGTCTTCCCTGATGGTTTGCCTAGGCCAGTGTGTGGTTGAAAGTGGGATTTGGGATCTAAAACTAAGTATTAGCGTGTGCCTCTCCATGGGTAGTGGAGATGTTTAAACTACAACCCACAACTTGGGAATTACTGTGACCCCTGAAAAATGCGTGTGCTATGTTTCCCCACGTCCAGCACACACAGGAAGAAGTGTTCTGGGTTTCTGAGTGTGGGGAGGTTCCTCCAACAGACAGCAGCACCTGGGTTGTAATAGAATCCCTTAGCTTGACTTCCCTAAGTGTTTTCCTAGGCCTAGCAGTAAGCGATGGTGGGGGATGGGCTCTAAAGCCAAGTATTAGCGAGTGCATCTCTGTGGGTAGTGGAGGGTTTTAAACTACTTCCCCAACCTTGGAACACCTGTGCCCCATAAAGATGCGTGGAATCTGTTTCCCCACCTCCAGCACACACACGGAGACGTGCTCAGGTATCCTGATTGTGGGGAGGCTCCTCCAAATGACAGCAGCGCCTGGGTTCTTAAAGAATCCCTTAGCTTGTCTTCCCTGATGGCATGCCTAGGCTGGAGAGTGGGGGAAAGTGGAGGTTGGGCTCTAAACCAAGTATAAGCGAGAGCCTATCCATGGGATGTGGGTTTTTAACATACAACCCACAACCATGGAATAAATGTGCCCCCTGAAAGATGCTTTGACTGTTTCCCTACATCCAGCACACACACGAAGATGTGTTCTTGTATTCTGAGTGTGGGGAAGTTCCTCAAACTGACAGCAGCACCTGAATTCTATTAGTATCCCTTAGCTTCTGTTCCCTGAGTGTTCTTTTAGGCCAGGCCATGAGGGAAAGCTGGGGGTTGGGCTTGGAGGCCACGTAGCAGTGAGTGCCCCCTGATCCATTGAGGAAGTACTTAGAGGACTTCTCCCTAAAGGGAACACCTTTTCCTGCATTCATCTGGGTGCAGTGGGGCTGCACATCTCTCCCACACCTAAGAATGTGTTCTGGAATTCTGAGTGCAGGGAAGTTCCTCCAACTGACAGCAGCGCCTGGGTTCTAATTGAATCCCTTTGCTTGTCTTCCCTGATGGAAAGCCTAGGCGGGAGTGCGGGGGAAAGTGTGGTTTGGGCTCCAAAACCAAGTATTTGCGATGACCTCTCTATGGTTTGTGGAGGTGTTTAAACTACATCCCTAACCTGGGAACACCTGTGCCCCCATAAAGATCCGTGGAGTCTGTTTCCACACCTCCAGCACACACACGAACACTTGCACAGTTATCCTGAGAGTGGGCAGCCTCCTCCAACTGAGAGCAGGGCCTTGGTTCTTATAAAATCGCTTAACTTGTCTACCCTGTTTGGTTGCCTGATACGGAGTGCTGGGGAAAGGGTGGGTTGGGCTCTAAATCCAAGTATTAGCGAGTGCTTCTCCATGGGATTTCGAGGTTATTAACCAAAAGCCCACAACATGGGAATACCTGTGCTCCTTGAAAAAAGCGTGGACTCTGTATCCCCACCACCAGAACACACATGAAGAAGTTTTCTGCTATCCTGAGTGTGGGCTGGCAATTTCAGGTGACAGAAGCGGCTGGGTTCTAATAGAATCCCTTAGCTTGTAATCCCTGAGTGTTTCCCTAGGACTGACTCTGAGAGAAACCTGGGGGTTGGGCTTTGAGGCCAAATAGTAGCGAGTGTCCCCGATGGACTGAGGAAGTATTTAGATGAATTCTCCATAAAGGGAAACACCTGAGCACCCATTCATCTGCGTGGAGTGGGGCTTCAAATCTCCCCACCACACAAGGTTGGGTTCCAGTATCCTGAGGGTGGGGTAGTTCCTCCAACTGACATCAGCGTCTTGGTTTGAATAGAATCCCTTTGCGTGTCTTCCCTGATGGTTTGCCTAGGCCAGTGTGTGGTTGAAAGTGGGATTTGGGATCTAAAACTAAGTATTAGCGTGTGCCTCTCCATGGGTAGTGGAGATGTTTAAACTACAACCCACAACTTGGGAATTACTGTGACCCCTGAAAAATGCGTGTGCTATGTTTCCCCACGTCCAGCACACACAGGAAGAAGTGTTCTGGGGTTCTGAGTGTGGGGAGGTTCCTCCAACAGACAGCAGCACCTGGGTTGTAATAGAATCCCTTAGCTTGACTTCCCTAAGTGTTTTCCTAGGCCTAGCAGTAAGCGATGGTGGGGGATGGGCTCTAAAGCCAAGTATTAGCGAGTGCATCTCTGTGGGTAGTGGAGGGTTTTAAACTACTTCCCCAACCTTGGAACACCTGTGCCCCATAAAGATGCGTGGAATCTGTTTCCCCACCTCCAGCACACACACGGAGACGTGCTCAGGTATCCTGATTGTGGGGAGGCTCCTCCAAATGACAGCAGCGCCTGGGTTCTAAAAGAATCCCTTAGCTTGTCTTCCCTGATGGCATGCCTAGGCTGGAGAGTGGGGGAAAGTGGAGGTTGGGCTCTAAACCAAGTATAAGCGAGAGCCTATCCATGGGATGTGGGTTTTTAACATACAACCCACAACCATGGAATAAATGTGCCCCCTGAAAGATGCTTTGACTGTTTCCCTACATCCAGCACACACACGAAGATGTGTTCTTGTATTCTGAGTGTGGGGAAGTTCCTCAAACTGACAGCAGCACCTGAATTCTATTAGTATCCCTTAGCTTCTGTTCCCTGAGTGTTCTTTTAGGCCAGGCCATGAGGGAAAGCTGGGGGTTGGGCTTGGAGGCCACGTAGCAGTGAGTGCCCCCTGATCCATTGAGGAAGTACTTAGAGGACTTCTCCCTAAAGGGAACACCTTTTCCTGCATTCATCTGGGTGCAGTGGGGCTGCACATCTCTCCCACACCTAAGAATGTGTTCTGGAATTCTGAGTGCAGGGAAGTTCCTCCAACTGACAGCAGCGCCTGGGTTCTAATTGAATCCCTTTGCTTGTCTTCCCTGATGGAAAGCCTAGGCGGGAGTGCGGGGGAAAGTGTGGTTTGGGCTCCAAAACCAAGTATTTGCGATGACCTCTCTATGGTTTGTGGAGGTGTTTAAACTACATCCCTAACCTGGGAACACCTGTGCCCCCATAAAGATCCGTGGAGTCTGTTTCCACACCTCCAGCACACACACGAACACTTGCACAGTTATCCTGAGAGTGGGCAGCCTCCTCCAACTGAGAGCAGGGCCTTGGTTCTTATAAAATCGCTTAACTTGTCTACCCTGTTTGGTTGCCTGATACGGAGTGCTGGGGAAAGGGTGGGTTGGGCTCTAAATCCAAGTATTAGCGAGTGCTTCTCCATGGGATTTCGAGGTTATTAACCAAAAGCCCACAACATGGGAATACCTGTGCTCCTTGAAAAAAGCGTGGACTCTGTATCCCCACCACCAGAACACACATGAAGAAGTTTTCTGCTATCCTGAGTGTGGGCTGGCAATTTCAGGTGACAGAAGCGGCTGGGTTCTAATAGAATCCCTTAGCTTGTAATCCCTGAGTGTTTCCCTAGGACTGACTCTGAGAGAAACCTGGGGGTTGGGCTTTGAGGCCAAATAGTAGCGAGTGTCCCCGATGGACTGAGGAAGTATTTAGATGAATTCTCCATAAAGGGAAACACCTGAGCACCCATTCATCTGCGTGGAGTGGGGCTTCAAATCTCCCCACCACACAAGGTTGGGTTCCAGTATCCTGAGGGTGGGGTAGTTCCTCCAACTGACATCAGCGTCTTGGTTTGAATAGAATCCCTTTGCGTGTCTTCCCTGATGGTTTGCCTAGGCCAGTGTGTGGTTGAAAGTGGGATTTGGGATCTAAAACTAAGTATTAGCGTGTGCCTCTCCATGGGTAGTGGAGATGTTTAAACTACAACCCACAACTTGGGAATTACTGTGACCCCTGAAAAATGCGTGTGCTATGTTTCCCCACGTCCAGCACACACAGGAAGAAGTGTTCTGGGGTTCTGAGTGTGGGGAGGTTCCTCCAACAGACAGCAGCACCTGGGTTGTAATAGAATCCCTTAGCTTGACTTCCCTAAGTGTTTTCCTAGGCCTAGCAGTAAGCGATGGTGGGGGATGGGCTCTAAAGCCAAGTATTAGCGAGTGCATCTCTGTGGGTAGTGGAGGGTTTTAAACTACTTCCCCAACCTTGGAACACCTGTGCCCCATAAAGATGCGTGGAATCTGTTTCCCCACCTCCAGCACACACACGGAGACGTGCTCAGGTATCCTGATTGTGGGGAGGCTCCTCCAAATGACAGCAGCGCCTGGGTTCTAAAAGAATCCCTTAGCTTGTCTTCCCTGATGGCATGCCTAGGCTGGAGAGTGGGGGAAAGTGGGGGTTGGGCTCTAAACCAAGTATAAGCGAGAGCCTATCCATGGGATGTGGGTTTTTAACCTACAACCCACAACCATGGAATAAATGTGCCCCCTGAAAGATGCTTTGACTGTTTCCCTACATCCAGCACACACACGAAGATATGTTCTGGTATTCTGAGTGTGGGGAAGTTCCCCAAACTGACAGCAGCACCTGGATTCCATTAGTATCCCTTGGCTTCTGTTACCTGAGTGTTCTCTTAGACCAGGCCATGAGGGAAAGCTGGGGGTTGGGCTTGGAGGCCACGTATCGGTGAGTGCCCCCTGATCCACTGAGGAAGTACTTAGAGGAGTTCTCCCTAAACAGAACACCTTTTCCTGCATTCATCTGGGTGCAGTGGGGCTGCACATCTCTCCCACACCTAAGAATGTGTTCTGGAATTCTGAGTGCAGGGAAGTTCCTCCAACTGACAGCAGCGCCTGGGTTCTAATTGAATCCCTTTGCTTGTCTTCCCTGATGGAAAGCCTAGGCGGGAGTGCGGGGGAAAGTGTGGTTTGGGCTCCAAAACCAAGTATTTGCGATGACCTCTCTATGGTTTGTGGAGGTGTTTAAACTACATCCCTAACCTGGGAACACCTGTGCCCCCATAAAGATCCGTGGAGTCTGTTTCCACACCTCCAGCACACACACGAACACTTGCACAGTTATCCTGGGAGTGGGCAGCCTCCTCCAACTGAGAGCAGGGCCTTGGTTCTTATAAAATCGCTTAACTTGTCTACCCTGTTTGGTTGCCTGATACGGAGTGCTGGGGAAAGGGTGGGTTGGGCTCTAAATCCAAGTATTAGCGAGTGCTTCTCCATGGGATTTCGAGGTTATTAACCAAAAGCCCACAAAATGGGAATACCTGTGCTCCTTGAAAAAAGCGTGGACTCTGTATCCCCACCACCAGAACACACATGAAGAAGTTTTCTGCTATCCTGAGTGTGGGCTGGCAATTTCAGGTGACAGAAGCGGCTGGGTTCTAATAGAATCCCTTAGCTTGTAATCCCTGAGTGTTTCCCTAGGACTGACTCTGAGAGAAACCTGGGGGTTGGGCTTTGAGGCCAAATAGTAGTGAGTGTCCCCGATGGACTGAGGAAGTATTTAGATGAATTCTCCATAAAGGGAAACACCTGAGCACCCATTCATCTGCGTGGAGTGGGGCTTCAAATCTCCCCACCACACAAGGTTGGGTTCCAGTATCCTGAGGGTGGGGTAGTTCCTCCAACTGACATCAGCGTCTTGGTTTGAATAGAATCCCTTTGCTTGTCTTCCCTGATGGTTTGCCTAGGCCAGTGTGTGGTTGAAAGTGGGATTTGGGATCTAAAACTAAGTATTAGCGTGTGCCTCTCCATGGGTAGTGGAGATGTTTAAACTACAACCCACAACTTGGGAATTACTGTGACCCCTGAAAAATGCGTGTGCTATGTTTCCCCACGTCCAGCACACACAGGAAGAAGTGTTCTGGGGTTCTGAGTGTGGGGAGGTTCCTCCAACAGACAGCAGCACCTGGGTTGTAATAGAATCCCTTAGCTTGACTTCCCTAAGTGTTTTCCTAGGCCTAGCAGTAAGCGATGGTGGGGGATGGGCTCTAAAGCCAAGTATTAGCGAGTGCATCTCTGTGGGTAGTGGAGGGTTTTAAACTACTTCCCCAACCTTGGAACACCTGTGCCCCATAAAGATGCGTGGAATCTGTTTCCCCACCTCCAGCACACACACGGAGACGTGCTCAGGTATCCTGATTGTGGGGAGGCTCCTCCAAATGACAGCAGCGCCTGGGTTCTTAAAGAATCCCTTAGCTTGTCTTCCCTGATGGCATGCCTAGGCTGGAGAGTGGGGGAAAGTGGAGGTTGGGCTCTAAACCAAGTATAAGCGAGAGCCTATCCATGGGATGTGGGTTTTTAACATACAACCCACAACCATGGAATAAATGTGCCCCCTGAAAGATGCTTTGACTGTTTCCCTACATCCAGCACACACACGAAGATGTGTTCTTGTATTCTGAGTGTGGGGAAGTTCCTCAAACTGACAGCAGCACCTGAATTCTATTAGTATCCCTTAGCTTCTGTTCCCTGAGTGTTCTTTTAGGCCAGGCCATGAGGGAAAGCTGGGGGTTGGGCTTGGAGGCCACGTAGCAGTGAGTGCCCCCTGATCCATTGAGGAAGTACTTAGAGGACTTCTCCCTAAAGGGAACACCTTTTCCTGCATTCATCTGGGTGCAGTGGGGCTGCACATCTCTCCCACACCTAAGAATGTGTTCTGGAATTCTGAGTGCAGGGAAGTTCCTCCAACTGACAGCAGCGCCTGGGTTCTAATTGAATCCCTTTGCTTGTCTTCCCTGATGGAAAGCCTAGGCGGGAGTGCGGGGGAAAGTGTGGTTTGGGCTCCAAAACCAAGTATTTGCGATGACCTCTCTATGGTTTGTGGAGGTGTTTAAACTACATCCCTAACCTGGGAACACCTGTGCCCCCATAAAGATCCGTGGAGTCTGTTTCCACACCTCCAGCACACACACGAACACTTGCACAGTTATCCTGAGAGTGGGCAGCCTCCTCCAACTGAGAGCAGGGCCTTGGTTCTTATAAAATCGCTTAACTTGTCTACCCTGTTTGGTTGCCTGATACGGAGTGCTGGGGAAAGGGTGGGTTGGGCTCTAAATCCAAGTATTAGCGAGTGCTTCTCCATGGGATTTGGAGGTTATTAACCAAAAGCCCACAACATGGGAATACCTGTGCTCCTTGAAAAAAGCGTGGACTCTGTATCCCCACCACCAGAACACACATGAAGAAGTTTTCTGCTATCCTGAGTGTGGGCTGGCAATTTCAGGTGACAGAAGCGGCTGGGTTCTAATAGAATCCCTTAGCTTGTAATCCCTGAGTGTTTCCCTAGGACTGACTCTGAGAGAAACCTGGGGGTTGGGCTTTGAGGCCAAATAGTAGCGAGTGTCCCCGATGGACTGAGGAAGTATTTAGATGAATTCTCCATAAAGGGAAACACCTGAGCACCCATTCATCTGCGTGGAGTGGGGCTTCAAATCTCCCCACCACACAAGGTTGGGTTCCAGTATCCTGAGGGTGGGGTAGTTCCTCCAACTGACATCAGCGTCTTGGTTTGAATAGAATCCCTTTGCGTGTCTTCCCTGATGGTTTGCCTAGGCCAGTGTGTGGTTGAAAGTGGGATTTGGGATCTAAAACTAAGTATTAGCGTGTGCCTCTCCATGGGTAGTGGAGATGTTTAAACTACAACCCACAACTTGGGAATTACTGTGACCCCTGAAAAATGCGTGTGCTATGTTTCCCCACGTCCAGCACACACAGGAAGAAGTGTTCTGGGGTTCTGAGTGTGGGGAGGTTCCTCCAACAGACAGCAGCACCTGGGTTGTAATAGAATCCCTTAGCTTGACTTCCCTAAGTGTTTTCCTAGGCCTAGCAGTAAGCGATGGTGGGGGATGGGCTCTAAAGCCAAGTATTAGCGAGTGCATCTCTGTGGGTAGTGGAGGGTTTTAAACTACTTCCCCAACCTTGGAACACCTGTGCCCCATAAAGATGCGTGGAATCTGTTTCCCCACCTCCAGCACACACACGGAGACGTGCTCAGGTATCCTGATTGTGGGGAGGCTCCTCCAAATGACAGCAGCGCCTGGGTTCTAAAAGAATCCCTTAGCTTGTCTTCCCTGATGGCATGCCTAGGCTGGAGAGTGGGGGAAAGTGGAGGTTGGGCTCTAAACCAAGTATAAGCGAGAGCCTATCCATGGGATGTGGGTTTTTAACATACAACCCACAACCATGGAATAAATGTGCCCCCTGAAAGATGCTTTGACTGTTTCCCTACATCCAGCACACACACGAAGATGTGTTCTTGTATTCTGAGTGTGGGGAAGTTCCTCAAACTGACAGCAGCACCTGAATTCTATTAGTATCCCTTAGCTTCTGTTCCCTGAGTGTTCTTTTAGGCCAGGCCATGAGGGAAAGCTGGGGGTTGGGCTTGGAGGCCACGTAGCAGTGAGTGCCCCCTGATCCATTGAGGAAGTACTTAGAGGACTTCTCCCTAAAGGGAACACCTTTTCCTGCATTCATCTGGGTGCAGTGGGGCTGCACATCTCTCCCACACCTAAGAATGTGTTCTGGAATTCTGAGTGCAGGGAAGTTCCTCCAACTGACAGCAGCGCCTGGGTTCTAATTGAATCCCTTTGCTTGTCTTCCCTGATGGAAAGCCTAGGCGGGAGTGCGGGGGAAAGTGTGGTTTGGGCTCCAAAACCAAGTATTTGCGATGACCTCTCTATGGTTTGTGGAGGTGTTTAAACTACATCCCTAACCTGGGAACACCTGTGCCCCCATAAAGATCCGTGGAGTCTGTTTCCACACCTCCAGCACACACACGAACACTTGCACAGTTATCCTGAGAGTGGGCAGCCTCCTCCAACTGAGAGCAGGGCCTTGGTTCTTATAAAATCGCTTAACTTGTCTACCCTGTTTGGTTGCCTGATACGGAGTGCTGGGGAAAGGGTGGGTTGGGCTCTAAATCCAAGTATTAGCGAGTGCTTCTCCATGGGATTTCGAGGTTATTAACCAAAAGCCCACAACATGGGAATACCTGTGCTCCTTGAAAAAAGCGTGGACTCTGTATCCCCACCACCAGAACACACATGAAGAAGTTTTCTGCTATCCTGAGTGTGGGCTGGCAATTTCAGGTGACAGAAGCGGCTGGGTTCTAATAGAATCCCTTAGCTTGTAATCCCTGAGTGTTTCCCTAGGACTGACTCTGAGAGAAACCTGGGGGTTGGGCTTTGAGGCCAAATAGTAGCGAGTGTCCCCGATGGACTGAGGAAGTATTTAGATGAATTCTCCATAAAGGGAAACACCTGAGCACCCATTCATCTGCGTGGAGTGGGGCTTCAAATCTCCCCACCACACAAGGTTGGGTTCCAGTATCCTGAGGGTGGGGTAGTTCCTCCAACTGACATCAGCGTCTTGGTTTGAATAGAATCCCTTTGCGTGTCTTCCCTGATGGTTTGCCTAGGCCAGTGTGTGGTTGAAAGTGGGATTTGGGATCTAAAACTAAGTATTAGCGTGTGCCTCTCCATGGGTAGTGGAGATGTTTAAACTACAACCCACAACTTGGGAATTACTGTGACCCCTGAAAAATGCGTGTGCTATGTTTCCCCACGTCCAGCACACACAGGAAGAAGTGTTCTGGGGTTCTGAGTGTGGGGAGGTTCCTCCAACAGACAGCAGCACCTGGGTTGTAATAGAATCCCTTAGCTTGACTTCCCTAAGTGTTTTCCTAGGCCTAGCAGTAAGCGATGGTGGGGGATGGGCTCTAAAGCCAAGTATTAGCGAGTGCATCTCTGTGGGTAGTGGAGGGTTTTAAACTACTTCCCCAACCTTGGAACACCTGTGCCCCATAAAGATGCGTGGAATCTGTTTCCCCACCTCCAGCACACACACGGAGACGTGCTCAGGTATCCTGATTGTGGGGAGGCTCCTCCAAATGACAGCAGCGCCTGGGTTCTAAAAGAATCCCTTAGCTTGTCTTCCCTGATGGCATGCCTAGGCTGGAGAGTGGGGGAAAGTGGGGGTTGGGCTCTAAACCAAGTATAAGCGAGAGCCTATCCATGGGATGTGGGTTTTTAACCTACAACCCACAACCATGGAATAAATGTGCCCCCTGAAAGATGCTTTGACTGTTTCCCTACATCCAGCACACACACGAAGATATGTTCTGGTATTCTGAGTGTGGGGAAGTTCCCCAAACTGACAGCAGCACCTGGATTCCATTAGTATCCCTTGGCTTCTGTTACCTGAGTGTTCTCTTAGACCAGGCCATGAGGGAAAGCTGGGGGTTGGGCTTGGAGGCCACGTATCGGTGAGTGCCCCCTGATCCACTGAGGAAGTACTTAGAGGAGTTCTCCCTAAACAGAACACCTTTTCCTGCATTCATCTGGGTGCAGTGGGGCTGCACATCTCTCCCACACCTAAGAATGTGTTCTGGAATTCTGAGTGCAGGGAAGTTCCTCCAACTGACAGCAGCGCCTGGGTTCTAATTGAATCCCTTTGCTTGTCTTCCCTGATGGAAAGCCTAGGCGGGAGTGCGGGGGAAAGTGTGGTTTGGGCTCCAAAACCAAGTATTTGCGATGACCTCTCTATGGTTTGTGGAGGTGTTTAAACTACATCCCTAACCTGGGAACACCTGTGCCCCCATAAAGATCCGTGGAGTCTGTTTCCACACCTCCAGCACACACACGAACACTTGCACAGTTATCCTGAGAGTGGGCAGCCTCCTCCAACTGAGAGCAGGGCCTTGGT
Organism: Vicugna pacos; assembly: GCF_048564905.1. Lineage (NCBI taxonomy): Eukaryota > Metazoa > Chordata > Mammalia > Artiodactyla > Camelidae > Vicugna > Vicugna pacos. The sequence goes on from NW_027328740.1 coordinate 18,658,272, forward strand.
TCTTATAAAATCGCTTAACTTGTCTACCCTGTTTGGTTGCCTGATACGGAGTGCTGGGGAAAGGGTGGGTTGGGCTCTAAATCCAAGTATTAGCGAGTGCTTCTCCATGGGATTTCGAGGTTATTAACCAAAAGCCCACAAAATGGGAATACCTGTGCTCCTTGAAAAAAGCGTGGACTCTGTATCCCCACCACCAGAACACACATGAAGAAGTTTTCTGCTATCCTGAGTGTGGGCTGGCAATTTCAGGTGACAGAAGCGGCTGGGTTCTAATAGAATCCCTTAGCTTGTAATCCCTGAGTGTTTCCCTAGGACTGACTCTGAGAGAAACCTGGGGGTTGGGCTTTGAGGCCAAATAGTAGTGAGTGTCCCCGATGGACTGAGGAAGTATTTAGATGAATTCTCCATAAAGGGAAACACCTGAGCACCCATTCATCTGCGTGGAGTGGGGCTTCATATCTCCCCACCACACAAGGTTGGGTTCCAGTATCCTGAGGGTGGGGTAGTTCCTCCAACTGACATCAGCGTCTTGGTTTGAATAGAATCCCTTTGCTTGTCTTCCCTGATGGTTTGCCTAGGCCAGTGTGTGGTTGAAAGTGGGATTTGGGATCTAAAACTAAGTATTAGCGTGTGCCTCTCCATGGGTAGTGGAGATGTTTAAACTACAACCCACAACTTGGGAATTACTGTGACCCCTGAAAAATGCGTGTGCTATGTTTCCCCACGTCCAGCACACACAGGAAGAAGTGTTCTGGGGTTCTGAGTGTGGGGAGGTTCCTCCAACAGACAGCAGCACCTGGGTTGTAATAGAATCCCTTAGCTTGACTTCCCTAAGTGTTTTCCTAGGCCTAGCAGTAAGCGATGGTGGGGGATGGGCTCTAAAGCCAAGTATTAGCGAGTGCATCTCTGTGGGTAGTGGAGGGTTTTAAACTACTTCCCCAACCTTGGAACACCTGTGCCCCATAAAGATGCGTGGAATCTGTTTCCCCACCTCCAGCACACACACGGAGACGTGCTCAGGTATCCTGATTGTGGGGAGGCTCCTCCAAATGACAGCAGCGCCTGGGTTCTAAAAGAATCCCTTAGCTTGTCTTCCCTGATGGCATGCCTAGGCTGGAGAGTGGGGGAAAGTGGAGGTTGGGCTCTAAACCAAGTATAAGCGAGAGCCTATCCATGGGATGTGGGTTTTTAACATACAACCCACAACCATGGAATAAATGTGCCCCCTGAAAGATGCTTTGACTGTTTCCCTACATCCAGCACACACACGAAGATGTGTTCTTGTATTCTGAGTGTGGGGAAGTTCCTCAAACTGACAGCAGCACCTGAATTCTATTAGTATCCCTTAGCTTCTGTTCCCTGAGTGTTCTTTTAGGCCAGGCCATGAGGGAAAGCTGGGGGTTGGGCTTGGAGGCCACGTAGCAGTGAGTGCCCCCTGATCCATTGAGGAAGTACTTAGAGGACTTCTCCCTAAAGGGAACACCTTTTCCTGCATTCATCTGGGTGCAGTGGGGCTGCACATCTCTCCCACACCTAAGAATGTGTTCTGGAATTCTGAGTGCAGGGAAGTTCCTCCAACTGACAGCAGCGCCTGGGTTCTAATTGAATCCCTTTGCTTGTCTTCCCTGATGGAAAGCCTAGGCGGGAGTGCGGGGGAAAGTGTGGTTTGGGCTCCAAAACCAAGTATTTGCGATGACCTCTCTATGGTTTGTGGAGGTGTTTAAACTACATCCCTAACCTGGGAACACCTGTGCCCCCATAAAGATCCGTGGAGTCTGTTTCCACACCTCCAGCACACACACGAACACTTGCACAGTTATCCTGAGAGTGGGCAGCCTCCTCCAACTGAGAGCAGGGCCTTGGTTCTTATAAAATCGCTTAACTTGTCTACCCTGTTTGGTTGCCTGATACGGAGTGCTGGGGAAAGGGTGGGTTGGGCTCTAAATCCAAGTATTAGCGAGTGCTTCTCCATGGGATTTCGAGGTTATTAACCAAAAGCCCACAACATGGGAATACCTGTGCTCCTTGAAAAAAGCGTGGACTCTGTATCCCCACCACCAGAACACACATGAAGAAGTTTTCTGCTATCCTGAGTGTGGGCTGGCAATTTCAGGTGACAGAAGCGGCTGGGTTCTAATAGAATCCCTTAGCTTGTAATCCCTGAGTGTTTCCCTAGGACTGACTCTGAGAGAAACCTGGGGGTTGGGCTTTGAGGCCAAATAGTAGTGAGTGTCCCCGATGGACTGAGGAAGTATTTAGATGAATTCTCCATAAAGGGAAACACCTGAGCACCCATTCATCTGCGTGGAGTGGGGCTTCAAATCTCCCCACCACACAAGGTTGGGTTCCAGTATCCTGAGGGTGGGGTAGTTCCTCCAACTGACATCAGCGTCTTGGTTTGAATAGAATCCCTTTGCTTGTCTTCCCTGATGGTTTGCCTAGGCCAGTGTGTGGTTGAAAGTGGGATTTGGGATCTAAAACTAAGTATTAGCGTGTGCCTCTCCATGGGTAGTGGAGATGTTTAAACTACAACCCACAACTTGGGAATTACTGTGACCCCTGAAAAATGCGTGTGCTATGTTTCCCCACGTCCAGCACACACAGGAAGAAGTGTTCTGGGGTTCTGATTGTGGGGAGGTTCCTCCAACAGACAGCAGCACCTGGGTTGTAATAGAATCCCTTAGCTTGACTTCCCTAAGTGTTTTCCTAGGCCTAGCAGTAAGCGATGGTGGGGGATGGGCTCTAAAGCCAAGTATTAGCGAGTGCATCTCTGTGGGTAGTGGAGGGTTTTAAACTACTTCCCCAACCTTGGAACACCTGTGCCCCATAAAGATGCGTGGAATCTGTTTCCCCACCTCCAGCACACACACGGAGACGTGCTCAGGTATCCTGATTGTGGGGAGGCTCCTCCAAATGACAGCAGCGCCTGGGTTCTTAAAGAATCCCTTAGCTTGTCTTCCCTGATGGCATGCCTAGGCTGGAGAGTGGGGGAAAGTGGAGGTTGGGCTCTAAACCAAGTATAAGCGAGAGCCTATCCATGGGATGTGGGTTTTTAACATACAACCCACAACCATGGAATAAATGTGCCCCCTGAAAGATGCTTTGACTGTTTCCCTACATCCAGCACACACACGAAGATGTGTTCTTGTATTCTGAGTGTGGGGAAGTTCCTCAAACTGACAGCAGCACCTGAATTCTATTAGTATCCCTTAGCTTCTGTTCCCTGAGTGTTCTTTTAGGCCAGGCCATGAGGGAAAGCTGGGGGTTGGGCTTGGAGGCCACGTAGCAGTGAGTGCCCCCTGATCCATTGAGGAAGTACTTAGAGGACTTCTCCCTAAAGGGAACACCTTTTCCTGCATTCATCTGGGTGCAGTGGGGCTGCACATCTCTCCCACACCTAAGAATGTGTTCTGGAATTCTGAGTGCAGGGAAGTTCCTCCAACTGACAGCAGCGCCTGGGTTCTAATTGAATCCCTTTGCTTGTCTTCCCTGATGGAAAGCCTAGGCGGGAGTGCGGGGGAAAGTGTGGTTTGGGCTCCAAAACCAAGTATTTGCGATGACCTCTCTATGGTTTGTGGAGGTGTTTAAACTACATCCCTAACCTGGGAACACCTGTGCCCCCATAAAGATCCGTGGAGTCTGTTTCCACACCTCCAGCACACACACGAACACTTGCACAGTTATCCTGAGAGTGGGCAGCCTCCTCCAACTGAGAGCAGGGCCTTGGTTCTTATAAAATCGCTTAACTTGTCTACCCTGTTTGGTTGCCTGATACGGAGTGCTGGGGAAAGGGTGGGTTGGGCTCTAAATCCAAGTATTAGCGAGTGCTTCTCCATGGGATTTGGAGGTTATTAACCAAAAGCCCACAACATGGGAATACCTGTGCTCCTTGAAAAAAGCGTGGACTCTGTATCCCCACCACCAGAACACACATGAAGAAGTTTTCTGCTATCCTGAGTGTGGGCTGGCAATTTCAGGTGACAGAAGCGGCTGGGTTCTAATAGAATCCCTTAGCTTGTAATCCCTGAGTGTTTCCCTAGGACTGACTCTGAGAGAAACCTGGGGGTTGGGCTTTGAGGCCAAATAGTAGCGAGTGTCCCCGATGGACTGAGGAAGTATTTAGATGAATTCTCCATAAAGGGAAACACCTGAGCACCCATTCATCTGCGTGGAGTGGGGCTTCAAATCTCCCCACCACACAAGGTTGGGTTCCAGTATCCTGAGGGTGGGGTAGTTCCTCCAACTGACATCAGCGTCTTGGTTTGAATAGAATCCCTTTGCGTGTCTTCCCTGATGGTTTGCCTAGGCCAGTGTGTGGTTGAAAGTGGGATTTGGGATCTAAAACTAAGTATTAGCGTGTGCCTCTCCATGGGTAGTGGAGATGTTTAAACTACAACCCACAACTTGGGAATTACTGTGACCCCTGAAAAATGCGTGTGCTATGTTTCCCCACGTCCAGCACACACAGGAAGAAGTGTTCTGGGGTTCTGAGTGTGGGGAGGTTCCTCCAACAGACAGCAGCACCTGGGTTGTAATAGAATCCCTTAGCTTGACTTCCCTAAGTGTTTTCCTAGGCCTAGCAGTAAGCGATGGTGGGGGATGGGCTCTAAAGCCAAGTATTAGCGAGTGCATCTCTGTGGGTAGTGGAGGGTTTTAAACTACTTCCCCAACCTTGGAACACCTGTGCCCCATAAAGATGCGTGGAATCTGTTTCCCCACCTCCAGCACACACACGGAGACGTGCTCAGGTATCCTGATTGTGGGGAGGCTCCTCCAAATGACAGCAGCGCCTGGGTTCTAAAAGAATCCCTTAGCTTGTCTTCCCTGATGGCATGCCTAGGCTGGAGAGTGGGGGAAAGTGGAGGTTGGGCTCTAAACCAAGTATAAGCGAGAGCCTATCCATGGGATGTGGGTTTTTAACATACAACCCACAACCATGGAATAAATGTGCCCCCTGAAAGATGCTTTGACTGTTTCCCTACATCCAGCACACACACGAAGATGTGTTCTTGTATTCTGAGTGTGGGGAAGTTCCTCAAACTGACAGCAGCACCTGAATTCTATTAGTATCCCTTAGCTTCTGTTCCCTGAGTGTTCTTTTAGGCCAGGCCATGAGGGAAAGCTGGGGGTTGGGCTTGGAGGCCACGTAGCAGTGAGTGCCCCCTGATCCATTGAGGAAGTACTTAGAGGACTTCTCCCTAAAGGGAACACCTTTTCCTGCATTCATCTGGGTGCAGTGGGGCTGCACATCTCTCCCACACCTAAGAATGTGTTCTGGAATTCTGAGTGCAGGGAAGTTCCTCCAACTGACAGCAGCGCCTGGGTTCTAATTGAATCCCTTTGCTTGTCTTCCCTGATGGAAAGCCTAGGCGGGAGTGCGGGGGAAAGTGTGGTTTGGGCTCCAAAACCAAGTATTTGCGATGACCTCTCTATGGTTTGTGGAGGTGTTTAAACTACATCCCTAACCTGGGAACACCTGTGCCCCCATAAAGATCCGTGGAGTCTGTTTCCACACCTCCAGCACACACACGAACACTTGCACAGTTATCCTGAGAGTGGGCAGCCTCCTCCAACTGAGAGCAGGGCCTTGGTTCTTATAAAATCGCTTAACTTGTCTACCCTGTTTGGTTGCCTGATACGGAGTGCTGGGGAAAGGGTGGGTTGGGCTCTAAATCCAAGTATTAGCGAGTGCTTCTCCATGGGATTTCGAGGTTATTAACCAAAAGCCCACAACATGGGAATACCTGTGCTCCTTGAAAAAAGCGTGGACTCTGTATCCCCACCACCAGAACACACATGAAGAAGTTTTCTGCTATCCTGAGTGTGGGCTGGCAATTTCAGGTGACAGAAGCGGCTGGGTTCTAATAGAATCCCTTAGCTTGTAATCCCTGAGTGTTTCCCTAGGACTGACTCTGAGAGAAACCTGGGGGTTGGGCTTTGAGGCCAAATAGTAGCGAGTGTCCCCGATGGACTGAGGAAGTATTTAGATGAATTCTCCATAAAGGGAAACACCTGAGCACCCATTCATCTGCGTGGAGTGGGGCTTCAAATCTCCCCACCACACAAGGTTGGGTTCCAGTATCCTGAGGGTGGGGTAGTTCCTCCAACTGACATCAGCGTCTTGGTTTGAATAGAATCCCTTTGCGTGTCTTCCCTGATGGTTTGCCTAGGCCAGTGTGTGGTTGAAAGTGGGATTTGGGATCTAAAACTAAGTATTAGCGTGTGCCTCTCCATGGGTAGTGGAGATGTTTAAACTACAACCCACAACTTGGGAATTACTGTGACCCCTGAAAAATGCGTGTGCTATGTTTCCCCACGTCCAGCACACACAGGAAGAAGTGTTCTGGGGTTCTGAGTGTGGGGAGGTTCCTCCAACAGACAGCAGCACCTGGGTTGTAATAGAATCCCTTAGCTTGACTTCCCTAAGTGTTTTCCTAGGCCTAGCAGTAAGCGATGGTGGGGGATGGGCTCTAAAGCCAAGTATTAGCGAGTGCATCTCTGTGGGTAGTGGAGGGTTTTAAACTACTTCCCCAACCTTGGAACACCTGTGCCCCATAAAGATGCGTGGAATCTGTTTCCCCACCTCCAGCACACACACGGAGACGTGCTCAGGTATCCTGATTGTGGGGAGGCTCCTCCAAATGACAGCAGCGCCTGGGTTCTAAAAGAATCCCTTAGCTTGTCTTCCCTGATGGCATGCCTAGGCTGGAGAGTGGGGGAAAGTGGGGGTTGGGCTCTAAACCAAGTATAAGCGAGAGCCTATCCATGGGATGTGGGTTTTTAACCTACAACCCACAACCATGGAATAAATGTGCCCCCTGAAAGATGCTTTGACTGTTTCCCTACATCCAGCACACACACGAAGATATGTTCTGGTATTCTGAGTGTGGGGAAGTTCCCCAAACTGACAGCAGCACCTGGATTCCATTAGTATCCCTTGGCTTCTGTTACCTGAGTGTTCTCTTAGACCAGGCCATGAGGGAAAGCTGGGGGTTGGGCTTGGAGGCCACGTATCGGTGAGTGCCCCCTGATCCACTGAGGAAGTACTTAGAGGAGTTCTCCCTAAACAGAACACCTTTTCCTGCATTCATCTGGGTGCAGTGGGGCTGCACATCTCTCCCACACCTAAGAATGTGTTCTGGAATTCTGAGTGCAGGGAAGTTCCTCCAACTGACAGCAGCGCCTGGGTTCTAATTGAATCCCTTTGCTTGTCTTCCCTGATGGAAAGCCTAGGCGGGAGTGCGGGGGAAAGTGTGGTTTGGGCTCCAAAACCAAGTATTTGCGATGACCTCTCTATGGTTTGTGGAGGTGTTTAAACTACATCCCTAACCTGGGAACACCTGTGCCCCCATAAAGATCCGTGGAGTCTGTTTCCACACCTCCAGCACACACACGAACACTTGCACAGTTATCCTGAGAGTGGGCAGCCTCCTCCAACTGAGAGCAGGGCCTTGGTTCTTATAAAATCGCTTAACTTGTCTACCCTGTTTGGTTGCCTGATACGGAGTGCTGGGGAAAGGGTGGGTTGGGCTCTAAATCCAAGTATTAGCGAGTGCTTCTCCATGGGATTTCGAGGTTATTAACCAAAAGCCCACAAAATGGGAATACCTGTGCTCCTTGAAAAAAGCGTGGACTCTGTATCCCCACCACCAGAACACACATGAAGAAGTTTTCTGCTATCCTGAGTGTGGGCTGGCAATTTCAGGTGACAGAAGCGGCTGGGTTCTAATAGAATCCCTTAGCTTGTAATCCCTGAGTGTTTCCCTAGGACTGACTCTGAGAGAAACCTGGGGGTTGGGCTTTGAGGCCAAATAGTAGTGAGTGTCCCCGATGGACTGAGGAAGTATTTAGATGAATTCTCCATAAAGGGAAACACCTGAGCACCCATTCATCTGCGTGGAGTGGGGCTTCATATCTCCCCACCACACAAGGTTGGGTTCCAGTATCCTGAGGGTGGGGTAGTTCCTCCAACTGACATCAGCGTCTTGGTTTGAATAGAATCCCTTTGCTTGTCTTCCCTGATGGTTTGCCTAGGCCAGTGTGTGGTTGAAAGTGGGATTTGGGATCTAAATCTAAGTATTAGCGTGTGCCTCTCCATGGGTAGTGGAGATGTTTAAACTACAACCCACAACTTGGGAATTACTGTGACCCCTGAAAAATGCGTGTGCTATGTTTCCCCACGTCCAGCACACACAGGAAGAAGTGTTCTGGGGTTGTGAGTGTGGGGAGGTTCCTCCAACAGACAGCAGCACCTGGGTTGTAATAGAATCCCTTAGCTTGACTTCCCTAAGTGTTTTCCTAGGCCTAGCAGTAAGCGATGGTGGGGGATGGGCTCTAAAGCCAAGTATTAGCGAGTGCATCTCTGTGGGTAGTGGAGGGTTTTAAACTACTTCCCCAACCTTGGAACACCTGTGCCCCATAAAGATGCGTGGAATCTGTTTCCCCACCTCCAGCACACACACGGAGACGTGCTCAGGTATCCTGATTGTGGGGAGGCTCCTCCAAATGACAGCAGCGCCTGGGTTCTAAAAGAATCCCTTAGCTTGTCTTCCCTGATGGCATGCCTAGGCTGGAGAGTGGGGGAAAGTGGAGGTTGGGCTCTAAACCAAGTATAAGCGAGAGCCTATCCATGGGATGTGGGTTTTTAACCTACAACCCACAACCATGGAATAAATGTGCCCCCTGAAAGATGCTTTGACTGTTTCCCTACATCCAGCACACACACGAAGATGTGTTCTTGTATTCTGAGTGTGGGGAAGTTCCTCAAACTGACAGCAGCACCTGAATTCTATTAGTATCCCTTAGCTTCTGTTCCCTGAGTGTTCTTTTAGGCCAGGCCATGAGGGAAAGCTGGGGGTTGGGCTTGGAGGCCACGTAGCAGTGAGTGCCCCCTGATCCATTGAGGAAGTACTTAGAGGACTTCTCCCTAAAGGGAACACCTTTTCCTGCATTCATCTGGGTGCAGTGGGGCTGCACATCTCTCCCACACCTAAGAATGTGTTCTGGAATTCTGAGTGCAGGGAAGTTCCTCCAACTGACAGCAGCGCCTGGGTTCTAATTGAATCCCTTTGCTTGTCTTCCCTGATGGAAAGCCTAGGCGGGAGTGCGGGGGAAAGTGTGGTTTGGGCTCCAAAACCAAGTATTTGCGATGACCTCTCTATGGTTTGTGGAGGTGTTTAAACTACATCCCTAACCTGGGAACACCTGTGCCCCCATAAAGATCCGTGGAGTCTGTTTCCACACCTCCAGCACACACACGAACACTTGCACAGTTATCCTGAGAGTGGGCAGCCTCCTCCAACTGAGAGCAGGGCCTTGGTTCTTATAAAATCGCTTAACTTGTCTACCCTGTTTGGTTGCCTGATACGGAGTGCTGGGGAAAGGGTGGGTTGGGCTCTAAATCCAAGTATTAGCGAGTGCTTCTCCATGGGATTTGGAGGTTATTAACCAAAAGCCCACAACATGGGAATACCTGTGCTCCTTGAAAAAAGCGTGGACTCTGTATCCCCACCACCAGAACACACATGAAGAAGTTTCCTGCTATCCTGAGTGTGGGCTGGCAATTTCAGGTGACAGAAGCGGCTGGGTTCTAATAGAATCCCTTAGCTTGTAATCCCTGAGTGTTTCCCTAGGACTGACTCTGAGAGAAACCTGGGGGTTGGGCTTTGAGGCCAAATAGTAGCGAGTGTCCCCGATGGACTGAGGAAGTATTTAGATGAATTCTCCATAAAGGGAAACACCTGAGCACCCATTCATCTGCGTGGAGTGGGGCTTCAAATCTCCCCACCACACAAGGTTGGGTTCCAGTATCCTGAGGGTGGGGTAGTTCCTCCAACTGACATCAGCGTCTTGGTTTGAATAGAATCCCTTTGCTTGTCTTCCCTGATGGTTTGCCTAGGCCAGTGTGTGGTTGAAAGTGGGATTTGGGATCTAAAACTAAGTATTAGCGTGTGCCTCTCCATGGGTAGTGGAGATGTTTAAACTACAACCCACAACTTGGGAATTACTGTGACCCCTGAAAAATGCGTGTGCTATGTTTCCCCACGTCCAGCACACACAGGAAGAAGTGTTCTGGGGTTCTGAGTGTGGGGAGGTTCCACCAACAGACAGCAGCACCTGGGTTGTAATAGAATCCCTTAGCTTGACTTCCCTAAGTGTTTTCCTAGGCCTAGCAGTAAGCGATGGTGGGGGATGGGCTCTAAAGCCAAGTATTAGCGAGTGCATCTCTGTGGGTAGTGGAGGGTTTTAAACTACTTCCCCAACCTTGGAACACCTGTGCCCCATAAAGATGCGTGGAATCTGTTTCCCCACCTCCAGCACACACACGGAGACGTGCTCAGGTATCCTGATTGTGGGGAGGCTCCTCCAAATGACAGCAGCGCCTGGGTTCTTAAAGAATCCCTTAGCTTGTCTTCCCTGATGGCATGCCTAGGCTGCAGAGTGGGGGGTAAGTGGGGGTTGGGCTCTAAACCAAGTATAAGCGAGAGCCTATCCATGGGATGTGGGTTTTTAACCTACAACCCACAACCATGGAATAAATGTGCCCCCTGAAAGATGCTTTGACTCTTTCCCTACATCCAGCACACACACGAAGAGGTGTTCTTGTATTCTGAGTGTGGGGAACTTCCTGAAACTGACAGCAGCACCTGGATTCTATTAGTATCCCTTAGCTTCTGTTCCATGAGTGTTCTTTTAGGCCAGGCCATGAGGGAAAGCTGGGGGTTGGGCTTGGAGGCCACGTAGCAGTGAGTGCCCCCTGATCCATTGAGGAAGTACTTAGAGGACTTCTCCCTATAGGGAACACCTTTTCCTGCATTCATCTGGGTGCAGTGGGGCTGCACATCTCTCCCACACCAAAGAATCTGTTCTGGAATTCTGAGTGCATGGAAGATCCTCCAACTGACAGCAGCGCCTGGGTCCTAATTGTATCCCTTTGCTTGTCTTCCCTGATGGAAAGCCTAGGCGGGAGTGCGGGGGAAAGTGTGGTTTGGGCTCCAAAACCAAGTATTTGCGATGACCTCTCTATGGTTTGTGGAGGTGTTTAAACTACATCCCTAACCTGGGAACACCTGTGCCCCCATAAAGATCCGTGGAGTCTCTTTCCACACCTCCAGCACACACACGAACACTTGCACAGTTATCCTGAGAGTGGGCAGCCTCCTCCAACTGAGAGCAGGTCCTTGGTTCTTATAAAATCTTTTAACTTGTCTACCCTGTTTGGTTGCCTGATACGGAGTGCTGGGGAAAGGGTGGGTTGGGCTCTAAATCCAAGTATTAGCGAGTGCTTCTCCATGGGATTTCGAGGTTATTAACCAAAAGCCCACAACATGGGAATACCTGTGCTCCTTGAAAAAAGCGTGGACTCTGTATCCCCACCACCAGAACACACATGAAGAAGTTTTCTGCTATCCTGAGTGTGGGCTGGCAATTTCAGGTGACAGAAGCGGCTGGGTTCTAATAGAATCCCTTAGCTTGTAATCCCTGAGTGTTTCCCTAGGACTGACTCTGAGAGAAACCTGGGGGTTGGGCTTTGAGGCCAAATAGTAGCGAGTGTCCCCGATGGACTGAGGAAGTATTTAGATGAATTCTCCATAAAGGGAAACACCTGAGCACCCATTCATCTGCGTGGAGTGGGGCTTCAAATCTCCCCACCACACAAGGTTGGGTTCCAGTATCCTGAGGGTGGGGTAGTTCCTCCAACTGACATCAGCGTCTTGGTTTGAATAGAATCCCTTTGCTTGTCTTCCCTGATGGTTTGCCTAGGCCAGTGTGTGGTTGAAAGTGGGATTTGGGATCTAAAACTAAGTATTAGCGTGTGCCTCTCCATGGGTAGTGGAGATGTTTAAACTACAACCCACAACTTGGGAATTACTGTGACCCCTGAAAAATGCGTGTGCTATGTTTCCCCACGTCCAGCACACACAGGAAGAAGTGTTCTGGGGTTCTGAGTGTGGGGAGGTTCCTCCAACAGACAGCAGCACCTGGGTTGTAATAGAATCCCTTAGCTTGACTTCCCTAAGTGTTTTCCTAGGCCTAGCAGTAAGCGATGGTGGGGGATG